>NC_088379.1:5435000-6035000 GCF_037993035.2 Macaca fascicularis | reverse complement strand
GTTGAGTATCCCTGAATCTGAAATGCTGCAAAATCGGAAACTTTCTGAGTGCCTACGTGATACTCAAAGGAGATGCTCATTTCGAGCATTTTGGATTTCGGGATTGGGGACACTTAACTAGCAAGTATAATGCAAGTAGTCAAGCAGAGAATCTCGTTTCAGTCAATGAGGGGCCACATATTACAACACTGTTCTCACTGTACCTTTAGTATGTTATGTTCAGATACAGAGATTCCATTGTGTTAACAGATGCCTACAGATCAGTACAGTAACTGCTTTCCAATTTAGGAGCAATAGGCTACACCATATAGCCTAGGTGTGGAGTAGACTACACCACCTGTGTTTTTAGGTACATGTAGGTACACGTGGTGTTCACAGGAAGAAACTGCCTGATGACTTCTCAGAACACATCCCTGTGGTTAAGCCATGCTTGACTATATTCCAAAATCCAAAACCCCCAAGTTTGAAACAATTCTGGTTCTAAGCATTTCAGATGATACCCCACTTACCATATGACTGTGGATGCCTGAAGGTTACTATAAAAAATATTTTACCATATGAAGCTATATTGCCTTTAGGTTATGAGTTGAGTGCTTTTTAGCAACTGCAGCTCTAGCTGAGAAGGGAGGAGACTGCAAATATTCACAGAAATGAGTTGATAATTACTTTTCTTAGCCTCCATTTTACTCTGGAGCTCCAGGGGTGATGATGCACTCACAACCCCAGAGCGTGCACACAGGCAGCGCTGGAGCTCCCAGTCATGTTTTCTCCAATATACATGCTGCCTTTAGTTGTTTCTGACCACATTAATTGAAGGCATCTTAAAGGTGGAACATGTTGGGAATGGTATCCCAGGCTGAAGTATTATGGGACCATTACCTGCATCTTTTAAAATTAGAAGTGAAATAAACTGTGCCCCATCTTTTCTAGGCAGCAAATGGCTTTCACCAGTATCTTCAATTCTAGAAGCAAAGGCAGCGAAAGGTTCTTTTCTTTTTCCTAAGAGACTCCATTCAGCCTTTTTCTAAGCCCTAGATGACCATGCAAATGAGGAACACAGTCCTTTCGCAAGACGATTTTGCAAATCCTGTGCCCTTGCTGTGGCTCCTAGGTATTTCACATTCTTACCATGCCAGGCTGCAGCTGCACTGGGCAAGTGTGGCTCTCCCTTTCCGTGCAGAAGTGTGTGCATGTGTGTACGTGAGTGTGCACGCACGCACATGTCAAGCTGACAGCTTCAGGGCTGGAGCAGAGAATGGGAAGGCTAAGCCATGCTTGCCTCAGTGGCAAGGATCTCCACGAGTGGACACAAAATTGTTATCAGAAAGTAGGAAAATAAACATTAGGGCTTTAATCCTCTTAAATAAAATTTTTAAATTAAACATTAACATTTAAAGTACACCAAGCGTGCAGTCCTATTTTGAGAAAGTCCATTTTGCCAGGGAATACACCTTGAGGTCGTTAGTAACTAGTTGAATATGATTTAAATATGTCTG
Organism: Macaca fascicularis; assembly: GCF_037993035.2. Lineage (NCBI taxonomy): Eukaryota > Metazoa > Chordata > Mammalia > Primates > Cercopithecidae > Macaca > Macaca fascicularis. The sequence goes on along the minus strand of NC_088379.1, from coordinate 6,033,504 downwards.
CATTTAGATGAACAGAACAGGGTAAAAGGACCTTCGCCAAGCCAAGCTCAATTCCTGGCCAAATAATGGTGCTGAGAATTGTCAGTGCCCACGCCCATTTCTCAGTGGTCAGTTTCAGCCGCTGTTGACTGATGACAAACGAACTCACTATGTTCTTCACAAAGATCATTTTTTTTATGGAAAATGTTTCAACTCTTGCCTTTCCTTCAGCGAATGAAATGTGATGGGCTAAATATGCCAGTCACTCATGCGCCGCGCACAGTGAGCTGCAGGGACACACGGTGCAGACTGGCGCGTCCAGGTAGCCAAACAGAATTCCCCAAGACCTTTTATTTGTTTAAAATACTTTGGTGTCAGCAGAGTCTGAGCAGACACATTACTCATGATGCTCAGGAGACCTGGCAGAGCCCCGCTGAGCTCTTCTAAGTATGTGGAACTATTCAACGCGTGGCACTAAAAGGGAACAGACTCCCAAATTACAGTTCATTAACGCAGTTATGCAACCCGCTTCATTTTCTGTTTAGCCACTGGTTACTTAAGGTTTCCAACAAGGTTTGGGAAAAGGTCACATGTACTCAAAGATGAGAAACAATGAACCAGCCTTAAGAGTTACAGCAAGTGAGTTTAAAAACACCCACCCCATCAATAGCAGCTAAGCTTCCTTCACCACCCCCACCAGGGCGGGTCTCAGAGTGCGCCCATGCAGCTTGTACCCCACTTTGCTAACTAGGGCCACTGTGCCCGGCTCCTTCCCCTCAACGGGCGTGTGGAACAAGGCCTCATGTTCATAAGGGTCGAACTTGGCTCCGACAGGGTTCAACTTGAGCAAGCCATGCTTTGTGAACACCTTCTGGATCTGGACTTCAGTCATGACCAGCCCCTCATAGAGGTTCTTCAGGTGAGGGTTATCGTCTTTAATTTCTTCTTTAGGAACACACTGTGTTGCCTTCTCCAGAACGTCTGCCACCTCCAACAAGTCCTTGCAGAAGGCTTGAATGCCTGAAGTTAAAGAAGATCATTTGCACTCCGTACCAACTGCACAGGGCAATTCCAACCTGAGCACTGCTGACCTGATGTGGAGGCTATTTAATAACTTGTCAAATCAGTTGCCTCAGAATTCCAATAGCTCAGTAACTTCAACAACACAAAAGCCTCAAAAGCTATTTGTGGGATGAGACCCAGAATTTACTAAATTTAGAATTTACTAAAATGTGAAGAAAGGGGGGAAAATACCCTTGAGACATCCAAGCCCAGATGTCAAGTAAGCAGTAAGATATAGAGGACTGGAACTCAGAAGATCCGAGTTTGAAGCTGAGACTTGTGTGTGGATGCCATTAGGCCCATAAGAGTGTGTAAGTCACCCAGGGAGCACAGCAAGGGGAGAGAACCTAGGCCTGGTACTGAGTCCCAAGAGCCCAGACATTTACAGGTCAGAAAGGGTAAGAACCAACAAAGCACATTACCACAAAGAGAGGCAGAATACCAAGAAACAGGCCACAGCATCCAGGAAAAAAGTGTTTCAAGGAGCGCTTCAATCTCTGTGAACGCGGCACAGACTCTGGTTCTTAGTTTCCACGTAGCCTCTCACCCTGTCTGACCCGGGGCAAGCCTTTTACCTTCCACTGAGCCTTAGGTTCTGCACCTCTAATACCCACTGTCTGTCACGCAGAGGCCCGCAGCCAGCACTCAAACACCAGCCTGTGGAGTTGGGAGCCTGGGTTATGTACCAGCTTTGTGATGTGGGGCAGGTGACTAAACCGCAATGATCTCAACTGTAAAAATGTGAAGAACAGTGACAAAAACATCCAAAGGTGGCAATGCATATAGCACGCTGGGAGTTCTGAAGTGATGCCAGTGTTACTTCCGGAGGGCTAAGCGGATGGGCATCAGAGGCTGACCTGCTGCAGGTTCCCACCGAGGTCTCTGTGTGGGGCAGGACACACCTATTTACAATTCTTCATGCTAGTCTCAGCTACTTATTTCTGCTCCTCCAGACACCTTTGCTGTTGGGCCATCATAAAAAAAAAATGCAGGGGATGCAACTGCTGGGCCCCCCGTCCCACAGCCTTGCTCTCTGACACTTCCATATGCATGGCCTTCCCCTTCCCCACCCCATTATCTCCTTTTCAGAATCAACACCATGTTATGTTGAACGTACCATATAATTTTGCCTCCTCCACCAATTTCTGGCTCCTCTGCCGCAAGTTCTCGGTGTCTGCCAAAGCTCGTTTATATTTTTCCTAAAATAAAAAAAAAAATATTTTTTTTTTTTTTTTTTTTTGAGACGGAGTCTCACTCTGTCGCCCAGGCTGGAGTGCAGTGGCCGGATCTCAGCTCACTGCAAGCTCCGCCTCCCGGGTTCACGCCATTCTCCTGCCTCAGCCTCCCGAGTAGCTGGGACTACAGGCGCCCGCCACCGCGCCCGGCTAGTTTTTGTATTTTTTAGTAGAGGCGGGGTTTCACCGTGTTAGCCAGGATGGTCTCGATCTCCTGACCTCGTGATCCACCCGTCTCGGCCTCCCAAAGTGCTGGGATTACAGGCTTGAGCCACCGCGCCCGGCCAAAAAAAAAATATTTTTAAATATTTTTTAATTTTTTTTTTGAGACGGAGTCTTGCTGTCTGTCGCCCAGGTTGGAGTGCAGTGGTGGGATCTTGGCTCACTGCAAGCTCCGCTTCCCAGGTTCATGCCATTCTCCTGCCTCAGCCTCCCAAGTAGCTGGGACTACAGGTGCCCGCCACCATGCCCGGCTAATTTTTTGTATTTTTAGTAAAGACGGGGTTTCACCGTGTTAGCCAGGATGGTTTTCATCTCCTGACCTTGTGATCTGCCCACCTCAGCCTCCCAAAGTGCTGGGATTACAGGTGTGAGCCACCACGCCCGGCTGGGAGATTTATATTAATATGGAACAAAGTCATAGGAAAGCGAGCTTGATTGGAAAATGGCTGTGTAACTAACTGCAAGTCAAAACAGAAGTAATATCACTGCCTTTGAAATATGACTAAGGAGGGTAGCTTAACGAAAGCTTAATAAAAGCTGCACTCAGGATCTTTTGCTATGTTCAATGTTACCCAGAGGTGGCTCAGTTCAAACACTCTTTGTGTAATCATCATCTGAGTTCTAGTATATTCCTCATGTCTCACCATCTTCCTGTAAGATCACTCATCTGAGCTTTTCTCTCTCTTTTTTTTTTTTTTTGAGACAGGGTATTGCGCTACTGCCCAGGCTGGAGTGAAGTGGAGTAATCTTGGCTCACTGCAGCCTTAACCTCCTGGGCTCAAGCAATTCTCCCACCTCAGCCACCTGGGTTGCTGGGACTACAGGAGTGCACTACCACGCCCAGCTAATTTTTATTTTTTTTTTTAGAGATGGAGTCTCACTATGTTGCCCAGGCTGGTCTTGAACACCTGGGCTCAAGCAATCCTCTTGCCTCAACCTTCCAAAGTGCTATCAGAGGGGTAAGCCACTGCGCCCAGCTAGCTTTTCTCTTTTTAACATTTACTAAATTGCTCTGTGGGGGCCTCTAGACTGCATCCATTTTCAGTCTTCAGGTAATCACTGTGCAGTGGCAAGGAGTAAGAGCTCCAAGTCTAGATGGTCCTGGTTCAAGTCCTGGCTCCGCACCTGGCAGCCAGGATTAACATATGTAACGGGTTTGGAATGGTGCCAGCACTCAGGGTTTGTCATCATTCTCAAATCCTTAAAGAACTTGATTTGTGCCACCCATGTGTTTTCACATGGAGTAAGAATTCATGTTCCTAGTTCACAAACCTCTTACCTGCCTATGAGAGCATGACATAAAACCATACTCCGGCTCCCAACTCCTGTACTTGAAATTTTCTGCTTCCTCTCCTAAGTCCCAACCTCAACAACCATACTGAGCATTCCTCATTTGTAAAGATGATTTTAAGTTTTAATTCAATGACAAATAATAGCATGTAAAGTTCATTCTCTTGCCAGAACCACAGCCACATAGGATTTGGGTTCTAGTCTTTGCTTTGGCAGTAACTTGCCACCTGGGCCCACTGCAGGCCGTGGACAACGGCTTAACTCTGGCTTTAGTCTGTCACCAATGAAGCCTGGAACCTTTATATGGCCCAGGAGAGAAACAGTTCAGCCAAGCCCACTCCCACAGGAGCCTGACAGTCCTCACCACAGTCTCCTTCAGCTGCTCCTCCAACTTAACCTTCTCTTCCAGGAGGGTCTTCTCTGTAGCAGGAGGATCTGCTTTCTGTTCACTCTGACCCACGTCCTCTTCCAGGTTCTGGCCACTGTTCTTTTGTTTCGTGGCTGTGCACAACAACCGGGGAGATGGCCTACAGGGAAGTCCACACATGAGAAACGAAGACTTTGTTTCTGTGTTTATTAAAGTCAGATGTATGATTTTAGAAACTTAAAATAGCTTCAAACTATTTACTATTACTTGGGGAGAAAACATTTCTCTTAGATCTAATAAAGGCACACTGTACTTGACATATAGAAGCTATACTAGTAAATAGTAAATATAAAACCTATAAGTCATATACAGTGTGCCTTTATTAGATCTAAGATAAACATATATATATATATATATATATATATATATATATTAGAGACAGGGTTGCTGTCTCTCTCTCTCTCTCTCTCTCTATATATATATTTTTTTTTGGAGAGAGTCTTGCTCTGTCATCCAGACTGCAACCTCCGTCTCTTGGGTTCAAGGGATACTCCCACCTCAACCGCCTGAGTAGCTGGGACTACAGTCGCTCGTCACCACACCCGGCTAATTTTTTGTATTTTTAGTAGAGATGGGGTTTCACTATGTTGGCCAGGCTGGTCTTGTACTCCTGACCTTAAGTGATCTCTGCCCGCCTTGTCCTCCCAAAGTGCTAGGATTACAGGCGTGAGCCCCCGCACTTGGCCTCTCTTATGTATTTTTAGAGACAGGGTCTCGCTGTCACCCAAGCTAGAGTACAGTGGTACAATCATAACTCACTGTAGCCGGGCATGGTGGCTCAAGCCTGTAATCCCAGCACTTTGGGAGGCCGAGACGGGCGGATCACGAGGTCAGGAGTTCGAGACCATCCTGGCTAACACGGTGAAACCCCGTCTCTACTAAAAAATACAAAAAACTAGCCGGGCGAGGTGGCGGGCACCTGTAGTCCCGGCTACTCGGGAGGCTGAGGCAGGAGAATGGCGTAAAAACCCGGGAGGCAGAGCTTGCAGTGAGCTGAGATCCGGCCACTGCACTCCAGCCTGGGCGACACAGCGAGACTCCGTCTCAAAAAAAAAAAAAAAAAAAAAAAAAAACAACTCACTGTAACCCCGAACTCCTGGGCTCAAGTGATCCTCCCCCCTCAGTCTCCCAGAGTGCTGGGATTACAGGCATGAGCCACTGTGCCTGTCTTTTTTTATTTTTATAAGATCTTCTGTAGTACATGCCTAAACTTACATGTCAATGTGCCAAGTTACAGTAGTTGGTACACAATAGTACTAACCTCCTTCTCTTTCCATTCTAAGGTGACTGAGACAGTCTGCCCAGACCTAACCACCTACTTATGGAATAGCTACTACTAGAGTGAGGCCGGCCTATTGCTGATCCTGGTAACAAAGATAGACCCAGCAGAGATCTTGCAAAAAAGAAGGTATCTAAACACAAAGAACTGTAATTTGGGATTTAAAAGTGATTAAGACAGGCTCGGTGGCTCACGCCTGTAATCCCAGCACTTTGGGAGGCCAAAGCAGGTGGATCACCTGAGGTCAGGAGTTCGAGACCAGCCTGACCAACATGGAGAAACCCCGTCTCTACTAAAAATACAAAATTAGCCGGGCATAGTGGTGCATGCCTGTAATCCCAGCTACTTGGGAGGCTGCTGCAGGAGAATCGCTTGAACCCGGGAGGCGGAGGTTGCGGTGAGCCGAGATCTCGTCACTGCACTCCAGTCTGGGCAACAAGAAGAAAATTCCGTCTAAGAGTTACACAAAAGGGATCAGAGGTGGAATGACGGGATAGATGCAGCTTCAGGAAGAATAAACTGCTTGGACAAAGGCATGAAGACAGGAAAGCATGGGGTACGTATGGTGAACTAGACCAAGACCAAGTGATAAGCCCAGGTCACAAAGCCATTAACGAATGATAAAATAAAGTCTTAAAACCTAGATTTCTTCACCAGGACCAGAGAACCTTTTTTTTTTGAGACAGAGTCTCGCTCAGTTGCCCAGGCTGGAGTGCAGTGGTGCCATCTTGGCTCACTGCAAGCTCCGCCTCCCGGGTTCACGCCATTCTCCTGCCTCAGCCTCCTGAGTAGCTGGGACTACAGGCGCCCGCCACCATACCCGGCTAATTTTGTGTATGTATTTTTAGTAGAGATGGGGTTTCACCGTGTTAGCCAGGATGACCTCAATCTCCTCCCCTCGTGATCTGCCCGCCTCAACCCCACGTTCACAAGCCCGAGACCCCTCTCACCCCAGTACTGGGAGTAGCTGGGACTACAGGCATCCACCAACACGCCTGGCTAATTTTAGTATTATTATTTTTTAGTAGAGACAGGGTTTCACCATGTTAGCCAGGATGGTCTATGATCTCCTGACCTCGTGATCTGCCCACCTCAGCCTCCCAAAGTGCTGGGATTACAGGTGTGAGCCACCACACCCGGCCAGGACCTCTTTTTAAATTAGGCCAGTCCAATCTGAGAATAAGCTGCATTCAATTTTCTTCCCAGATTAAAACTGCTTCAACGAATAGGAAGGCTGCCAGCACACAGAACTTACAGTCAAGGTTGTTTATTGCAGCACTGCAGAGCGACAAGTTGGAAACAATATTTGCCAGTGAGGAAATGGTTGAATAAACTTGCTAACACAATCTGGAATATTATGCAGCTCCTAAAAATGGGTTAAACTGCCATTTATTGGATACACTTTGGGTGTTCTGTTAAGGAATGCAACTTACAGAAAAATACACAAAACAGGATCCTATTTTTGTAAAGACAAACTAGAAATCCTGTGTACTTATTATCTCAGATCTGTGGAAAGAAGTGAAGTGGAAGCATCTTACAGTCTTGCCATGGGGGTGGAGAGCGATGACCATTTTATATTTTTACTCTTGTGAATTTAAAAAACTAAGAATTTAAATAAAAACTGAGTGTACTGTTGTGAGGCCCACCTCCCTCTCCAGCTGTTCTGCCTGGGGGTGTGACAGCCACCAGCCTTTCTGCAGGTCAGCTCTGCACTGACCCCTTTCCAAAGCACAGCCAACACAAAGTGTGGCCAGGAATGCAACAGGACCCACACCCAGGGCCATCTCGTTCTGCAGAGGGAAACTGAGTCTCAGAAAGCCCATTAACTACTCTGAGAGCTATGACTACCAGTCAGCTCTCCTCCCTTTCCCTAGTTGAGCATCTTTCCACAGAACTACCATTCTAGAGACAGAAATGATGATGACTCGGTGGTCGCTTTCCTGGCAATTAATTCCAATACAAAACCACCAATTACTTTACCAAATTCTTTTTACTCAAGTATTCCACGTGGGTCGCTGCTCTTGGCTCCTATGTTTTTAAGATATAATTTATTAAGCTCGCACTTACCCCTTAATCACCTCGACTGAAAGTGATCTTCACCTCACCTACCTGCTCTCTTTGAGGGAAAAACCGCTTCTCACTGCCCAGCTTTTGGCCAATTTGGCCCTCAGTGGCTTCTCTAATCAATAACTTGGTTCTAGGCAGCTCCTCCAGCAAGTACTTGCCATACTAACTTCTGAGGTAGAACTTTTAAAAAGCAGAAGCAGCAGGTTTGAAAAAAAAAAGGGCACTGACTCCGTGGCCCTCAGGCCCGAAATGTGCGCTTGTCTCAACAAACTCTTCGTCCAGCAGCGGCACAGGCTCGATTGCTCTTTTGATCTCAGACGCTGGAGAAGGTGGAGTGAAGGAATTCGAGGCCGAGTGGAAAAAGCCCGTGAACGGGCAACACGCACCTTGCGACACGAAGTTTCCCGATCACCGCTGTGGCCCCGGCCTCGAGCCGCCGCACAGAAATGAGTAACAGCTCCTGCCTAGGGCACACCCGGCCGGGCTCGGCCTCGCTGCGTGACCTTGGACAAGTCTCGGGCTTCTTTGGTCGCTTTTTCAACCACACAAGTTGCGGCTGCCTCTGCGCCCGTGAGCGCCGAGGTCGTGAACGCGCGCGAGGCGTCGCCGCTGGCCCTGGACCACACGCGCACGTGGACCACCGTACCTTCCGAGCCAGACGCCCCAGTGCTGCGGTACTCTCCTGACACGGCGCCCGCCCACTCCACCCTTCCCGCCCAGGTGGCCATGCTCGGCCTCTCCAAAGCCCCGAACGGAGAGCCTGGCCGCAGAGCAGGCCCCAGCGGGGCGATCCGCGTCCCGCAGCGGGGAACCGCGAGCCTGGGGATGCCCAGCTCCGGGGCCGGGGAGGAGGCCCCGGGGCCAGGAAAGGTCCCCATCGGAGCGGGAGGTCGCGCTCCCACCTCAGCTGAGGGAGGCCAAGTGCCCCTTACCTGAGAGACAACGCCAAAGCCGGAAGACTGCGCCGCGCCAGCCTCACGCACTGAGCCGCCATGACTGCCACTGCCTGCCGCCGCCGTCGCCGCGCACGCACCAAGCGTGCGTGCAGGCAGCTATACCCACTTTTCCGCCCTACTACTTCGCCTCAGCCAATCCGTAACCGCTTTTCCTGTTATGGACAGGCAATAGTCACCAATAATTGTGGGTCACGGAAGAGCATTTCCACCCCCTCGGTGGGCGGGGCCTGAGGCTTACCGGCGGCCGCGAAGAGGTGAAAGGTGAAGTGAGCATTGGGAGGAGCCTCCAGTAGGCGTGGCGATGCCGGGAGGAGCCAATGAGGAGCCAGCGTGAGGGGGTGGGCCCAGAGCCCGGGTTGGGGCGTGCGCGTTGCGAGCCGGCAGGGGCTTCGGAGCCGGGGTTTGGGTAGGAGCCCAGTGCCAGTTTCCCGTTTCCCGGCCTGCACCCGCCAGTGCGCTGACACTCCGGGCCTCCCTTTGCTCTGGGAACGAGCGTGGGGAGCACTGTTCACCCTCACACCCTGGCTCCAGATCGGCGCGGAGCACTCCATGTTTGCTAAATGAAACTGAAGCCTCGGCGCGAGCGCCACCCAAACGGCGGCGCAGGTGCTTGAGAAATAACCGCGGAGGCAACCGCTTGGGAAGGCGCCCCCACCCCGACGCTGCTTCTCCGGGCGCCCGAGGCGGAGAGGAGAAGGCGCTGGGGTCTCCGTCTCAACCAGTGAGTTCTGGTGAAACGGGAAACAAAACCCAGGAAGCAAATGGGACAAAATGTTGGCGGTTTTGATGCTGGATGATGGGCATATGGGCGTGTGTTTTGTACCTTTCTGTTATCTTCAGTTTTCTCAAAACACGAAAAACAGACTAAGAACAGCGTGTAGAAAACATTGGGGCACAACTAAAGCTCATAAATGCACACGTCTTCATAACCTGACCGAGGTCCGTGCTGCTGTAGCGCATACCCCCAAGAGCAGAGGTGCTGGAAGAGCAGGGGCGGCGTGTTCTCATGGTCCCGGTGCCGGTCCCCAAGCGGGATTCCCGTGGGAGATAGGGCCTGGCTCCCGCTTCAGCACAGCGTGGCCTGGAGTGCAGTTCTGACTGCCAAGATCTGAGGACTGGAGCCCGTGCCCTCCCCAGGATCCCAGACTTAAGAGTCCCTGCCCTCCCCGGGATCCCAGGGCTCGATCCTGTGCCCTTCCCGGGATCCCGCGGGGGAGCCCATGCTCTCCCCAGGATCCCAGACTTAGAGCCCATGCTCTCCCCAGGATCCCAGACTTAGAGCCCATGCTCTCCCCAGGATCCCAGACTTAGAGCCCATGCCCTCCCCAGGATCCCAGGGCGCGAGTTGGTGGCTTCTCAAGTGGTGTGTTGCCTGCTTGTTACATTAGTGAAAGTAGGACCATTTGAGTAAAGGACCAAACTTTTATTCTTTTGCTTTTCTCCCATTGAAACCATTCAACCCATGCTGATTAACACCTACTGTTTGCCAGGTAATATGCCCCTTGCAGAAAGACGCAAAAAAACCCCAAATGTGGGATGTTGTACAGGACAAATGACCTTGTCAATTAATACCAGTAATTAAGATAATAGTATAATTATGATGATAATATAATTAATTGGAGCCTGGAGGAAAAAAAAGAAAGTGGAACTGAACTATTAGAGAATAAACGAGCTTAAAAGATGCCATTGAATTGAATGCGTGGAACTTATTTGGATCATGACACAACAAACCAGCTTAAACGAGGCATTTGAGAGATAGGTGGGGGAAATTGGAATATAAACCGGGTATTAGATGAAAACTGGGAGTTATCGATACTTTTGGTAGGGAGCAGTAACGGCTGGTGGGTAAAATGTCCTAACCTTTAGAGATGCAAACGGAAGTATTTACAGTAAATTGCCCCTATGTCTGGTATTCACTTTGTAAATTCTCCGTGAAAAAAAATTCAAGGACAGGTGAAACACAAGTGGCAACTGTTAGTAATGGTTGAAGCTGGGTGATGAATGCCACAGGAGTTATGACGATTTTCTTTTGCATGTGTTTGTAGTTCTCTGCGATACAATTTATTTTATTTTATGTATATATTTTTTGAGACAGAGTCTCATTCTGTTGCCCAGGCTGGAGTGCAGTGGCGCGATCTCGGCTCACTGCAAACTCTGCCTCCCGGTTCAAGTGATTCTCATGCCTCAGCCTCCCTAATAGCTGGCACTACAGGTGTATGCTACCACACTTGGCTAATTTTTTGTCTTTTTGGTAGAGATGGGGTTTCACCATGTTGCCTAGGCTGATCTCGAACTCCTGAGTTCAAGCAGTCTGGCGTCGTCAGCCTCCCAAAGTGCTAGGATTACAGGCATGAGCCACCACGGCCAGCCTTTCTGCAATAAAATTTAAAACAGTGTCTCGGCCGGGCCTGGTGGCTCACTCCTGTCGTCCTGGCACTTTGGGAGGCCGAGGCAGGTGGATCATCAGAGGTCAGGAATTCGAGACCAGCCTGGCCAGCATGGTGAAACCCCGTTTCTACTAAAAAACAAAACAAAACAAAACAAAACAAAAATAGCTGGGCATGGTGGCAGGCACCTGTAATCCCAGCTACTGGGGAGGCTGAGGCAGGAGAATCGCTTGAACCCAGGAGGCGGAGGTTGCAGTCAGCTGAGATCTCACCACTGCACTCCAGCCTGGATGACAGCAAGACTCTATCTCAACAAACAAACAAACAAAACCAAAACAGTATCTCATGTTTCTTATTGGCTGTGACCAAGTAACTTCATTGCTTTCAACCTTGATCTGCTCACCTGTAAAACTGAGACCTTATTATTTGTTGTGAGATTTAAAAGAGAAACATGTTCATTTCCTTCCTCTTTGGGGCTCAGAAGGAATCCGATGGGCGTCTTGCAGCTCCGAGCCTGATGAAGAATTGTAGCTGCTGTGCCTCAAGACAGATAAGCTCAGGTCGTCCCAGTGGGGATGCCACCTTGGGGACTGTGAACCTCCGCTGAGGCCAGGCCATGCCCTGTGTCTGTATCCCGAACTGCGGGATTTCTCTGATCCGCCAGGGAAAGGCCTGCCACCTCGTGGCCGCTTCAGGAACTGCTCCAAAGGCAGTCTGCTCTTGGGAACCTACCTGCTTAGGTAGCTCGCTGAGGTCTGGAACCGCAGCACACTGCAAGTTATCTTCACGTGGAGGTGAAGCTGCCTGTATGGAAGACTCTTGGATCAGTCGTCTGAGCACATGTCCAGCAATGGGCATGAGTGGCCTAGCCAGGGACTTGGGGTGCCGGAAGAGCCGACTGTACAGCACGTGGTGCCCCTAGCAAGGATTGGGTGGTGTTTAAAAAGAAAAAAAGGTGGTGCAGATGGTCTGACAGCCTGTCGACCGTGGGCGTGGTGCTCATAGCAGCTGAGCACTGCCGGGGTACCAGGCTGTGTGCTGGGTGCTTCAAAGATGTCCTCTTGTGGATCAGCCCATCTGTGGCGAGGAGGGGACCGGGCTCAGCCAGGTTAGATGTGACTTGCACAAGGTCATGTGGGTGAAAGGAAGGCAGAACTCTTGTGTATTTCTCCTGACTGATCCCAGATTTTGCGTCAGGACTGAAGACAGAACCCACATGTGTCCAGCACCGGGTGATTGCTGCCATGAGCTGCATTGCTGTGATCCCTCGGTGAGGGCATGGATTTTCATCCTTGTATTCAACTTTGAAAGAAGCAAATTTAGAAAGATACGAATATGATGGGCGTGGCAGACAGAATTTTAAAGGTGGGCCCACTGACTCGTACCCCTGGCTGTTCAGTTAAACACTAGCCTAGATGCTGCTGTGCAGGGACTTTGATGAAGGAATGAAAGTCCCAAGCCATCTGACTTTGAGATCAGAGATGATCTGGTGGGCTTGACCTCCTGAGCTTAATGAAAGCCGGGAGCTTTTCCAGCTGTCAGCAGAGAGGAAGGTGTGAGAAAGTCTGGAATTAACATTGCTGGTTTGAAGGAGGAAGGGGTTGTGTGAGAAGGTGTGTGGGTGACTTATAGGAGCAGGGAGTGGCCCCCAGCCATGGAATGAGGACCCCAGGCCTGCAGCCACCAGGAGCTGGACTTTCGGGGCCACCTGAATGCACCTGGAAGCGGATTCTCCCCCAGAGCCTCCAGGTAAGAGCTCATCCCTGCCACCACCTTGATTTAGACCTTGTAAGACCTGGAGTGGAGAACCCAGTTTAAATCACTTAAGCCATATGATAACCCTGTGGGGCAGGCATTACTTTTTTTCCCTCCCCATTTTATCTTTATTTTGGACTTTGGTACCCCGAATAGATTCATCATAAACCTTTGGTTCCCATTCTCACCTTCATGCCTGCCCTGTTCTTGGCCTGCTTCTGTTTGTTTCGTTGCTACAATCAACGTCCCTGGACCCATCATGCAGAAGAAGCCGAGGCTCCCAGGTTAAGAGACTTGCCTGGAAAAGCGTTAACTGACAGCTTGGCAGCAGAGCCACCGCTCCTTCCCCCTCGCGTGCTGGTTCCAAACCGAAAATGATGTTCTGGGTAAGAAAAATAGCAGCATAAGGGGCCACAGACGTTCGAGTTGAAATAATTAGAAATAACTTTCTGCAAAAAGAGCCAGACTTCACGAGAGGTAGTTTAATTGGGATAATGAGTTGCACGGGGAATGAGCAAATGCAAAGTTAATTAACAGTCATTTCCTTGAGACTAATCGAAGGAGAAAGATGGCCGTCTGGACCTTGTGGAACCCAGGTGTGACTCAGGTGCCTGCTGCTGGCATGGTCATTTCTTCCCTGTTGCAGCCAGGGCAGCCACAGAGGTGGGCGTGAGGGGGGCCTGGGGTGGCCTGAAGGACAGGGAAGGAAGGAGGAGGCAAACTTCATGGAGCTCGAGGAGATCTTAAAAGCCCATGGACGTGAGAGCTAAGTGGAATCAAAAGCTGATTAAGTCGTTCCTTAGAAGCCTACTGTGATTTGAGCCCTCCTGTGTGTGGGTCGAATCAGTCATTAGGCAGGAAAAAAGTCAGAACTGTGAAAAGCACTGTGGGTGAGGATTGGTGGGAGGCAGTGTTTCTCATTATCGAAATAATAGATGCTTATAGAAAGGTTGGAAACTGAATGATAGGATCATTTAAGAACATTAGCCCTTCTCCCCTCTGGTTCCCTTCTCCCCCCTGGTTCCTCTCTCTTGTCCCTGTTTAGGAAGTGGGGGGTGGGGCACTCGCTGCCTTCCCTTGCCCTTGCCCTTGGATTGATCGCAAACCCACAACTGGAGCCAAAGGCATCATGAGGGGACAGCTCTGACCGTGTGGGCTATCGGTGGGCAGAGATGAAGGGAGCCTCTCTGAATCCTGGTTTCTTCATTGGTACAGTGGGCCAGTACACTCGTATTATTGTTGCACTTTTTCCAGATGCTTACCGCTGTCAGTGACGTCGATCACCACCATTGCGGGTGTTCAGGGAGTGGGTGCTATGGCAGGCTTGCAGTGTGTGGCACTTTCTCAGGAGCTGTGCTTGAGGGCAGAGGGGCTCCCTGGGGCTGAGGCTGGGGGTGCTTATAGGCCTCCTGACCCTCTGCCCCTTCCCTTGCCACTGGAGGCCTGGGGGTGGCTGTCAGGAATCTTGGACGCTGATGCAGGGCCCCACAGGACGACATGGGAGCAGCAGGCACGCCTGCTGCTACTCTAGTTCCTAAGCCCCTCTGGATAGGGAACCACATCAATAGTAGCTTCAGCCAGAGACGTTTATTTCTCTAATGTGCAAAAGTCCAGGGGTCGGCAGTCCATGGCTCCTGTGATGGCTCTGTGGCCTCAGGTCATCAGGGACCCAGGCTCCTTCCAGCCTTCAGCTCTGTCCTCAGGGTGTGGCCTGCACCTCACTGTGAGAGGGGAGCTCCAGGAACATCCTAGACAGGAGGGGGCAGAAGGGCAGGGATGCACTGCAGCTGTCTCCTTATATCCTATTGGCCAAAATGTGGTCACATGCCACACCTGGCTGCAAAGGATGCTGGGAAATGTAGTCTTTATTCCCAAGGGTCCACTTCCTGCTGACAATTCTGTTCCTGCAGATGATGGGAGAAAGAATGCTTGGGGACACTAGCATCAGCTCCTCCCTAAGCCTCTATGGCCCTTCTACCCTCACTTCCCTGGGCCCCTCCACTATTGGGATCTCATTGCCTTCCCTCAGCAGCCCATGAGACTGGGGGATCTGTTCACTTATCTGACATCCCCATAGTCTAGGGGGCCCGGTGCTTATTTTCCCCACCTCACTGTCAGTAAACTGAGGTGCAGAAAGGTGACCTGAGCCATTGTCATCCACAGCCAGCAAGTGCTGGAGCCAGGGTTCGAACCCAAGTCTGTGCCAGCCCCGCCTGCAGCATCCACAGTGCAGAGACGCGGCCACATGGGAGCCTCCATGGCTGCCATAACAGATGAGCACACTGAGGCTCAGAGTAATAAACATTCTATCCTCGCGTGGTTCCGTAGGTCAGAGTCTGAAATCGGCCTCACTGGGCTAACGTCAAGGTGTTGGCAGGGCTGGCTTCTTCTGGAGGCTTCAGGGGAGAATCTGTTGCCTTGCCTTTTGCAATTTCTAGGCGGTGTGGTGCCCATCTGCTGTGGCTCATAGCCCCTTCCTCCATCGCTCCAGTCTCTCTCTCCATCCTCACATGGCCTTCTCCCTGCCCCTCCTGCCCCCTCTCAGTAGGACTTGCCCACAGGATTGGGACAGACTCCGCCTCTCAGGAGCCCTCATGCAATTGCCTTTGCACGGTGCCTTTGCCAGATAGAGTGACATTCACAGGTGCCAGGGATTAGGACGTGGGCATAACTGATGCCCTGAGTCAGCCTTGAGGCAGGAAGGGCCTGCTGACCAAGCCCTGAAGAGAAGTCCTGCCCCACGCTGCATTCTTGAGAAAGGAATATCCCACTAAAGATGCTTGGGTGTCAGGGAGGATGGTTTACACCGTGCCCAGGGCCAGGGAAGGCCAGGACGGGTGTGGCCAGGGCCTTTCTTAGACCTGCCCTGTCCCACCTTTCTCCCTTGGCCCTGCAGGGGCAGCTCTTCTGGGCGGAGGCCCAAATCCTTTCTGTCCCTGGAAGACCCCAGCCTCTCTGACCCCCCAACCATTCCTCTGTCAACCAAGGCTCAGGCAGGGGTGGAATGGGGTGGGAGCCTCCAAGACTCAGCACTGTGGTCAACCTTTTTGACTCCCACCCAAATTCCCCCACTCCTACTGTCCCGAGCACGGGTTTCATCCCTGTGCCCTGATTCTGGGGGAAATTGAAACCTATCATTTTGCCCAGCTCTTAAACAATTTACTTAACAGACTTACTTACTTTTCTTTCCTTTTTTTTTTTTTTTTTTTTTTAAACGGAGTCTCACTCTGTTGCCCAGGCTGGAGCGCAATGGCACGATCTCTGCTCACTGCAACCTCTGCTTCCTGGGCTCAAGCGATTCTTCTGCCTCAGCCTCCCAAGTAGCTGGGATTACAGGCACCCACCACCATGCCAGGCTAATTTTTATATGATTTTGAACTCCTGACCTCAAATGATCTGCCCGCCCCAGCCTCCCAAAGTGCTGGGATTACAGGTGTGAGCCACCGCGCCTGGCCCTGTTTCTTTTTCTTAAAGCATCTTTGTGTGTCTTGGATTGGCAGAAGTGTATTTGAATGAAGGGGTGGCCTGCCCCTCCACAACTGTGGGCGTTTCTCATTAGGTGGAACGAGAGACTTGAGAAAAGAAATGAGACACAGTGACAAAGTATAGAGAGAGAAAAAGTGGGCCCAGTGGACCAGTGCTCAGCATACAGAGGACCCACGCCGGCACCGATCTCTGAGTTCCCTCAGTATTTATTGATCATTATCTTTACCATCTTAGAAAAAGGGAAGTGGCAGGATAATAGGATCATCGCAGGGAAAAGGTCAGCAGTAAGACATATGAATAAAGATCTCTGTGACATGAATAAGTTTAAGGAAAAGTGCTGTGCCTTGATATGCATATGCAGGCATCTCCATAAATCTTTTTAGTGCGTAAAGAGCAGCATTGTGCTAGCAAGTCCCACCTTTCGCCCTAAGGTGGTTTCCTTCTTTCACAGTAAACAGAACGTACAATCAGGTTTTACACCGAGATGTTCCATTGCCCAGGGACAGGCAGGAGACAGATGCTTTTCTCTATCTCAACTGCCAAGAGGCCTTCTTTCCTCTTACACTAGTCCTCCTCAGCACAGACCCTTCACGGATGTCAGGCTGGGGGACAATCAGGTATTTCCCTTCCCACAAGGCCATATTTCAGACATGGGGAGAAACCTTGGACAATACCTAGCTTTCCTAGGCAGAGGTCCCTGCGACCTTTGGCAGTGTACGACCTTCGGCAGTGTACGTGTCCCTGGGTACTTGAGATTAAGAGAATGGTGATGACTTTTCACAAGCATACTGCCTTCATGCACTTGTTTAACAAAGCACACCCTGCACAGCCCAACATCTGTTAAACCTTGAGTTTAAACCACAGCATGTGTCTCCTGCAAGGACAAGGTTGGGGGTAGGGTTGTTATGCCTAGACCGTTTATTCCCCGAAGAAGACCACCAGAGTCCAGAGTCAAAGCTAAGCAGCAAGGATCTTTATTACAGGTTCGAACCTGGAACTCTCCCTCGCTCGTGAAACGAGACGGGCAGGAGAGCTCCCCCACTCAGCTCCGAACAATGTTATATAGTCTAAGAAAAGTGGGCATAGAGTTATTATACAAATCAGATATATGATTGGCTAGTGTTTGAACAAGGCGATTTGGCTAACTATGATTGGTTCCTGCCATTTCTGATATTTTGGTTCAGACTTTGAGGCGGGAGAGCAGGTTTATGGCAGCAAGAGTTTATCTTACTTAAACACGTCTTGTGACCTTGCCTCAGAACTTACAAAATCTCTGGTATGTGCAAAACAAAATCTCTGGTACATGCAGAAAACCAGGTACTCACAGAACTTACGAAATCTCTGGTATGTGCAAAGATTAGAGAGCAGAACAAGGGTGTAGCGGGTGGGGGGCGGGTACACATCTATCTTTGTGTCCTTTCATTTCCCCCTTCTCATAAGTAACTGGATGTCCAATCTTGGATTTCCAGAGTCTTATAATATAGCCTCACTTTCTGGGTGCAGGAGAGGCTGGTGATGGCTACGGAGGACCATTAGTTGGATGGTATCAAACCTTTCTCTGACAAATTGTAAAATTTTATTTACTACACAGGGGCCTATAGTGAATAGAAGTAGTAAAGACATTAGGGGGCCTAAAAGGGGTGCCAGAAGGGAAAACATTGAAGAGCTCTACCAATTGTTAGCGGCTGTAGTGAATTGTTGCTTTTTCATTTCTAAGCTTAGTTCGTGTAGGCATTGGACTCTTTCCTCAACTAACCCTGACTTATTTATATAGAAACAGCATTCTTCTTTGAGGAACATACAGGTACCTCCTTTCTCAGCCGTGAGTAAGTCTAAGGCTCTGCGGTTTTGAAGGGTGACCTGTGCTAGGGAGGTGAGCTGCCGCTGAAGGGAGGCTAGGGAATAGGCGGAGTCTTCCATAGCAACAGAGAATTGTTGTAACAGCTTGTCGTTTTCTATCATGGAGTGTTGTAGGGCCCCTCCTGCTAACCCTGCTGCGACGACAGAGGTGGTTAAGGATATTCCGGCAATTAGTGGTAGAAAAACTGCTCGTCTATGTCGCGCAGTTTTAGTTGGGGCGGTCCTTGCCCAGCCTATGAACTCTGCCGGGGTCAGCAGTGTCAGTCGGGGAACTAGGGTAACAGGGATACACAACTGTCCGTCAGAGATGCTTTTGGACAGAGTTTTTAACAGAGTCATATTACACCAGAAGAACACACCAGGGGGAGCATATATGGGACTATTAGGGTATGTAGCCGATTGGTTACAGAGGCTGTTGCTAAATGCCAAATAACAATAGGGGTATTTCTCTTGGTATGGGTCACGGTACAGGGCCACATCGGGTATCGTGACTATCGATGAGTTAAAACCTGTATAGTTTGTGGGAGGGGAGGATAGAGGAACAGCCGTTAATGGTGGTCTTCCTAGGGTTGCATACATAAAGCAAGAGGACAGGTCGCCTAAACCAGTGAGGTTGGCGAATGCTAGCCCTTCCCGTAATAGAGTTAGCCAGGAGAAGGGCTGCAAGTCTTGTGATAGCTTGGTTTCTTGCCTGTGGATTTGTGTGTGGATTAAGGGTTGAATCTGGACTAGACTTCTCCACAGATATAAATGGCTACTGGGCTAGGTACTAGTTGATGAGTAATATACTCCCCCATGTTGTGGGGTTGTCCACCGAGAGTCCTATGGGTCTTTAATTATCCAAGTGTAAGTGACGGGAGACTCAGTTTTGTAAAAATACTACCTTTGTCGTTCTCTCCAGTGTCGGACAGAGTGCGTCTTACAGTAGCTATATGGGCAACCTGCACTCTGGTGCCACCAATAATTTTTACAAGTATATTCAGTTTGATCATATTCAAAACAGATCATGGGTATTGCTGGTTGGGCAATCTGGAACCTAGTGAAATTGAGGTAAACTATAGTATTACACCCTGAGGGGGGGCAGTCTGCGCTAGCTAGCAGTTTACCCGCTTGGGGGGTTTCCCCGGGGTGAGTTTTGTTCTCATAGAGCCAGAACCTCCAGACATAGGGATTAGACGGCGCAGCAGTGAGGAGAGTCAGATGCATAAGGCATAAAAGCATAGGTAAGCTAGACATGGTTACGGCTATGGGGATGACGGCGCAGGGTTAGCTTTAAGGGATTGTTCTTAGCTTTGTCTACAGTCCATGTAACCGGTGCTCCAGATGGCTCGAGAAGGTCGGATGTTGGGTCCACTGGTTTGACGTGTGTGTAGTGGATCCACGAAGCGATGCCTTCTACTTTGAGAGCGGTGGGAGTAGTCAGGAGTACTTGCAGTGGTCCTTTCCACCTGGGTTGAAGAGTTTCTTGCCGGTGGCGCTTGACTAGGACCCAGTCTCCCGGCTGGAACGGATGAGGCGTCGGCGGAGGTCCTGCCTCGTACAGTTCTCGTAGTCTGGGCCAAATTTCCTGGTGAATTTTCTGTAAGGCTTGTAAGGAGAACAGGAGCTCAGAGACATTTTCAGTTTCAGGTTTGAGTAAGTCATCTTTTAGACTGGGGACCAGGGGTGGGGGTCTGCCATACATGATTTCATATGGTGTGAGGCCTAGTCTGTAAGGGGTATTTCGGGCCCAGAACAGAGCGTAGGGGAGAAGTACTACCTAATTAGCGCCAGTCTCCATGGTCAATTTAGTTAAGGTCTCCTTCAGAGTCTGATTCATCCTTTCTACCTGTCCTGAGCTTTGGGGCCTATAAGCACAATGTAATTTCTAATTTGCCCCCAGAATGGAAGCCAAATCCTGACTTACCTTAGCAACGAAGGCTGGTCCATTGTCTGACCTTATTTGGACGGGAAAGCCATACCTGGGGAGGATTTCTTCCAAAATTTTCTTTGCTATAACCTGAGCAGTTTCTCTCTTAGTTGGGAACGCTTCTGTCTATCCTGAAAAAGTATCTACAAAGACAAGTAAGTACTGATACCTATATTTTCCAGGCTTTATCTCAGTAAAGTCTATTTCCTAATAGATACCAGGCCTAGTTCCTCTACACCTAATTCCTGCGGTGGTCTGGGTTTGGGGGCAAGCGTTGTTTAGTTGGCAGTCTTTGCAATTTGTTGTGACATCGCTGACTAGTTCAGCTATGCGCTTGATTCTAAACTTGGCGTGCCTGATTAAGTCCATCATTCGCCGGGCACCTAGGTGGGTTGTCCGGTGGATGTGTTCCAACACCTGCCGTCCTAATTTTTCTGGTAGGATGGTTTGGTCATTTATATCAGTCCACCACCTATTTTTAACCTGTTTTAGGGGAAGCGTGTTCATCCATTCGCGATCCTGTTCGGTATAGTCGGGAAAACATGGCAAATTTCGCGGGCCAGGATTGGGGAGCTGGAGCGTGAGGAGCCGACTGGGAGCTTTTGCTATGCTCCTTGCGGTTTGGTCGGCTAAGAAGTTGCCTCGAGCAATTGGCGTAGTTGGTTTCTGATGCCCAGGGCAATGTACGATAGCCAGTTTCTTTGGTTTCTACAAAGCAGTTAATAGAGCTAGGATCTCTTGCTTGTTTTTTATTTCTTTGCCTTCGGCTGTTAATAGTCCCCTTTCTCTGTAGATGGCCCCATGTATGTGCGCAGTAGCGAAAGCGTAGCGGCTATCCGTGTATACTGTTAGTTTTTTCTCTGCCCTTAGGGTGAGGGCCTGTGTAAGGGCTATTAGTTCGGCTCTTTGGGCCGATGTCCCTGGAGGCAAGGGTTCCGCCCAGATTACCTCAGTCTCTGACGTTACAGCCGCTCCTGCATACCGCTGGCCTTGGTGGACATAGCTGCTGCCATCAGTGAACCAGGTGAGTTCTGTGTCGGGGAGCGGACGATCTTGCAGGTCCTCCCGCACCCCATGCACCTGAGCCAGTATCTCAGTGCACTCATGGGATGGGGCGTCCAAGTCTGGATTTGGCAGCAGTGAAGCAGGGTTTAAAGAGGTTGGGGGCAGAAAAGTTATTCTGAGGGGGTTTAACAGCAGTCCTTGATAGTGGGTGAGCCAGGCGTTACTCATCCATCGGTCCGGTGGCTGCCGGAGGACGCCTTCAATGGCATGTGGGGTTATAACGCGCAACTCTTGCCCCATGATAAGTTTATCAGCGTCTCGGACCATTAGGGCGGTCGCCGCGATTATCCGGAGGCAGGGTGGCCAGCCAGCAGCCACTGAATCTAATTTTTTTGACAAATAGGCAACTGGCCTCTGCCAGGGGCCTAGGTACTGTGTTAACACGGCTTTTGCAACACCCTTACTTTCATCTACGTATAAGTGGAAGGGCTTGGAGACATCAGGGAGCCCCAGCGCGGGGGCTGATAACAAGGCAGTTTTGATTTGCTGAAAGGCCAGCTCAGCCTCTTCCGTCCAATTGAAGGGCTGCCGTTCCTTTGCTGCCTGGTATAGGGGCTTGGCTAACTCAGCAAATCCGGGTATCCATAACCTACAGAACCTTGCCGACCCCAGGAATTCTCTCACTTGCCGTGTTGACTGGGGTCTAGGGATGCATAGGACTGTTTCCTTTCGGGCTTTGGTTAGCCAGCGTTGCCCCCCTTTTAATAGGTACCCCAGATAAGTTACCTCCGACTTGCAGATCTGAGCCTTTGTTGCTGAGGCTCGGTAGCCTAGCTCCCCCAGAGTCTTCAGGAGGTCCTCAGTCCTTTGAACACAAGTTTCCGGGGACCTGGCCGCTATTAAGAGATCATCAACATATTGCAAAAGAGTTATTTCAGGGTGTTGCCGCCGGTACTCACCTAGATCTTCATGAAGGGCTTCATCGAACAGGGTTGGCGAGTTCTTGAACCTTTGTGGCAGTCTGGTCCATGTTAGCTGACCGTTGATGCCCCTCTCAGGATCCGTCCATTGAAATGCAAAGAGTTCTTGACTTTTGGGAGCCAGAGGAAGGCTGAAGAAAGCGTCTTTTAGATCAAGAACGGTATACCACTGTTTTTTGGGATGTAAGGCACTCAGAAGGGTATATGGATTGGGCACAGTGGGATGTATGTCCATGACCCTTTTATTAACTTCTCTTAAATCCTGTACTGGCCTGTAGTCCGTACTGTTGGGTTTACGAACAGGTAACAGTGGAGTATTCCAGGATGAGTGGCAAGCCCGTAGGACTCCCTGGTCTAGGAGTCGGCGGATATGGGGCGTAATTCCTTCTCTTGCCTCCAGGGGCATAGGATATTGCCGAACCTGAACCGGGTCCGTCCCTGGCTTAACTTCCACAAATATGGCAGGTTGATGTTTAGCTAGCCCTAAGCCCCCAGTTTCTGCCCACGCTTCAGGGAAACGCTGGAGCCAAGAGTCAATTCCCTGATCGGGGGGCTTTTGCTCTTGATGGAGTCGGTACTCATCTTCTAAGGTGACAGTCAGGATAGATATTGGCCTGTTTTGGGAATCAGTTATCTTGGGCCCTTCTGGCTCAAAGTGGATTTGGGCCCCCATCTTTGTCAGCAAGTCCCTCCCTAGTAGAGGGCAGGGGCTCTCTGGGATGACTAGGAAGGAATGGGAGACTTTTCCCGTTCCTAAGTCTACAGTCCTCTGGGTTGTCCAGGGGTATTTTTTGATGCCTGTGGCCCCGTGCACCCAGGATGTTTTCTTAGACATTTTTCCAATTGGTTTGGTTAGGACTGAGCGTTCCGCCCCAGTATCGACCAAGAAGCGAACTGGGGACCCCTCCACTTGCAAAGTTACCCTGGGTTCGGGGAGGGGGTCCGAACCCCGTCCTCCCTAGTCAGAGTCCTGGGTAACGAGTACGGAGGTAGGGTTAGCTGGTCTCCGTTTCTTTGGGCAGTCTTTAATCCAGTGGCCACGTTCCTTGCAATAAGCACACTGATCTTTTTCTAATCCTTGCCTAGGGCCTTGCTTTTTCTGCTTTCTGTTTTGGCCATTTCCTGCCTGGGGGAAAGCTGCTACTAAGACTTTGGTCATTTCTTTGGTTGCCTTGAACTGTTTTTCTTCTGGAGTATCCTTATTATTATAAACTCGCTGGGCCATCTGAAGGAGGTCCTGAATCTGCTTTCCCTCTAAACCTTCTAATTTCTGGAGTTTTCTTTTAATATCTGGTGTTGCCTGGTTTACAAAGGACATTACTACCGCTGCCTGATTTTCCGGTGCTTCCGGGTCCGTAGGGGTAAACTGTCTGAAGGCTTCCATTAATCTCTCTAAATACACAGCGGGGCTCTCTGTCTTACCTTGTAACACAGAATATACTTGAGCCAAATTGGTGGGCTTGCGAGCTGCAGCCCGGAGACCCGCCATTAGAGTCTGGCGATAAATGAGCAGTCGTCCCCTACCTTCTGCCGTGTTGTAGTCCCATCTGGGCCGGGTCAAAGGGAAAGCCGCATTAATGAGGTCAGGATTTGCAGTTGGCTGGCCGTCATCTCCTGGAACCAGTTTTCTGGCCTCAACTTGGATTCTTTCCCGCTCCTCCGTTGTGAACAGGATTTGGAGGAGCTGTTGACAGTCATCCCAGGTCGGCTGGTGAGTAAACATGACACTGTCTAACAACGAGGTTAGATCTTTGGGATTATCTGAGAACCGAGCATTTTGGGACTTCCAATTGTATAAATCACTGGTGGAAAAAGGCCAATACATGAGACGGGAGAGCCCGGTATCATCGAGCGATCCTATTTCTCTGAGAGGCAGGGCTACAGTGGAGTCAGGGAGTCGGGAAGCTTGGTCCCGCTGTACGCGGCCTCGTGTTCGGCCGGCCGGCCCCCCCAGGTTACTTTCGCTCTCGGCTGCTTCCGCTTCTCGGTTTCCCTCTACGGAAGCACCACCCTGGGGGACTGGGTCCTGCGGGATAAGGTGCGGATATGGTGGGGGAAATGTGGGTTCTAACGTTAGGGGGTCCTGGCTGTCCGGCAGCACAGGGGCCGAGGGAGCAGAGGGAGTCTTTTGTCTTGTAGGTCGCGTTACTAGGACTTTGCAGGGCTCAGGGATGAATGGAGTTATCCAGGGTGGTGGGTTTTCCACAAGATCCTGCCACACTAGAATATAAGGAATTTGATCAGGATGTCCTGACTGCCCTGGCAGGAAAATCTTAGTTTTTACCTTAGTAATAATAGAGAGACAGAAAGTTCCTTCGGAGGGCCACCCTACGCCGAAAGAGGGCCACTCCGAATGGCAGAAAGTAACTAGCTTTCCCTTCTTTAGTTCTACGCTTAAGTTACGCCCCCGAGCCTTCACATCCTTAAAATTGGTAACAAGGAGTGAGAGCGGCGTGCTCTGGTTGTTGCCCATCTTTGGACTGCTCCTACAAAGAGAAGGGGGGACGAAAATGAGTGTGAAGCAGAGGGGAGTATCCGACAGGTCCGGTCCTGGAAGGGGAAGAAAAGGTTTTATGTTTCGTTTTGGGCTTACACTTAACACTTAACAATAACGGACAGACAGTAATAACGATGAGCATTCGCGAGCGCGTGTCAGACTTCCGACCTGAGTCAGACGGGGCAACCAAGGATGGAGGCCCCCAGATGGGCACTGGGGAACGTCTCCCACCAGTCCCGAGTGGCTGTCTTCTAGCGCGTCCGCCAAGACCGTGCCACTTACAGAACAGACCAATACAGATTACAGATTACGGATCTCGCGAAATTTCAGGGAGACAGACAGAGACAAAGACAGAGACAGTGACAAAGCCGGCTTACCTACAGATTAAGATCCATTGACTTGGGGGTCTGGTGGGCTTGGGGGAAATCCCGGACGAGCCCCCATTTGTTATGCCTAGACCGTTTATTCCCCGAAGAAGACCACCAGAGTCCAGAGTCAAAGCTAAGCAGCAAGGATCTTTATTACAGGTTCGAACCTGGAACTCTCCCTCGCTCGTGAAACGAGACGGGCAGGAGAGCTCCCCCACTCAGCTCCGAACAATGTTATATAGTCTAAGAAAAGTGGGCATAGAGTTATTATACAAATCAGATATATGATTGGCTAGTGTTTGAACAAGGCGATTTGGCTAACTATGATTGGTTCCTGCCATTTCTGATATTTTGGTTCAAACTTTGAGGCGGGAGAGCAGGTTTATGGCAGCAAGAGTTTATCTTACTTAAACACGTCTTGTGACCTTGCCTCAGAACTTACAAAATCTCTGGTATGTGCAAAACAAAATCTCTGGTACGTGCAGAAAACCAGGTACTCACAGAACTTACGAAATCTCTGGTATGTGCAAAGATTAGAGAGCAGAACAAGGGTGTAGCGGGTGGGGGGCGGGTACACATCTATCTTTGTGTCCTTTCAGGGTCACAGATTAACAGCATCTCAAATACAGAACAAAATGGAGTCTCTTATGTCTACTTCTTTCTATATAGACACAGTAACAGTGTGATCTCTCTTTCTTTTCCCCACATTTGAATGGAGCAGGATGAGAACAGGCTTCCTCGTTACCATAGCACCTGCCCCCTGCTACGGTGGCGTGGACCCTGGGCCATGTCTTCCAGACCCTTGTTTCTGTGCATCCCCAAGTTGGGGAGTCTTCTGGGCTCGGGGAAGTTTAGATGCCATCTCTGTGCTGGAGGATTTTGTGGCCAGGGTGTGTGATGGGCACCTCCCCCCCAGGCTGTGCCCACAACCCGGCCCTTTCTCCACCTGCCACTCCTCTCCATGGTGGAGAGTGTCACTGTGGATGATCTCCCCAGCGGCTGGTGTCTGGAGGCCTCCTTGGTGGAGGATCAGCAGCATGGGGCAGGGGTCCGCTCTGTCCGCCACTGTCTCAGTGGCTCCGGCTGCCCAATGAGCAAGCACGTGAGGGCGGGCCTCTGGGGGTCTGTGCAGATGACAGCCAAGCTTCGCCCCTCACCGCCCTGGTTTCCGGTGATAGCTGTGTCCCGGATTTGACTGCTTCCTCTTAGGCAACCTGGAAAACACACCCTCTAAGGGAATTTTCCGAATGAAAGGTTTCCCTTGCAACAGAAGCAAAGCCAGACACCCCACAGAGAGGCAAATTGGAAGTTGACCCAGGCCTCCAGGGAGAAGCCCCTCCACCCACCCTGTGGCTGACCTTCAGCCCTGTCGCTCATCCGAGAAGCCCAGAGCCTGACTCTGCTCCTGCGCTGTGTGCTCCCCTGCCCCCGTGTGCTGCCCCACTGTGTGCTGGCCCCCATGCGCTGCCCCACTGTGTGCTGGGGGCACCCTGTGTGCTGCCTTACTGTGCACTGGCCCTTGTGTGCTGCCCCACCATGCGCTGCCCCACTGTGTGCTGGCCTCTGTGCGCTGTGCTGTGTCTTGGCCCATGTGCTGCCCCCATGCGTCGCCCCACCATGCGCTGCCCCACTGTGTGCTGGCCTCTGTGTGCTGTGCTGTGTCTTGGCCCATGTGCTGCCCCCATGCGTCGCCCCACCATGCGCTGCCCCACTGTGTGCTGGTCCCTGTGCACTGCGCTACTGTGTCTTGGCCCCTGTGTGCTGCCCCACTGTGTGCTGGTCCCTGTGTGCTGCCCCACTGTGTGCTGCACGGTGGGCAGCTCCAAACCCCACATGTGCGAGCGGAAGCACCTGGAGCGTGCAGCACACACTCATGGCCCAAATACTGTTTCTCAAAAGTTGGGCTGGAAAACATGACTAATGTTTTAAAGCATTTTTGAGGACAATTTACTGCTGGTGAGTGGTGACGGTGGTGGCAGTGGGGGCGGGGAGGAAGAGACCCCATTTGCCAGTTCTCTATCACAACGCCGGTCTGCATTGTTGAGACCTACTGCGTGCCCGGGCCTCTTCCAGGCATCACATGCCCTGGTGCAGTGGGTCTTGCAGCCGGCGTGGTCGTTTTCTGTCGTTAGTCATTGTTTTGCTTGGTTTTGTTAGTGTGCTTTCACTCCCCAGCATGTGCTTCGAGTCCCTTCCTCTTGTGACAGGCTATGCCCGCCTCTGCTGAGGGCTGTGCCTGGGACCCAGGCCTTTTAGGGAAGCCCAGCCTTTGGTGACAGTGATTGACACCAGGTCTGCGCACGTGACCTGGGCAGGGCCAGTCAGGTCCTTCCCTGGAAAGGCTATGTGGAGGCTGGGAAGAGCAGCTGTCCCTGCCATGGTCCCCTGGGTGGGAAGGGCACCCCCAGCGCCCCGTATTCTCTGCCCCTCCCCCACAGAGAGAGCCTGGCTGCTGCTGAAAGGCAGGGGAAACAAGACAAAGGGTCCTGCAGACACACCCTGGAAGTCTCAGTGCCGGTTCCAGTACCAAGCCCTGGGCTCGCCAGCCTCTGCTCCACTCCTGCAAGGCGCCTCCAGCTCCGCCCCAGCACTGAAAAACCTACTACAAATTGGCTTCATTTGCTTCCCTGGGTTTGAGTTGAGCTTCTGTCACTTACAGCTGATGGCCTTCACCAAAATAAGTCTTAACAGCCACCCCTGCGGCAGGCATCGTAACCCCAGTTGACAGACTAAGGTGGGTGGTGGGGTCAGGCCCCAGGCTCTTTCCAGTACTGACTTTCCTGTCCCTCGTGTCATCGCAGCACGCTGCCACCCACAGTAGGCCTATTGCACTGGGTCCCTGCAAGGGTTTTCTAGACGAGGGGGTGAACCAGGGCTGTGGCCAGAGGATGCACAGCTGTGGACGGCCGGGCTGGGCTGGCCCCACACCTGGTACCACCCACCACGCAGGCTGCAGGCACCGAGGAGGATCCAGCTCACCTGTGTGCAGGAGGGCACACGGGCAGGTGAATGAGCTGCCGAGCATCAACGGGCGGTGACAGAGATCGGGCACCCACAAACACTACACTGCCTGTGGACTGCAGCCCCTCGAATCTCACAATTACCTTGCGTGAGGCGACGTTGGTAACTTCAGCAACAGTGGCCCAAGTGAGAGGAGCAGTCTGTGCGAGTGGAGCCGGGTTTGCTTGCTGGGCCCTGGGCTGAGCCCTCCAGGTTCCTGGTCTCAGCCCTGCGGCAGCTCTGCAAGCGGGTGGTGGGACTGGGGTGTGAGGTGGGCTTCATCACCCTCTGCAGGCAGGGATGGGTGGAGTGTCAGCCAGGTATGTCACCGAGGTGTCAGCGAGGTGAGGGGAGCGGTTACGGTCCCACCGCATAGAGTGGAAAGAGATGGGAAGAAAACGTTGTGTGTCTTGCCCTCCTGCCGTGGCTGGGCAGGTCTGTTAGAAAGACCAGCCATATTAGGGCCGGGGCAGAATCTTCTGCATTATTCAGAAAGACGGTTCTAATTGTACAAGTAATAAAAATGGCTTTCTGTGATTTCAGTGCTCTACAGTTGCTGTCTAAAAAACTTATTTCCATATACTTTTTTTTTTTTTTAAGAGACAGGATCTTGCTCTGTTGCCCAGGCTGGAATGCAGTGGCATGATCTTGGTTCACTGCAGCCTTGACCTCCTGGGCTCAAGGGATCCTCCCACAACAGCCTCCTGAGTAGCTGGGACCACAGATGTGCGCCACCATGCCTGGCTAATTTTAAGTATTTTTTTTATTTTAAGAATTTCATTTTTTTTTAAATTAAAAAAATTTCTTTTCTCTTTTTGAGACAGAATCTTGCTCTGTCACCCAGGCTGGAGTACAGTGGCGTGATCATGGCTCACTGCAACCTCTGCTTTCTGGGTTTAAGTGATTCTCCTGCCTCAGCCTCCTGAGTAGCTAGGACTACAGGCATGTGCCACCACACCCAGCTAATTTTTTTTGTATTTTTAGTAGAGACAGGGTTTCACTATGTTGGCCAGGCTGGGATCGAACTCCTGACCTCAGGTGGTCCACCCACCTCGGCCTCCCAAAGTGCTGGGATTACAGGCCTGAGCCACCGTGCCCGGCCAATTTATTTTTTATTTTTTTTTCAGACAGAGTCTTGCTGTGTCACCCAGACTGGAGTGTAGTGGCATGATCTTTGCTTACTGTAGTCTCCCAGGTTCAAGCAGTTCTCCTGCCTCAGCCTTTGGGTAGCTGGAATTGCAGGCGTGTGCCACCACGCCTGTCTAATTTTTGTATTTTTAGTAGAGACAGGGTGAGGTTTTGCCATGTTGGCCAGGCTGGTCTCGAGTTCCAGGTACTTAGCAATCTGCACTCCTTGGCCTCCCAAAGTGCTGGGATTACAGACATGAGCCACCTGACCCAGCCATAGTTTTCTTTTCTTTTTTGAAAGTTTTGTTTCATTTGATAGTTTTTTTTCAAATTGCTTAGGAAGTAATTAGCTGCTGTCGTTTTTTCCTTCAACTTTTAAGTTCCGTGGTGCATGTGTAAGAAGTGCAGGTTTGTTACATATGTAAAATGTCTACCATGGTGGCTTGCTGCATAGATCAACCCATCACCTAAGTATTAAGCCCAGCATCCATTAGCTATTGTTCCTGATGCTATCCCTTCCTTTGCTCCCCCGCCCCGACAGGCCCCAGTGTGTGTTGTTCCCCTCCCTGTGTCCATGTGTTTTCATCATTCAGCTCCCACTTATAAGTGAGAACGTGTGGTGTTTGGTTTTCTGTTTCTGTGTTAGTTTGCTGAGGATAATGGCTTCCAGCTCCATCTATGTTCCTGCAAAGGACATGATATTGTTCCTTTTTATGGCTGCATAGTATTCCATGGTATATATGTACTACATTCTCTTTACCCAGCCTATCATTGATGGGCATTTGGGTTGATCCCATGTCTTTGCTATTGTGAATAGTGCTGCAGTGAACATACACGTGCATGTATCTGTATAACAGAATGATTTATATTCCTTTGGGTATATACCCAGTAATAGGATTGCTGGGTCAAATGGTATTTCTGGTTCTAGATCTTTGAGGAATCACCACACTGTCTTCCACAATGGTTGATGTAATCCACACTCCCACCAACAGTGTAAAAGTGTTCCTTCTTCTCTGCAGCCTCACCAGCATCTGTTGTTTCTTGACTTTTTAACAATTGCCATTCTGACTGGCATGAGATGGTAGTTTGTGTGGTTTTCATTTGCATTTCTCTAATGATCAGTGATGTTGAGCTGTTTTTTCATGTTTGTTGGCTGCATGAATGTTTTCTTTTGAAAAGTATCTGTTCATGTCCTTTGCCCACTTTTTGATGGGGTTTTTTAAAATTGTAAATTGTTTAAGTTCCTCGTAGACTCTGGATATTAGACCTCTGTCAGATGGATAGATTGTAAAAATTTTCTCCCATTCTGTAGGCTGCCTTTCACTCTGATGATAGTTTCTTTTGCTGTGCAGAAGCTCTTTAATTTAATTAGATCTCATTTGTTGTTTTTTGTTTTTGTTGCAATTGCTTTTGGCATTTTCATCATAAAATCTTTGCCCATGCCTATGTGCTGAATGGTATTCCCTAGATATTCTTCTAGGGTGTTTATAGTTTCAGGTTTTACATTTAAGTCTTTTTTTTTTTTTTTTTGAGACGGAGTCTCGGCTGCCCACCACCTCACCCGGCTAGTTTTTTGTATTTTTTAGTAGAGACAGGGTTTCACTGTGTTAGCCAGGTGGTCTCGATCTCCTGACCTCGTGATCCGCCCATCTCGGCCTCCCAAAGTGCTGGGATTACAGGTTTGAGCCACCGTGCCTGGCTACATTTAAGTCTTTAATCCATCTTTAGTTAATTTTTGTATAAGGCATAAGGAAAGGATCTAGTTTCAATTTTCTGATACGACTAGTCAGTTGTCTCACCACCATTTATTAAATAGGGAATCCTTTCCCTATTGCTTGTTTTTGTCAGGTTTGTTGAAGATAAGATGATTGTAGATGTATGGTCTTATTTGTGAGTTCTCTCTTCTGTTCCATAGGTCTATGTGTCTGTTTTGGTTACCACTACCATGCTGTTTTGGTTACTGTAGCCTTGTAGTATAGTTTGAAGTCAGATAGTGTAATGCCTCCAGCTTTGTTCTTTTTGCTTAGTCTTGGCTATTTGGGCTCTTTTTTTGGTTCCATATGAATTTTAGAATAGTTTTTTTCCTAATTCTGTGAAGGATGTCAATGGCAGTTTAATGAAAATAGCATTGAATCTATAAATTACTTTTGGCAGTATGGGCATTTTCACGATATTGATTCTTCCTATCCATGAGCATGATCCATGAGCATGGAATGTTTTTCCATTTGTTCGTGTCCTCTCTGATGTCCTTGAGGGGTGGTTTGTAGTTCTCCTTGAAGAGGTCATTCACATCCCTAGTTAGCTGTATTCCTAGGTATTTTATTCTCTTTGTAGCAGTTGTGAATGGAAGTTCATTCATGATTTGGCTCTCTGCTTCCAGCCATAGTTTTTAAATTTTTTGAAGAGAAGGGGTCTTGTTCTGTTGCTCAGGCTGATCTTGAACTCCTAGGCTCGAGGGATCCTCCAGCCTTGGCCTTACAAAGTGCTGGGATTAAGGTGTGGGCCACCATGCCTGGTGAATACTTTCTTTAATGGCAAGCTGTTAATTTATTTAACCATTTCCCTACTGATGAACATATTTAGGTTGTTTCCTTTTTTGTCATTAAAACCAAATTTCTTGGTTCTGTTTACTTGTCTTCTCTCTTTTTTTTCTGCCTTGAACAAATCTTTTTTGTTTTTTTTTGAGATGGAGTCTTGCTCTGTCGCCCAGGCTGGTATGCAGTGGCACAATTGCGACTCACTGCAAGCTCCGCCTCCCGGGTTCACGCCATTCTCCTGCCTCAGCCTCCTGAGTAGCTGGGACTACAGGCGCCCGCCACCTCGCCCGGCTAATTTTTTGTATTTTTAGTAGAGACGGGGTTTCACTGTGTTAGCCAGGATGGTCTCAATCTCCTGACTTCGTGATCCGCCCACCTCAGCCTCCCGAAGTGCTGGGATTACAGGTGTGAGCTACCGTGTCCCCCCACTTGAACAAATCTTAAACTCCTTTTTCTCTTTTGAGTGAACTTTAGGGTTGGCTTCTTACTACCATGAACATCGGTTGGAATTTTGACTGTGATAGGATTAAACGTATAGATTAATGGGGGAGCATTAGCACCTTTATAATATCAAATCATCTCTTCCAGAAAAGTGACATCATTTCCTTTCATTCCTGTCTTCTGAAAAGGTTTTTAGAAAAGGCTTTGCTGTATTATTGCACATAGTTTTCTTTAGAGTTATCCCAGCTATTCTGTGTGTTTTGTGGCCTTGGTGAATGGGATTCTCCATTACGTTTCAAGCTGGCCATTGCTTGGGTGTCGGAACCCTTTTGGTATTTATATGCTGACTTTATACCTGGTCACCTTCCGTTATATCCAAGGGGTAAAATGGGTTCTGCATATTGGCCCCATGTTTTCACTTCTTCACAGACTGGGACCGTTAGCTCAAAGCCAGCCAGCACCAAACTCAAATTTTCACACATCCATTTGCATTAAATATAGTCCAGAGAAGCATATCGTTAGCCACTTAGAGGAGCCTGCCTGCTTTGTACAGTCTGCCCCACTCCACCAAACTGCACCCAACATCTGTCAGCCACAGATAACATGAACCCTGGGGCTACAGAGAGGTCAAGACTTCAAATGGCTGCTGCCCTTTGGAGGTTTCTGACCCAGAGGTTCACCTAGATAGGTAAGCCCCTCACAGAGTCTCTTCTCCCGGAGTCCCCTTGCCCTCCCTCCCTTCTGGGTGTGGCCCAGTGCTGTCTTCTCTGGAAAGTGTCCCAGCTGTCAAAAAGTAGCCCACGGGAAGCTCACGGTGTGCCAGCGCCACCTGCTGGTCATACCTCTTCCTTAATCAGCCCTGAAATTCCCAGTCTTGCCAGACCTTGCCGAATTCTCTTCTTATTTCACATTGTGTTCAATCAACATAATGTTATTTTTCAGGGACTGCACAGTCAGTTGTGGCTTCTCTGCATCTTCTTTTCTGTTACTCACGTTTCATTTTCTTGTCTTGTTGCATTTGCCTTGACTTAGTGTTGAATTTTAGCAGTGATGGTGGCCCTTGTTGCCTTGTTCCTGTCTTTATTTATTTTTATTTTATTTATATATTCATTTTTTTGAGATGGAGTCTCCCTCTGTTGCCCAGGCTGGAGTGCAGTGGCACGATCTCAGCTCACTGCAACCGCCGCCTCCCGGGTTCAAGCAATTCTCTTGCCTCGGCTTCCCGAGTATCTGGGATTACAGGTGCCCACCACCACCCCCGGCTAATTTTTGTATTTTTAATAGAGATAGGGTTTCACCATGTTGCCAGACTTGTCTCGAACTCCTGACCTCAAGTGATCCACCCGCCTCAGCCTCCCAAAGTGCTGGGATTACTGGTGTGAGCCACCGAGCCCAGCCCCTTGTTCCTGTCTTTAATGAGGTTGACTTGAAAGTTTTGGTATTTAGTATGTTGCTTGCAGCAGGCTCCCAGTATTTAAGGGCACTCTGCTCAAAATATATCCAATACACCTCATTTCCTGTCATATCGATATCTACTACCTTACTCCACACCACCAATACATCTCACTTGGGTGAGTACACTAAGCTCTTATCTCTTCCCCCTGCTTCCACCCTTGAACTTTCTCTACCTCCCAATTGATTCTCTACAAAGCAGCTCAAGTTGTCTTACAAAATAATAAATCAGATCATGGCTCTTTTTTTTTGCCCAAAGCCTGCTAGTGGCTTTGCATCACACCAAGAATAAAACCCAAATTCGCTTTACCAAAGACTTCAACAGTATGTG
Organism: Macaca fascicularis; assembly: GCF_037993035.2. NCBI lineage: Eukaryota > Metazoa > Chordata > Mammalia > Primates > Cercopithecidae > Macaca > Macaca fascicularis. The sequence continues at coordinate 5,999,851 of NC_088379.1, read as the reverse complement.
CTGCAGGGTGGGTTCCCCAAGGGTGGCTGCCGAGATGGGGCTTGGGTTGCAAGCTGTTACCATGGATTATCCATTGCGGAGGGAAGGGAAGTGAAGCAGGCTTGGGCAGGGGAAGAGATTCATGTCTCTGCCAGCCTAGGGGCAGGGTGGAATCTGGAGTGAAGACCCATCAGAGCGTCCCCATAGGACTGAGAGGGCTGGGCTTCTGTCCCCCACCTCCCTCAGTCACCGGATGCAGGCGGCTTTGGAAGGGGGATGCTGAGCTTGCAGCTGAGGTGGGTGATTATGTGGTCCCCGTTATACTTCACATTTTACTATTTCCTCCTGGCTTTAACGTGCTTGCTGACGTGCAGTAGCAATGTCTTCAGTGAGATCTGTGGGGAGTACACTGCTTGGACATCTGAAAATAACATTCTTTCACCCTTACCCTTGAATGCTAATTTAGCTACATACACTCTAGATCAGGGGTCAGCAAATGTCCCTGGCCAGAGAGTAAATAGTTTAGTTTTTTTCAGTCCTTATGATCTGTGTTACCACTCCACTGTTATAACACCAAAGCAGCTGTGGACAATATATAAATGAATGGCTGTGGCTATGTGCCAATAAAGCTTTATTTATAAACACAAATGGTGGGCCTGTTTGACCAGTGGGCTGTATTTTGCTGCCCTTCCTGCTCCAGAATTTTTTTTTTCAGATTTTTTTATGATCATCCTTATTATTTTTTTTAATAGACTGGGTCTTGCTCTGTCACCCAGGCTGGAGTGCACTGGTGTGATCACAGCTCACTGCAGCTTGAACTCCTTAGCTCAATCGATCCTCCCACCTCAGCTTCCTGAGTAGCTGGGATTACAGTTTTCTCAGAGTTTTATGTCTGCTTCTAGGCTGAGTCCCCAGGTCCCAGGTGGGGCTGCTCCTCTTGACTAAAGTAGCTTAGCTTGTGCCCCATTGTGCACGTTAGCAGCAGGAGTGTGCTTCCTGCGCTGCTCCACAGGTCAGCTTTCTGGGAAGTCCCACTGGTCATGTCTCTCCTAGTATGGCTGGGGCAGAGAACAAGGGGTGCACATGCCGCCTGAGTGTGTCATCAGAGGAGATTCTGTCTGGCGGCAGTGCAGATTGGTGTGACTTTTGTGAAGGGAAACCTGCCAGCGTGCACACAGGACCTTAACAACGTACACTTCCACCTCCTGAAGTGTACACTGAGGAAATGCTCAGACAGGACACAAACACTCTTCAGAGTGTTACAGGAAGGGGGTCCTGATCCAGACCCCAAGAGAGGGTTCTTGGATCTCACGCAAGAAAGAATTCAGGGCAAGTCCATGGAGTAAGGTGAAAGCAAGCTTATTAGAGAAGTAAAGGAAGAAAAGAATGGCTACCCACAGAGCATCCCTGAGGGCTGTTGGTTATCCATTTTTATGGTTATTTCTGATGATATGCTAAACAAGGGGTGGATTATTCATGCCTCCCCTTTTTGCACCATATAGGGTAACTTCCTGACGTTGCCATGGCATTTGTAACTGTCATGGCGCTGGTGGGAGTGTAGCAGTGAGGACGACCAGAGGTCACTCTTGGCTGGGTTTTGGTTGGCTCCTTTACTGCAACCTGTTTTATCAGCAAGGTCTTTCTGACCTGTATTTTGTGCTGACCTATCTCATACCGTGACTTAGACTACCTAACATCTGGAAATGCAGCCCAGTAGGTCTCAGCCTCATTTTACCCAGCTCATATTCAAGATGGAGTTGCTCTGGTTCACAGGCCTCTGACATTTCCCCTGTCCCTTTTATAAGAGAACCTTTAATCCTAAGGGTTGCAGAGGGATGAAGGTCCATCTTCTGTAACTTCTTCAGGCTGAATAGGGGTAATGATGTTCCTGCCTAACTCTGAGGGTCTCTTGCATTCAGGGTAGAGAAGAGCTCAGTCGGAAAGCTTTGGTATGGTAGGGTACATTCACAACTCTTGAGTTTTGACAAAAGGTGATAGCTGGAAGATTAATAAGTGTTTAAGAAAACATTCAGTAAGCTTGTCCTGTATTCCTACACAAAGAGTATAACAACAATATATTCCATAAGAGTAAAGCAAAATAAGTCAAGTTATTCCAAGTAAACTAAATTAGAAGGCTTTTCATGAACTGGGCAACTGTTGGAACTAAGCTGACATGGGGTTGTTAGCTGAGTGTAATGTGTCCAGAATTGGAATACTGAACCAGATTTTTACATTACCCATCCCTCTTGTTTCTTCTGAGCAGCAGACGGAGATCACTGGTTGGTTTACAGGAATTAGCAGGGTTAGCCTAAATTGCAGAAACAAACTTAAAAACAGCTAATGAGACTAGAATTTAATAACAAGTGTACCATAGTTCTTGAAATTTCTCCAGTTTCTCATTTTTACTAAAGACAAATCATGGTAAGACTGATTTGCTTTGTTATACTTGGCCTGATTATTTGTATAAAGTGCAGAATAATTATTTTTCACATAGGCTCTTTTAAAATTGGCTTTGCTGGAACTCTGTTCCATAGAAGGAATTTTAGATAAGACTTTTTAAAGCCAAGCTCAGCCATAGGTTTGTACCCTCAAATACCTAGGAGTTGAGTAAATTCTCCTCTTGGGGTCCCAAGATAACTTGGGGCTCCTGGACCTATCAGAAAGTGACATTCTTTACTTACCACAGGTCAGAAACCTTATACAGGGACTATTGCAGACCAGGTCAGACCAGTTCTCCAAGGGGCTTTTATTGGCTTTACAAGTTAAGTTTGATTCCTTAAATGAAAGCACAACATGCCAGTTATAACCTTGGTAAAATTTCTCCAATTGTGTCCTGTTACAAAAGAAAACAGATTCTCACCCCCTACCCCTGTTTTTTTTTTTTTTTTGAGATGGAGTCTCGCACTGTTGTACAGGCTGGAATGTAGTGGCTTGATCTCAGCTCACTGCAACCTCCGCCGCCTAGGTTCAAGTAATTCTCCTGCCTCAGCCTCCCTAGTAGTTGAGATTACAGGTGTGTGCTGCCACACCTGGCTAATTTTTATATTTTTAGTAGAGATGGGGTTTTGCCTTTTTGGCCAGGCCTGTCTCGAACTCCTGACCTCAAGTGATCTGCCCACCTCAGTTTCTCCAAGTGCTGGGATTACAGAAATGAGCCACTGAGTCCGGCCCAGAAAATAGATTCTTATTGCACTTATGCAAAAACCTATATTGCCATAATTTAAGAGTACTCACAAATAGTTTCTAAATTTTGGAGAAATCAGGTAGAGAGAAACAAATATGCTCCAAATTTTGTTCACAGGAGTATAGTTTACTCAATTGCTAAAAGCTGTAAATAGCTCAGAAGTTTCCTTCACTCTGAAAAGCAAAACAAGGAATCAGCAGCATTTTAAGCAAAGTTAAAAAGATTACTTCAGTTTTCTGTTGGTTCAGTTAATCCAGTTAACTCCTGTTCTATTTGATATTCATGAACATTCCAGCTCTTCATGAGAGTTCTGAAAGTTGTTTCCTTTATTCTAATATTACGATTTCCAAAGTTATTAGAAACCTGCATTTAAGAACACCTGTTAGAGTTTTATAGTTGGTTATAAGCCACCTTCTAAAGAGGATTAAAATAAGACAATGATTATCTGTGGATGATAAAAAGTTTTAGGACGGCCGGGCGCGGTGGCTCAAGCCTGTAATCCCAGCACTTTGGGAGGCCGAGACGGGCGGATCACGAGGTCAGGAGATCGAGACCATGCTGGCTAATACGGTGAAACCCCGTCTCTACTAAAAATACAAAAAACTAGCCGGGCGAGGTGGCGGGTGCCTGTGGTCCCAGCTACTCGGGAGGCTGAGGCAGGAGAATGGCGGGAACCCGAGAGGCGGAGCTTGCAGTGAGCTGAGATCCGGCCACTGCACTCCAGCCCAGGCGACAGAGCCAGACTCCGTCTCAAAAAAAAAAAAAAAAAAAAAAAAAGTTTTAGGACAGTGGCTATTAAAGCCACAGTTAGTAAGGAAATCTGGTTACTTCTGTGGCACAAAAATTTTTACGTAACAATAACTACACTAAGTCATATTATAATTATAGGAGTTTCCCATAACTTTGGAACATATACCAGTTATACCAGATCTTACAGACTTTCACCAAAAACACATTTTCAACTTTTATTTTTGGCAAAAACCTTGGTAAGTTTGAGATTTTAATTATGTACTAGGTGTGGAGCCTGCATAGGACATACCAGGCAGAAGCGCAGATTTAGAGCTGACTCTACCATAGTTAGGGGGCGTGGCTAACTCCGCATGTCCCCAGGCCTTACCTAGCTGTAAAGCAGGCAAGTTGTACAGTAAGAGTCATAGTGACATTTTATGAAGCATTTAGAAGGCCTAACAACCCTTGATTGTACAACATTTCTTGCATAAATTCCTGAGACATTCTTGGACTTTCTGACTTGCCGTAAACATTTCTCCTTTTAAACAACCAGTCATTTTACTTTAGGACAATTTTTTTTTTTTTTTTTTTTTTTTTTTTTTTTAGATGGAGTCTTGCTCTGTTGCTCAGGCTGGAGTGCAGTGGCACAATCTCAGCTCACTGCAACCTCCACCTCCCAGGTTCAAGCAATTCTCCTGCCTCAGCCTCCTGAGTAGCTGGGATTATAGGCTCATGCCACCATGCCCCACTAATTTTTGTAATTTTTAGTAGAGATGGGGTTTCACCATGTTGGTCAGGTTGGTCTCAAACTCCTGACCTCAGGGTTATCTGCCCACCTTGTCCTTCCAAAGTGCTGGGATTACAGGCATGAGCTACCACACCCGGCCTAGGACAAGAATTTACCATACAAGATAATTTCTTTTCTTTCTTTCTTTTTTTTTTTTTTTTGAGATGGATTTTCACTCCTGTTGCCCAGGCTGGATTGGAATGGTGCGATCTCGGCTTTCTGCAACCTCTACCTTCTGGGTTCAAGCAATTCTCCTGCCTCAGCTCCCAAGTAGCTGGGATCATAGGCATGTGCCAACATACCTAGTTGATTATGTATTTTCTAGTAGAGATGGGGTTTCACCATGTTGGTCAGGCTGGTCTCAAACTCCTGACCTTAGGTGAGCCACCTGCCTCGGCCTCCCAAAGTGCTAGGATTATAGGCGTGAGCCACCAGGCCCGGCCCAAGATCCTTTCTTTTCTTTTTTTTTTTTTTTTTTTTTGAGACGGAGTCTTGCTCAGTCGCCCAGGCTGGAGTGCAGTGGCTGGATCTCAGCTCACTGCAAGCTCCGCCTCCCGGGTTTACGCCATTCTCCTGCCTCAGCCTCCCGAGTAGCTGGGACTACAGGCGCCTGCCACCTCATCCAGCTAGTTTTTTGTATTTTTTAGTAGAGACAGGGTTTCATCGTGTTAGCCAGGATGGTCTCGATCTCCTGACCTCGTGATCCGCCGGTCTCAGCCTCCCAAAGTGCTGGGATTACAGGCTTGAGCCACCGCGCCCGGCCCCAAGATCCTTTCTTTTAGAAAACCTCTTTCTTTATAATCTTCGTATAGCTAGGAAGCATGGCTAATTCCACATGTCCCCAGGCCTATCTAGAACCTAATAGCTTTAAGGTAGGTAAATTGAACAAGTTTTTAAAGTTAAAGAAGCAGTTTATGACCTTAAAGCATTTAGCAAACTTAATATCTGACCTGCATAATTTAGACTAAATGTTTTTATCAATAATTTTTAAAGCTGTTTTTATTTCCCAAAGATTACTAAAGTTACATGAACTAAAAGGCATTGCAGTTTTCATTTTGCCTTCAAAATATTTAAGTGCGTATTTTTGTTTAAGCCAATTAATTAGAGCTCTTTTATATAAACATTACACAGAACACATATATAGCTACATGGAAAGACAGAAGAAGATTACTGCAGTAGTTGTAAGATTTTTCATTTGCCAGTTTTTAAGTTTCTTAATTGGATGACTGGCTTTTTGGGGGAGCCCTTGGAAGAACAGGGCCAGGAAAGGGGTCTCTGGTGCCTCTTGTTTTTCTCAAGGAGTCCAGGCTGTTAGAGCTTGAATATCCACTTTTAATTAAACTGGTTTTAACCATAGTACTCTTTAATAAAGTCCTTTTAGAATTTCTTATGCCAAACAGCCAATATTTCTGGCCTTTGAACTTTACCGAAGGTAACCTCCCAGGGGCTTAGGGAAAGGAAAATTTAAGACAGTCCACAGAGGAGGAGAAAATAGACAAGGCCACGCAGGTATTGAACCAGAAAGGACTTACTTCCTAGGTGGGGAATTGAACCAGGACCGTGACTGTGAAAGTGCAAAACCTTAGCTACTGAGCTCTAGCACGGGGCAGCCTCCATTTCCCTTCCCAGAAGGAGTCTAGAATAGTTAATTTTGAACTTGCAAAGGCTTTTTATTTAATATGATTTTGAGAGCTAACTATGGCATGAACCCTAAAATTCCTTTTCCTTGGAAGGCGGAGACCAAAAGTACTGCCATGTGGTTACAAGGTCAAGCTCCCAAGGACATAAAACAAGGTGGAGACTTCATCCAGTTTTTTGTTTGTTTCAGGGACCTGCAGCCAAGTTTGTTACTGACCAGCTTGCGGGGCTGTCTTGAAAAGTGGGCTTACTGGTGTTTTAAGGTCAGGTTTTATCCATGAAGTACCCCTCAACACAGAAAAATGAATTCATAGCACAAAATACAACAGCTTAAGGCTAACCTTAGAATTCTTCTTCTTTAGTTTTTTTTTTTTTTTTTGAGATGGAATCTCGCTCTGTTGCCCAGACTGGAGTGCAGTGGCTCGATCTCGGCTCACTGCAAGCTCCACCTCCCGGGTTCACGTCATTCTCCTGCCTCAGCCTCCTGAGTAGCTGGGACTACAGGCGCCCGCCACCATGCCTTGCTAATTTTTTGTATTTTGAGTAGAGACAGGGTTTCACTGTGTTAGCCAGGATGCTCTCGATCTCCTGACGTGGTGATCCGCCCGCCTCGGCCTCCCAAAGTGCTGGGATTATAGGCATGAGCCACCACGCCTGGCCTGGCCTTAGAATTCTTTTTCTCATTAATCAAAACTTGACAGATGCGATAAACACTGGTGTGGTTTTTTGTTTGTTTGTTTGTTTGTTTGTTTCTCTCCCCGTTCATTCAACCATTTGCGCAGAGAGAGAAGCCAGAAATCTGACTGGTAAGAAATTCTTCCCCTTTTGCCAACGTCCCAGACTTCCGGGTTCCCTTTCCCTGAGCAGCCCCAGTGATCCGGCTTGTGGCACCATTGCCCTGGCGGCCAAGCCACATTATAAAGGACATTATTATTTTTTGTTCTGGCCAGAGCAGAATACATGTGATCAAACATAGACATTAGCCACTCTGTTTAGCACGCAATATCAGACTGGCAAGGCTTAAACTTGCCCCCAGATGGGCCCCGTCATCTTTAGTCCAACTTCCAACTTGGAGTTTCAACACGTGGTCTCTGGGCAAGACGGTTGCCCTGAGTAACAGAAAAAATAGGAAAGGAAAAGTAGAGAGGGAAAGTATTGCCTGAGGCTGGGCAGGGAAGGGGAAGAGCTTAGGGAGGCCAGAAAAGACACACTTGTTGCAGCCGACGATGAAAAATTCAGGCGGCAGCTTGTCGCTAGCAAAGGAATCTTTTCCAGCCGTCCCATAGCGCTCCAGTTTCCCCGTTTAGGGAAGCAAAAGCTCCCCACGTCCCAGGATCCTGTACACGTGTAACCCTGTCATCCACAGCCAGCAACAAAGTGCAAGGCGGATTAATCCAAAGAGAACAGCTTTTAACATCTCATAGTGCCAAACCTGTTCTTAGCTGAGAGGGACTTTACTGAGAGTCTTTAATCCCCTAAATCTTAGAAGGGACTCTAACCCTCCGACCTCCTAAATCTTGGACTCTAACCCTCCAAGCCCCTAAATCTTAGAAGGGACTCTAATCCTCTTAATTTGGGCCTCTAACCCCATCCCATTCTTTACCCAGGTACCCACCACTTACCCAAAGTCATCCAATCAGTGCTGCAGTGTATTTCCTTTGGGTTAGGGGTCTCCTCAGTGTTGTCCCTTTTGTGGTTGGTGAGAAAGATGTTACTGGACCCCACCACTTACCCAGAGTTAGCTTTTGGATCAGGGGTTTCTGCAGTATAGTCCCTTCGTGGTCATTAGAAAGATGTTACAGGAAAGGGGACCCGATGCAGACCCCAAGAGAGGGTTCTTGGAGCTCGCACAAGAAAGAACCCCAGGCAAGTCCACAGTGCAAAGTGAAAGCAAGTTTATTAGTGAAGGAATAAAAGAATGGCTACTCCATGGACAGAGCAGTTCTGAGGGCTGCTGGTTGCCCATTTTTATGGCTATTTCTTGATGATACGTGAAACAAGGGTGGGGGAATTATTCATGCCTCCCCTTCCTGACGTTGCCATGGCATCTGTAAACTGTCATGGTGCTGGTGGAGAACAGCAGTGAGGACGACCAGAGGTCACTGTCATTGCCATTTTGGTTTTGGTGAGCTTTGGCCGGCTGCTTTACTGCAAACGGTTTTATCAGCAAGGTCTTTATGACCTGTATTTTGTGCCAACTTCCTATCTCATCCTGTGACTTAGAATGCCTTGGTCATCTGGGAATGCAGCCCAGCAGGTTTCAGCCTCATTTCACCCAGCTCCTATTCAAGATGGAGTTGCTCTGGTTCACACGCCTCTGACAAGCGCATTATCACTTAGAGCAAGGACTTGAAACAGCCGGCATTACAGAGCCTGCTGGGGCAGGAGGTTTAATGACACAGAAAATCTTTGGTACGGGTTTGTGAAACTTGTGGGATACAAGAGTGTTCCTACACCACAATTTCAATGATGTACAAGAGCCTGGGAGAACAGACACTGAAAGGTTGCTAGTGGTCACTTATGGGGATTGGGATCTGGGCTAATTTTATTTTCTTCTTTGCGCTTTACTATTTTGTCCAACTTTTGTTTTTTTTAATAACGGGCATACGTTAACTTTTTAAAAAAAGTTCATCTGACTTTATCTCTAATGAAAAGGTATTTTAAGGTATAATATATTAAATGTATGTGTGCATTAATATATAATATGTACATTACATAAATATGTACATTAGTACATAAAAATCTGAAATACATACACCTGGGAAAAAAGAATTGAAACCATATAAAAATACATCTGGCTGGGCGTGGTGGCTCATGCCTGTAATCCCAGTACTTTGGGAGGCCGAGGTGGGCGGATCACAAGGTCAGGAGATTGAGACCACCCCAGCTCACACAGTGAAACCCTGTCTCTACTAAAAATACAAAAAAATTAGCCGGGCGAGGTGACGGGCACCTGTAGTCCCAGCTACTCGGGAGGCTGAGGCAGGAGAATGGCATGAACCAAGGAGGCGGAGGTTGCAGTGAGCCGAGATCCCGCCACTGTACTCCAGCCTGGGTGACAGAGCGAGACTCCATCTCAAAATAATAATAATAATAATAATAATAAAATAAAAATAAAAATACATCTGCAAGACAGTTTCCCTCCTGTGCCTGTCTCTAAATTTCTTTCCAGGGCAACTGTCACTATCATTTCCTGTGGGTGCCTGTGGAGATATTTTATATAACAGTCATGAATATGTATACAACACCCACGTTTTTTCCCAAATGTTGCCTTTTATTCAGGCTCTTCTGCTCCTCATTTTCTGTCCCTTTTATTTTTTCTACATGAGAACTTAGCTCTATTTTTAATTTTTATTTATTTATTTATTTATTTATTTTTATTTTTTTCGTTTTTTTTTGAGATGGAGTTTCACTCTTGTTTACCAGGCTGGAGTGCAATGGCGCAATCTCGGCTCACTGCAACCTCTGCCTCCTGCGTTCAAGCCATTCTCCTGCCTCAGCCTCCTGAGTAGCTGGGATTACAGGCACCTACCACCATGCCCAGCTAATTTTTTTGTATTTAGTAGAGACGGTGTTTAACCGTGTTGGTCAGGCTGGTCTGAAACTCCTGACCTCAGGTGATCCACCTGCCTCAGCCTCCCAAAGTGCTGGAATTACAGGCGTGAGCCACTGCACTCGGCCTATTTTTACTTTATTATTATTTTTGAGATGGAGTTTCACTATTGTTGCCCAGGCTAGAGTGCAGTGGGGCAATCTTGGCTCACTGCAACCTCAGCCTCCCAGGTTCAAGCAATTCTTCTGCTTCAGCCTCCTGAGTAGCTGAGATTACAGGCATGTGCCACCATGCCTGGCTCATTTTGGTATTTTTAGTAGAGACAAGGTTTCACCATGTTGGCCAGGCTGGTCTCAAACTCTTGACCTAAAGTGATCTACCTGCCTCGGCCTCCCAAAGTGCTGGGATTACAGGTGTGAACCACCACACCCGGCCCAACCCTATTTTTAAAATGTAACTAATACAACCCAAGACTGTTCATATCTATGCGCACAGATCTACTCAGGCTTTTCAATGGCTTCATGGTGGTCTGTTATCTCAATGTAATCATAATTTCATCTGACTCCATATGTGGACATTTAAATGTTTCTAATCTTTGGCACGTGTCTTAATAAGTGTAGATGTGTATACATGTGTCAATCACTAAAGGGATGTCAGATTGTTGTAATCACTTCTAGTAATCCAAAATCCCCTTCTAGCAACAACAAAAGTAACAGGAAGCCTATCTCATGGGGGGAAGGGGGGACGGTCTTTTTGATAAATAATTCTGGGTGAACTAGAGATTTGTATGGGGAAGGCTTGTCTTGATCCACCTCCCACCATACCAGAAAACCCATTCCATATGGACTGCAGAGCTAAGTGTGAAAAGTGAAAACAAATCAAGCTTTTAGAGGAAAATATAGGAGGGCGTCTTTGTATCCTTGGAGGAAATAAAGATTTCTTTTTTCTTTCTTTTTTTTTTTTTTTGAGACGGAGTCTCACTCTGCCACCAGGCTGGCGTGTAATGGCGTGGTCTTGACTTATGGCAACCTCCGCACTCCCGGGTTCAAGCGATTCTCTGGTCTCAGCCTCCCAAGTAGCTGGGATTACAGGCGCTCGCCACCACCCCCAGCTAATTTTTTGTATTTTTAGTAGAGATGGGGTTTCACCATGTTGGCCAGGCTGGTCTCAAACTCCTGACCTTGTGGTCTGCCTGCCTTGGCCTCCCAAAGTGCTGGGATTACAGGCGTGAGCCATCACGCCCGGCCTAAAAGATTTCTTAAAACAGTGCTCAAAAGTGCTAACCGAGAAATTGATACATTGAACTGTATTGAAAGCAAGAAGTTCTGTTCCTCAGCAGACACTGTCAAGAGAGTGGGAAGGATAGTTGCAATATATATGCATATCCCAAACAGGACTTGTATTCAGCCAATACAGAGAACTAGAGTTTATGAAGGAAAAGAGAGACAACCCCGTGGGGATACTTCACAGAAGAGGATAGCTAAATTGTCAGCCATCATGGAAGAAGTGTTCAATTGTACTGGTCATTAGGAAGATGCAAATTAAAACAGCAGGGTGAAATCACTACACCCGTGCCCCGCCCAAGCCTGAAATGAAAAAGACAGCAAATATCAAAAGTTGGGGAGGACGTTTATTGTTGTTTTGAGCTGTTAGGTTTTGGGGTAATTTGTTATGTGGCAGTAGCTAGCTAATGCATCTAGTCATTTGGAGAGGGTTTTAGGAGTCATTGAGAAGATGAAATGATTAGATTTTGGGACTCATTTTAAAGTAGCTTGGTCCTTTCTATCAATATGCAATGAAAAATGAAAGTAATTATCTAGGTAATTTGACCAAGGTAACATTAGTTCCATTTGGAGTTTTCCAGTCAAAGTTTATGATGTGCCTTTTATTTTAATTGAATTTCTTCGTAATGGTCCTGATTCCCATTTCACTTGGCTGAGGCCAACTCGGCCTTGATCTCCAAATTTCCTTCCAGTGCTGGAAACCTCTGTGGCAATTCGGGGTAATCACCCTCTGATGTTGCTGCATCCAACTGTAAGAGAGGAAAGACATTTTATCTGGGAAAAAGCTTGCACGCCGGAGAATGCAGCACCTCACTAGCATGTCATGAAGACTCAGGCCTGACCTTTAAAACCAATTACCAGGATATCCACACCAAGCTAAACAGAACAACGATCGGGGGACAGAGCTGAACAGGCTTTGGAAACCCCACACCAAGTGGTTTCACTTTGCGCTTTCTATAAGACTGTTCCCCCTTAAAACGCAGCATAATGTCCAAGGGGGCTTCCAGCTGGGAAAACCGCCCTGGCCTTAAACCTTGTCAACATAACGACACAGTCATCCTTCAGAGGAGAATTCCAAAGGCAAGGGCAGGCGCTCGCCCTTGAGTTTGGCTTCCTTTTACAGAATCTCTTTCTCGGCAGCAGCCACATGACCGCAAGCTGTTGGGAAGTGCAAGCCCTGACTGGGGCAGTGGCTCACACTTGTAATCCCAGCACTTGGGGAGGCTGAGGCAGGTGGATCACCTGAGGTCAGGAGTTTGAGACCAGCCTGGCCAATATGGTGAAACCCCGTCTCTACTAAAAATACAACAACAACAAAAAATTAGCCGGGCATGGTGGCGGGCACCTGTAATCCCAGCTACTCAGGAGGCTAAGGCAGGAGAATTGCTTGAACTTGGGAGGTGGAGGTTGCAGTGAGCTGAGAAGCTGAGATCGTGCCATTGTGCTCCAACCTGGGTGACAAGAGCGAAACTCTATCTCAAAAGAAAAAAAAAAAAGAAAAAGAAAAAGAGAAAGAGAAAGTGCAAGCACATCCCTACCCATGATGACAGTGCATCCCAGCCACACGGAGGGGCAGTCCTTGCGCAGCTGGCAGGCTCTCGGAGGAGTTTTCTAGCCTCCCACGGTGTGTGGTCTCGGGGGCAGGAAGGGGAGTGCCATGACGCCGGCTGTGGCCATGGCCACCCCTTTGTCCCGACATTGTCGTGAGGATTTTCACCCCCACTTGCAAACACAGGAGATGCTCCTGGAGGTGAGACAGTGCCCGGTGTGCCGGGGAGGACCACTGGGGCTCACTGTCACTTTAGGCAGGGTACAGCGTCTTCACAGCTCACTCCCACTGCGGTTTATTTGTTGCTCCTGTTTGTGTCTGGGGGGTGGTCACCCAGGACCCAGTAGACAGGGTGGCCATTGCAGCAGGTGCCTCTGAGGAGAGGACACTCCCATAGAAGGAGCACATGTTGCCGGCACTCAAGGCCCACTGGCCAGAGCTGGCCACAGCCCCCGCACTGCTGGGGGAGCCCGATGGCTGTCTCAGCCACAGCCAGGCATGGTGGTGGCCTTGCCACCCGGTGGCGTCCCCGGTGCTGGACACTAAGCTCCCAGAGGGCAGAGAACACGATGCTTTTGCTCCTCCTGCTCCATGGTTCGGCCCTCATCTTCATTCCCACGAGGAGCCCTTTCCTCTGTGTGCACGTGTGTGTCTCTGTGTATGTGTGTGTGTGTGCATGTATGTGTGTGTGCATGTGTATGCATGCCTTGGCACTGGGAGCCTCAATCCTGGTGTTATTTTTCAACTATAAGCAACATCTGATTTCCCTCTATGATTTTTCAGCTGCTGGTTTTTAACCCCAGGATTCTTTTCTCTCTCTTTTTTTTTTTTTTGAGACGGAGTCTTGCTCTGTCGCCCAGGCTGGAGTGCAGTGGCGCGATCTCGGCTCACTGCAAGCTCCGCCTCCCGGGCCCACACCATTCTCCTGCCTCAGCCTCCCGAGTAGTTGAGACCACAGGTGCCCGCCACCACAACCGGCTAATTTTTTGTATTTTTAGTAGAGACGGGGTTTCACCGTGTTAGCCAGGATGGTCTCGATCTCCTGACCTTGTGATCCGCCCGCCTCAGCCTCCCAAAGTGCTGGGATTACAGGCGTGAGCCACCGCGCCCGGCCCAGGATTCTTTTCTCAACGCATTCTAGCAGAGCTTTTATCCCCGCTGAACACAGTCTGCACGCAGGAAGTGTGAGCTGGTTGTGATATTGGTGGAACAGCTGGATTGTAAACCTGCGGCGTGGGAGTCCTCAGGAGCTGCCTCATTTAGAAGCATCCGGGCTGTCGTCGTTTTGACCTTGTGCCCCCCCTAACTGAGAATGATAGAGCCGAGCAAAGCCGGGAAAGATGCAGGAGCGAGGCCTGGCAGCCCTGAATCAGTTTCTCCAAGAAACAGGCCTGAGGTTTGAAGAGATTCAGGTTAGAAATCAATGAGGAGATTAGATAATCAGGTGAAATCCAAGTGTACCATGCTAAAGATGTCTGAACGTTAAAATTGCTTTTTCGTTTTTGATGGGCCATTGTACTCCTGGGCATCCACCCAAAGGAGCCGAAAGTAGGGACTTGAGCAGACACATCTTTGCCAGTGTTCACGACAGCACGGTTCACACTGTCCAGGAGGTGAAAACAATCCAGATGGCCAGCAGTGATGAACGGACACACAAAACCTGGTCTAGATATACGATGGAATATTATTCAGCCTTAAAAAAGAATGAAATTCTGACACGTTCTGCAACATGGATGAGCCTTGAGGAGATTACACTCAGTGAAATAAGCCCGACACAAAAGGGCAATGATTGTGTGGTTCCGCTGGTATGAAATATCCAGACTAGGCAGGTCTTACGTAGAGACAGAAAGTAGAATGGTGGGTGTTGGGGCTGGGGGAGGGCGGCCGGGAGTTAGTGTTTAATGGGGACAGAGTTTCTGTTTGGGGAGACGAGAACGTTCTGGAGATGGATAGCAATGTGAGTGTGCTTAATGCCCCTGAACTGTGCACCTAAAAGTGGCTAAGATGGCAAATTTTATGTTAGATATAGTTTGCTGCAATTAAAAAAATTAATACTGTAAAAACATACCTGGGATGGGTTTGCAAAAGTTCTGCCAGAAACAGGAATGGATGTGTTTAGGAGAATCTGGGCAGAGAGCCAGGAATGGAAGCCAATTAAACCTCTTTGAGAACTCGTACTTAGGCAATTTTAATTTCTTGTAAGTAGTAAAATATGTAAGACCAACAAATTAAATGCTTCTCCCCAAAACAAAATTGGCACAATTTATGGCTCATTTACATTGTAAATCGACAATTAAGATGGGAAATAAACCAATTCTGGCCACCTGAACTGGGGAGACAAGTTGAATTTTGTCCCCCAAAATTCATATGTTGAAATTCAAACTCCCAGCATCCCAGAATGTGACCTGATTTGGAGATGGGCCTTTGCTGAGACAGTCAACTGAAAATAAAATCATTAGGGTGGGCCTTAATCCAGCAGGACTGGTGTCCTTATAAAGAGGAGCGATTTGGAGAGACACACACCGGGAGAGCGCCACATGAAGATGAAGGCAGAAACTGGGGAGATGCTTTCACAAGCCAAAGACTGCCCAGGCTTGTGAGCAAAAACCGCCTCCAGAAGCTGGAAGAGAAGCCTCGCAACAGATTTCCTCCCGGCGCCCCTAGAAGGAACCCCCGCTGCCAGCATCTTGATTTGGAACATGCAGCCTCCAAAACTGTGAGATGATAAATTTCTGTTGTTGAAGCCACCCAGTTGGAGGTACTTTGTTACGACAGCCTTAGAAGCTAATACAAGTAAATAAAACACCAGAAAGATTTTCCCTTTCCCTGTATTGTGTTCGGATTTCCCTCTGCTCATAACGACACCCCTCGTATTGGCTTAGGGCCTACCATGATCTCCAGTGTGATCTCATCTTAACTCATGACGTCTGCACAGCCCCGTTCCCAAATACGGTCAGAAGGACAGGTAGCGAGGGTTAGGACTTTAACATCGTTTTTGAGGATCCTGGTCAACCCATAACAGTCCACACTCGGGTTCCTCCAAATTCATGTCCTTCCCACAGGCGAAATGCCTTCACCCCATCCTAACATTCCCCAAGGTCTTAAGTCTTCTAGGGTCAACTCTGAGTCCAAAATCTCATCTAACTCCCATTATTAACTCAGAGTCCCAAATCTCTGTCCTCCTCTGTTGTTTCAGGCCTTGCACAGAGGAGTGCTTGGTGAACATTTGGTGGAGGATACAGAAACCCACGTGGATTCTAGGTGGTGACTTGTGTCATTACAGAAGAGTCTAGCGCACATTAGGAAGACAGTGCCAACTGTCTTGACTTACTCAACGTTTAGTGCACACCACCTGTGTGCAGGGGTCCTGGGGACCCCACAGATGAAAACGTAAGCACATGATCAGAATACAGTGTAAAGCTGGGCTTCATCTATTACAGTGGGTACCATACAGTTTTACACTCGCGTACCTAAAACAACCCGGACAAGGCACAGGATTGATTTTCAATTTTGTAAAACAGAGCAAAAGTGCTTTTATTGATGTTTCGTTTCTTTTTCCTGAGATCTTACCTCCCTAGACAGAACTAAAAACTGTTTTTATATTAAAGGTCTGTGCCTCAGACTTTAAAAATATCTGTAGAATCTGTAATAAAGTTATCCATTTCATTTATGATAATGGTCATTCTTATTTTCTCTTTTGTTCCTGATCAATCTAACTAGAATTTATAAATTTAACAATTTTCTCAAGAACTAACATTCCCTTTCATTGATGTTCTCTATTATTTTCTGTTCTGTTTCATTGATTTCCACTCTGATTTTTATTATTTCTTTTCTCCTTTTTGTTTCAGGTTTCATTTGGTCTTATTTTTCTAGTTTGTTAAGGTGAAAGCTGAGGTCAATAATTTGCCTTTCTTCTTTTCCTTAAAAATTTGTTTGCTAGGTGCGGTGGCTCATGCCTGTAATCCCAGCACTTAGGGA
Source organism: Macaca fascicularis (assembly GCF_037993035.2). NCBI lineage: Eukaryota > Metazoa > Chordata > Mammalia > Primates > Cercopithecidae > Macaca > Macaca fascicularis. The sequence goes on along the minus strand of NC_088379.1, from coordinate 5,983,171 downwards.
GGCCGAGGCAGGCTGATCACTTGAGGTGAGGTGTTTGAGACCAGCCTGGCCAACATAGTGAAACCCTGTCTCTACTAAAAATACAAAATTAGCCGGGCGTAGTGGTGGGTGCCTGTAGTCCCAGCTACTTGGGAGGCTGAGGTGGAAGAATCACTTGAACCTGGGAGGTGGAGGTTGCAGTGAGCCAAGATTGTACCATTGCACTCCAGCCTGGGCAACAATAATGAAACTCTGTCTCAAAAAAAAAAAAAAAAAATGTTTTAACTGAGTGTGATGGCTCACACCTGTAATCCCAGCACTTTGGGAGGCTGAGGCTGGCAGATCACTTGAGGTCAGGAGTTCGAAACCAGCCCGGTCAACTTGGTGAAACCCCATCTCTACTAAAAATACAAAAATTAGCTGGGCATGGTGGTGCACCTCTAATCCCAGCTACTCAGGAGGCTGAGGCAGGAGAATCGCTTGAACCCAGGAGGTAGAGGTTGCAGTGAGCTGAGATTGCACCACTGCACTCCAGCCTGGGTGACAGAATGAGACTCCGTCTTAAAAAAAAAATTGTTTTAAAAACAGCTTTATATACTTCACATACAATTCACCCTTTTAAAGTATGTAAGTCACTGGTAGTATATTCTTAGACAAGTTCAACCACCACTAAAATTAATTTTAGAACATTTTCTTCACCCCAAAAAGAAACCTATATTCATGACTTCAAATTTCTCCTTCCCCCAGCTCCTGGCAACCTATAGTTGACTTTCTGTGTCTGTAGTTGTCCCTGTTCTGGACATTTCCTATAAGTGGAATCATATATGATCTTTTATGTGTAGCTTCCTTCACTGAGCATAATGTTTTCAAGGTTCGTTCATGCTGTATCAGGGCCTCCTTGCTTTTATGGCCAAATAATGCTCCATTGTGTGGGTAGACCACGCTGTGTTTATCCATTCACCATTGGATGGACGTCTGGGTTGTTTCTCCCTTTTGGCTATTATGAATAATGCTGCCATGAACATTTACATGTACATTTTGTATGGACGTATGTTTCCTTTTTTTTTTTTTTTTTTTTGGAGATGGAGTTTTGCCCTTTTGCCCAGGCTGGAGTGTAGTGGCATGATCTTGGCTCACTGCAACCTCCACCTCTGGGGTTCAAATGATTCTCCTACCTCAGCCTCCTGAGTAGCTGGGATTACAGGTGCCCGGCACCATGCCCAGCTACTTTTTGTATTTTAGTAGAGACAGGGTTTCACCATGTTGGCCAGGCTGGTCTCGAACTCGTGACCTCATGATCTGCCCGCCTTGGCCTCTCAGAGTGCTGGGATTACAGGTGTGAGCCGCCACGCTCGGCCTGTTTTCACGTGTCTTGGGTGTGTACCTAGAGAAGGAATTGTGGGGTTCTATAGTAGCTCTGTGTTTCACCTGTGAAGAACTACCAGACTGTTTTCCAGAGCAGCTACAACATTTTACCTTCCCACCAGCAGTGTATCAGGTTCTTATTTCTGCACACCTTCACCCACACTTATCTGCCTCTTTTTCCCCCTGACTTTGATTCTAGCCTTTCAACGAATGTGAAATGACATTTCCTTGTGGTCTTGATTTGCATTTCCCTGGTGACTAATAATGTCTAGGGTGTCTTCATGTGTTTGGTGGCCATCTGTATATTTTCTTTGGAAGAACGTCTGCTTAGATCCTTTGCCCATTTTTAAATTGGGTTGTCTTTTTATTGTCGAGTTACCTGAGTTCTTTACATATTCTGGATACAAAGCCCTTCTTAGAAATAAGATTTGCAAATAGTCTCTCCCATCTGGTTGGTTATCTTTTTACTAACTTACTTTTTTTTTTTTTTTTTTTTTGAGACAGGGTCTCACTCTTTTGCCCAGGCTGGAGTGCAATGGCGCAATCTTGGCTCACTGCAACCTCTACCTCCCAGGTTCAAGCAGTCCTTGCACCCCAGCCTCCTGAGTAGCTGGGACTATAGGCACGCACCATCACACCTGGCTAATTTTTATATTTTTTTGTAGAGGCAGGGTTTTGCCATGTTGGTCAGGCTGATCTCAAACTCCTGGCCTCAAGTGATTGAACTGCCTTGGCCTCCCCAAGTGCTGGGATGACAGGCGTGAGCCACTGCACCCAGCCTACTTTCTTGATAGTGTCCTTGGGAGCACAGCTGTTTTGAATATGCTGAAATCCAATTTCTTTCTTCTTCCTTTTGTTGCTCATGCTTTGGTGTCAAGGCTAAGAGGCCATTGCCTCCATGAGGTCCTGGAGATGCAGCCCTCTGTTGCTTCTAAGAGCTTCATCATTCTAGCGCTTGCCTTTAGTTCTTTGTTTTTGAGGGAACAGAGGCCATTTAGCTTGGAGAAGGAGGGAGGGGTATGGTAGCTACTGGCAGACTTAGAGGGGCTGTTCTGGGATAGTGTCCAGAGGGCATTGGGACCCTGAGGACAGCTGGAGCCAGTGTGTGTGTGTGTGTGTGTGTGTGTGTGTGTGTGTGTGTGTGTGTGTGTTGGGGGCAGGGGTGAGTGGAGGGGTAGGGGAGTGGGATTTAGTTAGGCAGACCCTGTGTCAGCTCTAATGATCTGGGGATGAAACAGGCTGGGCAGGGAGGGGTCCTTTGGAGCTCTCGCCTCTCAGAAGCAGGACCCAAACCAGCTCCCCAGCTCCCCCAGCATGTCCCCTCCAGCTTGAGGCAGGGCTGATGTGGGAAAGGATGGGGGAAGGAGCCCTGGTGAGTCAGATGGAGAACAAAGGGCCCACCTTGGTGGGAGGAGGGAGAGAGGAGGCCGAGGAGGGTGAACTGTGCAGACAGGTGGCCTGCGAGGGGTGTTGTGCTGCCCTTGGGCTCTGGGTGAGGCCTCTGTCCCACCGAGGAAGACCCTCCTTGCAGAGAACTCATCTTCCACCTTCCAAAACTTCAGGGCGCCGCTCAGGCACCTCACAGGATAACAGCTTGGATAGCAGCAGCACTGGCTGTTCATAAGCATCTTGTGGTTTTTCAGAGCCCTGTCCCGCCCTTTGGGGCAACACTTCCTCCTGCCAGTCCCTCTCTCCAGAAGCCTGGTCCTCACATGGGCACCTTTCCTTTCCTCATCCTCCAGGTCGCCCAAATCCCATAGCCCTTATTATCACGTGCTGTGGATGCCAGTACACAGCCAGGCCACTGTCTCTGGGGAGCAACCAGGAGCTCGGACAGCCCGGGTAAAGGCTGCCATCCCAGAGCTGTGGGAAGGGAGGGGACAGGACAAGAAGGAAAGGAAGGAAAAGCCTGCGGAACCTGCAGTGCGATTGTTGGGGGAAGCCGGTGAGAATTTAGGCTTGGAGAGGGCAAATACCTGTTTCTGCCTCCGCAGGACGCTGCTCTCAGAAGGCAAAGAGCTCTTGGGCTGGGCATAGTGGCTTACGCTGGTAACCGCAACACTTTGGGAAGCTAAGGAAGGTGGATTACTTGAGGTCAAGAGCTTGAGACCAGCCTGGCCAACATGGTGAAACCTCTTCTCTACTAAAAATGCAAAAAATTAGCTGGGTGTGGTGGCACATGCCTGTAATCCCAACCACTTGCGAAGCTGAGGCATGAGAATCACTTAAATCCGGGAGGTGGAGGTTGCAGTGAGCTGAGATTGCACCACTGCACTCCAGACTGAGCGACAGAGCGAGGCTCCGTCTCAAAAAACAAAAACAAAAAATAAAAATGATTAAAAAAAAAAAAAGGGGAAGAGCTCTTGGTGGAAGGAAGCCCAGCTTCCAGTATTACCCAGGTCTCAGGGAAGCACTCTCTTGACTCTCTGGGACTCAGTTTCCCTATCTCCTGCTGTGAGGTGACCGTTGCTGTGGTCGATCCATTCAACCTCACCCTGAGCAATTTTGGGGGCTGGGCCCTGAGCCCTGTCCAGGGCCTCAGAGGCAGGGGCGTGATCCAGGGGCGTCTCCGCAGCGGCGGCGAGACAGGTCATGATAGTCCAATCTGTCAGTCTCCCAGATGGGGGCAGTGAGGCCCGGAGAGAGGAGAGGACTAAATTGTCAGCGGGACTGTGAGCTCCTGGAGGAAGGGCTGAGTCTTTTATTTTTCTTTTCATGTCTGTATCACCAGCACCCAGCAAATGGCGGGGCACACACGAGGTCTTCGGAAGCTGCCTGGTTGCTTTGGGTGCAGTGTTTTGTGATAGAATCAGAGTTAGAACCTGGACCTCTGCTTCCTGGCCCGCTTTCCACTGCACCAGGCTCTGAGTTAATGGCAGGGAGGGCGGGGAGGTCCTGGGCCCCGCCCACCTGGGCCCCGCCCACCAGGCTCCCAATCACCAGGGCCCCGGCCCCGCCCTTCCCCACCCTTGCCCTGAACCCCGCCCTTCCTTGGCTCCGCCCCTTCCCCGCCTTCGTCGCGGAGCCCGGCTCTAGCCTGGGACATCTGGCTGGACTCAGCCTCCCACAGTAGTGAGACACCGTGCCCGGTCCCTCCTATACTCTTTTGAGGATTCAGGAGTACAGGGATGCTCTTTGTGCTGAGAACTCGCTCGTCAGGCTGCTTGGCCTCTTACCCCATCTGTAGAGTGGGCTCAGGCCTGATGGTGATCGTGCCTTGTTTGTCACGCTGGGATTCGTGTCTCTGGTGACATTTTTGCAGCACTTGGTCACGCAGATGACTGTGGACAGCTGCCAGGAGCACTGGCCGTGTGCACCAGACTCAGCGTGAGGAAGTCCTCGGGGGCAAAGTGTAAGTGGAAAACGCTGTGAGGGAAGAAGCTGTGGGGCAGGGAGTCAGGAGCCCAGGGCATGGGTCCAGTCCTGTCCCTGACTTGCTAGTCCACAAAAGCCTGTCCCCCGGCGTTAGTTTTCTATGCCTGGATTACATGGCAGTTGAGTCCTAAACACTGTGGGACAGACGCTGCCTCTGGTTCTCGCATCTGGCTCAGTCCTTAGAGAGGAGCTCTCTGGAGGACTGGCGGGGCTCTGGGCTTCTGACTCCCAAGCTCCTCCATCCAGCCTGTGGGCTCTGCCAGGAGCTAGCGCCTGACGACCCCCTCCTGATGTTCCCTTCCACTGGGGAGGGCCTCCTCCAGCCTCTCCCGGGCGCCCTCCTCCTACTCAGAGGGAGAGTTTGTAGATGAGGTCGGCCAACAGAGGCCTACCATCTTCCCTCTGCCCCATGATGACAGATACCTGCCCAGGCTGTGGAGGCCCATGGTCAGTCAGTTTGTCCAACACTGGAGCTCATGTTAGGCCTCTCGCTGGCCTGCAGACAGAAGCCATATTCTCCAAAATCCCTTTCCTTAGCAATAAGGGGGTATCTTGGTTTCCCATCTGCCAAGTCCTGTGTGTGGTGTCTCCCCTGGCTTGGAACACAGGAGAGGTGCTGCTGGCTGGCCACTCCATGTGTCCAGTCAGGTGGTTCCTCTCACCGTCCTGGGTGGCTCCCTGCTGCCAATGGGATGAAGTTCACATCCCTAGGATAGCTGGCCCCATGCACCCCTGCCCACCCCAGCGTCAACCTTCTGCCTGCACCCCAGCCCTCTGCCACATTGAGCTCCTGCAGACCCTCTACTTTGCTGCACTGGCCTTTGAAGATTTTGCTGACTTACCTGGAATGTTCCTTCCTCCCCTCCTGAACACCCCAACCCAAGCTCATTGCCTAGTTAATAGCTATCTTTTGACTCAGGTCCTAACCTGGTTGTCACCTCCCCCAGGAAGCATTCCTGGATTGCCCAAGCTGCTTTAGGCATTGCCTCTGTGCCTTTCTCCATCAGTGTCCTGGCCACAGTGGGAGGTCTTTGCCTCTTGGGCTGAGGACAAGGGCCTGTCAGGGCTGTTGGGCAGAACGGTGACCCAGAGCTAGCAGGTTCCCCGGGAGGTCTGAGGGAACTCTTTTTCTCCTTTCCTCCCCCGTCACTGCCCCTGCCTGTCCCTCGTTGTCTTCATTCACCTCCTATACTCTTTTTTTTGAGACAAGGTCTCACTCTGTTGTCCAGGCTGGATGGAGCACAGTGGCGTGATCTTGGCTCACTGCAACCTCCGCCTCCTGGGTTCAAGTGATTCTCCTGCCTCACCCTCCCGAGTAGCTGGGATTACAGGCACACACCAACAGGCCCTGCTAATTTTTGTATTTTTAGTAGAGATGGGGTTTCACCATATTGGCCAGGCTGGTCTCCAACTCCTGACCTCAAGCGATCTGCCTGCCTCGGCCTCCCAAAGTGTTGGGATTACAGGCATGAGCCACTGTGCCCGGCCACCCTCCTATACTCTTTTTTTTTTTTTTGAGACAGCGTCTGGCTCTGTCGCCCAGCCTGGAGTGCAGTGGTGCAGTCTTGGCTCACTGCAAGCTCCGCCTCCCAGCTTCACGCCATTCTCCTGCCTCAGCCTCCCGAGTAGCTGGGACTACAGGCACTGCCACCACGCCTGGCTAATTTGTTGTATTTTTAGTAGAGATGGGGTTTCACCGTGTTGCTAACAGGATAGTCTCGATCTCCTGAGCTCGTGATCCGCCCGCCTCGACCTCCCAAAGTGCTGGGATTACAGGCGTGAGCCACTGCGCCCGGCCCCTCCTGTACTCTTTTGATTCCTGACACACTGGGGTTAATGACCGAGTGGCAGAGGGGCCTCCTCCAAGCCCCTGACCCCCTTGGAGTCCAGCCTTCTCTCCGGGCCCTCCTTGCCTTCACTTCCTCCACGCCAGCCGTGAATTATGGGACGCATCGGGCCCATTTGCCAGGTGTCTGGCCCCGTCTGGAAGCAAGTGGTTTGCTTTGAGGTGATGAACGAGGCTTGCTGGGCTTGGCCCTGAGCCAGCACACGTTGTTTGGCTATGAGCCACCATGCGCCTTCCCCTGACTCTGCAAAGAGTTCAGCCAAGACAGAGGACTGAGATACGTTCCCCCCATTTTGTCTTTGTTTTTGGAAATATCTTGCATCATGCTATTTACGTTTTTGAAAAAAATCAGTGCAACAAACTGTGTGCAATATGCTCCTTAGCTAGAGAAGGTGGAATTAAACTTTCCCTGCTTTTTTATTCCCACTGTCAAAGAAGACACCGTGTGGTAGCCACATCCTCCCTGTGTGGCTGGTGGCCTTGGGAGATTTGTCTTCAGAAAGCCCAGGCAGAGCGGGAGTTTTGACTTTTTTTTTTTTAAATAAGGAGTCTTACCTTGTCGCCCAGGCTAGGGTGCAGTGGCGTGATCTTGGCTCACCACAACCTCCACCTCCCGGGTTCAAGCGATTCTCTTGCCTCAGCCTCCTGAGTAGCTGGGACAACAGGTGCCCGCCACCACGCCCAGCTAATTTTTGTATTTTTTAGTAGAGACGGGGTTTCACCATGTTGGCCAGGCTGGTCTGGAACTCCTCTCTGGTGATCCACCCGCCTCGGCCTCCCAAAGTGTTGGGATTACAGGCCTGAGCCATCGCGCCTGGTTAAGTTTTGACTGTTTTGTGCCACTGGGCAAACACATTTGCATTCATTGGCCCATGAGTGTTTTGAGGGAACTATGTGAATATGTGTGCCCTGAATTACCTGCTCTCTGGGGCTCTGCATTCAGCCAGGGCTGGTGGGGAACCCCGCCATCTCTGAGGCTGGTGGAGCAGCCATGGGGCAGGGTGAGGTAGAAATCCCCCTTCCTGGCCGGGTGAGGTGGCTCACCCCTATAATCTCAGCACTTTGGGAGGCCAAGGTGGGCAGGTTGCTTCTGTCCAGGGGTTCTAGACCAGCCTGGGCAACATGGTGAACCCCATCTCTACTAAAAATATGAAAGTTACCTGAATGTAATGGCATGCGCCTATAGTCCCAACTACTCAGTAGGCTGAGGTGGGAGAATCAGCTGAGCCCTGGAGGTCAAGGCTGCAGTGAGCCAAGACTGCGTCACTGCACTCCAGCCTGGGCAACAGAGTGAGACCCTGTCTCAAAAACAAACAAACAAACAAACAAACAAAAACTGTTGTTGGCTTGGTGCGGTGGCTCACTCCTGTAATCCCAGCACTTTGGGAGGTCAAGGCGGGTCGATCACTTGAGGTCAGGAGTTCGAGACCAGCCTGACCAACATGGTAAAACCCCGTCTCTACTAAAAAATACAAAATTAGCTGGGTGTGGTGGCGCCTGCCTGTAATCCCAGCTACTTAGGAGGCTGAGGGAGGAGAAATGTTTGAACCTGGGAGGCAGAGGTTGCAGTGAGCCGAGATTGCACCATTGCACTCCTGGGCAACAAGAACGAAACACTGTCTCAAAAAAAAAAAAAAAAAAAAAAAAAAAATCCCCCTTCACACACTCCCCTATCCCTGGGCTTGGCAACGGCACCTGGAGACCTTGTGTTGTGACTCAGACAAGACCCCTCACTCTGGGCCTCAGCACTCCACGCTGTTAGAGCACCGTAGCCCCCAGGAGCTAGAGAAGGTGATGATCAAATGCACACCCCCATATATGATCCCCCAGGGCCCCATCCGATTCCTGCTGGCCCTGGCTCTTCCGGAACCCATCATCTAGACTCTGAGCTGAGAGCATTCACTGGCCTCCTCTAGCCAGACCTCTTCTGGGCTTGTGGGCATTAAGGCAGATATGAGGGCTGGACATCTGACCCTCCAGGACAGTGCCCAGCCTGGGGCTCCCTGCGTGGGGTGAGCAGCTGCCCCTGCTTTCGTTTTATAGCTCAGGGCTGGTTTCCTTTCCTCTTAAATGCTGCTCTGGTCCCCTAGAAGGCCCTGAGAAGACGACCTCCCCCGTGTGCAGGGTCCTTCCAGCTTTCTGAGACACTGGTGACTCAATGGATCTGGTGCGGGCTCTGGTGGGTACCTAGAGACAAGGGGGCATCCTGTGATGGGAGCCCGAGAGGGGCAAGCACAGGCTCCAGGGGAGGCGGGCAGAGGGGCCTCCTGTCCCAGGGCTGGGGAGTGCCATGGAGAGGGCACCTGTGGCCCTGGGCTTTGGGAACTCCTGGGGCCTGGTGTCCCAGGATAGGAAGTGGCTTCCCGGAACTCCCCACCAGCCCTCATTCCTTTTCCCAGCCAAACTCCCTTTTCTCTGTCTTGGCTTTCAATCCACAGGGAAGTCAGAGACTAACTCAGACCATCTCCCCAGCGGAGACACCTTCGTGGCCACTCGGTGGCTGAAGCTACTGTTTCTCTGGTTTAGAGTGTGTGTGTGGGGTGTGTGTGTGTGTCTGTATGTGAGTGTGTGTATGCACATGTGTGGTCGTATCAGAGTCTCCTCTGAATCCCCATGGACGTGCCAGGGTTCCACTCAGGACTCGCCAATCTGATGGGGAGAGGTGGGCGTGCCTCTTTGGACCACGGGGCGGAGACAGCTCACGTAGGCTGCCCTCATGCCTCTGAGCCTAGGAGGCAGGGGTTGCCCTGATCGGCTCGAGGGTGGGCTGAGGTTGGGTCCTGCGTCTGTGACTCACAAACCACAACTTGGACAAGTTATTTAAGTAGCCTGGGCCTCAGTTTCCTCATCTGTAAACAGGGGAGGAATGGCTCCTCCCTGGCAGAGTGGAAGAGAGGATGACATGCATCGCTCAGTGTGGGGTGAGAACAGCACCTGTCCTGTTGACAGCGAGGATGAGAATGGCACCATTGCTGGGGTTCCCAGGTCACAGGAGGGGCATTTCCTGTCCAGCCTCGGACTCCCCCTGCCCTCTTCCCCGACACGCAGGGCAGCACCTGAGAGGCACGCAGTTCTTACTGCTGGACCCACTGGGCTCTGCTCCAGCCACCCCTACCACGCCTCGGCCCTTGTCCTCCCCTCTTTAAGCTGGCGTGACCCCTGTGGACACCCCTTCCCCAGGACTGACTGTGACTGTGTGCAGATCTCCCGTCTCCTAACACAGAGTCATGCGCATTTCATCCCCTGATTTAAAGCAGCATGGAATCCACCAAGCAGAGGCAATCATGTTCCTGTTTCCCCCCACCAGATCCTTATTCTTTGGTGAATTTTTCTGCTCAAAACCTTGACCTTTGACACGAGGTTTGCCAGGGGCTGTCCCCCGGGCAGCAGCGATGGGTGGTGTCTGACTTTGAGGGCCAGCTCACTGTCTGCTCCCTGGTGCGGGTGTGCAGCAGCGCCCGCTGGTCACCTGGCCCTGGCTGCTTCCTCCACCCACCCCTCCTGTCTGCCCCCCGAGCTGCCAGGGCCAGCCCACCAGCCTCTCTCCCTGGGTTATTACAGCCGCCTCCTGCCTGGTCTTGGCACCTCCCTCCAATATGCCTCTGTCCATCCCTTCCAGAGAAGGCTTTTAGATCGCAGGTGGAACTGGCTCTCTCTCATTTCCAGCCATCCCTGCCTGCGCTTCCTCCAGGGCCAGTCCAAACCCTGCAGGTGTTAGATGATTGCTGGGATCGGGGCCTGCTTTTCTCTGTCTTCATCAGCGGCTGAATTTTATATCTGGCACAGGCTTACTGTCTCCTCCTCCCTCACTGGAGCATCAGCTCGTGAGGGTGGGGACTTGGCCACTGTTGTGTCCCCAGCACCTAGACAGAACCTGGCTGGTGTAGGCGCCACTCACCCGGTGAGGGAGGGAATGAATGAATGACTGAATGAATGAGTGACTCTCTCTCCAGGTGCTCCTTGCCAGGCCCCAATCCCTACCCTACTCTAGGCTCTTGCTGACACCCCGAGCCTGCTCCTGTCTTCCCACGCGGGGGGTTCCTCCCCATAAAGACAGAAGCCCTAGGCTGGCAGAAGAGAGGTTTTTCAGAAGCAGGTGCACCCACCCATGCCACTGGCCGAGCAGAATCCAGGCCAGAGGGGCTGCTGCCTCCTTAATTTAGTAATCTGAGCTCTCCATCCTCTGAGCAGGGTTAGGTGGAAGGTGGAGGCAGCTATTGGGGGGGCCGAGACCCTTGCTGTGTGCCCTGGGAGGGGACCCTCTCCCTCCTAGTCCTCGGAGCCCTTGGCAGATACAAATCGTTTGCGTCTGCTCTAGACTCCAAGGGAACAGGCCTTGCTGCCAGCTTGCCTTGGCCCCCAGGCCTCTCCCTGAATCTCTTCACTCCTTCCATTAACTGGGGATGGGGGTGGGGGGCAGGAGGTCGGCCACAGGGCTCCTGTCACTGAATGGGGACACACAAGGCAGGAGCTGGACACTGCCGGATCCCAGAGCAGCTCAGCCTTCAGGGCACTGAGCTTAGGTGGGGGCCAGGATGCTTCCCTGTGCCTTGAGGCCATCTCAACAGGAGAAACAAAACAAAACACAACACCTGCTGTGGTTCGGCTGTGTCCCCACTCAAATCTCATCTTGAATTGTAACTCCCACAGTTCCCACGTGTCGTGGGAGGAACCCGGTGGGAGGTGATTGAATTTATGGGGGCGGGCATTTCCTGTGCTGTTTTTGTGATAGTGAATGAGTCTCAAGAGATCTGATGGTCTTCAAAATGGGAGTTTCCCTGCACAAGTTCTCTCTCTTGCTGCTGCCATGCAAGAAGTGACTTTCACCTTCCATCATGATTGTGAGGCCTCCCCAGCCTTGTGAAACTGTGAGTCCATTAACCCCCTTTCTTTTGTAAATTGCCCAGTCTCGGGTATGTCTTTATCAACAGTGTGAAAACGGACAAATACGACACCTGGACACTGGCCAGAGAGCAGCAGCTAAGTGCATCCTGCAGCCCTGGGTGGGAACATTCTAAATCGGACAGAACACATCATGGGTTTTACTTTCCAAAAAGGCAAAATATGAGATGTTTATACAGCAAAATTCTAATTTTGTAGAAAATCAAGGAACGAGATGGAGGGACTGTCTCAGGGCATGGAGCAGAGGGCTCTGTACACAAGTCCTCGGGTCTCCTGGCCAGCACCTGAGTCTCTTCTGGGGCCACGCCGGGGCTTCCAGAGCCCTGTTGTCCATGTGCACAGCGGCCGCCAGTGCCTGGAATGAGTGCACGCTGGGGGCAGCTCTTAGCCAGTGCTGAGCCTAGGATGGGGGCCGCTCTGGGCTGGGCACCACCGTGAAGGGGCCTGGAGGGGGCAGGAGGATGAGCCTGGCCCTGCCCTCACGGTGCTTACTGTCCATGGTTAGACAGGCACTTTCTAAGCCAATCTCCTCTGCAGAGTGGCCCATCACATGCCGTGCCTGCCCCTTTCCATGGGTTCCTTCCAACCCTGACCCTCAGACTACAGGGTCCTTAAGGCTGAGGACTCTGTTTGCCTGTGTATCCCTAGCATTGATGCACGGTCTGGCACCTAGCAGCTGCTGGACTAACGAGAGTTGAGCTGGATTCGCTTGATGAAAGCTGGCTTCTGATCGGGGAGGGACGTGTGCCAAGCTGCCTGATGAGAGTGTGGCTATAGCCTGATTCTGGGGACCCTGCAGAGGAGGGAACAAGGGGGCTGGATGTGGGGTGGGGCAAAGACAGAGAAGGATGGCAGCCCTGGGGGATGGTGTGGCCAAGGGAGACCTCGGAGAAGGTGATCTCTGAGGGGACAGGCTGTCACGAGGCTTGTCGTGGGTGTGGCAGTGGATGCCTCGACTTCCCAGGCTCCTGCAGAACCTGCAGCAAAGTCCCTGGTACCAGGCCATGCTCTGTGGCTGGGGAGCTCAAGGCTGGTGGGCCAGCTGCCATCGGGCCATTTTTGCACAAAGCAAGAGAGAGGTGAGGATGCCAAGATGTCATTTTGCTGGACATTGGGATGGCAGGTGATTTTAATTCTGTTCATTTCTGCATTTTCTAAATTTTCCGCAATGAACCTTTCTTTGCTGCTTTGTTTTTCTAATAAGGACGGAATGATAAACAGTATTAGCACCATGGGTCTGTCTACCGTGGTGTGGTTCAGGCCTCCCCCCAGCGGTGAGGGAACCATGACCTTGGCAATGCCTCGGCCTTCTGAGGCAGGGCCAGTGGACTGAGGCAGAGTGGCTTGAATGGTCGTCTGTGATGCATGACTGCTGTGGAATCACCGAGCGGTGGCCAGTATGGCAGCAGTGGTGAAGGGGGATGCCCTCCTGGCCTTCTGTCCCCGCATCTTCGGGACCAGGAGTGGCTTTGCTCCAGCTGTGCCAGCCCTGGGGCTGGCCATGAAGGTGCTGGGTGGACACCCTCCCTTTCCTGGGCCACAATGGGCCTTGGACCACATATCCTGACAGAATGGGGAGGACAAGGGGCTCACGGAAGCAGAGACTCAGCCAAGGCCCCAAAGTACAGGCACAGAGGGGCTGGGATGAGGGCCCAAGTCTCCTGACCTCCAGGGTAGCCACAAAAGATGGGTCGTGGCTTCCAGCTGGAGGTTGCAGCTGTGATGGTTGAAGTCTCTGCCCCATCCCATGGGAGGCCATAGCTTATGGGTTGCACTGGGCACCCCAAATTCCTGTGTTGAAACCCTAATCCCCAGTGTCATTTGGACCTTGAGAGCTTGTTTGGAGGTTCTAGCAGGGGAGTGCAGCTACTCATATACCCTTGACCGAAGACTGGTCCTCCTCTGTCAGGGATGGTCGATGCAGCATGCAGCTTTGGGAGGGACACACGAGGAGCAGTGAGGGAGGAGGGGGATACCCGTCTGGCTAGCAAGATCAGTCAAATCGACCCTATCAATCGATGGCGTGACAGACGTCACAGCCAGATCGCCCTCACAGCCCCCCAGGATCATTTGGAATGAGGGTCTTCAAGGAGATAATTAAGGCAAAGTGAGGTCATTTGGGTGGGCCTCAGTTCAATCTGACTGGTGTCTTTATAGGAAGAGGAGATTAGGACAGACACACACAGAGGGAAGACCCTGTGAGGACGGAGGCCAAGGAGCGAGGCCTCAGAAGGAACCAGCCCTGCCGGCACGCTGACCTTGGACCCCCAGCCTCCAGAAGCGTGAGGAAACCATTTCTGTTGTTTGTGCCCCGTGGTCTGCAGGGCTTTGTTATGGCTGCGCAGGAGGACCGGTCCCCCTCCCGCCTGGCTTGCCCATCCCAGGAACAGGGAGCTCCTTGCCTGACCAGGAGGCCTCTGTGGACAACTCCAAGAGCAAGCTCTCCCTGAGACTGAGCCAACCACCCCTCCCACAGCTCCGGCCACTGGCCCTTGTTCTACCCGATCCCACCTGAATGGAGGGCGTCATGCCAGGGTCCTCAACAAGCATGAGTCACGGCCTGCACAGCCACCCTGGACCCCACCGTGGGAAGCTGTCAGAGGCTGCGGATCAGAGGAGGAGGGAGAATTTTGAGCAGGTGCGTATCATGGAAGGCTTCTCCGAGGAGGTGGCATTAGATGTGGGCCTGAAATAGGAGTTTTTATTTTTTTTGAAGGTTTCATTTTAATTAATTAATTTTATTTATTTTTCTTAGAGTTGGAGTCTTCCTCTGTCACCCAGGCCGGAGTGCAGTGGTGCCATCATGGCTCAGTGCAGCCTCGACCTCCTGGGCTCCAGCCATCCTCCCGCCTCAGCCCCCTAAGTAACTGAGACCACAGGCGTGTACCGCCACACCTGGCTAATTAAACAATTTTTTCAAGAGACGGGGTGTCACTATGTTGCCCAGGCTGGTCTTGAACTTCTGACCTAAGGGATCCTCCTGCCTCGGCCTCCTGAGTTGCTGGGATTATAGGCCTGAGCCACTGCATCTGGCTTATTTATTTACTTCTTATGTTGGTTGCTTATTTTGCAAAAACATCATTACAGAGACTCAATTTTTTTTTTGAGACAGGGTCTCATTCTGTCACCCACGCTGGAGTGCAGTGGTGCCATCATGGTTCAATGCAACTTCTAACTCCTGGGCTCAAGGGATCCTCCCACCTCAGCCTCCTGAGTAGCTGTGACCACAGGTGTACACTGCCACTTTACCTGGCTAATTCTTTTTATTATTTATAGAGATGGGGTCTCATTATGTTGCCCAGGCTGGTCTCAAAACTCCTGGCCTCAAGCTTTGGCCTCCCAAAGTGCTGGGGTTACAGGTGAGAGCCCCCACACCTGGCCAAGATGAACTTTTTAAATTGATAGAAAAGAAGACTCACTTATTAATTGATTAAAAAAAGAAAAGAAAAGAGCCATAGACGGGAAGTGAACTTTCCCATGGGGAGAGTAGAGTTGGGGATTCTTGCCCCCTTCCGCTGCTCACCAAGTGCAGAGCCACATCCACCTGCCCATTCCCTGAGACATCGGCAGGGCTAGCCCTGCACTTTCAGCCTCCTCTGGCTGTTCTGCCAGGTCTGGGTGATGTTCCAGTTGCCACGGCAAATATGCATTGTCTATTATGGAGCACAATGATTAATGACCAATTATCTAATTATTAATGTCATTTCTTGGTGGAGGCCCCATGCCCTCTTGGGCCCTGAGCCCTTGGGCGAGGCAACGACATGAACAAAGGCGCCGAGGAATCCCCGCAAGGGAGGAGCTAAACGTCCAAGGGGTGACGATGATATTTGGGGGACTTAGTGCGATCAGAAAAAATGAAGTCAGAAAAATGGAAAGAATTATTAGGCCAAGGCGAGTTAGGCCAAACTCTTCACCTGAGGTCAGGAGTTTGAGACCAGCCTGGCCAACATGGTGAAACCCCATCTCTACTAAAAATACAGAAATTAGCTGGGTGTGGTGGTGCACACCTGTAGTCCCAGCTACTAGGAGGCTAAGGCAGGAGAACTGCTTGAACCTAGGAGGTGGAGGTTGCAGCGAGCTAAGATTGTGCCATTGCACTCCAGCCTGGGCAACACAGTGAGATTCTGTGTCAAAAAAAGAAAAAAAAAAAAGAATTATTAAACACGAAACGAAAAAAGGATGGAAAGAAGATGTAAGCCAGAGAGGGCAATATTGATGGCAATGTGGAGGTGCTGTGGAGTAAAGCTCAGGCGATGTGCAGGTGTTATGGAGGTGAGGGGGAGGGACGCGGAGCTGCTGTGGAGTAAAGCTCAGGCGATGTGCAGGTGTTACGGAGGTGAGGAGGAGACACGTGGAGGTGCTGTGGAGTAAAGCTCAGTCGATGTGCAGGTGTTACGGAGGTGAGGAGGAGGGATGTGGAGCTGCTGTGGAGTAAAGCTCAGGCGATGTGCAGGTGTTACGGAGGTGAGGAGGAGGGATGTGGAGCTGCTGTGGAGTAAAGCTCAGGCGACGTGGAGGTGTTACGGAGGTGAGGAGGAGGCAGGCGGAGCTGCTGTGGAGTAAAGCTCAGGCGATGTGGAGGTGTTACGGAGGTGAGGAGGAGGGATGCGGAGCTGCTGTGGAATAAAGCTCAGGCGATGTGGAGGTGTTACGGAGGTGAGGAGGAGGCAGGCGGAGCTGCTGTGGAGTAAAGCTCAGGCAATGTGGAGGTGTTACGGAGGTGAGGAGGAGGGATGCGGAGCTGCTGTGGAGGGGATGTGGAGATACCGTGGTGGTGACGTACAGGTGATGTGACGGTGTTATGGAGGTGAGGGGATGTCACTGTGACACTGTGGAGGTGACGTGGAGGTGACATGAAGGCACTGGATAGGGGATGTGGAGATGACAACGTGCAGATGCCGGGGAGGTGATATGAGGGCAGTGTGGAGGTGATGTGGAGAGGATGAGGAAGAGCCATGGGGGCATATTGTGGTCCCAGCCCTGCTTCCACCCCCTTCTGCCATGTGACTCGGGCCTATATTCCTCCTAGGAGATGGGGCTCACCAGGCTTCCTTCTGGGCTGTGGGAGAATCCACCGAGCTGGCAAGCCGAGCTCCAGGGTCATCATAGCGGCCGAATCACTTCTGAGAGGAGCAGGTGAGTGTGATGTCACCTGGGACTTCCCCATCTATCCTGCTCCTTCGCTCTGCATGGCCGGTGACCCCAGTGGCTTCTTGGCCCCTTGCTGCTGTCACAGGCTGCACCTTGGGCTCTGTTACCTGAAGACTTCTCTGGGGATGTCTGGGGCAGGGGGCACCAGTGTTGGAGTTTGATGGACCCAGGTTTTAACCCCCACTGGGCTGTGTGGCCAGGGGCAACTCACTTCCCCACACCTCTTAGCCTCCACTTCCTTACCTAAAAACAATGGGGGACACCACAGGCCCCCAGGACATTGCGTGGGTTCAGGGAGCTACAGCCCTGCACGGGGCTCATAGTGCACACTCAGTGATAGTGGGCACGGTTGCCAGTATTGCCCCTGAAAGGGCACCGTACTGGGCTGAAGATGTGGACACCTGTTCCAGGAACATACACACACTGAGAGGCTGGTGTGTAGTTTGTGCCAAGGACACATGTTGCTGGTGTCAGCCGTCCTCTTATCTGGACCCCGCAGCTTGTGGTCTAGGGGGCACTGGCCACTGATGTGGCTTCTCTGGGCTCTGTAAGATGAAGTATTAAGAACCCAAACACGTCATCTGCCAGGTGTAAGACGACAGGGTGTCATGGGGACTGTGGCCGACTGGGTGGAGCCTGCAGACCCCGTTCAAAGGTAGGACTGATACACGGCCTGCATGCACTGACATGGCCACACCAGCTGTCAAGATGATCAAATGCTTCTGCACTGGATGGTCAGAAGCTATGGCCCTTCACCCCTGATTACACTTCTGCTGCCCTGGACCCCCAGGAACCCCTCTGGACTCAGCAGCTAAAGGGCCAGCCCCTGGCCAGCAGGGCCTTCTGGAACCCGCTCCAGTACCAAGGCTCGAGTCCACTCTGATCGGTTGGTGCTGGGCTGTTGCAGTTATTAACGATTTCTGATTTCGCTCCTGACTAAAGACATTCAGATTAACGTTTTTAAAAAGATGGGGCTGACTCAGTGAAACACATCCAAGTTTTGGTTTGTCCTTGGTTGGGACCTCCAGTGGTGGGGTAAGGAGACACTGATGATGGGGGTCTTGGAGTTCCAGCCCTCACCTGGCCGTGGCTAGAAACACAAGCCCTGCTCTTTCTTCCCAGCTAGGGGTGGGCGGCCTTCATGCCTCTCCCGCATCTTTGGTGGCTGTGGCTCTAAGCTCCTCTCTCTGGTTTTCTTCACTAAGGCCCACACTGGTTGCCCCTGGTGCTTATCTCCCCAAAGTTGGGGACCACGTTTTCCCCAGATTTCAGTTCTACATCAAGATTCTCAAAGGGGAGCTTAACTCCCCATCACAGCCCTCTTCTTCAACCCTCTCTCTCCCCATCCCTGCACAGATGCCCTTCCCTGCAGCCCACATGGACCCACCTTTAGTCCCTCGAACACAACAAGCAGTTTTGCAGTGCCCTGTTTTTCCTCTTGGTGTGAAATGCCCATTTTCTTTTGCTTGGGTGCCGTATTCATCCTCTGAGATTTGGATCTGGTGCTACCCCCTCCAGGAAGCCTTCCTAGACAATCCTTGTGTGGGCTGGGTGCCTCCTGGGTCTCCTCAGACCTCAGTGCTTCTTTCTGTCACAGCCCTATTAACTTTTACCAAGGTTGTTTCTGTGCTTCTATTTTATTGGACTGACTTTCTTGAGAGTGGTGCCCAACACAGAGGAAGTAAATGCTTGTTGAGAGGATGGACAGACAAAAGTACAGAGGGATGGATGGATATTGGATGGATAGATGGATACATGGATACATTGGATGGATAGATGATGGATGAATGGATGTATGGAGGATAGATGGGTGATGGATGGGTGGGTTGGTGGGTGGGCGGATGGAAGAATGGATGGATGAGGAATGGAGAGATGGACGGGAGACAGATGGATGATGGGTGGGTGAGTTGATTGGTGGGTAGATGGAAGGATGGATGGATGAAGGAATGTTTAGATGGATGGTGGATAGATGGATGGAGGGATGGAGGGATACTGGATGGATAAATGCATGGATGATGAATGAGTGGATGGATGAGTGGATGGATGGATGATGAATGATGGATGAATGGGTTGGTGAGTGGGTGAATGGATGGATGGATGGGTGAATGGAAAGATGGATGGTGGATGAATGGATGGAGGGATGGGGGATATTGGATGGATAAATGCATGGATGATGGATGAGTGGATGGATGGATGGATGATGAATGGGTTGGTGAGTGGGTGGATGGATGGATGATGGAGGAATGGACTGAGGAATGGTGGATGGAGGGATGGAGGGATGGAAGGATGCATGGATGCACGGTTATATGGATGGATGGAAGGTTGCTTGAGTTCAGCACATTTTGTTGGCAAGTCTCTGGGGGAATGTGCTCTCTCTAGTCTCAGGTTTACACTTCATTTAGCGGAGTCATCTTACCCTTCTTTCACTTCTGCCCTTCCCTTTCTTTGAATGTCTAAGTCCTGGTCTCTTGAGGGTGTTTTGGTTGCCCCAAGTCCCCTCCACCATCTTCCACAGGAGGCCTTAGGGATTTGATGCCAGCGTGGCTCCTCTGGTCCCAGGTTCTCAGGGTGAGCATGCAGTCTTGTGCTAGACTCCTGCTGCACTTCCAGCTCCTAAATCTGGCAACTTCCTGAGCCTGGGGCAGGCAATACAGACGGCAAGGAGAAGGCTGGCTTGGTTGCTTTACTTGAAACAGGCTCTACTTAACTGTGTGGCCTTGGAGAGATTGCTTATTTTCTCTGAGCCTCAGTTTCCTCATCTGCAGAATCGTGTGGTTCTGTGGGAGAAAGAGGCCAAGAACAAAGTGCAGTCATGTGAAGTTGCCGTCCCCCTGGCAGAGGACGCGGGGTAAAGCTGGGGTCTTCTTCAGAAAGCTCACCTTCCCTCCTCCTCCCAGGGCTGCAGCTGATTAGCTCCCAGGATGCAGCGCAAGTCGGGTGTTTTGCTTCAGTAATGGAGAGGAAAATTGCAGTGGTGATGGTTTG
This sequence comes from Macaca fascicularis, assembly GCF_037993035.2. Classification (NCBI taxonomy): domain Eukaryota; kingdom Metazoa; phylum Chordata; class Mammalia; order Primates; family Cercopithecidae; genus Macaca; species Macaca fascicularis. Next base: position 5,963,568 of record NC_088379.1, on the reverse strand, counting down.
AGTTGTGCTATCACTTAGCCTTCACACTCTGAGGGTCAGCAGTTTCTGAGGGTTTATAACCCAGGCACATTTTATAAATCAAAATATTACCAGAGCACAGTCAGGGCTGCACCCTTCAGCACCGAGAGGAAGTCAGTGAAGCAAGAAGCGCACACTGGGATCAGCCGTTTGCAGAGCCGAGGTCCTGCCCAGCCTCGCAGATGGCTCCTGGCCGCCTTGGGGAAGATGCCGAGGGACCAGGGAAGGCCTGGCGTCCAGAGCGTGTGTGGTGATCCATCAGCGGGGTGGTTGCCCCTCCTGCACCCTTGTCCCTGTTGTGAGAAAATGGCGTGCCCGCCACATTTTGGGGACTGTAGGATTGTGTGGAGTCTGCAGAAACACTGCTCCCCCTTGATGTGGTTGGGGTGGGGACCTGGTGTGCAGCCCCTGAAATCTGCCTCAGGTCTGAGGGATGAGTGGGAGCTCTGGGAACAGGAGGGAGGCTGGGTACAGGCATTGGGTAGCTGTGGGAAGTCAGAGAGGCCTGGGAGGAGGAAAAAGGGAAGAATGAAGATGTGGGACAGGAAAACAGGCTGTGTATCTAGAGCCCCCTCCTTGTGGTTCTGGCTTCTGGGTGCACGGGGGTGGGGGTGGTTATAGTCACTGGGTCTGAGCTGACCATTTGTAGGTAACGTAGAAAATGACTTTAGCTGCAAGTAACAGAAAACCTGCCTGCTAGGTTTGAACCCACAGGAATTCGTTTCTCCCGCAACAGTAAGTCTGGAGGGTTGGGCTGCTGCATCATGCCACCAGGGCTGAGGCTGCTGTGTCTCCAGACATCACATCCACGTCCCAGGCAGGAAGATGGAGGACAGGAAAAGGCCGTTTTCCTCTTGAGGTCTTTGCTTTTGCCTTCAGGAAGGAAAGCTCCTCCCAGCAGATTTCCCTTATACCTCATTGGTTACAACTGGGTCATATGCCTGCCTTTTGACCAATCATGGACGATGAGCAGTTACCAGGGCTAATGTGGACCAATCAGGATTCACCCCCTTTTACTGGGGGTGGACCTTACCTTCCTTGCGATCTGGAAATCTCTGGGGGTTTCCTGAAAGTTTGGGGTTTGGAAAGCAGGATGGATGGTGGCTACTGGGGAGGTGAAGGACAGCGCCTGCCACTCTACCCACCCTGAGCAAAGCATGTGACACACACGACCTGATTTAGGCCTCCAACCCTGTTTTCATTACCCCCATTAAACCCTCTCTGTGGGTGGGCACCCTTGCTTGCATACCTCCAGTGACGGGGAACTCTCCATCTGCCCAGGCCTGGAGGCTCGGGCCTGTCAGAAAGTTTTTCTTTGGACTGAACTGAATTCTGGCTCCATAGGGTCCACCTGTCAGTGATGGGCCCTCCCTGGCCATTCTCCTCACCGTGGTGGCTTTTCATGTGGTGGCCATTCTCCTCACCATGGTGGCCTTTCACATGGCAGAAGGCTGCTCCCACCATCCTTACGAGTCAGGTCTCCTTCAGGAAAGGCCCTGGCTGGTCCCACTGCTCCCTGTAGGCCACGGTCCCAGGCCCTGCAGATTCCTCCCGGCAGAGTGGGGAGTGAGTGGGGCGGGTGCCGAGGCTGGAATGGCCAGGCCAGGGAAGAGCTGGGGCCTGGAGCAAGGGTGCGTGGCTCCCAGCTCAGCTCTGTTCCTCACTCGCCCGCACCAGGCACGGTGGGCACCGGGAGGCCCTGCCCGCCTTGGAGGACCTCACAGTCCCTGGGGCCACTGGAAAGCAGCCACGATAGAAATCCAGTCTGGAGAGTCTTGAGTGCACTTCAGGCTCTGGTCCAGGCGCCGAGAGAAAGAGCTCAGAGGAATGAGGCCCGCCAGCCATGGCCACAGTCAGGGCTGGCTGGTCCAGCCCCTGCCCCTCATGCTGTCCAGTTGTGGACAGGGCCTCCTGCTGGGCACATGGGCGGAGCGGGAGCCTCTGCAGCCTCCCTGAGCCCCCCAGGCTTGGAGCAAGGAGTGAATAGGACCATAGAGGTCTTCAGAAGGTGTGTCTCTCTCTCCCTGCCGTCTCCTCTTTTTTTTCTCTCTCTGTCATTTCTCTCTCTCTCAAGCTATATGAGATTCTGAAAAAAAAAAAAAACAAAAACAAACCCCAAAGCCACGTTGTGAATTTCCAGGGCCTGTGCTGAGCTGCCAGGGAAACCACAGCCTCTGGAAAGCAAACCCCAAGCCAGTGGCGAGGCTCCTTCAGCCCACCCAAGGGAGTGTCCCAGCAAAGATCCAGGCCTCCACCTCCCTCCCGACCCCCCACAGACAGAGCCCCGTCCCCAGGAAGGCCTGAGGAGGGGGCGCCAAGGCCATCCTCAGCGGGGTGCCTGCATGCAGAGGGCAGCCCGCTTTCTCCTGAGACACCTGAGAAGGGGGTGCTGCTGTGCTGGAGACTCTGAGCATCACCGTTTCTCCTAGACCCTGCCGAGGTGAGGTCTGTGTCCCCAGTTCTGACGGACGGCAGGGGCAAGAAATGAAGGCAAGCGGAGGCCCGAGGACACGGAGGGGCTGGGCAGGCTTGTGTGCCCTTGGCTGGCTCATGGTGCAGCCAGAGCCCCCACCACAGGCCACGGCCTGGTCCCTGCTGTGAGGCACAAGCTGCAGGGAGCCTTTAAGGTTGGGGGAGGTCCCCTTTCTCCCTCCGTGTTCTGTCCTTCTCCCTCCCTCCCTCCTTGCTGCAGCGGACTAGGTGGTTAAGAGCTTGTGCTCAGAGTGAGACAGCTCCGAGGGTCATCCCAGCCTGCCATTTCCCGGCCTGTGGCCTCAGGCGACCCATTCTGCCTCCCTGGGCCATGATGCCCTCACCTCCGAATGAGGCTTCTAACCTCCAGCTCCACAAGTCATGCTGCTGCCACAGGTGACGCCAACCTCCAACCAGGGGCTTGAAGCAAAGGCCTATTTCTTGCTCAACTTCAGTGCCCCTCATGGGCCCGGAGAGGCCTGGCTTTTTGTCTTTGGGTTCCCAAAAGCCAACCTTGAGATAAAGCTTTGCGTGCAAGTAGGTTACTTGGGAGACGATCCCGGGAAGTGCCAGGAGGAAAGTGGAGGAATGAGAGAGGGAGAGGAAGGAAGTCAAGCAGGGACGCCTTCTCCGGGGCAGGTGACCACCGTGGGTCACCGGGGAGAGGGAGGGGAAGGAGCCAAGCAGGGGCGCCTTCTCTGGGGCAGGTGACCACCGTGGGTCACTGGACTCACTCCCACTGTATGGAACCTGCCTTGGAGCTGCACTGCCCAGGGGCAAGAAAGCTGGGAATAGCCCTGCCCATCACAGCCTGGGGGCTGGTCCCAGAGGTGGTAACTCCCCGGCATGCCCAGCCTGCCCTGCACAAAGACACAGGTGGCAGGCTCTGGGCAGAGAGAACTCTTTTTTTTCTTTTTCTTTTTCCTTTTTTAATTTTTTTTGAGGTGGGGTCTTGCGCTGTTGCCCAGGCTGGAGTGCAGTGGCATGATCTTGGCTCACTGCAACCTCTGCCTCCCTGGTTCAAGCAATTCTCCTGCCTCAGCCTCCTGAGTAGCTGGGATTACAGGCGCCCGCCATGCCTGGCTATTTTTTTGTATTTTTACTAGAGACGGTTTCACAGTGTTGGCCAGGGTGGTCTCAAACTCCTGAGCTCAGGTGATCTGCCTGCCTCGGCCTCCCAAAATGCTGGGATTACAGGTGTGAGCCACCACTCTCGGCGGAGAGAACTCTTATCTAATCTTCAACCTTGGCTGCTTTGTGGGTGTGTCGTTCACAGACAATTGTTTTACTGATACTATCCTGGATGCTTCTGGAATAGCTACAATACAAAATCACAAGAGATTCATGGAAAAGACAGTACCCCTGCTGGGACTCTCCAGCCCAGTAGTCTCCCTTTGGTCGATATGCCAACAATTGTCCCCCAGTCTCCTTTCTTTTCTTCCTTCCTCCCTCCCCGTTTCTTCCCTCTGCTCCTTCAGTATGTTTTTAAGCCCCTGGTTTTAGCGTTAGGTGCTCAGGGTTCAGAGGTGAATGGATCACCACTCTGCCTTTATGTAGTAGGTCATTCCAATTCCAAAGCAGGGCGCCAGAGGTGTGTGATGACCTGAATGTGAAAGGAGCCTGGAGGGGGAGAGGCCGCCAGGTGGGAGGAAGGGTTCCTGGCTCACATAATTAGGAGGCGCAGCTGCTGAGCTCTGGGCTCTGCTGAATCTGGACGGTGGAAGCCCCAGGTTCGTGCCAGATTTATTACTTTTTAGTTGGACAGTGAAGTAAATCTCATCCGTACTCCATCCCCATCTCCAAAATGGGCCACTATGTACCTGCCAGGTTGTTCTGAAGACGAAATAAGACAGCTGCTAAGATCTTTGTAAATAACAAAAACCTGTACTGAATGTTGCCTTGTTGACTCCTACTTCCTTGTGTAAATGGATGTTTCTATTGAAACTTTTTTTTTTTTTTTTTTTTTTAGATTGCAAAACTGAAACACATGCATTGAAAAAACTGGAACCAACACAGGGCAGGCAAGCCCCAAAGTGGAGCCTGGCCTGCAAGTGTTCCTGGCTTGGCTCAGGAAATACTTCAAGGACAGCCAGAGGTGGTAGAAAACAGCTTTACTGAAGTGGCAGTGTTACAGCTCCGTGACTGCTCCCGCAGAGCAGGGCTACCCATGGGCAGTGTTACAGCTCCGTGACTGCTCCCGCAGAGCAGGGCTACCCGTGGGCAGAGAGTAGCAGCCATATTTATACCTACTTTTTTTTTTTTTTTTCAGCCTGGTGTCACCCAGGCTGGAGTGCGGTGGCGCGATCTCGGCTCACTGCAACCTCCGCCTCCCGGGTTCAAGCGATTCTCCTGCCTCAGCCTCCCGAGTAGCTGGGATTATAGGCACCCACAACCACGCCCGGCTAATTTTTGTATTTTTAGTGGAGATGGGGGGGGGGGGGGTTTCACCATCTTGGCCAGGCTGATCTTGAACTCCTGACCTCATGATCCACCTCTCAAAGTGTTGGGACTACAGGCCTGAGCCACTGTGCCCCACCTATACCCACTTTTAATTGCTAAGATCTTTGTAAATAATAAAAACCTGTACTGAATGTTGCCTTGTTGAATCCTACCTCCTTGTGTAAATGAATATTCCTGTTGAAACTTTTTTTTTTTTTTAGATTGCAAAACTGAAACACATGCATTGAAGAAACTGGAACCAACGCAGGGCAGGCGATTAAGGGAACTGATTAAGGGGCAGTTCATGCAGAAACTTCTAGGGAAGGGGTAGTAATCGTTGGGTCACTGCTGTGAAAAGGGGTGGTAACGTCTGGGTGTTGCCATGGCAACGGTAAATCGATATAGCCTACCGGTGGGGGTGCCTGATTGAAAGCTGCTTTGGCCCAGTCTATTTCAGCCAGTCCTCAATCTAGTCTTGTGCCCAAGCCCCTCTGGAGTCGAGTCCCGTCTCCTACCTCCGAACCACGTATAAGTTGATAAAATATAACATGGAAGGGCTCACTCTGAACCTCGAAGACTGCTGCTGTTAACTCTGTAACCTCTGCAAATGCAGAAACAGCTAAAAGGCAAGGAGGCTCGGTTGGGGTGGCTGGGCCGGTCCTGGCCTGCCTCTACTCACCGGCTGTGCGTTCTTGGCAAGTCACAGGAGCGATTGAGGCCTCACCGGTGTCACCCTTATGGTAGGGAGGAGAACGGCCCCACCTCACTGCCTTCGTGAAGGTTGAGCGATCTCGTCGCCTGGCTCGGTGAGGGTGAGTACTCAGGCAGTGCCGCTGGGCCCACAGCTGTGGTTTCAAAGTGAGGGAGATACTTTGCTGAGCCGACTTCAGTCATGACTATTATTTTTGCAAAGGCCAAAGGATTCCTGTCATGATTCCAAGAGCAATTTCCACAGCAAATAAGCCGGGCGTGTTGGGCTTCACAGTTTTGTTTGCTGAAGTCGCCTGATGTTTTCCGTGCCATATATTTCAAGTTTATGCTTTCCAGGTTTTTGTTTTAAATTGTGGTAAAACACCTAACATAAAATTTACCATCTTAACCATTTGTAAGTGTATAGTTCAGTGAAATTAAATACATTCATGATGTTATGCAGTGATCAGCACCATTTTTCTCGAACTCTGTCCATCTTCCCAAACTGAAATCTGTCCCTATTGAATAACAACTCCCCAGGCCAGGTGCCGTGGCTCACGCCTGTAATCCCAGCACTTTGGGAGGCCGAGGCGGGTAGATCACCTGAGGTCAGGAGTTCGAGACCAGCCTGGCCAACATGGTGAAACCCCATCTCTACTAAAAATACAAAAATTAGCTGGGCGTGGTGGCACGTGCCTGTAATCCCAGCTACTCAGGAGGCTGAGGCAGGAGGAATCACTTGAACCTGGGAGGCAGAGGTTGCAGTGAGCCGAGATCGCGCCACTGCACTCCAGGCTGGGTGGCACAGCCAGACTCCATCTCAAAACAAACTAACACCCCGAACAACCCAACAACTCCCCATCCCCCTCCTAGCCCCTGGTACTCACTATTCCACTTTCTGCTCTGTGAGTGTGACTGCCCTAGAGGCCTCATGTCAGTGGGATCACAGAGCATGTGTCCTTTGGTGACAGCTTATTTCTCTTAGCGTAACGTCCTCAATGTCACGATGTCCACGCTGTAGCATGTGTCAGAATTTTCATTTTTTTTTTTTTTTGAGGCAGAGTCTCACTTTGTCACCCAGGCTGGAATGCACTGGCGTGATCTCAACTCACTTCCAGCTCCACCTTCTGGGTTCACGCCATTCTCCTGCCTAGCCTCCCGAGTAGCTGGGACTACAGGTGCCCGCTACCACGCCTGGTTAATTTTTTTTTGTATTTTTAGTAGAGACGGTGTTTCACTGTGTTAGCCAGGATGGTCTCGATCTCCTGACCTTGTGATCTGCCCGCCTCAGCCTCCCAAAATGCTGGGATTACAGGCATCAGCCACCGCACCCGGCTTTTTTTTTTGAGACAGAGTCTCGCTCTGTCACCAGGCTGGAGTGCAGTGGCGCAATCTCGGCTCACTGCAACCTCCGCCTCCTGGGTTCAAGCAATTCTCCTGCCTCAGCCTCCTGAGTAGCTGGGATTACAGGCACACGCCACCATGCCCGGCTAATTTTTGTATTTTTAGTAGAATCGGGGTTTCACCATGTTGGTCAGGCTGGTCTCGAACTCCTGACCTCATGATCAACCCTCCTCGGCCTCCCAAAGTGCTGGGATTACAGGCGTGAACCACCTAACCCTGCCTTGCTGCCACCTCTTGGCTATTGTGAAGAATCCTGCGATGTGCACAGGTGTGCACGTTTCTGTGAGACCACCTTTCAATCGTTTGGAGTTTACATCCATCCAGAGTTCTTTTAAAGCACTCTGAGGGCCAGGTCTTGTGTTAGGTGTTGAGGGTAAGGAGGTGAGGACGAGGTTCCTCTTCCTAAGAAGCCTTGGTCTGGAGGGAGAGACCCTGGGGTGTGGAGACACCAATGCATCCATCTGCACAGCGCTTTTGACTTCAACGTGCTCTCACCTGTTATTTAATCCGTTTTATAGTGGGGAAACTGAGTCACAAGACGATGCAATGCCCTGGCTAAGCTCCCCTGGGCAGTTAGTTATAAAACTAGTGCCAGAATTCAGGTCAATGGAGCCCAACCACGGAAGTATTCTCAAGTAAGCCCCGCAGGCAGCTGGTTTTTGGACATTTTTGGCAGAGGCTGCAAATGCAGGTCACTGACAGCAGCTCATGCCAGCTCCAGCAGAGACGGACAGACGCTCAGGTGATTGGGACATCCAGGGGTCGGGCTGGCTGTGGGCTCTGCCGGATCTGGGGCCCGGGGCTGTTTTCTTGCGTCTCTCTCCACCTCCTGGGTCTGCTATCCCCTCTGCCTTGGCTTCAGTTTGCAATTCTTCCATGCAGCGGGGGAAGCTGACTGCCAGCAAGCTGGGTCTCTGCGGCCCTTAGGACTCAGATCCCAGAGCAGAGCAAGCCCCAACACCTGCCCCACCCCTTCCCGGGCCTGTGCAGCAGATTCTAAGACACTCTTTCAGACCCAGGTTGGTGGCCAGGCTCACACGAACCAGTCAAGGAGCTGAGCAGATGTGGGTTAGTTGGGAGGCACTGGGCAGGCCCCAGGGTCAGGGTGGAGAAGCGGACTGGCAAGAAAGGCATGGCTTTCCCCGCAGGGTGAGGAGAGCTGGGGCACGGAGCCCAGACGAGAATGGAACAGGAGCAAAGAGTCTATTACGGGCAGCAGAGCCCCACACGCTTTTCATCTTCCTTGTGTGCGAACCCACTCTGCAAATTGATTGAAGTCAACACAGCTGCCTTTTCAAGTACCTCGTGAAAGTTTAGCATCCAAAGGGATTTCTGTAGGAAAACCTTTCATGTTTTTTGGTTCAATATTTTAACTTTGTCTTTTATTGTGGATGCAGTCGTCTGCCAACGTTTCAGAGCAGGCAGCTCTCCTGTTCTCTTCCTCCGTATCACCCGCTGGCCCTGCCCACAATGTGCGTCCCAGTGGATGTGCTGCTGGGGGAGGGTGCCCGGGACCTGCAGCCGGAACGCGGGGGCTGCTGGCCTGTGGTTTGTGAGTCGCCTCCACACCAGTGACGTGGGAATAGTCCCGCTCAGCTCACCGTGGTGAGGCTGAAATAAAAATAACGCCCACGAGAGCGCTTTACAACCCGAGAGACGGAGTCAATGTGGGGGGATCAATCACCCTTTTTCCTCTGGCCCACCCTTCTAGAGGGTGGCTCGGGCCCCAGCAGCCCCTCCCTCCAGGGACTTTTGCAGAGTTACTGGCTGCTGGGGGCTTTCCTTGGCTTCTGCAAAAACCTCAAGTCTTTGGGAAGCCGATGCTCTGCGGCCCGGGCCTGCAGCAAGGGAGGGAAGAGGGTAGGAAACCTGGCTTGGAGATGCCATATCAGGGTGGGCAAGGGAGGACTCGGGGGGTGCAGAGGGTTCTGCTCCAGAACCAGCGAGGGCTGTGGTGCTCCTCACTGATCTGGGTGGGGACTGTGCGGGGAGGGAACAAGGCTGTGGTGCTCCTCACTGGTCTGGGTGGGGACTGTGCGGGGAGGGAACAAGGCTGTGGTGCTCCTCACTGGTCTGGGTGGGGACTGTGCGGGGAGGGAACAAGGCTGTGGTGCTCCTCAGTGGTCTGGGTGGGGACCGTGCAGGGAGGGAGCCAGACTTCCGTTTCTGCTGTGCGTGTGCCTGTGGGAGTCGAGGGGAAGCATCAGCCTGACCTTCAGATCCACAGCACCTGTTTTGTTCATGGCACTTTCTGAGGCTGCTAGTCATGGCCCCTCTTCTGTGGGGGGGTCAGGAACCTGCTTTCCATTCCCGCCAACCCACCCCACGTGTCTCCATCTCCCAAATAGGTTTTAAGCTCTGGCGAGGTGCTGGCCCTGTTTTAGGTGCTGGGGATACAGCTGAAAACAAAACAGCCAGAAGCCCCGCCCTTATGATGTGTTGTGTGTGTGTGTGTGTGTGTGTGTGTGTGTGTGTGTGTGTCGGGGGTGGGGAGTGACAGCAAACAATAAACAAGCTCATCGCCTCCTATGCCAGGGGATATAGTGGTGCGGAGAGGAAGGGGAGGGCAGGGGAATGGGGCCCCGGTGCTGGGGCTTCAGGTAGGGACCAGCCTCCTCAGAGAGGTATGAGAGCCGAGGGAGGAGGAGAGAGCGAGGTAACCGAGGGGTTCCTGGGGGAAGGGAGTCCAAGCGGAGGGAGGGTTAGCGGGAGAGAGCCCATGCTCTTCCTGGCGGGCAGCCACGGTCACAGTTTCGGGCTTCACCTCATCCTACGGTCACCAGCCCAGTGCCTCTTGACTTTGCTAGGAAATAGGGTTGCCAGGTAAAATGCAGGATGCTCAGTTATATTTGAATTCCAGACAAACAACGAATATTTTAAATATAAGTATATCCCAAATAATGCATGAGACACACTTAGACTAAAAAAGTATTTGTTTACCTGAAATTCAGATTTAACTGGGCATCCTGTGTTTTTATTAAATCAGCAGCTCTGCCAAGGAGAGGAGGAGACCCATGGGAGAGAGTCAGCTTCGAGAACAGAAAGTGAATCTCGCACAGGGCTGGGGTTGCCGGCGCCTCTGGGCTGCCACTGTGTCTCTGATGATCTGTATCTGAGTTACTTTATTCATATCCAGCAAATTGTTTCTACAAAGCTTACCTTAGTTTCCACTTGTTTCTTTATTGATTCAACTTTATTGATTCAATTGTCTCTTTATTGAAGCACCTACTCTGTGCCTGCCACGGTGCAGGCAGGAGCCGGTTCCTTCCCAGGTTGTTGGGAGGAGACATCCACCAGGAGTGCCCTCCCCAGTGCACCGTCATGGTTCCCCCTCGCAAGGCAGCCCCATGAGACCTGGGCCCGTGGGCTTCGCCGCTGCCGCGGGGCTGCTACCTGGAGCACAGTCCTGGACATGGCAGGCTTTTGAGAAACATTTGTTACGTGCGTGGCTGAAAATGTGCACCAAGCGCTAACAGTTTCTCAGGAGACTCAGCCGGAGCTGGGCAGGGTCATGGAGTCAGAGCATCCCTTGCTTGGGTAATTTTTTAGGAGATATTTTTGGGGAGATGTGCTTATGTGAGATTGCACCTTTCAGCTATTGCCCTGACAGCCACTGGGGTTCCCTCGTTTCATCAGTGATCACTGTCTTCTGTACCCCATGGGTTCTGGGGTGGCTTCCTGCAAATGTCACTGGGGCTGCTGTAAGCTTCACACCCCGGGCTCCCCCTCCCTGCTGGAATCAGGGGTCTCAAGGTGGCTTCAGCCTTGCCCAGTGCCACTTACAATAGACTGCATGTGCCTATTATCGTTGGACCATTTGGCAAATATGAGGAGGACTGTGTTGGAAGAAGCATCTGTTTGTATCTTGTGGGCTCCATGAAGCAGGGACCAGGATCAGGGTCTGCCTGGTTTCCCACGGTGTCCGCAGCACCTGCCAGCGCCTGGAATGTGGTGGGTGCTGGTTAGTGAGTGTGGTGGGTGCTGGTTAGTGAGTAGGTCAATGAGTATTTCCCAGAGTCACCCTTGATTCGACTTAACCTGCCCAGGGTGGGACCAGAAGGCAGCTGTGAGTCCCTATGTGGTGTCTGGGCTGTGGGCAGGGGTGCAGTTGGCACCTGGCTGCCTTTGGAACTGCAGTGCCTGGACCTCTGGCATGTGGGCACAAAACCAGCCCCCACCTGGTTCATGTCCCCTTTCTCCTGTAGCCTTCAGATGCCTCCTGGGCTGGGACTGCTGCCTTCAGGGTGGTCCCTGGTTCTGCCCCCACCTCCCTGCTCTTCTGGGGCCCACTGACCTGCCTGTAGCCAAGTCCCTCAAAGACATGACCCAGGACATGGTGGGGTTGCTCTGATCCGGGGCAGGTCTCCTGGGCCCCCCTCCTGCTCGGCTATCTGGTGGCCCGGTATGGTGCTGTGAGACTCGGCAGGGCCTCTGGCTGCCCTTGGGAGGGGCCAGCAGGTCATGTGTCGCTATAATCGTCTCTCCGCGTGGCACCTCCTTCCCAGGCTCCAGTGCTTTCTTTATGGCCGACTGGGGGGCAGGCTGAACGTTTTCTGGGTTTGCTCCATTTGTCAGTCCCTCCTGACAGTGCCAATCATGGCCTCATGACTCCTGTGCTCCCAGCTTCCAAATGCGCTCCTCCCTGCTTTCCTTTATCAGCCTTTAGAGGGAGGAAGGGGACGCCGAGGGGAAGGGAGTTATTTTTATTCAAATCTGCATGAGGGCCCACACTGCACCTCCTAGGTGTTGCCTGCTTCACCTGCCAGCAGTTCTGCAGGGAGGCAGGAGCACAGCCATCCTCACTTACACAGCAGAAACAGAGAGGCTGAGGGAGCACCCAATATCACACAGCAAGGAGCAGAGCAGCTGGCATCTGAACCCAGGCAGGTGCCCGTCTATGCTCCTCAGCTTCTCATCGCTGGTCAGCAATGGCCTTATTACCAGAGAGAGTCCACATGAGGGGGCCAGAGGGACAAAGTCCTTTGTCCAGGCAGCCATCTATTCAGCAAGCAATTCTGAGACCCTGGACACTGGAAATAGAGATGGGAACAACATTTTTTTTTTTTTGTATGAATTCATTTAAACTTCCATAGTTAACACATATAAGGTGCTTTTATTAACTTCATTTTCCAAATGAGGAAACAGGCACACAGGTGTTGAGTGACTTGCTTAAGGTCACACAGCGAGTAAGTGGGGAAGGAAGACAGGATCTGGCCCCAGCTGTGTCTTGTCTTGGAGACATTCAAAGCTAGCGGGGAAGACATGAGGAGTGCGCCTGTCACCACGCAGGGCTGTAGGATCCCAGGGGAGCACTGGAAACCCAGGTAGGAGCCTACTGGGCAGCCTCCCAAGAGGTGAGGACAGGAAGCCTCCGTGTGCCGAGGCCTGAGGGTGCCCACTTTCCCTGGAGCCCCACTCACCCTGCACCTGAGTCCTGTGGCTGCTGTGCGCCAGCCTGCGTGCAGTGCTGGGGACACAGTGAGTGTGGGCGTGGCCCCTATTCTCTGGGGCTCTTCCAGGATGAGGGACTAGCAGGGCTGGCCCAGCTGCTGAGGACCGGGTGCCAAGGCTCCAGACAGCACAGGCACAGAGCCCTTCATTCTGCTGGGGGCTGCCTCGTCCCGGGTGGGGTGGGTCGGCAGCCAGGCACCCCTTCTGTCGGGAACATGAATGCTTTAGTGGTAGAGGCTGGCATTGCGGACACCCGGTGGCCAAGTCTCCAGCAGACCAGACCGTTTCCCTCCCACTCACCCCACTGCCATCCCTCGCTACTGTCCATGACCTCATCTGATAGAAAGCAGCTTTGCAATTGGAGGCCTCATTTCGTGGAAGCACTAGGGGTCCTTCTTCAGTACTCGTGTGATGTCCACACTTGAGGTCCCTCACTGTCCTCCGCACACTTCCGGGCCTCCAGCTTAAAAGGAAAGGCCGAGGCCGGGCGCAGTGGCTCAAGCCTGTAATCCCAGCACTTTGGGAGGCCGAGACGGGCAGATCACGAGGTCAGGAGATCGAGACCATCCTGGCTAACACGGTGAAACCCCGTCTCTACTAAAAAAAAAAAAATACAAAAAACTAGCCGGGCGAGGTGGCGGGCGCCTGTAATCCCAGCTACTCGAGAGGCTGAGGCAGGAGAATGGCGTGAACCCAGGAGGCGGAGCTTGCAGTGAGCTGAGATCCGGCCACTGCACTCCAGCCTGGGTGACAGAGCGAGACTCCGTCTCAAAAAAAAAAAAAAAAAAAAGGAAAGGCCGGGAAGAACAGTCCACGGTTGGGAGGAAGTGACTGCGACGGGCAGATTGAGGGGCAGTGCTGGGACTTCTGCCGCTCATGGGCTGTGTGACTCCTAACCGCTCTGTACATCAGGTCTCAGGGTCAGAGAAACCCGTGGGGTGGGGAGGGCTATGGCTCCGCTGTATAGAACGTCCAACTCCTTCATGCCTGAAAACCTTAGGTTTTTGTTTTTGTTTTTTTTTTTTTTTTTTTTTTTTTTTTGAGACAGAGTCTCGCTCTGCCGCTGGGGCTGGAAAACCTTAGTTTTAACCAGAGTCACATTAGTGGAAGGTCTCCCATCTGACCTGTGCCTATCACCACTGACCCAGCCCTGGTTCAGCCCTTTGGAGCAGGACAGAATTTTCTGTGTATCGTACACATTCCACTGGGTACACAGGATGTTTGCCACAGGTGACAGCTTCAGGGCAAACCTTTTGGGCTGATGGAAATGTTCCTTATCCTGATCATGGTGGCTCCATGGCTATATGGATTTGTTAAAACTCATACAACTATACACTAAAAAAGGTGAGCTTCACTGTGTATGTATTATACCTCCATTAAAAAATTCTTCATAAAGGTTTTACATATATTTCTTAGATTTTTTTTTCTTTTTCTCTTTTCTTTCTTTCTCTTTCTTTTTTTTGAGATGGAGTCTCGCTCTGTTGCTCAGGCTGGAGTGCAATGGCGTGATATCAATCACTCTACCTCCCAGGTTCAAGTGATTCTTCTGTCTCAACCTCCCAAGTAGCTGGGATTACAGGCGCGCACCACCACACTCAGCTATATACTTTTTTTTTTTTTGTATTTTTAGTAGAGATGAGAATTTGCCATGTTGCCCAGGCCGATCTTGAGCCCTTGACCTCAAGTGATCCACCTGCCTCAGCTTCCCAAAGTGTTAGGATTATAGGCATGAGCCACCGTGCCTGGCCCCTTATGAGAAACTATTGGTTTGCATATCTTGTTTTAAATAGTGGAATTCTTCAAACTTTTAATTTCTTTATGAGTCAGTTCAGTTATGGTTATTTTTAGAAAAATGTATATTTCATTTTACATTTAAAATGTATTAAGATGCTTATCATTATTTTATTAGTATTTTAATCTCTAGTATATCTATCTGTACTCATGTTCATGTTTTTACTCCAAATATAGTTTATTTTTGCATTCTCTAATTTTTTCTTGACTGCTCTTGCCAGAGATTAGTATACGTATTTATCAGTCTCCCCAAATAACATTGTTGTTGATTTTTCCTATGGTCTCTTTGTTTTCTGTTTCATTTATGTGTCATCTTCTTTCTACTTTCTTTGGGTTTCTGTAGTTGTTATTTCTATTTTATTGGATACTTGGCTTGTTAGTTTTCAGCCTTTCTTTTCTAATATAAAATATTAAGACGGCCGGGTGTGGTATCTCATGCCTGTAATCCCAGCACTTTGAGAGGCCGAGGTGGGCAGAGTCAGAGACCATCCTGGCCAACATGGTGAAACCCCGTCTCTACCAAAACATAAAAAATTAGCCGGGCGTGGTGGCAGGTGCCTGTAGTCCCAGCTACTCGGGAGGCTGAGGCAGGGGAATCGATTGAACCCGGGAGGCGGAGATTGCAGTGAGCCAAGATCACGCCATTGCACTCCAGCTTAGTGACAGAGCGAGACTCTGTCTCAAGCAAACAAACAAAATATTAAGGCTACCAATTTCCCCCTTAGAACAACTTCTGTTGTACTTTGCAGGTTTTGATATGTAGCGTTTCCCCCCTTACCATATGATTCAAGGAACTAGGAAACATCCATGTATTCCCTTGAACCGTGACGAACTTTGTTTTCTGGAAGAGAGAAACAGTGGGGAAGTGAAGCTTCTGGTGCGGGTGACTCACAGGTCCTGTCGGGGTTGTTAAGAGGCCTCGGAGAAGGCATTTTTTGTTTTGTTTACTTTGTTATTTAGCTTAGATTAATGCAATGTTGAGAGAAGGAGCAAATTGCGGAGTTATGATTTAAGTCATTTAAGTGCATTTTTAAAACACAACATAATTCTCTATTTTCTTTATGGACACATAAGTAGCAAAAGTAAAAACAGTGAAACACTGGCTGTGTACCAGCTTCCCGTAATCGTTGTCTGGGAAGAGGGAGGAAGGACAGTGCCCTCGGAGGAGCACGGAGCAGGTCTGTTGTAGCCATGTTTTATTCCTTATAATGAAAAGATCTCCTCCGAGAGGCTGGAGACAAAAATAAAACATAAAATACAATAAAAAATTAAAAAAAAAAAGGATCTCAAACAACTGTAAGTAGCCAGGTGTGTGCCGCGTTGCTCTGCCCGTCTGGGGCGGTTTTCAACACTGCTGCTGTGTGGGAGTTGAGTAAGGGAAAATAGAGCCAAAATAAAGCCAAGGCTGATAGTAGCCCCCAGAAGCGCGCACTGTGGAGTCCGGAGGCTGCAGAGAGGCCATCACCCAGCTTTTAGGTAGCCACTTTGAAACAAGCTTTTGGAAGGTGATTTGTCACTGTTTCTCGAGAGCTTTTCTATTTGGTTTAGAAATTCCACTTTGGGGAATTAAGGGAAGAAAGAGAATTTGGACAAAAGCAAGAGAAAAGATATTTATCAGAATCAATATTCTGATATTTATTGAAATATTTTAATCAGAATTCTTGAAACAATAGGGTATAAGTAATTATTATATATTTAAATGCTAGAAAATTTTATATCATTTTAATAAAAATGGTGATGGAAAAATTTAGTAACACAGAAAAATACTTATGGTTACTTTTTAAGTGAAAAAAGCAAAACAGAATTAGGCATACCATAGGATCCATACATGAAAAAAATATGAAGAAAAATCATCCTGGAGAAATGGACCAAAATGGTATCAGGGCGTGTCCAGCTGTTAGTAGTTACTGCCTTATGTTTCCCAAGGTGTCATATTTTTGACCTAATTTAAGAAGGCAGGTGCCTTGGGGTGGCCTTGTTAGTGTGATGGCAAGAGGTGGTTCATTTCCAGCCAGGTGAGGCCTGAGTGCTTTTCTTCCCATAATCTCATGGAAGTCACACAACATTCCTACTGGCAAGCCGTGTTATTGTCTCCATTTACTGATGAGGAAACTGAGTTCAGTGGCTCACCTGAGGTCACACAGCTAGTAAGTGGCGGAGTGGAGGTCCAACCCCCAAGTAGGAGCGGGAGCTTCGAGGCCACCTGCCGCCGGCTCAGAGCCCAGATTCTCCTGAGTTGACCAGGGCTGGCCACACCTGCCTTCGCTCCCTACTGGTGGCTGGGTCTGCCTGACCCGGGTTTCTCCACTTCCCCAGCGCCCACCCCATCTTGATGGCTTCTCACCTGTAAGTTCTCAGCCCTCCTGCTCCTGTCCTTGCTGCTCTCTGAGCACTGGCCTCCCTGGGAGACCTCGCTGTCTTCCCTGCCTGTCCCACCTCGCTCCCCTCATCCCCAATACAGTCCCTGCTCCCAGAGGGAAGGTTCAGGCCTTCCCGGCCTCCCATCATCCCCCATGACCTTGGCGATTGCCTGAGGAGGCATCTGTTCATCCCCTGTGATTCCCCAGCATGGACGCCTAGGATGGGGTCAGCCCTGAGCTTCCCAAGAGCAGGGACGTGCCTCGTTCCACTATGAAGAGGGGTTACCACTCTAAGTTCACAGGTGAGGAAGCGGAGGCCCAGCCATGCCCATGCAGATGTGCCAGGGTCTCTCAAGTCTCCAGCCTGGTGTCACTCCTCTGCTGCCCCTGGGCAGCTAAGCCTCCTCCACGAAGTCCACGGGCCTGCCCTTGTCACCAACCCTGTGATTCAGTATGTGCCTCACAAGCCTGTCTGTGAGGACAGTGCCTTCGGAGGAGCTTGGAGCAGGTCTGTTGTAGCCATGTTTTATTCCTTATAATGAAAAGATCTCTCCGAGAGGCTGGAGACAAAAATAAAACAAAATACAATAAAAAGTTAAAAAAAAAATCTCAAACAACTGTAAGTAGCCAGGTGTGTGCCACGTTGCTCTGCCCGTCTGGGGCGGTTTTCAACACTGCTGCTGTGTGGGAGTTGAGTAAGGGAAAATAGAGCCAAAATAAAGCCAAGGCTGATAGTAGCCCCCAGAAGCGCGCACTGTGGAGTCTGTGTCCCAGCACCCATGCCTGAGCCTGGCGCTGAGTGGGGGCCCAGCATGGGGGAACGATGGATGAGGGTAACACCCCTGAGATCTACTCCCTGCAAGGATGTCCCCTCAGGCTCTCACAGCCCTGGGGCTCCCTTCTAATGGACACCAATGGCTGTCAGCAGGAACATGAGCCCATGTACCCACCATGTCCACGTGGAGGGAATCCTGGTGAAGCAGGGTCATATTCGGCACTCAGAAACACAGGGCTCCCAGCTCAACCTGAATTTCAGATTTACAATTAACAATTTTTCAGTGTATGTCTCATGCAACATTTGGGATATACTGAAAAATTATTTGTTGCTTATCTGAAACTCAAGTTTAGCTGGGCATCCTGGTTGTATCTGGCAACCCTATGCTGGACTGACATCCAGTGCCCGCCCCGCCGTGCCTCCCTCCCCAGCCCTTTTTCACCTTCCTTGGGAAGCAGGAGGGACTCCCAGATAGTGAGTCTGGCGGGGAGGATGGCATGCTCAGCCCCTTCCCTGCTTTCCTACTGAAAGGCAGTCTGCAAGGTTGGGGGCGAGTGCCTGACCATCTGGGTCCAAATCCTGGCTGCGACCTTGGGCAACTTACCTCACCTCCCCACCTTGGTTTACTTATCTATGAAATGGGCATTGCACTATTGAGAGGGTTCTGAGAATTATTACTGACCGGACTTAGAACGGTGCCTGGCATAGAGTAGGTATTTGTTATTAAGGTTCTCCGGGATCTGCCTGGAGAGAGAAAGAGGGTGAGCTTTGGACTGCCCTCAGCTGCTGGGGTGAATGGAGGAGGCCCGTGGTGGTTCAGCCCTGCTGAGTGAGTTTCATTCTGGGGTAGAGCAACAAGGAGCCCCTTCTTTCATCCTGGCCTAATTGTAACAAAGCCCACACTCTGAGCTAGGAGAGTGTGAACCCTGCGTCGGGCTCTCGGCTGGACAGGAGCATGGGCCGAGAGGAGAGGGGCTGTTTATCCTCCTGCACACCTCACTGTGGGCTCCTGAGGGTGGTACTGTGTCCTCTGAACCACATCCCCCCACCAGGCGGGGCACACAGGAGCCCCTAAGGACAAATATGCCCTCGATGGTTAATGGAATGTGTCAGCTTGGCGGGGCCACGCTACCCAGACATGTAGTCAAACACCTGGATATTGCTATGGAGGTAATTTTTTTTAAGACAAGAGTAATATTTAAATCACTGGGCTCTGAGTAACGTTAAGGACCCTCCACATGTGGGTGGGCCTCATACAATCTGTTGATGACTTTAAGAGGAAAAGCCTGACCACCTCAAGGGGGAGAGAATTCTGTCCGTGGGCGGCTCAGGACTCAAGCTGTGACATCTGCTCCATCAGCTCTTCTCTGGGTCTCCAGCCTGCCCTGCAGATTTTGGACTGGCCAGGCACTACAGTCAGGTGAGCCAATTTCTTAAAAATAACCAGCCCCTCTACTCCCTGTTCTCATTCTGTTCCGTTCCTCTGGAGAGCCCTGACTACTACAGGCGCATTTGAGGGCCAGGTCACAGGACCATCAGCCCATCTGTCAGTAGCAGAGTCCTGCATCCCCTACTGTATGTGCCAGTTCTGGGCACCAAGGGCCTGGCTTCCCACACGTGGGCAGGCCCCGTGTTAATTGTCATCCTGGGCCTGGGGCTGCCTGTCTCTGCTTCTCATGGGGCATTTCTCTGCTACCTGGCAGGCAATCCCTTCTAGACTTTAAAAAGTCATTTCTTACAGACTGCTTGTTCATTTGTCACCTTTTCTTCCGGTGTCACCCGATGGATCAGCCCCGCAGTGGAATTTCTCGGAGCCAGTGTTCCCCCCCTCCATGCACCTCCGTTCTGACACAGTTTCCCCCTCTGGCTATCCAGCTTTGGTTTCTTGAATCTCCCCTCATCAATCACACCCCCGGCTATTCATCATGTTCGTGTCTCGGAGCCATCGTTCTATGTCTCCCGTGGGTAACAACGCTTATCCCCCTTTCCTGCCCCAAATAGAGATTGATTATCTTCACTTGTACACACAGATGAGAACTGTCATCCTGTGAGTTCAGACTGTGAGAGGGTCTGGAAGCTCAGTGGGTGCAGGGATCTGCCTCCCAACACACAACTCCCACGTCTCCTTGGCGCTCAGTGGCCTCGTGCATGGGCGGCCCGAGTGCTCCACAGGGCAAAAGTTGAGCCTCCAGATGGCCGTGGATGGCGAAAGATGGCGTGGACGCTTCCACGCCACCCTCGGCCTCATCCCGCCTGCTGCAACAGGTGTCGGTTCTTGTTTCTCCCTTCTAAAGAGCTCTCACCTCTGTGGCATCTCCCTTGTCCCTGCCCAGGCCTGGGGCCCCCATCACATACTTGGATCTCCAGAGCCGCCTCCTTCGTCGCTGGCCTCTGTGTGCCCTTCACACTTCCGTGGGAGTGAGTCCATCACAGGCAAGCCTGACCCTGTAGCTCGGCGGGTCCGGAAGGCCCAGGTCTGTAGCCTGGCTCTGCAGGGCTGCCTTGGCCACGCTCACCCAGGCTCCCCGGCACCCTGGCTCCAGCCCTTCGGCTCCTGCGATCTGGGTGTGTTGCTGCCCTCCTTCTCGCCTCTGTGCCTGAGCACAGGACACTGCCTTTCCTGGTTCAGGTTTCAGGTTTCAGCTTATGGCAAAACAATAGCAATAGTGACAATGATTGCCCGTGTTCATTGCTCTCTTCCACTGGGCCGGGAGAGGAACTAAGTAAGCTCTTGCCATTCATTGTCTCAATCCACAACACCACCCTGTGGGATTGCTGTGACTTTGGGCCCCAATTCACTTGTGGGAAAACAGGCTCAGAAGGTTTAAGGGAATGGCCTAGGTCTCATAGCTAGCACAAGGTGGAGCTGAGATTTGAAACCAGGCCTGTCTGAAGCCAGCATCTGCCTGTTTAACCAGGATACTCGGGGCTTCCTTCGTCCCAGGTTCCTGGTCGGTGCCCCTCCCGGGCTTCCCTATCTCCCCTGTGTCACGAGTCAGTTTGATTCTCACCCTGGGACTCAGCTGCAGAGCCTGGCATGCCGGTGCCCAGGAGACCTTCGTTTGGAGCACGGGAGAAGATTGTGTGAGTTGGTGAACGGCTGCTGCTGGCATTGCCCTGGGGTGACGAGCAATTGTCTGGCCCATGGGAATGTGAGGGACACAAGGATGTGCTGCGGTAACAAATAACCCGAGAGCTCAGGGTCTGGCACCGAGGAGCCCGGCGTGGGAGCTCCTGGCACTGGCCCTCCTGGCAACTCACTCTAAGCACTGGCCCTGGACTGAGGCGCCCTCCCTCACAGCTTCCATGGGGAGTGGAGGTGGACCGGGGAGCGGGCGTCACCCGTGGGATGTTCTGGCTGGATCCCAGAGTAGTGCACCTCACATCTCCCCACACTGCGGGAGGGGGTAGACCCAGGCCCATGGCCCTACCCAGCTGCAAGGAGGGCTGGGAGGTACTGCTCGTCTCAGCCTGGAAAGGGGAGGGGAGAAGGAAACAATGGACCTGGATGGACTCTGCCACCGGAAGAATGTTCTGAGCTTCACAGCTTCTGTCAAAGGAACCTCCCAGAAATACCTGGGGGTTCTCACTCTGCTGAGTGAACGGAGATGCTCAGTGCTGTGGACTGACTTGTGTCCCCCACAGATTCCGGTACTGAAGCCCTAACTCCCAGGACCTCAGAATGAGACTGCATTTGGAGACAGAGCCTTTAAAGAGGTCATTAAGTCCAGGACAGGCGCGGCGGCTCATGCCTGTGATCCCAGCACTTTGGGAGGCCGAGGCGGGGAGGATCACTTGAGGTCAGGAGTTCGAGACCAGCCTGGCCAACATAGTGAAACCCTGTCTCCACTATAAATACAAAAATTAGCCCGGTGTGGTGGTACGCACCTGTAATCCCAGCTACTCTGGAGGCTGAGGCAGGAGAATTGCTTGAACCTGGGAGGTGGAGGTTGTGGTGAGCCAAGATGGCACCACTGTGTTCCAGCCTGGGTAACAGAATGAGACTTTGTCTCCAAGAAAATAAAAAATAAAAAAATAGGTCATTAAGGTAGAATGAGGTTTTTAGGGTGGAGCCTGATCCAATAGGACTGGTGTCCTTATGGAAAGCGATTAGGACACATGATTAGGTTACGTTTCCTGACTTGGCACTGGAGGTGGCTTTTCTGGGTGGGTCAGAGCCTCACAGGAACACATCCGACATCTGTGGGGGAGGCCCTGGTTGGCATTGGGGGAACTTGGTGTCTGTGTCCAGGGGCCTCAAGCCACCTTCCCCTGCTGCTGTTTCACATGGGCCTGGCTCTCTGCACTCACTGGGGTCCCCAGGCTTCATGTAAACCCGTCAGGTGAAGTCTTGCTGGGGAAGGCCAGTACACATTGGGAGCGCACATTTGTTAAGGGGCGTGAGAGTGAACGCCTCTCGGCCCTGCTGCCTGCTCGTGCTCTGGTCTGCTTGGGGTTTCCAGCTGAGCTGAACTAAGCATGAAAGTTCAGCTTCACCACAGAGGCCCCGGTGTGCCCTGGGCCGGTGCCCAGCCAGGTTAGGGCTGGGATTCTTACTGGGGTGAACCTTGGGGAAGGAGGAGGCTGTCTGTTGGAAGAGCCTGTCTTTGGCAGGGACTACTGCCCTTGAGCAAATGAAGACAAAAGATGAACCCCATGAATTCATCCCTAATTGAATTCATCCCTAAATGAATCCCTAATTCATTGGGATTAGCTAAACACAGAGGACAGCGGGGCTCAGGAGCAGACCCACGGAAAGGGCACCACACTGACTGAACTGAGGACGCTTCTGCCATTTTTCCTCCTGAGGAGAAAGACCCCTGATGAACGTTTGCTTTTGCCACATGTGTGTGTCCAGAAGCAGCATCATGCAGTTCTGAGCAGCTAAAGGCCAGTGGGAAAACTGGGGTTGCCAAGATTTACGTCTTGGCACGAGGCCTGGGGAATCCGCCCTAAGCTCTGGCCACACTGATGTTTCTGAGAGCTGCCAGGAGAAGCTGCTTGGAACCTGGCAGGGTGGGGCTGACGCGCCACAGGATGGCCCCTTCAGAAACAAGTGTTGGTGGGACTCGCCCCTGGCCTGGGCCACAGGCATCTGACAGCCACTCTCCAAGGTGGCTCCAGCAGGGCGGTGACGGAGGACGTGGTCTCATCACACGCCATGTGAAGTGCGGACGTTCATGGGAGGCAGATTTGCAGGTCCCCTGGCTTCTCCCGCTTGTGCCGCAGCTTTGTCCTTAGAGACGAGTTCCACTGGGTGGGTGTCTGCCATCCACGCTCCAGTGGAGCAGCTCGGGGAAAACAAGGTGGCTGCTGAACGATGCTGGGCTTCTCCCGGGATGGGGAACCCAGGGCAGGGGAGGCCATCAGCTGTCAACCTTGCTTCCCTAGCCCTATGGTTGCCCGGGCCCCAGAGGGGAGCAGACAGCCCGTGAGGGGGAGCTTCTGTCTCCTAAGGTGGGAGAACCAAGTCACCATAAACTGGCTGCCCTCAAATGACAGTTCTCATAGTTCTGGAAACCAGGAGTCCAAAGTCTAGGTGTGGGCAGGGTTGGCCCTGCCCGGGACTGAGGGCGGGTCTGATTCACGACTCTTGCCGGCCTTCTGGTGGCTGTGGGCCATCCTCCACACTGCTTGGCTTGCGGCTGCTGCACTCCAGCCTCCGCCTCCGTCTTCGAATGGCCTCCCTCTGTGTCTCTGTCTGTCTCCCGTCTCCTCTTTCTGAGAAGAGCACCAGTCATTGTGGGTTTAGGGTCTATCTCAGCTAGAACTATCTCATCCAGAGAACCTGAGCTATATCTGCAAAGACCCTATTTCCAGAGAAGGTCACAATCACAGGTTCTGGGGATTAGGGACCCCTTCCAGAGGGGCCCGATGGAAAAGGGACTAATGAAAGACTGTGGAGGCGTGGTGAGGCTGAGGGGCCCCTCCAGGTGGGGGAGGCACTGGCCTGAGGAGGCCGAGGATGGGAGGCTGTGACCCGAGCAGTGAGGCTGTGGGCGGAAGAGGAGCACGGTGGCTGCAGATCCCAGCGCCAGCGCCGGAAGTGGGGAAAGTTGTGGGGAGCAAATCCTCTACCCCACCTTCCTGCCTCCAGTCTCCCATTTGCTGAGCCCACCTGGAAGCCAGAGGGCAGGGGAGGTGGGGGTGGGGTCCTCAAAGGTCAGAAAGGTGGGGTATCCACAGGGCAAACAGGGACCAACCAGTGGAGGCCCCAAGAGAAGGGGGAGAGAAGTGGTCGTGGCAGTCAGGCAACTCCCTGCCTTCCTCCCGTAACCATATCTGAGCTACCTGGGTGATGGGGTGATCTGTGCAGCAAACAACCATGGCACACGTTTACCTATGTAACCTGTGTATTCTGCACATGTGCCTTGAACTTAAAAGTTACAGGATAAAAAAAGAGATGAGTTGACACCTTTGCAAACCTCAGTGGCCCCCAGACCTGTGGGCGTAACTGACAAGTAACTTGCTAACGACAAGACAGATGACTAAGAGCCGGAGGGATGGTCTGGTGGTGACGGGCTCCCACCTCCAGCCCCATGGCGTCTCAGCTGAGTTCTAAAGGTGTGACAAGAAGCCATCCGGGAGGGAAGGAGCAGCAGCTGGGGCCGAGGTGTGTTCTTCACCCCAAGGGGAGCTGTGAGGGCAAAGGTTAGAGCAGGAATCTAAGAAGCCCTGTCGTCCCAGCTCAGCAGGCCACACTGAGCGCTGGATCTCGTTCAGCCTTCGCTGCACTCTCGGAGGTCACGGCCCTCCAGCGGGTGATGAAACCACAGTCTTTCTGGGGCTGGGCTGCAGGTTATGAGGGCCAATTGCAGGGGCTGAGCTGAGGAGGTGTCCGGGAGAGGGGATGGCTGCTAGAACAAGATTCTGGAGGGGAAGTTGAAAATGATCTTGTCCGGCTCCTCGAACTGCAATCTGCTAGCAAACCTGAGACCCAGGGCCCGGTTCATTCCTCCGGAACTGGGAACTGACCCTCCCGCTCCCAGCTTGCAAACTTTCTCAATGTGCAAACAGAACTGACGGTCGTGAGGGGTTTTACCCTGTTGCATCTCATGATAGGGAATTGAAATAGAGCTTTAGACTAACTCTGTCCCAACAGATGTAAACCATATGGGAGGATCTTTTATACCCAGATTTCATTAAAAAATTGCAGAAATGGTGTGTGCCTTCCGTAGAGAATGTAAACGTTAGACGGGTAAAAAAAGAACACCCCTGGCCGCCTAACTCCACTCCAGCAGTGACCACTCGTCACGGTTTGGTGGAGTCCTTGAGATGTGCTGCGAATGCATGAGGTATTAAATCATAATTCTACGTTCCAGAGACACGAGGGTGTGGGGCTTGTGGTTTAGCACGTGGCTCTCCTGCTCACTCTGTCGATGGCTTTTCCACTGTAAGTTTGCACAAAGCCGCCTCATTCTTTAGTGGCTGTGGGGTCCGTCTCCATCGGCTCGACCCTCCACTTATTTCACAAGTCCGATGTGGAGAGACGCTTTTGTGTTTTCCAGTTTTCTGGCTAGCACACACATCGCCGCCTCACCGTCAGGGGACATCACGCTTGTGTGTGCCTGCAAGTCTTCAAGTATTTTTCTAGAAGCAGAATTTCTGGGTCAACGAAGTCACATATTTAAAGCTTCCATAGGGATTGTCGAAATGACCGCAAAGGGCCGTTCCAATTAGAGTCCCATTGCACAAGGCACAAAAGTCCCCATTTTCCCACACTTTTGTGGTTCTGAATGCTGGCAACCTTTTAAATTCCCACCTATCTGACAAGGGAAGGCACTGGCTCTTTTTGTAACCCAGTCTGGCCACCATGGCCTGGGGGCTGCTTCTGCCCTCTAGTGTCCCTTTCACCTCACCCCCTTGATTCCCCTGTTCTGTCATCAGTGGCCAACTGTTGAGTCTGTCGTCCACCTTGGTTCATGGCACACACTTCCCACGGGCCTCTCGCACATCACGTCTACCTGGGCGTTCACCTTTATTTTACCCCTCTCTCCGTCCACTTCAAGTTTTGTGTGCGTTTTTGCTTATGTACGGTGTGCGTGTGTATAAATCTATATGCATGTATTTTTGGGACAGAGTCTTGTTCTGTCACCCAGCTGGAGTGCAGTAGTGCAATCTCAGTTCACTGCAGCCTCAACCTCCTGGACTCAAGTGATCCTCCCGCTGCGGCCTCCCAAAGTACTGGGATTACAGGCATGAGCCACTGTGCCCGGTTGTAAAGTGTATATTGATCGCTAATAATGTGCATATATTTTGAGTGAACTTTTAATTGAAGAATAACGTACATATAGAGAATACGTATGGAAAAGTGCACAGGTCATGTGCACAGCTGGAAGGAGTTTCACGAAATGGACTGGCCTGTGTGATCAGCACCCAGTTGGAAAAACAGAACGTCACCAGCATCTGTGAAGACCCCCCTTGCTCCTCCTTCCCCAGACTATTTGTTCTACAGAGGATGGGTACTGGTGGTTTCTGGTTTCAGGCTATCAGGCACGGTGCTGCTGTACCTGATATGTATATGTGGCTCTTGGTAAACACCTGCATAGGCATGTAAGTTATATCCACGTCAATGGCATTGTACCGTACAGCTCCCAGTTACTTGCTTTCACTGGGTTGGGGTTTTAAAGCTCCATCCCTATTAACTTCAGGGGCATCTCTGCTGCCTCCAGAGACCGCAGCATAGCCTGTGGTCTAACCTACCTTGCATGCCAGGAAAGGATCCCAGGCCATCTCCAACTCCTACCGCCCTGAATAACGCTGCAGAGTTACAGGGTCCTCACCCAGTCCCCTCCCCATCCAGTGTGTGGTTTTCTTTGGTACGTACGACCAGCGCTGAGCAGGTCTCAGGGTGGCTGCCTTGGCTGCTTCACTCTGGTTCTGGTGGCTTCAGCAGTGAGCAGCCTTCTCTGTGTCCCTACATTGGGGGATGATGATTGGGGTCCAGCCACACCATAGGTGCTGGACGGAGCTTCTCCTGTTAAGCGGAAGTCGAAGCCACATACTAGAGGGAGGTGTGGATGGCGAGGCTGGAGGTAAGGAGCCCCTGGTGCAGCAGCAGTGCTGATCCGTCCTGCATGTTCATCTCATGCCCAGGTCTGTTCACACTCGCCTTACACCCGTATCCAGCTCTATCTGGTATCTAGCTTGGCCTTCATGCTTATTTTAGCAGCGGTCACAGCAGGAGTCTGCTATGCCAATGATGGTGAGTTTTCTGTGTCCCTGTCCCTGTCACAGAAGGTGGCTGGGCTTGAGCCACCTCTCAGGTTCCCTTTCCAAGGCAGTTGGACAGCAGGCAAGGATGCCACCAGCAGTGACCCCGGGAGCTGGGGGTTGGGGGAGGGACCCACCCCTGTGTAAAATGGCACACAGTCCCCAGAGAGCCAGTGACAGCAGCAGAGACGGGAAGGACGAGAATCCCAGCTGAGGCCATGGTGGGTCTGGGGTCCCTAAAGGCTCAGGAGGGAGCAGAGCACAGAGCAGAGGGTGGGCAAAGTCAGATGTGAGGTGGGCAGAGCTGTAGGGCCTCAGGGGTGCACCTTGGCTTCCTTGACCTGGGGTTTTCCTCGGGGCTGCCCACTCCTTGCTCTGTCCCTGACTCCCCCCCAGGGATGGGGCGGTTACCTGCAAGTTGGCTGGTTCTCTTGGCTCCACGTTTCTGGATACCAAAGGTCCAGGGCGTGGGGTAGGGGGATCTTTGGATCTGCTCTCCTTTCTGCTCTACCTGGTCCAGTGTTGCAGGAAGCGGAGCCGAGTGTGCAGAAGCAAACTGTTCAGGGGCAGGCTGCTTCGGTCTAGGCTGGGTATGACGCTTAATCCCCATTCCTTCCGGCCCCAGTGTCGCCCATCTTCAAGGTGACTTTTTGTTCCCATCTGCTGGCTCCTTCGTTCTGTGTCTCAGCTGGTTCAGAATCAGGGCAGGAAAGTGGGGGCAGCTTATTGGATCCCTTCCAACACCCAGCTGCTCCCAGAGCAGGCTCTGAGTCTTGACTTGATCCTGAGAGGCAGGGAAAGGGGTCAGACAGCCCCGGCCCTACATTTTTATTTTGGAACATTGAAAATCTAGAGAAAGTTTGACAACATAGAATCATGTTCATCTGTATGCTTTTCCCTCGGTCTAGCAACTTCAGCATTTAACCGTGGTTGTTCCCACTCTCTCTAGTACATACATACATAGAAAAAAATGCAGAATATATACACACATATACATAGGATATACATGCACACATGTTCTATGTATATGTGTGTGTATATATTCTATATTCCATGGGCATATGCACATGGAATAGTATCTATAATACATGCACACACGCCCACATGTGTGCACACACACACACTCTGTTTGGTTTGCTGAGCCATTTGAAAGTGAGTTGCAGACATCATGATGTTTAATCCCCAAATGCTGCAGCCTGCACCTCAGGAGCAAGGATGTTCTCCTGTCCAGTCACAACACAATTGTGTTAGTCAGGGTTCTTAGAGAAACACAACCAGTAGGATGTGTAGATACGTAGAAACAGATTTGTTATAAGGCATTGGCTCACATGAGTATGGAGCCTGCAGGTCTGAGATCTGCAGTGCGGGCCACAGGCAGAGACCCAGGAGAGCTGATGGTGCGGGTGGAGTCTGAGGGCGTTTCCGGGAGAATTCCCTCTTGCTCAGGGAGGCCGGGGTTGTTTTGTGTGAGCCAAGTTTTCTGAAGACTCATGGGAAGAACAATTCTTCCTCTAAGGTGGCTTGAACTGACCTTGTTTCTGAGTTCCAGGACCGCTGACTTGCTTGAGCTGGAGAAAGCATTTGAAAGGGAAAGAACTGGCGGGGAGGGGGGCAGGATGTGACTTGAGGAGCCTGGGCTCCGCAGCGCATGTGCTATATGGCCCTGCTCAGTTTCTCCTGAGTTCGAGTTCTTAGGCACAGTGTCATGCAGGTGAAGGCTGCAGGGTCAGAAATGCTCCAAACCGTGGCTCTGCCGCTCACGGGCTGTGCCGCCCTGGCGGCCTACCTGTCGAGCCTGTTTCTCCATTTCAGGGTGATGATGATGGTCTTGACACCACAGGCTTAGTGTAAGAGTTAAAAGAGAGAATAACTGGGAAAGGGCCTGCCCGGACTCTGTCACCTATTTTTGTAATTAATAAATAATGGCTCTAAGTATTACCAAATGGGGTAATGATTATCAGCCCTAAAGTGGCTGTAATTATGATGAGTTGTTGATTTTTAAATTAAAACCATGGGGACTAACAGGAGTCTACTGTCAATGCTGGCACATAGAAAACCTAATGGTCAGTCCTGGGAGGCTCTCACTCGGGACCCGACTCCCGCCCGCGGCCACTTCAGCACAGAAAAAGTAAGATGCACTTCTGTTTCCTGTCGGAGTGGGATGGACCCTCCCTCCAAGGACAGCTAGAGAATGCAACAGCAATAACAACGGGGACCTCTGTGTGGGGGTGTTGGAGAAGTAACGAGACAGTGAGGAAATGGTGGGGCAGGATCCAGGGAGGAGAGAGGCTCGGGGGGTCGGGGCAGCATTTGGGGTACTGTGATTCTAGACCACGCTTTCTGAGACCCTGGCGGGGGGCTTTGACAGCATCGTATGGCTAAGGGATGGGAGTCCAGGGCTGTGGTAGGCTGGACCCTAACTATATCAGGTCCTGGTCTTTGGAAACTAGACTGTTAGCTCACAGGGCAGGAGGGACTTTGCAGCTGTGATGAGGGGTCTTGAGATGGAAGAACATCTTGATCAGCTGTGTGAGCCCCGTATGTGGTGACAGGCTCCTTGTGAGAGGGTCAGAGGGAGACTGGACCCTCCAGGGGGAAGCCACGTGACCACCGCAGTAGGATGCAGTGCTGCTGGCTTTGAAGGTGGAGGGAGGGCCACGAGCCGAGGAATGTGGCCATCTCTGGAAGCTGAGAAAGGCAAGGAGACAGATTCTCCCTGAGGCCTCCCGAGGAAGTGCAGCCCTGCCCACTCCTTGGCTTTGGCCCAGTGAAAGGGATGTTGGATTTCTAGCTTCCAGAACCATAGGAAGGTGAATATGTGTTGCTTTAAGCTGCCAAGTGTGCAGTGGTTTGTTAGAGCAGCCACGGGAAGCCAATGCAAGGACCCTTCCTGGGACACTGTCCTGGGAAACCTGCCATGAGCTGGAACCCCGAGGGGCTGGACCACACTGGTGAGAGTGAGCCAGAAGTGGCCAGATCCTTGCAGATGTTGCACTGTGGCAAATCATCTTAATAGGTGAAGTTGTAGTGAGGCCATCCTGGATAGCCAGTGCCCCAGGCCACCAGCAGACAGAGATGACATCAGAACACTTGCTCGGAGCAAAGGCCTTGGAGTCATCCTGGAATGGCATCTCCTCCCATGCCCCACGGTCAGAATGTTAGCACAGGGGGCCGTCCAAACGTACCCTCTTCTAGTCTCTCTTTTCTTGTTAATTCCACCCTGATTTAAGCCCCTGCCCTCTGATAGCTGGATTACTGAGACAGCCTCCCTGGCCTCCCTGCCTCCACCATCACTGTCCTCTAGTCTGTTTTCAAGTCAGCAACCAGAGTGATCTTTTTAAAACTGAAGTCAGACCACATCATTCCACTGCTGAAGACCTCACAATTCGGGGTATGGACAAGGACATCTGCCTAGAATCTGCCTGGAAACGGCTTCCCACTGCACTCAGACCAAAAGCCCAAGTTCATGATGGTTTCCAAGGCCCTACGTGGCTCCCTCTCCAGCCTCCTCTTGATAGCGTCTCCTATTCCCCTCTTCCTTGCTCACTTGCTCCAGCCACAGTGGCCTCCTTGCTGTTCTTAGGAACCAAGCAATGTTCCCATCTCAGGGCCTTTGTACCTGCTGCCTCCTCTGCTGCAGTGGATGAAAGTTTATGTCTTCCCCAAATTCAGGTGTTGAAATCCTAGGCCCAAGGTGATGGTTTTAGGAGCGGGGCCTTTGGGAGGGAGGAGGTCGTGAGGATAGAGCTCTCACTGATGGGATCAGTGTCCTTATAAAAGCAACCTGAGGGGATGCATTGGCCCTTTCCACTGTGAACGGAAAATATCTTGGGCCCCTCAAATCACTAAGAAAAGTCCAGCTGGAAAGTGCTTAGGGCAAACCTGCCTCCCCTCTACTCAAAGTGATTCCTCTGCTCACTGAGACAGATGCGTATCTGATTGCCTCCTTCGGAAAGGCTAATAACAAGCTCAAAAGAACCCAACCCTTTGTGTCTCGCCTACCTGTGACCTGGAAGCCCCTCCCAGCTTGGAGTCTTCCTGTCTTTACTTCATGTTGTCCCACCTTTCCTGACTGAACCAATGGACTTCTTACATATATTGATTGATGTCTCCTGTCTGCCTAAAATGTATAAAACCACGCTGTGCACCACCCCCTTGGGCGCATGTCGTCAGGACCTCCTCAAGTTGTGTCACGGGTGTGTCTCAACCTTGGCAAAATAAACTTTCTAAATTAACTGAGACCCGTCTCAGATGTTCTGGGTTTGCGCCACCATGCAGGGGACACAGTGAGAAGTCAGCAGTCCACAGCCTGGGAGAGGGGTCCTCATAAGCACGAGACCATGCCGGCACCCTGAGCTTACACTTCCCAGCCTCCAGCATTGTAAAGAATAAGTGTATCTTGTTTATAAGCTGCCCACTTTATGGTATTTTGTTGTAACAGCCTGAAGAGACTAAGACATCTGTCTAAAACACTCTTTCTCCAAATAGCCACATGGCTTCTTCTCTCTACTCTTTGAGGTCTTTGCCAAATGCCCTTTCTTCACGGGGTTGCTGCCTTCTTGGAATGTTTATAATGACTTCTTGTTGGAGCTACTCCAGAAAGCAGAGTCTGAGGCTGGGATTGGGGTGTTAATGCTTCATTTGGGAGGTGCAAGCCCCGGGTGGTGAGGATGACGAGGAGGGGACCCACATGTTCCCAGTTCTATAATGAACCGCGATGGCCGTCCCCAAAGCACTGGGCCGCTGGGTCTGCAGCAAGCAGGAATCCTGCAGGTGTTCGCAGGCAGGGATCACATTTGGGAGGCGTCCACAGGTGACAGCACACGGCAGGGGATGCCTCTGTCCAGCTCTGTCATCTCCTGTTTCTCACTGCTTAAGTTTCACCTGCAGGGAGCACATTCACCCGCAGGCCGGGGTATTTTCTCCAGCTCCTGGCTGGCCCTTCGGCAGGCAGTGGGTGTGATGTTTTATGCAAGTGTGCAAGTGCAGGGCGACACAGATGGGTGTCAACTGAGAGAGAGGGAGGAGACAGGCCAGGGAATTAGAGACCCAGCCGCCTTCACCCCACTCCCACCCTGCCCTCCACCACCTTCCTTACCCGCTTTTCAGCTTAGAACCTGGGGTCTGACATGCTTAGGGTTTTACTGATTCTCCATTGATCGTCCCTCTCCCCACACTGCTCACTTTCTGCTGTATTCACAGCCTCATTCCCTGCAGTTATGATCGTGCTTGACATGTCCGGCACTCGAGAAATACCTGCTCAGTGAAAAAATGAAAGAGGACTCTGCGACGGACGCTCCGACACTCCTTTTTTGGGATGGCAGTGTCAGTGCTGTAGGATTACGTGTTTTTCTCTATGAGTCTAATGCTGTTTCTTTTTCAATTTCAGAGACAGGGTCTTGCTCTGTCTCCCAGGCTGGAGTACAGTGGTGCAATCGTAGCTCACTGCAGCCTCGAACTACCGTGCTCGATTCATCCTCCCACCTCAGCCTTCAGAGTAGCTGGGACTACAGGTACACACTACCATGCCTGACTAATTAAGTTTTTTTCTTTTTTGGTAAAGATGAGGTCTTGCTATGTTGCCTAGGCTGGTCTTGAACTCCTGGCCTCAAGTGATCTTCCCGCCTTGGCCTCCCAAAGTTTATAGGTGTGAGCCAACACACCTGGCTGCCATTTCTGGGTTCCGTGCACTGCAGAACATTAATTTAACCATATCCTGATGAGCGCCATGTGCTGGGTTCCATGGCTTAGAATCTCCTCCTAGACAAAGTACACAAGACTTCACTGGAATTAAAAGGCAGAGTGTGAGTGTTTAACCGAGAGGTTGTAAAATAAATCAGTGTGTCCGTGTGTGTGTGGGGGGGTTAAACGTCTGGGAGGTTCAACACTCACAGGTTCACAGTGGCTGGACTGGGGAGTGGGGGCGCTTTAAGTTTTTACTTTACACGTTTCTTTATATACCTCTATATTGTCAGGGTTCTTTTCTAACAAGCATGCATTCCTTTTACATTAAGTATTTTGTTTTTAAATAGAAAAATAAAAGCCCAATTTGAAGATCTGGAAGAGTCAGTGTCAGTTCTGAGGCCAATCCAGGCCCTGGAGTCAGAGGCTGCAGAGAAGCCCAGGGCAGAGTGGCCTGACCAGGCCTGCCTTGGGGCTGCTGCATCTCAGGCGCTGGGAGTGCTGCCCCAGAGGGAGGCTGGCTGGAGCCAGAACTTGCTTTCCAGTCAGCACAGGTGGATCACTGCCAGCCTCACCACTCCATAGCTGCTCTTGCTGAAAGATGACAGTGTTACAGGCTGGCACAAGGCTGGATGTAGAGAATCCAGGATGCCTGTTCCCGGGGAACTGGCACATATCTCTAGAGTGGCTGCTGCCAGGGAGGTGATGTGCCCTTGCAGTCAGAAGTACTGGGGCTGTTAACTATGTGTATGACCCTGGACGAGTTCCTGCATGCCTTTGTTCATTCATTCATTCTTCAATCCCTGAAGGCCTACTTTGCACCGAGCCCTGTAATGGGCACCATGAGTGAGGGTTGCATAAGACGTGGCCCCTGCTCTCAGGGGACTCCCAGGCTAGTGGGGGAGACAGACTTGCAAATGGGAAGTGCCCAGAGCCATTCAGTGGGTGCCAGTCTCCCACCTGGTGGCAATGCCCAGGCCAGCTGTTCTAGAGGGCAGGGGCTCAGCGATCTCTGTCTGCACTCAGGACAGGGAATCAAGACTCAGGAATCAGGGTGGACTTCCTGGAGGAGGTGGCAGCTGAACTGAGTCTTTGTGAAGTCAGACAGTCCAATGTGGGAGGAGGGGTGTGAGCAGGGAGATGAGGAGGCAGCTCAGAGGAGGGGAAGCTGTGCCCAGGAGCGGATTTGTCACTGGTCTGGGTGGTGGAGGCGGTAAATGAGATGAGGCGTGGAAAGGCCAGCCCAGGGCGGTGCTTGGTGCATGGGTTAGCCCTGCCCCAGCAAAGCGCCTGTACTTCCAGCTACTCAGGAGGCTGAGGTAGGAGGATCGCCTGAGCCTGGGAGGTCAAGGATGCAGTGAGCCCCAGCAGTAGGGCCGTGAGCTTTGCCACCAGTCCCAGCTATAAGAAATTTTTTTTTTTTTTGTATTTTTATAGAGGTGGGGTCTCACTGTGTTATCCAGGCTGGTCTCAAACTCCTGGGCTCAAGCGATCCTCCCACCTCGGCCTTCCAAAGTGCTGGGATTACAGGCCTGAGCTACTGCACCCGGCCACCTGGGTGTTTTAAAGGGAGAGTGATGGGATGGGAGAGGGTGAGCAGAGCCAGAGAGTGACACATTACAGAAAGCAGAAGGGGTCAGTCCCTGTGAAACCCGCCTGAGTCTGCAAGCTGGTGCCTATTGAAGTCAGGCTCCTGCCCTCCCAAGGGGCTGGGGGATGGGGCTGTATCTCTGGGCATGGCAGGAGCCAGCAGCAGATTCTTCTGGCAGCTTCGAGTTTCTCAGGCAGGCACTTTCAGGGAGCTGGCGTCATCCTAGGAATGTGGCCTTGAGCTGTCAGAAACCACGTGGGAGGTTATGTTGTCGTTGGCCAAGGTTGAAGGCTGCTTGAGAAGAGGCTTTGGAGGGCCTGGCTGGAGTGTGGTTAGGGAGAGAGCCTTTTCCAGGCTTCTCTCCTGGCTGTTCGTGGTTGCTGGCAATCCCTGGCGCTCTGTGGCTTCTGTCTCCCTGACCCCTGCCTTGCTCTTCACACGGCGCTCTCCCTGTGTGTGTATCTGTGTCCAGCTATCCCCTTTTTATCGGGGCACCTGTCCTGCCGGATTAGGGGCCACCCTCCTCCAGGGTGACCTCACCTTAACTCATTACATCTGCCACGATTCTATTTCCAAATAAGGTTCCATGCTGCAGTACCAGGGCTTAGTGCTTTAGCATATGGATTTTGGGGGTACACAGTTCAACCCATAACAGGCAATTATTATTTTGAGATAGGATCTGGCTTTGTCACCCAGGCCAGAGTGCAGTGGTGTAATCTTGGTTCACTGCAACCTCTGACTCCCAGGCTCAAGCGATCCTCTTGCCTCAGCCTCCCAAGTAGCTGGGTCTACAGGCGTGTGCCGCTATGCCTGGCTAACTTTTGTATTTTTAGTAGAGACAGGGTTTCGCCACGTTTCTTGGCCACGCAGGTCGCGAACTCCTGAGCTCAAGCGATTGGCTACGTTGGCTTCCCAAAGTGCTGGGATTACAGGCATGAGCCACTGCGGCTGGCTGGCCGGTTATTATTTTTAACCTCACTGCTTCATTAGCATTTCCATCCCACCATGCCGACCGTCTGTGAAGACTGGGAAGGAAGGATATCCTTGGTGCCATGCTGAGGCCTCTCAGGGAGTGGAGGAAGACGGGTGGGCCGACGGCCCCAGCTCAGGCCTGTTTTTAGCTCCGTGCCCAGGGAAGGCTTGGCCTCCCTGACACTCCTTTTTCTCACGGGGAGCATGGAGCCCACAGCAATTCCTGCTGTCCTCTCCCCTGTGACAGCCCCGAGCATCCACACGATCGTGGATGGGCTTTGTGACTGCACAGCACTGATTCTGGGTTGACGGCCACCACAGCCTCGTAAGGGGAGGCCCCAGTTGCGAGGAAGGGGAAGTGCTTAGTTTGTGTTCGTGCTTTTACCAGGGTACTAATGGCTGGTGCTGAAAGCTCTCCCCGGGGGACACTGTTTTGGATTAAACATCAGCACAGTTTTGTCTCTGAGAACAGTTGTAAGAATGACTGCAGGAGAGATGATCAGGAAACCAGGTGGGAAAAGCCCACATTCTGCCTAAGAATAAATTCTTTGAGCTGTCTCTGGTGAGAACAGATCCTCAAAGGTTTCCAGAACAGAGAGGTGTGGTCCACTTGCTGTGTAGACCAGAAGTAACTCACACCACTGTTCCCGTGTTACTGTGCCTGCTGCAGTTGCATGACTGGGCTCCTTAGGGGCCTCATCTATAACTCATGGCACACGAAACACACTAAAGTGGTCCTGAGGGTTTCCCATACCTGAGGCAGCGTGCTGGAGTCAGAACACGGATTCCCTGCTGGGAAAACTGGATATTCACATGCAGAAACACAAAATGACACCCCGATCGCTCACCGTACACAAAAATCAACTCACAACGGATTAAAGACTTACATGTAAGACTTGAAACTACAACTAGAAGAAACTACTAGAAGAAAACAGGGGAAATGCTTCATGACATTGGTCTGGGCAAGGGTTTTTCTGGATAAGAACTAGAAAGCACAGGCTACAAAAGCAAAAATAGACAAGCAGGGTGACATCAAACTAAAAAGCTGCACAGCAGAGGAAACAATCAACAGAGTGATGGGATAACCTACAGAATGAGAGAGAATACTCGTAAACTGTACATCTGATAAAAGGTTAATATCCAAAATACATAAGGTGACGGCTGGGCGTTGTGGCTCATGCCTGTAATCCCAGCACTTTTGGAGGCCAAAGTGGGTGGATCACTTGAGGTCGGGATTTCAAGACCAGCCTGGTCAACATGGGGAAACCCTGTCTCTACTAAAAATACAAAAATAAGCTGGGCGTGGTGATGAGTGCCTATAATCCCAGCTACTCGGGAGGCTGAGGCAGGAGAATTGGTTGAACCTGGGAGACAGAGGTTTCAGTGAGCCGAGAAGGTGCACTGCACTCCAGCCTGGGCCACAGAGCGAGACTGTCTCAAAACAAAAACAAAAACAAAAACCCCAAATATATAAGGTGTCTGACAACTCAACTGCAAGAAAAACAAATAATTTGATTACAAAATGAGTGAAGGAGAATAGGTACCTCTCAAAAGAAAACATACACATGGCCAAAAGTACGTGGAAAAATGCTTGACATCATTAACCATCAGGGAAAAGCAAATAAAAAGCAGAATGAAATACCACTGAATCCCAGTTAGACCGGCTAAGATCAAAAAGACAACACATAAAGGCTGGCATGGATGTGGGTAAGAGGGAGCGCTCATACTCTGTTGGTGAGAAGGTAAATTATAGAAAGAAGTATGGAGGTTCTTTAAAAAATTAAAAGTAGAGCCGGGCGCAGTGGCTCAAGCCTGTAATCCCAGCACTTTGGGAGGCCGAGACGGGTGGATCACGAGGTCAGGAGATCGAAACCATCCTGGCTAACACGGTGAAACCCTGTCTCTACTAAAAAAAATACAAAAAAAACTAGCCGGGTGTGGTGGCGGGCGCCTATAGTGCCAGCTACTCGCGAGGCTGAGGCAGGAAAGTGGCATAAACCCGGGAGGCGGAGCTTGCAGTGAGCTGAGATCCGGCCACTGCACTACAGCCTGGGCGACAGAGCGAGACTCTGTCTCAAAAAAAAAAAAAAATTAAAAGTAGAACTATCACATGATCCAGCAATTCCACTACTGGCTGTTTCTGCCAAGACAAGGAAATCAGTATGTTGAAGACAGGTCTGCACTTCCATGCCCATGGCAGCATTCTGAACAACAGCCAAGATATGCAACTAACCCGAGTGCCCATCAACAGACGAATGGACAAAGGACTTGTGGTCTAATACACAATGGAATATTAGCCATGAAAAAGAATAAAATCTTGATACTTTTGGTAACAAATGAAGGACATTATGTGCTGGAGGACATGTGAAGTGAAATAAGTCAGGCACAGAAAGACAAGTGCTGCATGACGCCACTCATATGTGGGAGCTAAACAAGTGGAAGGCTGGGTGTGGTGGCTCACGCCTGTAATCCCAGCACTTTCAGAGGCCGAGGCGGGTGGATCACAAGGTCAGGAGTTCGAGACCAGCCTGACCAACAGGGCGAAATCCCATCTCTATTAAAAATACAAAAATTAGCCAGGTGTGGTGGCATGTGCCTGTAATCCCAGCTACTCAGGAGGCTGAGGCAGGAGAATTGCTTGAACCCAGGAGGCAGAGGTTGCAGTGAGCCAAGATCACACCACTGTACTCCAGCCTGGGCAACAGAGTGAGACTCTGTCTCGAAAAACAAAAACAGGCAAAACAAAACAAAAAACAAGCTGAAGTAGCAGAAAAGTGGTCACTAGAGGTAGGGGAGAGGGTGATGGGAAGAGATTTGTTAATGGGTACAAAATTCCAGTTAGGAGGAATACGTTCTGATGTTCCTTTTTTCTTTTTCTTTTTGTTGGGGACAGGGTCTTGCTCTGTCGCCCAGGCTGGAGTGCAGTCCACCTCAGCCTCCCGAGTAGCTTGGGACTACAAGTGCACACCACCATGCTTAGCTAATTGTTGCATTTTTGTAGAGATGGGATTTTGCCATGTTACCCAGGCTGGTCTGGAACTCCTGGGCTCAAGCCATCTGGCTGCCTCGGCCTCTCTAAGTGTTGGGATTCAGGTGTGAGCCACCACATCCGGCCAAGTTCTGGTGTTCTGCAGCACGGTAGGGTGACTGTAGCTGGCAATATTACAATCATATTTCAAAATAATGGAAAGAGGGTTGTGACTATTCTCACCACAAAGAAATGGATAAACATATGAGGTGCTGGATATGATATATCCCCTGATGTGATCATCACGTATTGTGTATGTGTAGCAAAACATCCCTCCATACCCCATACAAATGTATAACTACTATGTGCCAATTAAATACAACAGAAAAGGAACATTGATTCCCTACTGCCCAGGGGCCAAGAGTGCGAGGGCTTCTGGGTGAGGAGGAAGGAGGCAATGCTTTGCCTGCTTGGAGCATGTTTCCTTCCTGGGCTGCTGTCCAGTATTTCCTTCCTGGTTTTCTCCTGGGACAAGAGGGCTGGATTGGAAAGCTTCTCACTGCCTGTTGGCCTTCTGTGCATTTCTTTCATATTTGGATGTGGTTTGGAGTGGAACAGGTCTGAACTCCAATCTCGGACCTGCTGTGTGACTTGATGGGCAAGTCACCGAATGTCCTCACTTCGCACCTGTGAGGTGGGGACCTTGGACAACAGCTGATTAGGGCTGTGAGGAGGTGACTCCAGGTGAGGGTGACCCGAGGACTGTGAGGAGGTGACTCCAGGTGAGGGTGACCTGAGGGTTGTGAGGATGTGACTCCAGGTGAGGGTGACCTGAGGGCTGTGAGGAGGTGACTCCAGGTGAGGATGATGTGAGGACTGTGAGGAGGTGACTCCAGGTGAGGATGATGTGAGGACTGTGAGGAGGTGACTCTGGGTGAGGGTGATGTGAGGGTTGTGAGGAGGTGACTCTGGGTGAGGGTGATGTGAGGGCTGTGAGGAGGTGACTCCAGGTAAGGGTGACCTGAGGGCTGTGAGGAGGTGACTCCCGGTGAGGGTGACCTGAGGGTTGTGAGGATGTGACTCCAGGTGAGGGTGCTGTGAGGGCTGTGAGGAGGTGACTCCAGGTGAGGGTGACCCGAGGACTGTGAGGAGGTGACTCCAGGTGAGGGTGACCTGAGGACTGTGAGGAGGTGACTCCGGGTGAAGGTGACATGAGGGCTGTGAGGAGGTGACTCCGGGTGAGGGTGACCCGAGGACTGTGAGGAGGTGACTCCGGGTGAGGGTGACCTGAGGACTGTCAGGAGGTGATTCCAGGTGAGGGTGACATGAGGACTGTGAGGAGGTGACTCCAGGTGAGGATGATGTGAGGACTGTGAGGAGGTGACTCCAGGTGAGGATGATGTGAGGACTGTGAGGAGGTGACTCCAGGTGAGGATGATGTGAGGACTGTGAGGAGGTGACTCCGGGTGAGGGTGACCTGAAGGTTGTGAGGAGGTGACTCCAGGTGAGGGTGACCTGAAGGTTGTGAGGAGGTGACTCCAGGTGAGGGTGACCTGAGGGTTGTGAGGAGGTGACTCTGGGTGAGGCCGATGTGAAGGCGGTGGGGAGGTGACTCCGGGTGAGGCCGATGTGAAGGCCGTGAGGAGGTGACTCCGGCGAAGTTTGGCTAATGGGTGCCTCAGGGACGGCATCCAGAGACAGCCGGCCATCCCTCTGACACTGAAAGCATGCCCTTGAGAAGAGAGCTTTAACTTTGCTTCCTCTCTCTGAAACTTGCCTTCTGTGGCTACTGCCAGCTGGAAAACAATGTGCCCTTCTGCAGGAACGTCCCGAGTGCAACTCTTGGCCGCTGTGATCCAGCCGTCTCGCCCGATGCCCTCTGCCTTCTTGGGCAGAGACACAGGCTTGCAAGGCCGGCTCTGGAGGCCCTGGCTGCCCCGCCTGTAATGGCTCCAGCAGGAGACCCCTCACACCTGCCGCCTGTAGCACAGTCTGTGCTCATACAGGGCAAATGGATGCCAACTGAGCTGTGCAGGGTGGTGGGACCCTAGCTCCCAGGTGGGATGTTGAGTGAGAACCTCCATGGTGACAGGCCCAGCTGAGCTCTGGGCTCA
This sequence comes from Macaca fascicularis, assembly GCF_037993035.2. NCBI lineage: Eukaryota > Metazoa > Chordata > Mammalia > Primates > Cercopithecidae > Macaca > Macaca fascicularis. The sequence continues at coordinate 5,923,628 of NC_088379.1, read as the reverse complement.
GGTGCACACTGGGGTGTAAAACTACAAGGCACAGCAAGGCAGTCACAGCATCACAGCCTGGGACCGGTCCCCTCTGGGGCTGAGGAGCAGGAGGTGCATCCGGGGCTCTGGGGCGGGGGAGGCTGTTTCTGAACCTGGCTGGTGGTCCCGGCTGTGTGGGCCAATGCTTCACGGTCATTGGGAAGCTGGGCATGTCTGTCTCGTGCATTTTTGTGTGTGTATTATATCGTGTTGTGGGTTCAAATGTTGTCTCCTCACCCCCAGATTCATGTGTTAAAGTCCTGACACCCAGGACCTCAGCATGTGACCTTATCTGGAGACACAGTCTTTACAGATGATCAAGTTAAAGTCATTAGGGCAGGCTTAATCCAGTATGCCTGGCGTCCTTAGAAAAAGGCAGACTTTGCACACACAGGCACGCACGGAGAATGCCGTGTGCAGGTGAAGGCAGAGGTGGGGTGAGGCTTCCATAAGCCAAGGAACTCCAAGGGCGGCCCCCAAAGCACCTGAAGCCAGGGGAGAGGCCTGGGACAGAGTCCCCTTGCAGCCTCAGATGGAGTCAGCCCTGCCCACACCTGGATCTCGGACTTCTGGCCTCCAGAGCTGTAAGAGAATACGTTTCTGATGTTGAAGCCACCAAGGCTGTGGGACTTTGTTACAGCGGCTTCAGGATACATAAAATGTCTTGTATTCAAGTCTCAGGCCGGGTACTTTGATTTAAATCAGGGTGGACAACGGAACCCAGGCCCCAAACCCAAATGCCCTGGGTCATTCTCTCAACCACCTCTTTTGTTCTGTGAAGCTCCGAAAAGAAGCTTTGCTCCTGAGGGAAAGGCCACGAGGGAGTGTAAGGGACCCTCACTGGTGCGTCCTGGCTCAGGCTTACCCCATGCCCTGGAGTTCTGATCTGGGGAATATGAGGCTGCTGTCTCAGCAGTCCCCAGTGACACAAGGGGTGGCACAGACTGTGTCTTGCAAGGCATTAAGCAAAGTTCTTAATAAGGGCCTTTTATGGAGCAGTGGGAATGAGACTTGCCCGGTCTGGCTGGGAGTCCATCAGGCCCTCAACATAGGCTGTGCTGGTGGCAGCCACCTCATAGTGTGCACAGCGGTCTATTACCTTGTAGCGTTCAGGCATTGCTGGCTCAGCCTGGATATCCCCACACTCGTCAGCTGGGGCAGCAGCATGGCTGGTGGCCCGGCCTGGATGCAGGTCCTGAACGGAGAAGGACCTGGCTTCTGTCCCAGCTCACCCTTGCTGACTATGCTGCTCCTGAAAGTTCCTTCGTGTCAGTTTCCTGCGCTGCCACACAAAGCCCCACAGACCCGGGGTCTAGAACAACAGGAATTTATTTTCCTATAGGTTTGGAAGCCAGAAGCCTCAAGTCGTGGTGACGGCAAGGTTGGTCCCTGTGGAGGGCTGCGAGGAAGGCTTCACTCCTGGCTTGCACTTCTCCTTCTTGGCCTGCAGCTCCTGTCCGGCGGCCCCTCCTATAGCAACAGATTACCCTATTTACCACGAACAGGCCCCTCCCCTTGTTCCTTCAGGCCTGGAAGAGGTGACATCTCCTGCTGACCTGGGCAGCTTCACCTGCCTCTGAGGCTTCGTGGAAGCCAGCCCACGTGGGTCAAAAGTCCATCCCTTGAACCATCTCCATTGCCCCTCTGAGTGAGGCACACAGGCAGCCTTGCAGGTTTTTCCTCAGTGCGCGATGATTCTGGAATTACCCAGTGCCCAGCTTGGTGCTTGGCTTAGAGCCAAAGTATGCAGCCAATGTTCCCTGAATCCAATTCAAGATTTTCAAAGGGCCTGAGGTCCTTTGGATTAGAGCATTTAAAAAGTGCAAAGGTATGTGATTCACGTGGGGAGTCTTGGAGTTGCAGCTGGCATGGCCTCCCTGGCTTTCTGGAGTCTTGTTTGTTTTCTGTAATGAGAGCAAATGCCCTCTCATGGCCTGGCCTGAGCTTTCTTTACCGGCGCTTTTCTGTATGATCATCATTGCATGAGTAGGGTTGAGGCAAAATCTACCTGAGGATAAAAATGCCTGGAAACCCAAGGGAAAAGAGCGAGTCTGGGTTTGGCTTCCCAGAATGTTGCAGGGTTGGGGTGGATTGCAGGCAGCTACTCCTGGCATTGGCCTAGGAGGTGACACTTCTTGGAGAGAAGAGGAATGAGGTGGTGATGGAGGCTGCGAGGGCACAGAGTCACCCACCAATGTGCCAGGTGAGCAGCCACCAGAGACCCTTTCTGAAGGCCACTGGGGGCGAGCCTCTCCCTGCCTCAAGAACCCGCTGTGGCTCCCCACTGCCTTTAGAGTAAGGCTTGAAGCCCTCAGAACCCTCCCAGCCCATCTCGTCAGCCTCACGCCCACTGTGCCACTCCCTGCCCACTGCACAGCAAACCCCTCCCTAAATTATTTATGTTTTCCTAAATTTATTGTGCCGTTCCACCCCTGTGCCTTTGTCTGTGCTGTGGGCTCAGCTTGTGATGCTGCCTCTTGCAATTAAACTAATCTCAACATAAAGAAAAATGTCAAGGGTAAAAGAAAGAACAGCTCACTCATTTGTGAGTGAGTGACCAAGAGCTTCCACAGGGAAGACACTGGCTCTGGGACCTGAGTTCTGGAATCAGGGACGATGCCTGGCTCTCTGTGGCTGCCCAATGCCCCTACTCATCTGACTGCCTTCTTGGTGGGCCAGACCCTGGTGAGAACCCCTAGATTTGGAGTCAGGCAGGCGTGGGATCCAACCCCAGCTCTGCCACTTGAAAGCAATGGGGCCCTGAGTCAGTCCCTCTTGGAACTTCAGTCTCTTCATCTGTGAAATGGTGGTGCTGATGCCTGTCACACAAGACCCAAGGAGGTCACTGGTGTTAAGAGCTGGCTTGAAGGCCAGCACACAGGACTTGCTCAATCAATGGTTCTTGTTGTGATTTTAGGGCTGGTGTTTGGCGATAGAGTGCGACTCCTGTGTCTGTCTTGGGGCAGATTTTAGGGTGGGGACTTGCTTTGCAAAGTCATGGTAGTAAGATCCTTGAACTGGAGGTTGGGCTATGAACTAATGATAATGTGCTTAGCTGGATTTCAGTCTCCTCCAGTCCCCCTAGACTTAAGAGATGGTCTGTTCCTACCTGTTCCCAGAGCCTATGATGGGGCTGAACTTGCAGGTGGCAGCCAGAGACCCCCATGCTGAACTCAGTTCCATAAGCATCTATGAAGGCTATTCCGTGTGGTTATGAAGGGCCATCACTCCCAGGCTGTGCCCTGGAGCAGCTCATGGTCCAGTGGGAGAGACAGACGTGCAAACAGACAGTGACAACATAGAGAGATGGGACCTGCAGGAAGGCTGCAGGAAGTGGTGGTGGTGGTGGGGAGAAGGGTGAACCTGGTCAGGATGTGGGTGGTCAGGGCAGACTTCCTGGAGGAAGTGATGTTGCATGAGCATCACTTTTAAAAGGAGAGTAGGGAGGAATTAAACAGGGCAAAAGAACAGGACAATGTGAATAAAATAATTGCCCAAGAACTACTGCAGGACGTGGAGGCACTGGGAGACGGATGGTGGGAACCTCAGCACTTTGGTGTTGGACAAGTCACTTCTTTTTACCTGTACGACTTTCAGGTGAGCAGATCAGAGAACGGGTAATGTTCTCCAGTTGAGAAAGAAAGCTCCTGGCCGGGCGCGGTGGCTCACGCCTGTAATCCCAGCACTTTGGGAGGCCAAGGCGGGCGGATCACAAGGTCAGGAGATCGAGACCATCCTGGCTAACATGGTGAAACCCCGTCTCTACTAAAAATACAAAAACAAAATTAGCTGGGCGTGGTGGAGGGTGCCTGTAGTCCCAGCTACTTGGGAGGCTGAGGTGGCAGAATGGCATGAACCCGGGAGGCTGAGCTTGCAGTGAATTGAGATGGTGCCACTGCACTCCAGCCTGGGTGACAGAGTGAGAGGCCATCCCCCCCCCAAAAAAAAGGCGTCCTGAGGCCACCCATGGTTAGGTTAGGACAGGATTGAGACTGGAAGCCACCTCTCCAGTTGCCTCTATGGCAGGCTGAGCAAACAGCCCCAGATTCAAACTTTGGATTGTCTTAGTCTCCCACGGCTGCCATAAGAAAACCCACTGATGGAGTGGCTTAAACAACAGACATGTATTTATTACAGTTCTGGGGGCTGGAAGTACGAGATCAGGGCACCAGCATGGTCAGGTTCCGGTGAGGGCTCGCTTCCTGTGTTGCAGACAGCTACCTTCTTGCTGCATCTTCACATGGTAGAGAGAGAGAGAGAGAGAGAGAGAGAGAGAGAGAGAGAGAGAGAGAGAGAGAGAGACAGAAAGTGAGGGAGCATGAGCAAGCTCTCTGGAGTCTTCATATAAGGTAGCAATCCCATCAGATCAGGACCTCACCCTCACGACCTCTTCTAACCCTAATCACCTCCTAAAGGCCCCATTTCCAAACACCATCCCCTTGGGTATTTGGGTTAGGATTTCAGTATATGAACTTTAGGGGCCACAAATATTCAGTCTATAATGGAAGGGAAGACCCAGCTTCTGGCCCGTTTGCCTCTAGGTCTTTCAGAGCACCATGAAATCAGCTTTCTCGTGTATTTGAAATTTGCTGATTTTACCAAATGTGATCAGCCACAGGGACGCGCATGTCCTCGACTCTGTCCTCTCCCTCCTTCCCTGTCATGCTGGTTTCCAGCATGGATGAGGGGAATTGCACACTGCAAAAGATCTGTGCTTTGGAGAGGATAAAACACCTTCTAAATGCACATTATTGTTATTTTTATTATGGGCACCCGAGCAAAACTATCTGTTCATAAGAACTAATTTAGTTAGATCAGGAATAAGTGCTACTTGAGATGAAAACTCATTCTCCTTTGCAATATTTTCTTTTGGGTATAAATCAAGAGAAGGGCTTTTAAAATATTTTCAGTATAAATGTATTTCAATCATATGGTCACTCACCTCTTGGCACAGTTATCTAACAGATCTCCATGTGATTACTGAAATTGAACTTGCCTTGACAGCTCAGCAATCCTTTTCTCCATTCAAACCATATTTGATTTCATCGATTTGGAAAGGGAGCAGGGAAAATTACCTGTGATTCTGCATGGAAAATCAGATGTCCTGCAGGCCGATGGAGGAGTCCATTGCAGACCTGACCTCTATGTGGAATTGGAAATCAGCATTGTAGTTTCAGGTGGGGGCTCCGTAAAAGTTCTGTCTCCTCTCTCCTCCTGTCCCTCCCCAAAATAACTCTGTCTGTTATATATAGTGCTAGAAATTTACCCACCCGGCATGCAACCCCCAAGCCTTCCACTAAAGTCAAATGTCTCTGAGAGGCTGAACACCTTAAACCAGGACTGTGAATATGCCACACAGATGCTGACATTTCCAAGCCCAGGGCAGACATTGCTAATTGATCAGGCACAGTTTTCCACAAAGGCTTATTTTTGACAGGGAGCTCCAGGCAGACATTCCCAATGGATCAGAGTCACTGCATGGATGGAAACTATTAGCTATCTAGGCCTGAAACCATGGTGGAGATGGAGATGATGAAGAGGAAAGTATTCAGCTTCCAAAAGCCCTGCTTTCTCTCTTTTGTTGTTTCTTCTTCTTCTTCTTCTTTTTTTTTTTTTTTTTAGACAGAGTCTCGCTGTGCCACCCAGGCTGGAGTGCAGTGGTGAGATCACAGCTCACTGCAACCTCTGCCTCTTGGGATTGAGCTATTCTCCCACCTCAGCTGCCTGAGTAGCTGGGACTATAGGTGCACACCACTACACCCAGCTAATTTTTGTATATTTTGCAGAGACAGGTTTTGCCAAGTTGCCCAGGTTGGTCTAGAACTCCTGGGCTCAAGTGATTTGCCTGCCTCAGCCTCCCAAAGTGCTGAGATTATAGGCATGAGCCATAGTGCCAAGTTTGTTTTCTCTTTTCTTTTCTTTTCTTTTCTTTTCTTTCTTTCTTTCTTTTTTTCTTTCCTTTTTTCTTTTCTTTTCTTTCTTTCCTTTTTTTCTTTTCTTTCTTTTCTTTCTTTTTCTCTTTCTTTTCTTTCTTTTCTTTCTTTCTCTTTCTTTTCCTTTCCTTTCTTTCTTTTCTTTCTCTTTCTTTCTTTTCTTTCTTTTTCTTTCTTTTCTTTTCCTTCCTTCCTTCTTTCTTTCTTTCTTCTCTTTCTCTTTCTCTTTTTTCTTTCTTTCCCCTTCCTTCCTTCCTTCCTTCCTTCCTTCCTTCCTTCCTTCCTCCCTCCCTTCCTTCCTCCCTCCCTCCCTCCCTCCCTCCCTCCCTCCCTCCCTCCCTCCCTCTCTCCCTCCCTTCCTCCCTACCTTCATTCCTTCCTTCCTTCCCCTCTCTCTCTCTCTCTCTCTCTCTTTCTTTCTTTCTTTTGATGGGGTCTCGCTCTGTTGGCCAGGCTGGAGTGAAGTGGTGTGATTTCAGCTCACTGCAAACTGCACCTCCTGGGTTCAAGTGATTCTCCTGCCTCAGCCTCCCAAGTAGCTGGGATCACAGGTGCCTGCCACCAAGCCCTGATAATTTTTTTTGTATTTTTAGTAGAGATAGGGTTTCACCATGTTGGTCAGGCTGGTCTCAGACTCCTGATCTCAGGTGATCCACCCGCCTCAGCCTCCCAAAGTGTTGGGATTACAGGTGTGAGACACTGCACCTGGCCTCTGTTGTTTCATTTTTAACATAAAGTCCACCACACCTTTCCATGTCCCCAATATTCACCATGACATTTTGATTTCTGTTCTAAGCAGATTCACTCTAGGTGGCCTTTCTCCTGTTACCGGTTTTGCTCATGTAATAGGAGTCTCTTATTATAAAAAAGGCAAGGAGCTTGCAGTTAAGAAAGGGCAATCGGGGGCCAGCAGGTCAATGTTATAATGTCTGATTTTCTAGAAAACATAAAACCATCCACCAAACGCCTCTGGCTGACTCAGAGAGAGGGGTCTCCAGTTGATTAATTGGGGAGACAATGAGGTTTTGGCTCAAACACAAATCTGGTTTATCTGAACAGAACCAGTTTGTGCTGAACCCTTATGGGGCCAGTCCTGGGTTGGGGAACAGGCATGAACTGGGCATAGACCCTGTATCTGTTTCCTGGGGCTGCCGTAGCACAAGACCACAAACTGGGCAGCTTAAAAGAACAGAAATTCACTCTCACAGTTCAGGAGGCCGGAGGTCCAAAGTCAAGGTGTTGGCTGGATCAGCAACTTCTGAGGCTGGGAGGGGAATCTGCTCCAGGACCCTCTCCTGGCAGTTTCTGGCAATCTTGATGTTCCCTGGCTTGTAGATGTGTCACTCCAGTCTAGGTGTCTGTCTTCACACGGCCCTCCTCTCTGCATCGTATTTTCTGTCTCTTGTAAGGAAACGTGTCATTGGATTTAGGGCACCCCAATAACCAAGCCAAGGCAGAGAAGGTGTGTGCCTCTGAGCAGGGGGCAGGAAGCTCGACACAGGAGCAGGTATCAGAACTGAGTCCTGAAGACGGGCTGGGAAGTGGGGAGGCGGAGTGAGAGGAGCCGCGCTGCAGGGCACAGGCGGTGTGAGAGGGCACCATGGCTCAAGGACGGCTCTTCTGCCTCTGCTCATGGCAGGGCGAGGGCAAGCTTGTGCGGCAGGGGCATCTGGGCTGACTCTGTGGTCATGAGCTGGGTTAGGATGGGGGGTCAGAAGTGTGGACGGGGCTGCGGGATGTGGAGTTCAAAGCTCAACTCTTACATGTAGCAGCTCGTGACTTTGGACAACATCTTGACACCATGGAGCCTTACTCTTCTCACCTGTGAAATGGAATGACAGCGATCATCCCCACTTCACAGGCAGATGAGTGCTGACGAGGGTTAAGGACAGAAAACAGACACAGTGACCTTTCAGCCCTCATTAGCCACTTGCAGTGTTATTTCAGCCTTGTACCCCCAGCTGCTAGCACGGAGCTGGTGCAGCCTAGACGCTCAAGAAATGGCAGTTGAACCAACAAACAATAAAAGCCTAAAGCACGTTGCTTTTTTTTTTTTTTGAAAAAAGGCAGCTTTATTGAGGTGCAAATTATGCACCATGAAATCACTCATTTTCAGTGTATCATTCAATGGTCTCTAGTCAATTTACGGATTAGCGCACCCCTCCTGACGTCCAGTTTTGGAACACATCCATCACCCTAGTTTGTATCCTTGCTGCCACTCACAGTTCCCATGCCCAGCCCCAGGGAACCATTGACCTGCTTCCTGTTTCTGTAAATTTGCCTTTTCTGGGCATTTCAAATCAATGGAGTCACACAACATTTCAAATAAATGGAGTAGTATTCTGTGGCTGGTTTTCTTTTATGTGGCAAAATGTTTTTGAGGTTGACTTATACTGTAGCATGGATCAGTTACTCATTTCTTTTGATTGATAAATAGAATTTCATTGTATCCATCTGCCACTTTTTATTTACCCATTGCTCAGCTGATGGCATTTGGATGGTTTTCAGTTGTTGGCTGCTGCGAATCGTATTGCTATGAGCGTTCACATGCAAGTCTGTGTGGGGATGCATGTTTTATTTCTCTTGGGTAGGTTCTTAAGAGTGAAACTGCTTTCACATCCCTGCGATATGGTACTATTATCATCATGCCGTTTCACAGATGAGGAGGGTAAGGCTTGAGATGTTGAGTAGGGTGGCTCACACCTGTAATCCCAGCACTTTGGGAGGCTGAGGCGGGAGGACTGCTTGAGTAAAAGAGTTCAAGACCATCCTGGGCAACATAGTGAGACCCTGTCTCTACAGAAAATAAGAAAAATTATCTGGGTATGGTGGCACATACCTGTAGTCCCAGCTACTCGGGAGGCTGAGGTGGGAGGATTGCTTGAGTCTGGGAGGTCAAAGCTGCAGTGAGCCAGGATTGTGTGACTGCACTCCTGCCTGGGCAACAGAGCCAGACCCTGTCTCAAAAAAATAATTAAAAATAAGAGGTGTTGAATATATTGTGCAAAGTTCAAGTTAACTTTTTAAGAAACTAAGTTTATTTTTTATTTTTTAATTTTGTTTTTTAAGACAAGGTCTCATTTTGTTGCCCAGATGGGAGTGCAGTGGCATGGCCTTTGCTCACCGAAATCTCTGCCTCCCAGGCTCAAGCGATTCTCCTGCCTCAGCCTCCCAAGTAGCTGGGATTACAGGTGCACACAACTCTCGCCCAGCTAATTTTTATATTTTTAATAGAGATGGGATTTCACCATGTTGGCCAGGCTAGTCTTGAACTTCTGACCTCAAGTGATCCGCCCACCTCGGCCTCCCAAGTGCTGGGATTACAGGTATGAGCCACCGCGCCTGACCTAGAATCTAAGTTTTTTCCCAGTGTGGCTGTGCTGTTGTACATTCCCACCAGCCACATGAACTTCTAGTTTCTCTGTATCTTTTTCACGTCTGTCTTTTTCATTGTAGTCACCTTAGTGGATGTATGATAGCAACTTATTTTGGTTTTAACTTGCGTTTCCCTAATGACCAACAACGTTGAGGATCTTTTCCTGTGCTTAGTAGTCATTTACGTAGGTCTACTTCAGGAAGATATCTTCTTAAGTTCTAAGAGTTCTTTATATATTCTGGATACAGGTGTATCCTTTTCCCATTGAATTGTTTTGGCACTTTTTTCGAAAACTAATTACCCATAATGTTTGTAATTCTGTTACAATTCTGTTTTGCCGATCTATACATCTATCCTTCCATGAATGCTCCGCTGTCTTGATTATTAAGGCATAATATTAAGATTGAAATCAGGGAATATAACTCTTCCACGTCCTTTGCCTTTCCATATAAAATTTAGGATCAGCTTATCAGCTTCTACAAAAAGGTTCCATAGTATTTTGATAGGGATCACACTGAATTTATAGGTCATTTTGTGGAGAATTTGCTATCTAGATGATATTGAATATTCCAATCCATGAACATGGAATGTTCTTCCATTTATTTATGTCATCTTTAATTTCTCTCAACAATGTTTGGTAGATTTCAGTGAAGATCTTGCACTTTTGTTAAATTTATTCCTAAGCATTTTATTCTTTCTGATGCTATTGTGAATGGAATTATTGTCTTAACTTTATTTTTGGATTGTTTGTTGCTAGTATACAGAAATACAATTGGTTTTTGCATATTGATCTTGTATTGTAGAATCTTGCTAAACTTGTTTATCCTATGAGTTTTTAAATGAATCTCTTGGGATTTTGTATGTTAAGGATCATGTCATCTATGAGTTAAAATAGTTTATTTCTTCACTTTGAATCTTGATACTTTTTATTATTTTGCCAGATTGCCCTAGTTAAACCTCTAGTAGTTTGTTGAATAAAAGTGGTGAGAGTGGACATCCTCGCTTTGTCCCTGGTCATGTGGGGAAAGCTTTGTGTTTTTTTCATCATTGAGTGTGATCTTAGCCGTGGGTTTTTTGTAAATGCCCTTTTCCAGGCTGAGAAAGTTCCCTTCTATTTCTAGTTTGTTGAGAGTTTTAAAAAATCAGTAGGTACTGAATTTTAAAAAATACATTTTCTTTGAGATAATCGTGTGTTTTTTCCCCCGCTTTGTTCTATTAATATGATGTATTAGATTAATTGATATTTGGATGTTAAACTAGGCTTGCATTTCCAGGGTAAATCCCACTTGGTCCTAGTGTCTAGTGCTTTTTATATGTTGCTGGATTCAGCTTGCTAATAGTTTGTTAAGAATTTTAGCATTTGTTTAATGATGAACATTGGTCTGTGGTTTTCTTCTCATGTTTTCGTCCGGCTTTGGTTAGGACAATACTAGCTTCATACAATGAGTGAGAAGTGTTTCCTCCTCCTCTATTTTCTAAAAGAATCTGTGAGGGATTGGTATTATTTCATCTTTAAACATTTGTTAGGATTCACCAGTGAAGCTATGTGGATCTGGCTTTTCATTGTGGAGAGATTTTTAATTATTAACTCAATTCCTTTATATTGTTGCAAGTCTGTTCAGATTTTGTATTTTATCTTGAGTCAGTTTTTGTAATCTGTGCATTTCCAGGAATGTGTTCATTTATCTAAGTTGTCTCATGTGTTGGTATTGCATTGTTTACAGTATTCTTTTATAAACTATTAATTTCATATGATTGGCAATGATGTGCCTTTTTTCATGCCAGATTTTGGCCATTTGTATCTTTTTTCCTCCTTTTTTTTGGCTTATCTGCTAAAAGTTTATCGATTTTGTTATCTCTTTAAAGACCCACCTTTGGGTTTCATTGATTTTCTCTTTTGCTTTTCTGTTTTCTGTTTTGCTGATTTTATTCTAATCTTTCCTATTTCTCTTCTTCTGCTTGCTTTTTGTTTAGTTTGCTCTTCTTTTTCTAGCTCCTTTAGATAGATGCTTAAGCTATTTAAGACCTTTCTTTTTTTCTGACATAGGTGTTAAAAGGTATAAATTCCCCTCTATGTACTGCTTAGCTGTGTGCCATGCATTTTCATATATTGTTAGCATTTTTCATCCACTTCAAAATATTTTGTAATTTCTCGGGTAATTTCTTCTTTGACCCTGGAGTTATTTAGAAATGTGCTGCTCATTTTTGAAATATTTGGGCTTTCATAGACTTTTGTTAATATGTGATTTAATTTCATTGTGGCTAGGGACCATGCTTTGTATGATTTCAGTCTGTTGACATTAATGAGGCTTATTTTAAGGCCTAGCAATGTTCTCTCCTGGAGAATGGTCTATGTGTGCTTGAAAAAAAAAATGTGTATCCTGCAGTCATTAGGCTAGTTATGTTGGTTTGGTCAATAATGTGTTTAAGTCTTCTATATCTTTGCTGATTCTTAGCCTACTGGTTCCATTGGTGATTGAGAGTGGGATTTGAAATCTCCAACTATTGTCCTTTTAATATCATTAGTTTTTGTGTCACATATTTTGAAGCACTGTTATTAGGGGTGTATACATTTATAATTTTTATATCTTCCTGATGTGTTAACTCTTTTATCATTATGAAATGTTCTTCTTTGTCTCTAGCAATATTTCTTGTCTACAAGTTTCTTTTGTTTAATATTAAAATGATCACTCCCAGCTCTCTTACGGTTTATTTTTTCATGGTATATTATTGTCCAGTCCTTTTACTTTCATCCTATTTGCATTTTTGAATCTAAGATATGTCTCTTGTAGATAGTATATAGTCACATCACTTGTTTATGCAGTCTGGCAATCTCTGCTTTTGATTGGCCTGTGTAGACTATTCACATTTAATGTACACTTAATGTACTTTATATTACCTTATGCTTACATTAACCATTTTGGGTTTTCTATACATCTCTTTGTTATTGTTGTTGTTATCTTTTTCCTTTGTTCCTTCTTCATTACTTTTGTTTCTTTTAAATAAATATTTTTAGTATCCCATTTTAATTCCTGTTTTTTTTTTTTGTTTGTTTGTTTTTTTAAAAACCTTGTATTTTGAGTTATTTTCTTAATGGTTGCTTTAAGGACTACGAAATATGTTTAACTTGTCATAATCTACTTCAGATTAACACTAACTTACTTCTGACCAAATACAGGAAGTTTGCTTCAATACAGCTTCACTCTTTTCCCCTTGTACTATTACTGTCATGCATATATTACATATATATTATCTAAATATCTGTATTTATATATTTTTCTTATAAACCCAACAGTGTAGTGTTATAATTATTACTCAAGTCTTTTAAAGAATTTAAGAGAAAAATATATTTACAGAGTATTTTATATTAACTGTAATATTTACTTTTTTTTTTTTTTTTTTTTTGAGACAGGGTTTCACCCTGTCGCCCAGGCTGGAGTGCAGTGGCACAATCTTGGCTCACTGCAACATTCATCTCCCAGGTTCAAGTGATTCTCATGCCTCAGCCTCCCAAGTAGCTGGGACTATAGGCACGTGCCACCACGCCCAGCTCATTTTTGTACTTTTAGTAGAGACAGGTTTTCACCATGTTGGCCAGGGTGGTCTCAAACTCCTGGCCTCAAGTGATCTGTTCACTTTGGCCTCTCAAAGCGCTGGGATTACAGGTATGAGCCACTGCGCCTGATCTAATATTTACCATTTCTAATGCTTTTAATTTCTTCATGTGAATTTAAGTTTCCATCCATCTGCTATCATTTCCTTTCAGCCTCATGGGCTTCCTTTGGTATTTCTTGAAAGGCAAGCCTGCTAGCAATGAATTCCAATATTTATTTATCTGAGAATGTCTTTATTTCACTTTCATTTTTGGAGGATAGTTTTGCTGGATATAGAATTATTGGATGACTTTTTTTTTTTTCCATTTTGAATATGTCATTCTACTGCCTTCTGCCCTGTTTTCTTCTGTGATGAGAAGTCAGCTGCTTGTCACATTGTTTTCCCCTAATACATGATGAATTGTTTTTATCTTGTTTCTTTCACAATTTTCTTTTTGTCTTTTAGCCATGTGATTATGATGTGTCTAGGTATATATCTCTATGTATTTAACCTACTTGGAGTTGTTAGGTTTTTCAAATGTTTGGATTAAAGGTTTTCATCAGTTTTGGAAACGTTTTGGCCATTATTCCTTCAAGTATTTTTTGTGGCCCCTTTCTCTCTCTCCTCTCCTCTGGAACTCCTGTTAAATGCATATTGATGTGCTTGATGTGCTACAGGCTGTTGGGGCTCTATTCATTTTTCTTCGCTCTTTTGTTCTCTTTGTTCTTCATATTGGTTAATTTTTATTGCTCTGTTATCATGCTCACTGATTCTTCTACTATCTCAAATCTGCCACTGAGCCCTTCTGGTGAATTTTTCCCGTTCGTGTACTTTTCAACTCTGGAATTTTCATTTGGTTTAAAATATTATTTCTACCCCTTTATTCAGATTCTCTATTTATTGATTTATTATTGTCATACTTTCTGTTAGTTATTTGACTATGTTTATAATAGTTGCTTTGAAGTTTTTCTCTACCAAATCTAACTTCTGGAGACCCTCAGAGACTACTTTTCCCTCCCTCTGACCCCCTGGAGTATAGGTCATATATTCCTATTTTTTTTTTTTTTTTTTGCATTTCTCTCTCTTTTTTTTTTATTGAAAACTGGAAATTTTAGGTAACATATTGTATCAACTTTGGATTTTGATTTTCCCCAAGAAGCTTGTTACTGTTTGTTGCTTGTTCATTTGTTTAGTAACTTGCCTGTGCTAAATCTAGGAAATTCATTTTCCTTCCTGTGTATAGCTGCTGATGCTCAGATTTTAGAAAAATGTGTATTTCTGGCTAGCTGTGGTGGCTCACGCCTGTAATCCCAGCACTTTGGGAGGCCAAGGCGGGCAGATCATTTGAGGTCAGAAGTTCTAGACCATCCTGGCCAACATGGTGAAACCCTCTCTCTACTAAAAATACAAAAATTAGCCGGGCGTGGTGGCACGTACCTGTAGTCCCAGTTACTTAGGAGGCTGAGGCAGCAGAATCACTTGAACCAGGAGGTGGAGGTTGCAGTGAGCCAAGATCGTGCCATTGCACTCCAGCCTGGGTGACAAGTGAGAGTTCATCTCAAAAAATATATATATATATAAAATATGTATATATTTTAGCCATATATATATATCTTTTTTTTTTTTTTAACGCCTGGCTTTTGTTCCCCTGTGTGTCCATAGTATAGAGGTCAGCTGGTGTTTGATCAGAGGTTATTCTCAAACACCTCAAGCTAATAAGGCTTCTGTATTCTGTTAAAGACCTGTACACAGGTAGGGGAGCACATTCATAATTCTGGCCACTTCCAAGTCTGCCCGGCTTTTACTTCTTACTAGGCTGTTCATGTTTCCTGTGTGTGTGCACGTGGCCTTAGGGTCATCTAGCTAGAAATCATGGCTGGCTTGGATCCTTTCCAGTCTCCATTATGTATAGACACAACCCCGGCTATTCCACACAGCCTGTCAGATTGCCACTTTTGCTGACAATGCCATTAGGCGTGAGCATTACCCATTGTTTCAAATTGTGTGATTCCTGTCAACTGTGGCCCACCAGCTGCTGGTCCTCAGGGCCTGTCCTGCCTTAAAGAATCTCTAAGTCTATCCATCTGGGAGGGCAGTATGGGAGCAGCCCTGGGTCAGAATTTTACAAACTCCCACTGTTTCTAACTGAAATTCAGCAGTTTTCAAGAATAAGCACTTCTTGGATTGGTGAATGCTGTTGGATGATTTTCAGAGTGTGGAAATGGCTGGGTTTTTTGGTCAATTTTATGCAGCTGTATACTTGACTTTTGCGGAGAGGATTTGTTAACCTCCTCGCTTGGCCATAGCTGGGAATCCAGAAGTACATTCCTGACTGGGAAATGTGGTGGGCAAGATGAACGTCCTTGGCAGGATAGGGTAGGGGAGAAGTGGTTGGATATGAGGCTGAAAAGATTGCCTGGGGCTGGATGAAACCTCATTTAGTAGAGGAGAAAAAAGAGGTAGCACCCTTGGGGAAAGGGATTTTCCCAAGTTCTCAAACCTCAGTCAATGGAGAGATGACACTGGAACCTGGATCTCCTGACTCCCAATCAATTGCTTTCCCCCCATCCACCAAATTGCATTAGTAATTGTAGTTTAGAAGTCCACATCCAGTTTTCAGTATGACAGGCACATCCATCCATCCATCCATCCATCCATCCATCCATCCATCCGCCCACCCATCCACCCATCCATTCATCCATCTACCCACCCATTCATTCATCCATCCACCCACCCACCCACCCATTCATTCATCCATCCACCCACCCACCCATCCCCCCATTCATTCATCCATCCACCCACCCACCCACTCATTCATTCATCCATCCACCCATTCATCCATCCACCCACCCATCCATTCATCCATCCACCCTTCATCCATCCACCCTTCATCCATCCATCCATCCATCCATCCATCCATCTATCCATCCACACACCCACCCATCCATCCACCCACCCACCCATCCACCCATCCATGCATCCATCCACCCACCCATCCATGCATCCATCCACCCATCCATGCATCCATCCATGCATCCATCCAACAAATACTGACTGAGTTCCCACTGTGTGCCCAGCATTGCACGCAGCTCTGGCAATACAGAGGTAAATGAAAACACAGTCCCAGGGCTCATGACCCTTATAGTCTCAGATTGGGGACATTTCAGTTGCCAGAAAGGGCCTTGCAAGAGCTAGTTTGAAGAAATGTCTCATGCTGATTTGTCAGTGTTTATTAAGGATATAGCTCTTCCCAGGGAAAACTGAGTTTTAATTGACTCCCAAGCTGAAATGTCTCAAACCATGATTTTCAACCAAAATTTTCTCTGTGAAAAATTGCAAATGTGCAACACATTTAAATAAAAAATCAATTTCATAGTCAAGAGTTTGGTAGCAAAAATGTTGATTTCCAAAATGGATCTCAAGGGCAAGAATACCGTGGGGTCTCTTTCAAAATGTCTGTTAAACTTGAGGGCTTTGAAAATCTCTCCTTGAGAAAACCTATCATCATGAGGCCATTGGCCCTTCACGGTGAGAATGTCATGGAGTGGCCTGATACTTAAACACTTGCCAATTACTGCTAGCTTCCTATGCGATGCCAGGCAACCATATGGAAACTGAAAAATTCAGCAAAAATCTGGATGCCTTTTCTATATGACAACAAATAATCAGATATTTGGAAACAAGAATTTCTTTTTTAACTAAATTTTGAGTCATCCTCTGGAAATTTCTAAATACAACCTCAGAGGAAGTTATGGTGTTACTCATTTTATCCTGTCCTTCTCTGTTTTCTTCCTATCCTGTTTTCTTCCTGCGTGATCTCATTCAGCAATCATGCCCAAATCTATATCCCAAGCCCTTAAAATCTCCTGGTCATTTCCAAAGACCTCCCAAGCTTCCGTGATAGCAAGGTAACACTTTAGGCATATTCGTTCAGATGAATAAATTCTTCCCTCTCTCTTCCTTCTGCATTACTCAGCACATATTTCCATAATGGTCTGTGGTCGCTAGGGATCACCAAATGTCCAGTGCTCCCACATCTCCTAGCCTTGCTTGTAGGTAGAGGCCGTGAACCTGGGTCTGGCCACTGGGATGCGAGGGATGGAGCGACTTCTTGGACCCATCCTTGTAAAACATCCTGTGTGATTCTCTAGCTCTGTCTTCTCCTGTTATGTGACTTTAGAGGCCTCTTGTTCCAGATTGCAAAGCTACAGGATGGAGGAGGCCACCTGACTTTGCATTTGCATCAGACTTTGTGAATGAGTGAAATGAACCTTGCTTGGGTTACACCACTGACATTTGGGGTTAATCTGCTACTGCAGCCCAGCCTGGCCTATCCTGACTCATACCTCCAGGATGTCCCACAGACACCTCAGAGGCCACATGTTCAAAGTTGCACCAGGAACTTTCTCCTTTACGTGTTCCTGACCTAGGGAAGTGGCATCATTGTTCCTCCTACCACTTCCGGGTTGTGTTTGACTCCTCCGTTTCTCACTTTGCACAAGAAGTGGTTCTGGGGACCCACTTCTGTCTCCTCGTCTCCACATCTCCCCATGGCCTCCCAGCTTTCAGAAGCTGACAGCATTAACTTTTAAAAACACAAACCTGACCATGCCATTCCTTTTCTTAAAATCCCTAGAAGGTCCTCTTTGAACTTAGAACAAAGCACAAACCCTTTAGCACCCAAGACCTGTGGCCTTTGGGCCTGCCTCCCTCTAGTCTCAAGGTCACGGCTTGGCCCCACACAGTGGGGCCACTTGCCACTCCCTGTGTGGACCACACGCCTTTATGCCTTTGTCCCTGTGTGTGCTGCACTCTCTGTTTCACCTCACCTGGGATCCTACTCACCATCCAAGACCTGCTCCTATGTATTTTTCTCTGATGCCAACATGTCAGGTGAATAAATTCTTCCCTCTGTCTTCCTTCTACCATACTCAGCACATATTTCCAAAATGGCTTATGTTCTCTGGGGTGTAACTAGCTGTTAAGCAGAAATAAAAACCACAGGGTCAAAGAGTTGAGGGACAATGGAATTAATCAAAGTCAAACAGGTTTTTAAATTGCAGAACTTTGCAGGCCTTAATATACAAGCATCACATGACTCTGTAAAAGGTATGATGGAGGCGGGGCGCGGTGGCTCAAGCCTGTAATCCCAGCACTTTGGGAGGCCGAGACGGGCGGATCTTGAGGTTAGGAGATCGAGACCATCCTGGCTAACACAGTGAAACCCCGTCTCTACTAAAAAATCCAAAAAACTAGCCAGGCGAGGTGGCGGGCGCCTGTAGTCCCAGCTACTCGGGAGGCTGAGGCAGGAGAATGGCCTAAACCCAGGAGGTGGAGCTTGCAGTGAGCTGAGATCCCACCACTGCACCCCACCCTGGGCGACAGAGCGAGACTCCGTCTCAAAAAAAAAAAAAAAAAAAAGGTATGATGGAGCCCATGGTCCTTCCTAACACAGCGCATTTCTAGAGAGCACCTCCTAAGGCTAACGTTCCATGAAAGTCCTAATGTAACCTGCCCTCTCACTTGAGAGAAGGGGAAACTGAGGCCTGGAGTCCACAGCTGGGAGCGGCTAAGTGGAGCCAGCTGGGAGAGTGGGTTGAGGAGGTGAAGTGTGCCTGCCGGGTGGCTGCTCTTCGGGCAGGTGAGGGACTCAGTGCTCAGCTCCCAGCCTTGGGAAGCATTGGCCTTGTGAATGAATATGCACTGTACCCCAGCGAGGCATTTCAGGGGACTGGAATGAGACTTCAGAATAGACCCCATGGACTGTCATCACATAGATGAGGTGGTGTGATGCAACGGGGATTTACTGTAGGTTATCTCATCATAAGTCCATGTGAAGACCCCCTCTGCAGCACACAACGCAGTCAATGCCTTCCAGGTGTTCTGAGCATTACATAGACACTCATTTATCTGCATGGCAACCTACAACCTAGGTACCATCATCGTTCTCATTGAACAGATGAGGAAACTGAGGCACAGAGACATTCGGTGATTCATTTCCTGCAGGGCCAGGACCTGAGTTCAGTCTCTCTCGACCATCTCTGTGAGCTCATTAAAAAAAAAAAAATACTTATGACACACTGACTGTGATGGGCGCTTTCACCTACAGAACAATCACTTTGTAGGCAGGCGTCATTACTGCCCTCACTACCCCCTCTGCTATGGTTGAATGATAGTGTCCCTTCCAAAATTCATGCTGAAATGCAATCTCCAACGCAATGCAAAGTGGCCTTTGGGAGGCGATGATAATGGAATTAGCGCTCGTATTAAGGGCTCGAAGTGGGAAGGTGGACTCTCTTGCCCTTCCAACCTTTCCTTCTCTTCTGCCAAGTGAGGACACTGTGTTTGTCCCTCCAGAGGGCACCATCCTGGAAGCAGGAAGCAGCCCTCACCAGACACCAGTCCTGCTGGCACCTCGATCTGGGACTTCCCAGCCTCCAGAACCGTGAGAAATAAATTTCTGGGGTGTTTTTTGAGACAGGGTCTCTCTCGCCCAGGTTGGAGTGCAGTGCCGCAATCGTGGCTCATTGCAGTCTCAACCTCCCAGGCTCGAGGAGATCCTCCCCCTTCAGCCTCCTCAGTAGCCGCAACTACAGGCATGCACCACCACATCTAGCTAATTTTTAAAAAAATATTTTATATTGAAAAATATAAAATGGGGTCTTGCCATGTTGCCTAGGCTGGTCTTGAATTCCTAGGCTAAAGTGATCCTCCCACCTCAGCCTCCCAAAATGCTAGGATTACAAGCATGAGCCACTGCACCTGGCCTGTTCTTTATAATTACCCAGTCTGTGGTATTTTGTTGCAGCCCTTACAGCCGCCTCTAGGCAGCTGTTGTTATCTCCCCTCAGGACCACCTGGAAGGGTGCAGTCAGCACTCTCATCCTAAAGATTTGCCCCTTTCAGCCATGGGCCACTTTCCTGGACTTCCCTCAGTGCCCATCAGGAGAGGACCATGTGTGGTCCAGGCTCCAACGTGGTGAGGGTTTCCTCTAAGAAAGAGCATGCTCCCGCCCAGTGAGAATAGGAATGTCCGATTGGTGGGAGGAAAAGAAATCACTCCCTGCCTCCAACCTACACTGGCCAGAGCTGACTACTGCCCCCTGCTCTCCATTCCCATGACACTTTATATGTGTGCACAGGGGGCTGGGCAGCAGTGGGGTTCAGGGTGGGCCCATGCTATGTGCTGCAGAGCTGGTGGATCACAGTCGGAGCTCTGCCTCAGTCTCCCCAGGTGTTGGTGGTGGTAATAATCATCCTAGCCCCGTAGGGTCGGGTGAGGATTGATGCATGAGAAAGTTGAGGCAGGGGCCCTGGCATGGAGCAGGGCTCAGGCCACTCGTCACCCAGGCCCATGTCAGCCCTCAGGAGCCAGTGGGTGTACAGGGGAAGCGCACGGGTTCTTCAGCTGGATGGACGGGTTCAGGGCCCGCTGATGCCCCTTGCTGGTTTTGGGACCTTGAGCAAGTCCCCTTGCCTTTTGGTGCTGTGCCTTGGTTTTTTCTTCTATAAGAAGGAGGTGATGATGCAACCCACCCACCCAGCCCCACTCCCCCCGACATCGGGAGAGGCGGCGAGCTAGCACCGTGGCACCAGGAGCGGAGCTGGCCCCTGGCGGGCCCATGTTGGAGAGGCATCGCCATCTCTGCTGCCCCCCTGTGGCGTCATATTGACCTGCCAGTCCCCATCACCTGGTGTTAACCTCCCAGAGGATGGGGACTGGTTCTGATCACCTCCTGGCTTCCAAGTGCCAGCCACAGGGCCTGGGACCCCTGATGCCTCAGTGGATGCTGGGCAGACCTGGGGAGGGTTGGTGTTCACTACCTGCTTCCACGTGCTGAACTCTGCCGCCCTGCGGCTCTCTCTCCGGTTCCTCAAAGGCCCCTGTGCCGTCTGTCTCTGGGTGTTTGCACCGGTTGGTTTTCAACCCCCTCCACCATCTCTTCCCCAATTCCTTAAACACTGCCTGTCCTCCTAGGTTCAGCTTCCGAGGCGACTTTCTTGGGTAAGCTTCCAGTGACCGTCTAGGTTACTCATGCCTCTCTGTGGTCCTGCTGCCTGCAATCCCATCTTGGGGCACCTGTCCAGCTGGAGGCTGCTAGAGCTGCTTCTCCTTGCCTTTTGTCTGTGTCCCTACCATGGCGTGAGTCCATGAGGGCAGGGATCTGGTCGAGTTTGTTCCCTGCCATCTCCCCAGGGCCTAGAACAGTGCCAGGCACATAGTAGGTGCTCAGTAAACATTTAGTGAATGGAAGAAAGGAACCGACCGTCGACCGTTTTGTGGTGCATTAACTGCCCCTCTCACACATCAGGGGTCCGGCTGGTCCACAGAGACGATGTCCAAGGGATAAGAACCCCTTGCATCCATTAAAACGCAACAACCCCTCTAAGAAGAACTTCTGAGCCTTCCTCCCCTCCTGCCCTCTGTCTTCTGGTTGGACGCAGCCGGTAACCTCTTCTGTTTCCCTGTGGGTGCCTTTCCTTCCTCCACATGTGGATACGCTTCCCTTCGGTCTCCACATCAGACTTGTGCTCCTGGCCTGAGTTAAAGTCCTGACCGGCCAAAGCCACTGTCTGGCTCTGTTTCTCCTGACAACCTGATAACGAGATTGTCAGCTTGATCCTTCTCGCTCAAAGCTATCCCCTCTCACCCCTTGCTGTTTGCTAAAGTCATTAGGAGATTTCTCTGCAGGTCATTACTCTCCTCCTGCCCTGACAGCAGGTATAAAACTTGTGAATCTTGCTCAGGGCTGGCCCAGAGGCTTCCCCTCTGGGGAGTCCAGCAGACCACCAGCCCGTCCCTGCAGCGCTCCCACCTGCCGGGTCCACAGCATTTCTAGTGAACCTCATCACGGATCCTTGACATCTCTGAGGCAGGCCCTGCTTAGGGAGCTACACAATTGGAGCTTTGTCACATTTATAAAGATAAATTAAAATATCACTAGAGACCTTCAGTAATTTAGAAAACCTGGGATTTTAATGAGCAAGTGGTATGATTAAAAGTTGGAAAGACAAAGTATCTCTTGGATTAGGAGGCTCGCCATGCAATGGGGAGGCAAGTGCGGCTCTTGAAGCCAAGAGGCTTGGACTGGGGCTCACTTGGCCCCAGCAGGTATTGGAGTCCTACTATGTGCTGGGCGTTTGGCATTTCTTCTCATGAATCCTGATGAAAAGTCATGCCATGGGGCAGCATGCCCTGCTGGTCACACATTGGCATCACGTGGGGGTAGTTTAGAGAAGATGGAATAACGGGGCTCCACCCGCACTGAGCCTGAGGCAGAAGTGGACCCAGGAAGCAGGAGTTTTCTAAATGTCCTCAGGTGATGCTGCTGGGCAGCCTGGGCCTGGAACCACAGGGTTAGCCCAGTGCTTCTCAAACTTGTGGGTGTACCAGAAGCACAGGAGGACATGTTAAAACAGATGCCTGGGCCTTACCCCAGAGTTTCTGGTCTGGGTAGGGCCCAGGAAGCAGCATGTCAAATCAGTTCTCATTAAGGCAGATGGTGCTGGTCCCATTTCTCAGGTAGGCAATTTGAGAAACAGAGAGGCGAGGGTGAAGCTGAAGGGCCTCACAGCCAGCACATGGGAGAGGAGGCTTTGAATTCTCGAGGTAATTTACTCAATCCCTTTGTGCCTTCACCTTCTCTATCTTTAACTTGGGGAAAATAATACCTACTCTATATAGATGTTGTGAAGTTCAGCGAGTCCTTCCATACAGAACAGTGCCTAGCCCATGGTAGGCGTTCAGTAGCATTTATGATCATTGCTGTCTCTATTACCTGGCAGGATAGTTGAAGGGTGTCCTCCAGGCAGCCTTCCTCCCTCAGCCCCAGACAGCAGCTCTCCCTTCCCTTAGCTCCAGGCACCTCTCTGGGAGCACCTGTTTCCCTAATGTCACTCTCTGTTCACCTGTGTGCCTCCCCCATCATGTTGTGAAGTCCCCAAGAGCAGGCACCAGGTATGATTCAGGCTGGAGCCCAGTGCCCAGCCTGGAGCTGGGAGAAGGGAAGGAGACAAGGGAGCAAGGCGGGGCGTGCTGAGGGTCCTGGCTTTGTGAACAATTGTTAGGTTTCTTAGCCCTGGACAGCGTTTACTATTGACCTGATGCACTCGGGTGTCGGATGCTGAGCCCAGGCATCTGCACGTGGCCCCGTCAGTCTTGCAGCACCTGTGGGGGCCTCACAAACAGTGACTCCATCAGCCGCTCATGCCCCCATGCTTTCTGAGCCTTTGGCTTCCTCAGTGAGCACTGCCGACACCAACTCTGTGGCTTCGGAAGACGTCCCGTGCGCTCTTCCTCCATGAAGGCAGGCCAGGAGGGGTCAACCGGCTCTCTTTTGCTGTCTACACTCTCCCATGTCTTTCCCTGGCACTGGAGCCCCTGAGTCCCTGATGTGGGTCACGAAAGAGGGTGAGTGCAAGGCTGGTGAGAGGCGCCTAGGAGTGGCACATGGGTCCCTGCAGGTTTCCCTCCATTCTCTCCTCCTCTGTCACCTGCCAGCTCCCAGCCACCACAGCCTCTCTCTGGACCTGGGAGGAGTAGCTTCCTAAGTGGTTTCACGCACCTGTCCTCACTGTGGCCAGAATGATGGCTGTAAACATGCCGATAACCTCAGCCCACTGCTTAAAGCACCCCAGCGACTTTCCATCCGACTGTGAGTACAAATCAAGCCCAGCACCTGCTCCTCCCTGAACTTGTCAGCTCCTGCATCAGGGTCGCCATCCCAGCTCTTCCTGTGATGCCTGGGTGGGTCCTCGATCCTCAGCTCAATGTCACTTCCGAAGGGAGCAGGGCTTCCCTGACCCCTGAGCACCCCTCCCTCTTCTCGGATGGCCGCACTGTTCTCTCCTGGGCACTTAATTCTAACTGACATTAGTTTTCCCCACTAGGACAGAGGCTCCTTGTGAGTGTGGGAACCTTGTCTGTCTCCCTCATCACTGTGTCCACATGTCCAGCAGGTGGGGACTGAGTGGTCTAGGATAGTCAAAGTGGCTCTGAACTCAGACCCACAGAAGGGGAGAATCAGCCTTGCTCTTTCCAATGTCTTGCAGCCTCATTTAGGGCAGAGGCAGCGATTATTCTGGAAAGATCAGTAGCTAGGTGTGACACCAACTGCATTCCTGCTCGGGACCCTCTCCCCAATTCGCTGGGGACTTAACGTGACTGACCAAGTCACTCAGCAACTGAGCCTCCCCTTGAGCTGAAGGGTGGTGGTGGTGAGCTCATTTTACTGCCCTGTCTGGCTAGGCAGCCCAAGTCTGAGCCCCATAGATGTAAGGTGCCTGAGAGCCCGGAACACACAGATGACAAACGCACGATGGCAAATGCACAGATGACAAGCAACTGGAGGTGGTGTAAAGAGTGCCACCTCGGGGTTAGAACACCTGGGTTGGAGTCTGGCCTCTGAAACACACTGACCAGGTGACCTTGTGTAGTCAAGGAATGTCTCTGGGTCTGTTTCTTCCTTTGCGAAATGGGGACAGTGACACCTGCTCTAGCTTGGTCATGAGAATGAGATATGATGGCCTGCAACAGCAGCCCCCAGAGCAGAGACCCATCATCCTCTCAAGCCCCTGGGAAAGTGCCCAGCACCTGGCAAGTGCTTAATAACTTACACTGTCAAGTTTCCCCTCCCTCCTTCTCTCCTTTCTTTCCTTCCTTCTTTTCTTTCTTTCTTTCTTTCTTTCTTTCTTTCTTTCTTTCTTTCTTTCTTTCTTTCTTTCTTTCTTTCTTTCTTTCTTTCTTTCTTCCTTTCTTCCTTCCTTCCTTCCTTCCTTCCTTCCTTCCTTCCTTCCTTCCTTCCTTCCTTCCTTTCCTTCCTTCCGTCCTTCCTTCCTTCTTTCCTTTCTTTTTCTCTTTCTTTTTCTTTCTTTTCTCTTTCTCTCCTTCCTTCCTTCCTTTCTTTCTCCTTTCCTTCCCTCCCTCCCTCTTCCCTTCCCTTCCCCCTCCCTCCTTCCTTTCTTCTTTCCCTCCTCTCTGTCTCTTTTTCTTTCTTTCTTTCTTTCTCTTTCTTTCTTTCTTTCTTTCTTTCTTTCTTTCTTTCTTTCTTTCTTTCTTTCTTCCTTCCTTCCTTCCTTCCTTCCTTCCTTCCTTCCTTCCTTCTCTTTCTTCCTTCCTTCCTTCTTTCTCTTCTCTTCTTTCTCTCCTTCCTTCCTTCCCTTCCTCCCTCCATCTCCTTCCTTCCTTCCTTCCTTCCTTCCTTCCTTCCTTCCTTCCTTCCTTCCTTCCTTCCTTCCTTCCTTCCTTCCTTCCTTCCTTCCTTCCTTCCTTCCTTCTGTTCTTTCTCCCACACTGCAGTGCAGCGGCATGATCTTGGCTCACCGCAGCCTTGACCTCCTTTAACCTCAGCTTCCCAAGTAGTTTGGACCACACTCAGCTAATATTTTAAATGTTTTTTTATAGAGACGGGGTCTCACTGTATTGCCCAGGCTGGTCTCTGACTCCTGGCCTCAAGCATTCCTCCCAACTTAGCCCCCCACAGTGTTGGGATTACAAGTGTGAGCCACTGCACCCGGCCAAGTTTCTTAAGGGTAGTACTTGGAGGCCTTCTTTATTTAAAACAAACAAAAACAGTTAACACTGAGAGAGACCCCAGAGATTATACAGCCTCTTCCTTTACAGTTGGCAAAACGGAGGCTTGGGTGTTTGGGGAAGGCCCCGTGGTGGTTCCTGTCTAAGCTGGGGTCGAACCGAACGGTCTCTTCTCTGACTCCATGTGCAGTGCTCTCCTGCCAGCCACCGTCTGCAGCCCTCTTTCGGTCCCCTTTTCCTCATCTCCCCTCCCCTCCACCCTCCACTGACCCTGCTCTGTTCTTCTCTGCTTCCTGTATGAGACCAGATGTTCCCACAGCTGCAGAGTCCTCCCTTCCCTCTTCCCATTGGGTTTGAGCCTGACAGGTTCAGGATTTACATGGTGGGGTGAGAGAGGAGGGCACATTCGGAGTGTGGGACCTTCTTGGGCATCTGGCCAGACCTCCCCCTCCCCAACTCCCAGTGCTGGGCACAGAGTGAACGCAGGTAGCCTGTGCCCAGTGCTTTGGGATATGATTTCCTGGGGAGGGCGCTGGGTGCTCCAATTCTTTGAGAGCCAGAGGGAACCCCCAATTCTCTATCTTTCCCAAATGTTCCAGGCCTTGCCCCTCTGCCCCATAGGCTCTCTCTGGAGCCAAGAGACCCAGCTGGGAGGTGGGGTGTGACAGGGACCCCGGCCCAAGGGCTTCTATCTGGCGCAGGGCCTCTGGGGAAGGCGGGGGTCAGGGTGGCCCTGGCCTGGCAGAGGCTCTGTCCCTGGCCTTGGGAAACGCCTGCCCTGCTTGTTCCTGGAGGCCTGTCTGACACTCAGGGTGGGTGCTCTGTGAAGTCATTTTTATCTCTACTAAACTAAAGTGGCCACAGGACCTTGGGTGGGGACTTGCTGTGCTCTGAGCCTCAGTTTCCACATTCCTCACTGCACCTGCCAGGTCCCTAGGACCTCGCCCCCTGCCCCCTCCCGACACCTCCCTACACAGGGGCTTGTCCTGTTCAGGGTAGCTCCCTCGTGGCCCCTGGGTTGGAAGATGAAGCCACTGCACGTCCTGATGTCTGAGTCAGTGGCCTGGCTGTCCTTGGGGCAGTTCTGCTGAGGACACCTTAGGGGCCTCTGCACTTCCCCCCCCCCCCCCACTCCCCTCCCGCTGCCTAGCAGGTCTCCCCAGGGACCTTCATGGGCCTCAACCTCTCTCCACTGCCACCTCTTCAGAGACCCCTTGAGGAGAACCCTTTATAATCTGCGCCAGGAGCCCTGGTTCTAGCTCAGGGTTCTTTTGCCTATAAATGTGTGCTCTTGGGTTGGTCTGTCTCCCTCAGGCTGTCAGCTCCTGGACGGGGACCTGGCTGTTCCCAGCGGGAGTCCAGAGCCCCAGAACCATGGCTGGACCTGGAGAGAGGGACGAGGGAGGACGGCAAGAGGTGGGAGAGCCGGGAAGGAGGAACCACCGAGCTGGGAAGGGGATCCTGGCCTGGAGGTGTGGCCGCGCTCCAGAACCCCGGGCTTCCCAAGAGCTTCTGGGCGGCGGGCCGGCCGGCAGGTGGCGGTGCGTGCTCGGCGTCGCGGGTGGCGCTGGAGCCGCCGAGTCCCCTCCTCCCGCCGCTCCCTCCCCTCGCCGGCTCCTTTCTCTGCGCTCTTGCTCGCGCTCCCCAGCGCCCTCCCGCTCTCCCGGCCGCGGTCCCCTCGTCCGCGCCGCCCCGCCGCCGGCTCCGCCGCCGCCCCTGGCGACCATGGCGCACTGGGGGCCCTCGCGCGCCCCGAAGGGCCCCGGTCCCACAGCCCGAGCCCCGAGCCCTGGGGCTCCTCCGCCGCTGCGCTCGCCGCGCTCGCGGCCGCTCCTGCTGCTGCTGCTGCTGCTGCTGCTGGGCGCCTGCGGGGCGGCGGGGCGCTCCCCCGAGCCCGGGCGCCTGGGTCCTCACGCCCAACTGACCCGGGTGCCACGGAGCCCTCCCGCGGGACGCACGGAGCCCGGTGGCGGCGAGGACCGGCAGGCGCGCGGCACGGAGCCCGGGGCCCCGGGTCCGAGTCCCGGTCCTGCTCCGGGTCCCGGTGAGGAGGACGGCGCCACCGCCACGGGCTACCGGCGCTGGGAGCGGGCGGCGCCGCTGTCCGGAGTGGCTTCCCGGGCTCAGGTCTCGCTCATCAGCACGTCGTTCGTGCTCAAGGGGGACGCGACGCACAACCAGGCGATGGTGCACTGGACGGGCGAGAACAGCAGCGTAAGTGACCTCCACGCGCTCGCCGCGGCCCCTACCCGGGACACCACGGGACGCCCCGGCGGGACCGCCACGGCCCCCACCCAGAACCCCCTGTGGTCATCAGGGGCATTCTTGGAGACTTGGGCAGTTGGGTCACCTCGGCGGCGCCCCTACTGGCCTCTGGTCACCGGTTACTTGGGGAGAGGTCCTCAGATTCGTGCGTTTGTCTCACCGCAGGGGACATTCCCACAGATTTCGGGATCCTGGGCCACCTCCGATACTCCCCCGCTGGCCTCCAGGTCCTGGGTTACGGAGGAGGTCCCCAGAGGCTTCGGGAGCCTGCAGGTCCTCGAGGGTCACCCCAGCTCGGCGTTACCTCTCTCGAGCCCAGGCTCCCCCAGCTGAGCCTCGCGTTCCGGGATCCTTCCCTCCCTGGTCTACCCGGGACTCCGCGGTGGCGTCTCCGCAGGCTCTGGGACTTCCCCGGTCAGCTCGAATCCTATTCTAGGACTCTGGGATTTCTGGGTTACCCCTCTCCCTGGGGTTCCCTAGTGCGACCCGCGGCTGTCTTGAGCTCCTGCTGCCGGCCGCCCCGCCTGGATGCACTGGGGTCCGCGTACCCCCTTGGGTTCATCCCCACACTGTGCTGGGGACCTGTGTGAGGCTGGCACGGCAAACTCCCTGCCCTCCCCCCACGTTCCCGGCTACTCTGGCTTTGCTGCAGCTGGAAGTTTGCCACCTCTGTTGGGGACCTCCTGTTCCTCTACCCACAGCGTGGGGCTCCCACCCTTCCCAGATCCTGCCTCCTCTGGCCTTTGTTGGTGCCTGCAGGAGGCAGAGGGTCCCCTTAGATTATTCTCCTGGGGGCTGCCTCAGCCTCACTCCCCCTCATGCCCAAAAGGGCCGAGGGTCACTCTGAAGTCACCCTGGGGCAGCTCTGTGGGTCTCTAGTTTTGCAGTTTCCAGAGAAGGATGGGGGTAGGGAGGTGGCAACCATGAATCCCCAGAGGATGGTACATTTGTATGCGGAGGGGAGACGGGAGCCTCCCCTCATTCCTGTGCCTTGCTGTCTCCTGGGGTCCCCTAGGAGACCTCTTCTTGCTTCCCCAAGGGCCAGGGTTCCTATATGCACTGGCTGTGGCCTGGGTGGGGAACACTGGCCTCTGGAGCCAGGAAAGGGCATAATTTGAACAGTCACTTGTGCCAATCTCCTCTGTCCGGCTTTGCTGGGCTACTCCCAGGCAGCTGTGATTTGTGCTGGAGGAGGGACGAGGTGGGCAGATGAATACGTTGGGGTAGGGGTAGGGGCAGCATTGAATGAATGTAGTCAGCCTAGAGCCCAGCTCCCCAACCAGCCAGCGTCTATCAGGGTGCAGGTGCCAAGTGTCTGGTTTTGGGTCATTCCTGGCATCTCCAGCCTGACTAGCAGCCTTTCGAGGGCAGAGCTGGCTCCCTGGGTGCAGTGGGCCAGCAGGGGGCAGTCAGGGTGCCGGCTGGGGTGCCTTGCAGAGGTGGCAGGTGCCACCTCCCTAGAAGAGCACTGGGAGTGTTCTCTCCATCTGCACCTTGAGAGAGGGGTCAGATGCCATGTGTCCTTGTGAACAAACGGTGTCTGCTGTACCATCAGCTCTAACTCAGGTGGAAAGGTAACCCAGAAACTGAGAGCTCAAAGGACCAAATCAACACAAAAAGCAAATCCCGCAGGGCCAGAAAGCTCTAATCCCCTACCCCATCTGCCGAGGTGGTTGATCCTGAAGCTTGCTCCTGCCCCTTTGTCATTTAGCTTCCTGGGGCGGGGGTGGAGGAGCCCCATGGGAGGGGGCAGGCTAGCTGTCTTTGGGATAGGCTGACACCCAGCCTGCCTCTGACCTGACCTCACAGTCCGGGTGCAGGGCAGCTTCCTGGGAGAGAGTTGAGGAGGGAGCTTGGGCCAGCAGGGATGGGGTACTGGGGGTGGGGGGCAGTCAGAGGAGCCTGTGTGGCTTTGTTCCTTGAGGGCGGCAGCTGGGTTGGGTGACTCCTCTGTGACTGGGTGGGCTTGCGTCCTCACTGCTCGCAGGTGTGTGTGTGTCTTGGGGTGGGGGGTTGTGAGTGGGGGGCAATGTTGGCTTCTCTTTAGTGAGGACAGAAAGTCCAAGGAACCAGCGAGGAGTTTTAAGGGATGGATGTCCTCTGGCCAGCAAGAGGCGAGGGGCAGGGGTGAGGTGTGGCACACGGGGCATACCCTGACACTTAGCAAACACTCGGGAAGTAGAAGCCAGGACACCCTCATTGTGAGTAGTGGGTGTGGGTGTCCGTGGGGTCAGATGCTGGACCAGGCATTGGGCTTCAGCACCTTCCACTCCTGCCTCTCCACACACCCGTTCTCCGGACTGGGCAGTCAGGGAAGACCTTATCATCCTGCACCTCGGGGAGCAGGGGAGGCTGCGGGAGTTTCACCTTGCCTGAGAAAACTCAGAAGAGGCAAGCAGCCCGTTACCTTGAGCTAACTAAGTAAAACTGCTTTAAAAGAAGAAATCACTGCCTTAGTGCTTGTTGCGTGCGTAGTATTGTTTTTTCAGCACACGACGTGTCTTAGAAATGTACTCTGCTCCCTCTAGTCTCATCTTGCAACCACAGGACTAAAGATTGTAGCCGGGATTTGGCAGTGGGTTTCACGTCTGCTTGAAAGCACCATCTTTGAAAGCTACAGCCAGACAGAAACTCACACAGCTGGTTTGCCGAGCAGTCTTCCTAATGTTTTATTTCCTTTAACTTGCTCACCGCCCTCTGCAGATGTGGTCAACATGAACAGAGAGCGTGTTTACTTTACCATATCAGGTGTTCTTCAAAATTAAAAGGACCATTTGATGAGGGGGATGGACTTTAAAACATGGCATTTGAGAGCATCCCGCAAGAAGGAGTTCCAGGATTTAAGCCCCCGTCGCTGCAGTTGCGTTAACATTATGTGGGTTTTCCTTGCAACGGCTTGGTTCTGCCTGCTCCCATGGCGATAGAGAAGGGGACTTGCTTGCAAGTTCAAACACTGCCTCCCTGTCTGATGTTTAGCTATAGAAACAAATAGTTATGTGTGTTATGTGTGAAATTAATGTTTCATTGAAACATTGCGTTTTTATGGATCTAGAGTGGGCTGTGCACACACAGCTCCGGGTTTTGCATCTCCGGAGCTGCCCTTGGAGGCAGCGGTGCTATTTGAAGGTGGATAAATATTACAGAGTGTGGCTCTCAGCCTCTGGGGTTGTGGTTTCATGTTATCCCTATGGGGAATGTACTGTGCCCCGTCCTGTTCTTAATGTTTCTGGGAAATCGTGGGCTTATTGTGCTTATTTTAAGCACAGCTCACCTGGGCTCCTTCCCACAAGGCACTTGATCCTCAACTTTGAAGCTGAATGTATCATTTGACTTGAACGTGAGCTTCCTGCAGCCTGGTCCAGTTTGTTCACCTGTGTCATTGTTCCCCAAGAAGATCAGTACCTCCCTCCCCTCCCCTTTCTCCCCTCCCCTTTCTCCCCTCCCCTCTCTCCCCTCCCCTCTCTCCCCTCCCCTCCCTCTCTTCCCCTCTCCTCCCCCCTCCCCTCCCCTCTCTCCCCTCCCTCCCCTCTCTCCCCTCCCTCCCCTCTCTCCCCTCCCTTCCCTCTCTTCCCCTCCACTCCCCTCCCTCCCCTCTCTCCCCTCCCCTCCCTCCCCTCCCTCCCCTCTCTCCCCTCCCTCCCCTCTCTCCCCTCCCTTCCCTCTCTTCCCCTCCACTCCCCTCCCTCCCCTCTCTCCCCTCCCCTCCCTCCCCTCCTTCCCCTCTCTCCCCTCCCCTCCCTCCCCTCCCTCCCGTCTCTCCCCTCCCCTCCCTCCCCTCTCTCCCCTCCCTCCCCTCTCTCCCCTCCCCTCCCCCTCTTCCCCTCCCCTCGTGCTTCCTTCTCCCTCCCTTCCCTCTGCCCATTTCCCAAATCTGCTCTGTGCTGCGCCACATGGTTGGTGCTGTCCAAGGCAGTTGAATGCTGAGGTGATTCTGAGCAGATTACCCATACTCTCTGTTCTGCCATCTTGATGGACCTGATATTTGTGTATACTTTATACCCAGAGAGCTAGAGCAACACGTCAGAAGAGCTTCTCAAACTTGTTTCTCTGAGTTAAGAGGTCAAGAACTAGCGGTCTGTGGCAGCATCTTCTACTATAGTACCTGTGGCCTCTCCCCAAGTTTGCGTGAGATTTCCATCATGACATCTGCCGGGCGTCGAGTTCCTCGAGGGCAGGTGAATTCTCTTTCTAGGGCTGCCAGGGCAAAGTGCCACAGACTCTGTGACTGAAACAACAGAAATGTATTTTCTTGCAGTCCTGGAGGCTGGACGTCAGAGATCAAGGTATTGTTCAGGTTGGTTCCTTCTGAGGCCTCTCTCCTGGCCTTGCCATGCCGCCTTCTCCCATGTCTCCACATGGTCTTACCTCTGTGTGTGTCTGTGTCCTCATCTCCTTTTCTTGTAAGAGCACCAGTCATACTGGATCAGGGCTTGTTCTAACCACCTCATTTTAACTTAGTTACCTCTTTAAAGGCTCTGCTTCCAAATACAGTCACATTTTGAAGTGCTAGGGATTAGGACTTCAACGTATGGATTTTGGTGGGGGGACACAGTTCAGACCCTCATAGCAGGGAAGGGGTCTTAGCTTCCTTTGCATCCCCTGAGTTTAGTAGTGGATCTCGGAGTAGTCTAGTGGGAGATGAACATGAACTGCTAGGATATGAGGGGGCTAGTGTCACCCTCCCCTGATAATGCTGATGGCAAAATCAGGGAAGACTGCATGGAAGTGGTGGCATCAAGGCTGGCCTAAAGAATGAGTAGGTGGAGTATATAGGAGATGGAGAACATTCCAGAAAAACAACATTCCAACTTGAGCAAGATCTGGGGGGTAGGAATTTTGAAGGTATGTGTGTGTTATATAAAGTGAGAGTGAATGCATTATGCATGGAGACAAACCAGAGAAAAGAAGTTTGGAAAAAACAGATTCAAAAGCTCCCGACGGACCCCAGATGTGAGGCTGAAGAGTCAATGTGGCGGTGAGGCGTGGTGGACATTGCGATTGAGCTTCAGAGACAGCCTGCCCGGGTCTGTATCCTGGCCCGGCTGCTCTCTGGCTCTGGGATCCAGGCAAATGGACTAAATCCTCTGGACTTCAGTGACCATATCTTGAAAATGGGAGAAGTAAGGCTCACAGGTTTGCGGTGCAGGTGAAGTGAGATCTTCCATGTGAAATGCTCAGATCAGAGCCTGGCCCACAGCAGGAGCTCAGCAAATGACATCAAGAAAGAGCCCTGAGGCAGGGTGGGGGATGGGGCTGGTGAGGGCTGCAGGGTAAGACATCTGGACAGAGGCTCAGGGAGGAGCTGCTGCCAGGGGGAGGCGTGGACCAGGGCTGTGGAGGGGGCTGAGGGAGAGGAGGAGAGTGGATTGGAGAGAGGTGCGTGGCTGGATGCAGAGGACGTATCTGCCTTGGCTCTGCAGGCCTCTCTCCGTCCTGAGTGGTGCTGGGCTTCTAGGCTCCAGGCCAACCTCCAGAGTGTAGAGACCATGTGAGTTCTTAAATGAACGGGTTCAAATCCATGACAAAGCTGACCTGTAGTCTTGTGTCTGATGCTTGTGGTTTTGTGATGTCAACTCCAGTCCACCTTAGAGGACAGCTTGGTGGCTCCAAGCTCGGGGTTTTGCATTTAAGTCTGCTGAACTTGCCGTGCGTTACCCTGGAATTCTAGGCCCCCACAGTGTGGGCCTCCCAGCACTAGGGGTGGGGGCTGGATTGGAGCTCAAGGTGTGGCCCCTGGTGGCTGAGCTGTGGCTGGTCAGCCTGTGAGTACTGGGCCTCTGTCTAGAGGCAGTGCATCTCTGTCGTGACAGCTCATCACCGAGGGTGTCCAGCGGCCACCTGGAGAGAGACAGAAGTAGGCAGAGGTCAAGGGATGTGGTGACCAGGGCTGAGTGCCTGTCATACTTGCTGCCAGGAGCTGGCTGCTGCTGGGGCAAACCTGTCCGGGACCCTGGGCCTGGCGGCTGGATTAAGAACCGTGAGGGAGCCAGGGACTCTGTGTGGAGAGAGGCAGCAGCACATGGGGACATGCAGAGGGCGGGCTGAGTCTAGGGAAGTCTCAGCGTGCAAACCGCAGGCTCACGAGTTGACCCAGGGCTTCTGCCCTCGCCCCGGTCACTGACATTCGGAGCATGGGTTGAGAGCTCCCAGCAGGAAGGGGAGGGTGTTGTGCCCAGAACCCTCCACGTGGCCTCACATTTTGCCTCCAAATCAGCTGCTTTTAGGGTGAAGGTAAGAAGCAGCCGCAGGCCTCGTTTCCTGGGTGCTTAGCCATGGGGTCTGCTGAGTGCACTGCGCAGAAGTGCTTGTCCTTCTGGTTCTCCTGTGAGCCAGGAGGATGGGGAGCCGTGCTCTCTCTCTGCTCTCTCTCAACTTGGGCCCTCGTTTGGTCATCGTGTTTCAGGTGTCAGCCCTGGGGTGCAGAGGAAGGGCCTGGAGCCAGGGGGATGGACTCCTTCTCTTGAAGTGCTTGTGGCCCAAAGTGGGGGTGGGGTGGGGCAGAGAGCCCCAGGGATGCAATTCAGGAGGAGTGAGGTGGGGGCCGGTGTGGAGGCACAGGTACAGGGAGGGCAAGGCGGGGCGGGGAAGCTCAGTTCACCTGGGGAGCGGTCACATGGGCCACAGGTGGAGGAGGATGAGGACGGCTGACAAGGCTGGGAGGTGGGACTGAGGGGAGCAGCAGAGATCTCTGGGGTGCAGAGGGCAGGTGGGCTGGTGGAGGGGCTGCCCGTGGCCATTGCCTGTGCCATGAAGCAGGGGCTGTCTGAGCAGGGCTCCTGCCCACGGTGTTTCCTGGCTGGGGTCCGAGGGAGGCTTTTGCTGTGGTCTGGCCTGCACAGACCCACTCCATGGCCTGGGTGGTGAGGGCCGCTCAGGGATGGGGAGCTGCGCAGACCTGCTTCCCTGGCCTCAGTGGTGTAGGAGAGAGGCTCTTGCTGTGGTCTGGCCTGCACAGACCCACTCCCTGGCCTGGGTGGTACGGGCCGCTCAGGGATGGGGAGCTGCCTTTCTTTGTGTTCTCATCCAAGTTTAGCAGGTGAGACCTTGACCGTGGATCCCCCACGTTCTGTCCTCTCTTGTGTACCCCCTCAAGTGCTGGTCTGTTCCTGTCGCTTCTGAGGACCCCTGAGAAGCTCCCAAACCCACTCTCCCACTCCCTGCAATCAGTTCACCTGACCTAAGTTACCCTGCCTTGCTGGGTCCTAGCCTGAGGGGCCACCACTCCCGGGGAATGTGAGCAGGAGGGGTTATGGGATAGAAACCCAGCTTTGGGCTGGAAGCCCACCCCTCTGGTGCACAGTGGGGAAGCGCAGAGCTGGATTGTTTCAGCTGCCCCACGTGCAGGGCAGCGATGTGGATGGGCTCTCGTGCTGCTCTGGAGGCCCTGATCCCTCCTCGCTAGAAGTGCTCAAAAGGAAGCTCCATGTCCATGCTGCAGGCCAAACTGCAGGGGCTTTCGGCTTGTGGGGGAAGCGGGACCACCAGTGGCTGACTGAGGGGTCCAGAGTTGTCGTTGTGAGCCTAGATCCCAGCTGGACCCAGGGGTGCGCTCCATGCTGCTCCGTAGCCTCTGGCTCTGACCCCTGGGTCCCTCCCCTGCCCTCCAACATGCTGGTGCTGCTTTCCCTCTCCTCCCTGGGGAATCCTGGGTTATCTCCCTGCATCGCTCAGCTGGGCACTCACCCCTCCCTTCCCATCATGCTGGCCACCCCTGTACCCACTCTTCCCCAGGCGTCAGTTTCCCCATCCGTAAGATGAGCATCAGGACTAGACCATCTCCAAGGTCACTACCAACCCGGACGTTGTCTATGTTTAGTACACATTTGCTGATTTATTTGTATTTTATTTATATGAATGGAGACAGGAATGAAGTAGAAGGACTTTGGAATGCCCAGCCCAAGAACCTCACTACAGCCTCTTTCAAGTAGTCACGAAGGAGGCAGATTTCCATGAGAGTTGAACTTCAGGAACGGCTGGTCTCACCTGCTGTTCATGCTTGGATGAGGACTGAACCTCTCTGAGCCTTTTCCCTAATTTATCAAATGAGGATAATGGTTTCTGTGTGTCAGGCCAGTGCTGGGGCCACGCGCTCCGTGGATGGGGGCCTGGCCAGCAGACCCACCAATGTCCTCCTTCACCTTGTTTCCTAAGAGTGCTGACCTCGCTTGCATCTTCACTGTCTTCTGGAAACTAGCTCGAGGCCCAGCTCGTGGTAGCTGTTGACCTCAGCTCTTTACCGAGCTTCTCTGTGTGCCTAGCGCTGTTAGGTGCTGAGGATACAGCGAGCCTGCCCGGGTGACATGTTTGGTCTGGACAGGAATTCATTGCAGCGCGTTCTAGGTGCTGTGTGAGTCTGCGCTGGGGAAGTCTGGGGAGGTTTCCTGGAGGAGGTGAAGATGGAGCTGCTCCGCAGGATGAACAGAGTCCCGGGCTGAGAAGCAGGTTGGGATGCTGAGAATATTAAGGCTGAAAGAGAGGCCTGGGGGCTGGAGCAGCTTGGAGCGCCCACGGGCAGAGGAGAGACTCAGCCGTTCATCAAGAAGCCTGGCTCGAAGGCACGGAGACAGCCCTGTTAATAAAGTTCCTGAGCACATTTCACAAATCCACTTTTACTTTAATAAAGGGCGATTTAATTTGTAGTTGCGTGGAGGTTCCTGAGAGCATTCTAAAGAGGTCATAAATTAGCCTCATTCCTCGGCACGCCCCTCCGATGAGAAGGCAGCCCAGAGTTTGCGTGGGCCTCTCGGCGTAGCCGTCACTTTATTTTATGGTGATTTTTCAGAGTCAGGCTAAGACTTGGGCAGATGATTCGAAGGAGGGCAGGCTGGAGTGACGGGCAGATCAGCTGGGACGCTGCAGAGAATCCCTGTGCCTGTTCTGGTGCAGGAAGAAACGGAGGGGAAGCTTGTACATTGCCTCCTCTCTGGGGGCTGCCTTGTCTTTCTTTTTTCGTACTCTAAAGGATGAGTTGTTTACAGGTTCTTGCCAACGGCCCACTTTGTCCTCGCCCCTCCTTCGTTCCTAGTTTGGGTGGGTGCTGTATGGATTGCAGGGATGCTGATGAACTGAGAAGCCTGGCTGTGGCTGCAGCTGCTGTTCCTGACCAACGTCTTCCCCTTTTGGAAGTCCAGGGAGCAGAGATCCCTGGTTCTGGCCGCCGGGAGGGCAAGGTCTCCATCTGTAGCATTGGAAAGGTGAAGGCATGCGTTCTGCATTGCTTCACATCCTGCTTTTTCTTGGAAAGCCCCGTCCTGGATGTGAGCTTGGATTCTGGGTGTAAAAGAAGTGCAGACATGGGTCTGTCAGTCTAAGTGGATGGTGGGGGTGGGAATGCCCTGTACCAATCTCCCCGCTCCCAGCAGGTTCCCACGGACCATCCCTGACCTGCTCTGCAAGGTTGTAAAACACAGACTTAGGCAACTTGCTCGCTGCTGATTGATATACAGCCCGCTGAGGGCAGCAGCAACGTCTTTTCCATTCAGCCCACGACTCAGGACAGCTTCCCAGTAGGCATATGGTACTCGTCACCTGTATTCCAGTTAAGCTCCATTTGTCATTAACAAATGGAATAGGGATACTTGAGTGAGTGAGGACTCTCCTGGAAAGACTGGAAAAAAAATGTAAAACTCCAGTGTCCTTTTGAGGTGGAAAAGCTCCTTCTTATTTTGCATTTCTGTAGCAGTCAGTTACTGTATTTGCACAGAAAATTACAATCATTTAATTAGTTTCTTCTCACACCAGCTCGAAGATCTTAAAATAACAGCACTCTCTTTCCTTAGTAATTTTCTTGCAAAAGCAGATAATTTCCTGCAATGTTGAGCTTGCCTTCACTCATACCGAGTACATCACTTGCAAGTCACCATTTCCCAATGCTCAGATAAATGAAGTTCAAATGAGAGAAAGAAAAGAGCCAGGCAGAGTGTGGCTGCTTCCATTCAGATCAGTTTTAATTCAGAAAGAATTCTTTATGAGGCTTTTTCGCCGTGCATATTTCTGAAGCATCAGAAGTAGAGATAGCATCTCCCAAGCCTCAGCCGGGGAGATCCGGCAGTTAGGATCACCTCCCAGCTTCTGCTTCTGATGTAATTTAACTTAGAATAATAATCCCTCACTATTTACATGGAACCGCTGGTTAGTAATAATAAAGTTAAAAATCACAGCCCCGCAGGGCGCGGTGGCTCACGCCTGTAATCCCAGCACTTTGGGAGGCCGAGGCGGGCGGATCACGAGGTCAGGAGATCGAGACCATCCTGGCTAACACGGTGAAACCCCGTCTCTACTAAAAATGCAAAAAATTAGCTGGGCATGGTGGTGCGCGCCTGTAGTCCCAGCTACTCGGAGGCCTGAGGCAGGAGAATGGCATGAACCCGGGAGGCGGAGCTTGCAGTGAGCCCAGATCGCACCACTGACCTCCAGCCTGGGCGACAGAGCGAGACTCCGTCTCAAAAAAAAAAAAAAATCACAGCCCCCATCTAGGTGCCGGATGCTGTGTCAGGCATGTCACACCCACTTATTTTATTTGCTCCTATAGAGAGACCTACACAGTAGATACCATGATTATATGCATTTTACAGCTGTGGAAAATAAGGTTCGGCGTGGCGGGAGGACTTGCCCCCAGTCACACAGCTAGTGAGGACCCGAGATGTGGTTCGAATTCCTTCGCTCTTGAGCCCGAGTTCTTTTTAAAATTCTTTTTTTGGCCGGGCGCGGTGGCTCATACCTGTTATTCCAACATTTTGGGAGGCTGAGGCAGGCGGATTACCTGAGGTCAGGAGTTTGAGACCAGCCTGGCCAATGGTGAAAATTTGTAAAAATAGAAAATTAGCCGGGCCTAGTGGCGCATGCCTGTAATCTCAGCTACTCAGGAGGCTGAGGCAGGAGAATCACTTGAACCCGGGAGACGGAGATTGCAGTGAGCCGAGATCGTGCCACTGCACTCTGGCCTGGGCGACAGAGTAAGACTCTGCCTCAAAAAAAAAAAAAAAAAAAAAATTCTTTTTACTTTATTACTGTTTTAAAAATTGTGGTAAAATATATGTAACATAAATTCACTGTCTTAATACTTTTTAAGTGTATGGTTCTAGGGGCATTCAATTCATTCATATTG
Source organism: Macaca fascicularis (assembly GCF_037993035.2). Classification (NCBI taxonomy): domain Eukaryota; kingdom Metazoa; phylum Chordata; class Mammalia; order Primates; family Cercopithecidae; genus Macaca; species Macaca fascicularis. The sequence continues at coordinate 5,884,800 of NC_088379.1, read as the reverse complement.
TCACGCACCTGTCACCACCATTCTTCTCCAGAACGTTCTCATCTCCCCAAATGGAAACTCTGCCCCTTTTAAACGCTAACCCCCATCACCCCTCCTCCAGCTCCTGCCACTCACAGTCTACTTTCTGTCTCTATGAATTTGATGCTCTAATGACCTCATATAGGTGGAACCATACACATTTGTCATTTTGTATCTGGTTTATTTCACTCAGCGTCATGTCTGGAGGGTTCGCCCAGGCTGTGGCAGGTGCCAGAATTTCCTTCCTTTTTTATGGCTGAGTAATATTCCACCATCTGGACAGAACACATTTCCTGCCTTTGTGTATCTGCGGATGGACATTTGCGTTGTTTCCACCTTTTGGCTGGTGTGAATTAGGCTGCTGTGAACATGGGTGTGCAGATATTTTTTCGAGTCCCTGCTTTCAGTCCTTTGGGGTAAATGCCCAGAAGTGGGATTGCTGGATCATATGGTAATTCTATGTCAATTTTTTTTTCTTCTTGAGACTGGGTCTTGCTCTGTTGCCCGGGCTGGAGTGCAGTGATGCGGTCACAGCTCACTGCAGCCTCAACCTCCCCCGATTAAGTGATTCTCTCACCTCACCCTCCCAAATACCTGGGACTACAGGTGCACACCACCACACGTGGCTAATTTTTGTATTTTTTAGTAGAGATGGGGGTTTTGCTGTATTGCCCGGGCTGGTCTTGAACTCCTAAGCTCAAGCAATCCACCCGCCTCAGCCTCCAAAAGTGTTGGGATTATAGGCATGAGCCACCGTGCCTGGCTTATGTTAAGTTTTTGATCAAGCCCGAGTTTTTATCTGCATCAGAAATCACCCTTGTGGCTGCCTCGTACCCACTTGCTGGTCAGTAGCATAATTGCAACCCCCAAGGAAATCCACAGGAGGAGAAAATACGTGGCGTGAGGACAATCCGGTGTCTAGAAGGGACACAGTGGCAAGGCTGCGTTGTGGGAGTCACCTTTCTCTGTTCTGTTCTCATAACCTCTGAATTCTGCTACTTGTGACCCAAGGAGGGGTATCTCTCTGAGCCCAGGAAATCCAGATCTGTCAACCTGGGGAAGTCAGAAATAGGCTGGTCCGGTGCCGGGCCAAGGGTGGAAAAGGAAACCATTCCTGGAGGTATTGCTCGGCATGGCCGCTCTTGCTAAGGGTAACCGTTTGCCTTCCAAGTTCAAGCCCATTTCTCCTCCTCCTCTGCTTTTAGGCACTTTTCCCAATTGACTACCTCATTGACCAGTTAAGTAATTCAATTTTCACTCTGTAAAAATCAAGCACTCAATAAAAACCCTATGTTTTTCTCAATTTATTCCCATCAATACCGCGTAACCCCAGCCAAGTTTGTTTTCTGATTCTTCATTTGACCGTCAGATAGGCCTTCTGGGCATCCACTTTGGGTCCTGCAGCAGCTATGATGTCAGGCGGCTGCTGTGTACCTGGCTGTGTTAGGCTCCTTGGGTGGACCAAGGACACACACCCAGCGGTTTTCTGGCTTTGAGGACCCCAAACTGGCACGGGGGCTCTTAGCTCTCTCTGTGCCCTAGACTCCTGCCCACCCCAATCCTGGAGAAGCTCATGAAACTTTCTCAGAATGAGGATTTTATAATTAGCATAAAACAAAGTATAGATCCAGAGGAAACCAATTTCATAGCAATGAAGTTATCAAAATACTAAAACTAATTTCTTCAGTAACACTTCCATAAGAACTTGCAGCAGGTGTGATGATTTCCATAGTTTGGAAGTTGTGCTGAGTGTAAGCAATACTTTGAGATCGATAAGAACTGTGATCCGGCCTTGGAGATATCTGTGATTTCTGTTGGTGACACCCAGGTACTGATGATATGTTTGTGACTTGTTGCCTGCTTCAGAATGGAAGGAAATGCCTAATTTCAGCTGGGGCTGGTTGAAAATAAAAAGGCCATTGTTTCTCCGTCCAAGTTCATGGGGTCCTTGAAGAAAGGGCAAGCAGAGAGAATCAGGAACATGTAGAAATAACGCCACGAGGCTGCACGCGGTGGCTCACGCCCGTAATCCCAGCACTTTGGGAGGCAGAGGCAGGTGGATCACCTGAGGTCAGGAAGTTCGAGACCAGCCTGGACAGCATGGTGAAGCCCCGTCTCCATTAAAAATACAAAGAAATTAGCTGGGCGTGGTGGCACATGCCTGTAATCCCAGCTATCCTGGAGGATGAGGCAGGAGAATCGCTTGAACCTGGGAGGTAGAGGTTGCAGTGAGCTGAGATCACGCCACTGTACTCCAACCTGGGTGACAGAATGAGACTCCGTCTCAAACAAACAAACAAATAAAAAAAGCCAAAAACCAAAAACACCATGCGAGGTAGGACTTGGCTGGAGGGATGCGATGGGGACAGATGGATCCCATGGGAATGATGCAGTCCTGTCCCCTCTGCCGTGCCCCAGTGTCCCCATCTTCCCCAGGCCTCCTGTCTGGTCTCCCCTGCCCACTAAGGGTATGGACTCTAGCGGCTCAGGGCTTTGGTTTGTTTCATTCCCTCTTGCTCCCCACGCCCCTGGCGCTTAGTAGATGCTCAGTAAAATCTGGGGACTTCTGAAAGGAGGAGCTAGGAGGAGGTCATGGGTCCTGAAGCTCAGAGGCCTAGTTTCCCTGCTGGGGAATCTGGGGAGAGTCGAGTCCTCGCAAAGCTGGTGAGTGAGGAGCTGGGCTCCTTGGCCCACTGCCGGCTCCACGAGTAACCTGGGAAGCTCTTTAATGCACTAATTAATCTCCCCCCCGTGGGGTGGGGATTATGGCACATATCTGCAGAGAAGAGAGCTGGCTGCCAGAGAGACATAAAGATTTGTCTCTTGCCTGAGAGGAGCCCTGGGCAGAGGGGAAGCAGTCTAGCAGCCGCTGACTCACGGTCGCGGGTATGCAGCCAGGCTCTGGTGACGCCCACGCCTCCACGGCGGGGCCACTGGGTCAGCCAGGAGCCAGGGTACTCCGTGGTGAGAAAACACCCATTCCCAAATTGAATGAGGGCATTTAAATAGCATCCTTGATGATCCCAGCCTCATCTCACCCAGCAAAACAAAACAAGACAAAACAAGAAACCCATGAGATGGGTTTGCTCAGCTTTCAACAAAGACAGAGGACTTGGGTGTAGGTTGAACTATGGGAGGGCTTCCCCAGGGGACAGCAGGTTTGGAGAGACCTGGGCTTTCTGATGGAAATGCCTTTGCAGCATCACCCACCTGCTCACTCACTCACTTATCCATCTACGCACCAGCCCCGCGCCCAGCATCACCCACTGCTCACTCGCTCATCCATCTACACGCCAGCCCTGCCCTGAGCCTTCCCTCTGGGCCAGCTTCGGAGGAATCACCAGTTTCCGAGTTCTCGGGGGGCCTTCTATGGAGGGAGCCCTGAAAATGGCCTTTGTCCACGTGTGGGGCCTCGCTTTTCATTCTGTGTCCGTGACTGTCTTTTCTTCTAATTCACATCAACACGTCCCTTTGAGGAGGGCTGGAAAGGTGCAGTGCTGAGCTGTGGCTGGGAAGGCTTGCTGCTGGCCCTGCCGAGCCCCTCCCGCCCACACAGCCTGGGCTGGGAGCCGATGTGAGTCACTGGGCTGCTCTCTGCGTTCACCCAGCGCCTGGCCAGGGCCCAGCTGCTGGGCTGGAGTGTGGTGGCCACCGTGGCCAGACGGTTCGGGCTCCTGGAGGCGGGCAGGTTCAGCGGGCTGCGCTGAGCACTGAGCTGGGGCCAGCTCCCCAGTCCCCTAGGCCTGGGTTCCCTCATCCGCCCTGGGGCTGGCAAGACCCCTCCCCGTGGAGGTAAAGGTACAGGGAGCGGGGAGGATGTCTAGCGATGCGGGAATGAGCTTCTCCAGTCCCAGGGAAGACTGCATCGTCGCCCCTAATCAGAATGTGCCTTCTTTCTCTAGGGGGATTTTATGTGGTTCCAACTTCTTCCCATTTCCTGAATAGTTTGCTAAAGTGGAACAAAGCCCAGCGTATTTCATGAACATTCAGCTCCTCCAGTTTACTTTTAAAGAAAGTATTTCTCGTTGACATCTGGTTTTTCACAAGTTTCCTGATATGAATTATTGCCTGGAATTCTCACCTCTAAGATCAAGTCGGAATTTCTTTCCATCTCACCCGTGGCCGAGCAGAGGGCTGGGCAGTGACGGGGAAATCCAAAACCTGGGAACTTCTGAGACTTGTCAGGAGTGGGAAGGGAGCTTTTGGGCGGCTTCTTCCAGGATCCCACCTCCCGCAGTGTCCTTTGGCCCCAGGTGGGAGCCAGCCTGGCCCATGAAGGCACAGCTGGGGTCCACCTTCCTGACTCAGGAAGGCAAAGAAGACCACCGAAGCGGCCCCCAGCTCCCTCCCTGGCCTGGTCTTCTCACGCCCCGGGACATGCCGAAGGGCGTTGGTGCTGGTCACCTTGGCTTCTGAACTGGGGCAGGTGGGGGTTGGAGACCATCCCAGGAGCATGTTGGGACAGGACGCACATTGCCCCCAGCCCTCCAGCCCCCACAGGGTTTCTGCCTCCTACGGCCTTTCCAAACGGCCTCCCCAAACGGCCTCCGGTGGGTACTGTGTGCTGAAGACTTAGAGGATTATTGGCAGGCAGGGGCTTGGCAGGGGCTTGGCAGGGAGGGGAGGGAGGCAGGGCTGGTCTTCTGCCCTCTGACCTTTCTTTCTCTGCAGACACATTTCCTAAGGCCCCCTGTGTGCCAGACTGTGTGCTAGGCACACTGGACAGACTAGTGAATGATTTCCTCTCTACACCCCAGCAGCCACAGGCAAGGGATGACCATGGCTGTTTCAAGGGCGAGAGGTTGCAGCTCTGTCCTCTCTCTGTCCCAATCCCAGTCCCAGTGGGATGCCGGGGCTTGGCTTGGCCCTGGTTGTGTCTCCCTCAGCCCTCTCTTGCCTAAGGTCCCCCAAGTTTTTCTTTTTTTTTTTTCTTTTTTTTTTTTTTTTTTTTTTGAGACGGAGTCTCGCTCTGTCACCCAGGCTGGAGTGCAGTGGCCAGATCTCAGCTCACTACAAGCTCCGCCTCCCGGGTTTACGCCATTCTCCTGCCTCAGCCTCCCGAGTAGCTGGGACTACAGGCGCCCGCCACCTCGCCCGGCTGGTTTTTTGTACTTTTTAGTAGAGACGGGGTTTCACTGGGTTAGCCAGGATGGTCTCGATCTCCTGACCTCGTGATCCGCCCGTCTCGGCCTCCCAAAGTGCTGGGATTACAGGCTTGAGCCACCGCGCCCGGCCAAGGTCCCCCAAGTTTTTCTAGGGGATGCACTGCCTCATCTCCTGCTCACCAGGCACCCCCTCTCTCTAGTCCTATAGGGTAACCCTGCAGAGAGCTGCCTCTGCCCTGGGCGCTGGTCTCAGTCTTCTGAGCACACAGAGGGACTCTGAGAGGCTGCGTGACCCGTTTGCGAGGCCAGCCTGGTCTGTGTGCCGCCAACCTGGCTCACCTAACTCTGGCCGGGGGTGGACAGCGTGTGAAGGGCCCCACCTTTCCAGCAGACAGCCTGGCCTGCCCCAGGGGGCCCCTGCCTGCGTCCCTCACCCCAGACCATACTTCTGCCCTCCATGGAGGCAGCCCCTCTGCTCTGCTGCCTCCTGGCTTCATGTGGCCCTGCAAGCTGCAGACCTCGTGGAACTTCATCTTTCTCTTTCCTAGGAGGGAAAGGACACTGACCTGGCCTTGTTGTAGATGGGAGCACATCACATGTGGAGGTCGTGGCCTGGTGCTGGACAGCCAGCATCTGCTCAGATGCCCCCTCCTCAGCTGGCTCTGTCACCCTGTCCTTTAGGGCCTGAGAGCATGCCCCTGCCCCCGTCTCAGAGGACTTGCTACTGTGCCCCTCACCTTGGGCCTTGCTTGCCTCTGTATCTCTCATATCTTTGTGTCCTGGGCTCTGACTCCATCCCAGTTTCGGGGTGGCCTGGCCCATCCTGGGGTCTTGAGATACTCGTGGCCTCTGGGGTGCGAGGACTTGGGAGGCCGTGTAGAGAGTCAGGCCAGGCATCCCTCTCTTTAGGAAGCTCCCAGCCTCCCCTGCTGGCAACAGCCCCTGCCAGGACCCCAGCGTGTGGCCTGCCCCCCTCCTAGACTGTTTTCGGTGGGCTTGGCCCCTTCTCGACTGCGTGTTTGGAGCAGTCAGGGACAGAGTTCCTGAAGTGCAGGCGCTGATCTTTGAATTTTGAGATCACTTCCAATCTGTTTTTTTTTCTTTTTTCTGTCTTCTCACTCACCTCCCTGCTGTGGGGTCTGGTTTTCGGCATAATCAGAGAAGGGACGAAGACCAGGCAGAACCTACTGACGAACTAATCCACGAGTTGTTGTTGACATCACGATTGCTGACATCTACCGGGGTTTGGCCCAAATTTGTGTTTGCCCCAGAGAGCGTTTTGGGAGGTGTACTTGGAGCGGCTCATGCATTTAGCCGTGAGCTATGACTCTGGGCCAGATCCCCTGCCAGGGGGAGGGGTGACGTCCGTGGCTCGGACCAAGCATGGTCCATGTCCTGGTGAGGTTACAGCCCTCTGGGGTGGGGGCAGATGGTGACCTCGGGGCCCCAGGGCAGGAGCCCATGGGGGGGGATGCTCTGAAGCATGCATGTGTGATGGGGGCCTCTGACTGGGGTGGCATCAGGGAGGGTCTCTCAGAGGAGGTGGCATTCCCCAGAAAAGGACGTCATCAGCCTTGTGTAGTGCCAGGTGGGTGGGGGCGTTTGCGGATAATGTGAAGGCTGGGTCCCCAGTCGTCTTCGGTGCCTACCCACTCACTTCCTTTGTGGGCTGAGGGCTGGGCTTTCTACCCTTGATCCTTATTATCACCATTATTTAAAATAGAGGCGGGGCTTCTCTGCCACCCAGGCTGGACTGCAATGCTGCGATCTTGGCTCCCTGCAACCTCCAACTGCTGGGCTCATGCCCTCCTCCTGCCTTGGCCTTCCGAGTAACCCAGGCTGGTATTGAATTCCTGGGCTCAAGGGATCCTTCCACCTTGGCCTGCCAAAGCGCTGGGATTACAGGTGTGAGCCACCATGCCCGGATCAAATGCTTGACCTTGATGCAGTGCCCAGGATGGCTGGCTGCAGGTGGCCAGTCAGTGACCATCCCAACTCTGCTGCTAATGGCTGCCCGCCCTAGGCCGATTGCCTATGCTCTCGGAGTCAAGTCTTTCCTGCAAAATGCAGGTGTATGGTGCCCACCTGATGAGACTGTCGTGGCTGTGATACAATGAGGGCAAAAGTGCTGGGTTCCGAGCTTGCACCAAGCAGTGTCCGCTTCTCTTGTTCCAGGGAGGAGGCCCAGACATCCATCACCTACCAACCCCCAGTGGTCATTCCTGAGCCCCCAACGAGAGAAGCTTTTTGGCAGAGGCAGGCGGAGGGTAGTTAGCCAGCTGCCAGTACCTCGGTGACCCCACAGGGCTCTTCTGGGAGTGGAGCTGTGACCTGGCCTGGGTGGAGTGGGCCCAGGCTCCACTGCTCCTCGGCACGCCTGAGGGTTTGTAAGCAGGGCTGAGTCATGGCCACAAAATCACTTGTGCAAGAAATTTTTGCATTTCTGCATTTTTTTCTTAAGTCAATAAATTCTGACTTTGAGTTCTCATTCTACTGCAAGAAGCAAAAATTTCCCTTAAACCTTGCTGTCTGGAGAAATTTGGAAAAGCTTCTCAGAGGTGGCAGGAGGAGCGGGAGGGAGGGAGGGAGGGAGGGAGGCATCGCCAGGGTGCAGACCAGAGCTGGAGCAGAGTTCAGGGACGGCAAGAAGCGCCAGGAGGGAGTGTCCAGGGGGTGGGGCAGGCGGTGGCGCTGGGATGGTCACTCCCTAACATTTGTCAAGACGCCACTGATTGATTATTTATTTATTTATTTTTTGAGATGGAGTCTTACTTTGTTGCCCAGGCTAGAGTGCAGTAGTGCGGTCTCGGCTTGCTGCAACCTCCGCCTCCTGGGTTCAAGCAATTCTCCTGACTCAGCCTCCTGGTAGCTGGGATTACTAGCGCCTACCACCACACCTAGCTAATTTTTGTATTTGTAGTAGAGATGGGGTTTCACTATATTGGCCAGACTGGTCTTGAACTCCTGACCTCAAGTGATCCCCCCACCTCAGCCTCCCAAAGTGCTGGGATTACAGGTGTGAGCCACCACGTCCAGCCTAGGACCCCTTTTAAAGACAGATCGTCCACGTGAAGTTCCATCAAGGATATACAGACCATTAGGGAAGAAGCAGGTGTGAGAAGGTGGGGGCCCCTGTGAGAGGAGGGGTGGGAGCAGGCCTCACTCTGTCGGCTAATCCCTCATCCCTTTTACTGTCTCCCCACCTGGAGGAAAATGCCATAGAAGTGTTTGTTGTAGTATTAGAAGGAGACCGTGAATGTTATCTGGTGTCTGTTTCTGCATAATTCTATCAGGAATGTTCCCAGTCATCTGTGTGGCTAAATCCCCTTTGGTGGCCTGAATTTCCGTGGCTGCCCTGGCCCAGGTGCCTGTTGATCCAGAGGATGGGGAGAGGTATTCTTCTGAAAAGAGAAGATGGGAGCGGACTGCAGGAGGGCTGCAGGGGACATCTTTCCTTGGCTCCACCTTTGGAAGTTGCCTCCTCTTACCGGGCCCTCTGGGGTTCTCCTCTCTCCCCAGACCCTGCGGAAATTGTAGCCCACACTGCACAGGTCAGCATGTGGTTGTGCACTGGCTGATTGGGCAGATCTTTCCTGTTGGTTTAAAGTTACTGGGGGGTGGAGAACACGTTCCTATTTCCTGTCTCTGCCTTTATATCTCCTGTAATGCCGTGTACAAAAGGATGTGTTGAGCAGAACTCTTGGTGACAGGTCACAGAAACCCCACTCCAACTAGCTGAAGTGAAAAATGGGAATTCCTAAGTTCATAGAATCAGTATGTCCAGGGGGCTGGCTTCAGGCATGGCTGGCTCCAGGGGTTCTAACGTAGGCACCGGGTTTGGTTCCTTATCTGTCTCCATCTCTGGGTTCTGTTTTCACTGCATGTGGGCTTCCTTCTCAGGCAGCCCTTCCAGGTCCTGGTCCATGGGAAACAGGCTAAAGAGTGCTGTTGTTTGTCCCTGCTCCTAAGGGAAGCCAGAGCTAAGGCTCCCTGGCCTGGTTGGGTCACATGCCCACCCAAACCCTTCATGTTGGCCAGGAAACTGAAACACTTTGATTGCCTGGCTAGGCCCACGCACCCAACCCTGGAGCCACGCTGACGGAGCCTGGAGGAGGAATTTGGTCTCCAGATGAAGATCAAGAGCTGTTACTGGAAGAAGAGAGTGCAGGTTCTGGGCAGGAGCCCACGGAGGGCAGGGTGAGGAGTTGGAGCAGGGCTTAGCAGCAGTCTTGAACCTCTTCTGGCCTTGTCACTGTGGAGTCATCTGCCCACCCATGGCCATTGGACAGTGCCCTCCCCACCTTGTGCTGCCTGGGTCTTTAGAGGTGTCAGCTCTGGGCGATGTGACTTCCACTGGAAAAGGTGACAGAGCCACTGCCATTCATGTGGCAGGGCCACGCTCGTCCCCTCCTTCTGCTTTTGTGGTTGCTGTCTGGTGGATCCTCAGTCCTCCGCTCTGCTTGAGTCACATCCACGGTGATCTGGCTCACGAGTAAACGCAACCCCTGGCATGAGGTTCCACCGCCATCTCGCCCGTGGGCTGCGGCATCTCCTCCGTGGGTGCTTGTGCCATTTGTAGCCACTGTGCTCTGTGGAGCCACTGCAGTGACAGGTTATGGGATGGAGGGCACTGGGAGGTGACATGCCACACCAGCAAAGGCAAGCTGTCTTGGGACAGCTGGGATCTTTGTGTCCAGGGCATGGAGGGCAGCCTGGGGAGGACTGGAGGTGGCTCCATCACATGGTGCTGTGGACTGAAGGCAGTCAGGGAAATGGTGCAGACCACTGAAGGTGGCTGTCGTAGCCGTGGACATGGAGGTGTTCTGTGGCCACACATTCAGTGTTGATCTGAGTCTTCCGGTGCCCTCAAGCTTGCTGCCCCACTCAACCCAAATAAGCCAAGAATCGCTGTGTTAAGTCAGGGATTGCTGGCATTGCAAGGACTTCAGGAGCCTGGCTGGGTTCTCATTTTACAGATGAGAAAGCTGAGGCCCAGGAGGTGAGTGCGTTGGGTAGAGTTCTCTCCCTGGGAATGGCAGAGCTGGGTCTAGAGCCAGGTCTCAGTATTCTCAGGCCAGTCCCCTTTCCAGATGGAGACCTAAAGAGTCTCCCAATGGCCCATCCCTGGAAAGGCACCTGGATGCCACGAGCCAGCCCTGGCTATCGTGGACTCAGCCACATGTCTTCAGGAGCTGGGCTGGGCTGGAAGCTGGCTTCTTGGAGCTTTCTTCCACATCCCTGCCCCAGAGCTGTGAGGTTCCTTATGAGGGAACCCATGCACAGCAGTGAGCCATGGGTACGGGTTGGTTTCCTTCTGCCAGGAAGTCAACTGGGAGTGCTTGTTTTTGTGTGTTTGCCTCCAGCCTCCAGGTTTGGGGTGTCTGTTTACAGGAATTGTGGGAGAGAAGGTGAGTCACAGTTGGGGCTCCTCTTGTCTTCCCTAAAGGAAGCCAGCCTTTGCTTGCAGCTCTCCCCACTGCGGGGACAGCTGGTGGGCGGGGATACTGCTATGGCTTGAAACCCTCCTAAACTCATGCTGAAATTTAATTGCCAGTGTAACAGGGTTGGGAGGTAGGACCTTTGAGAAGTGATTAGGTCATGAGAGCTCTGCCCTGGGGAACGGATTAATGCTGTTATTTCAGGAGTGGGTTAGTTCTCATGGGAGTGGCATCCTGATGAGGGGATGAATTTCAGCTCCCCTTTTCCTCTTTCTTGCCCTAGCCTTTCTGCCTCCTACCATGGGATGATCCTCGCCAGAGGCCAGCACCGTGCTCTTGAACTTCCCAGCCTCCAGAACCAAATAAACTTCTGTTCTTTATGAATTACTCAGTCTGTGGTATTCTGTTACAGAAAGAGGTCTAAGGCAGCGGCTGGGCAGATTCATTCAGCCCAGTGCCAAAATTCCACATGGCACTGACTGTGTGCAGGAAGGTTGCTAAGGAGTGGTCCTGGGATAGACTCACAGGAGCTCAGTTCCCAGGGTGCGCAGAGGTCACTGTGTTCCAGCTGGGATACCTTCAGTGATGGGAAGCTCACCCCTTGTAGAGACAGCACATTCCAGCATGTCTGGTTTCTGCAGAGAACTAGTGAGGTCAGCCCACAGCTGAGGCTGTGGAAAGGTGATGAGGCTGCCAGCGGGGCTGCTTTTCTGGTGGCCACGAAGGACGACTGTCTTTGCTGTTGTTTCCAGGCTGTGGGTCTGTTCTGCTCACGAACTTGAGGGACAGTGGGTTTGTGGGGGTAGTGCCAGGTGGTTCCAACTTTGCTTTATTCCAGGGTAATCTTTAGAAAGCAGCAGTGAGGGGAGATGCGCTTGCCTTGTACGTGGGAATGGTGAGCTCCACCGCCCAGCCCAGCACTGCTCCACCTGGGGTCTGCAGTGGTAGACGGAGGGGTCCATGGCCACAGGCCATTCACTCCAGGCCACATCTCCCTGTTTTAATCCTGTGGCTGCTGTAACAAACTGCACAAACTCCGTGGCTTGAAGCAACACAGCTTCATTCTCTTATGGTTCTGGAGGCCAGAAGTCCAAATTCAGCAGCACGGGCTAATGTCAAGGTGTCGGTGGGACTGGCTCCTTCAGGAGGCTCCTGGGGAGATTCCGTGTCCTTGCCTTTTTCAACATCCAGAGGTGCCCACATGCCTTGCCTCATGCTCTTTCCTTGTATCCCTCCAATCTCTGCCTTCGCGTCTCCTTCTCTGGCTCTGACCCTCCCGCCTCCCTCTTATAAGGACCCTCGTAATGACATTAGGGCCACCAGACAATACAGGCTCCTCTCCCTTCCCTAGAGCCTTAATCACACCTGCAACATTTCTACAAGGGAACCCATGCACAGGTTCTGGGATTTGGATGGGGGTGTCTTCTTGGGGGCTGAGATCAGCCTGCCCCGCCCTCCAGCAGCAAAGCCAGAGATGAGATGGTGGTTTCCGTGGTTCGCCTCCTGGGGACGCAGAAGCCTGAGTGACTCCTCCAATCCTCCGTCCACGTTGCATGGCGGTTCCTGTGGCTCTTCCGACCCTCCATCCACACTGCAGCTGCGCGTCTTTGGATGCTTGGATCTGGCCTCACTTCTTAGCTTAAAGTCTTTCAGAGCAAGTCTGGCCTTGCTCCATGGGGCTCATTTTTCTCCTTCACCTACTCCATGCTGGCTGCTTGCTGGGTCCCCTCCTTGTCAGGTCCCTTCGCCCGATCTGGAAACTTCCATCTCACCCCTGCCTTCCTGGCCCTTGCCCCATTGCCACCCCTCCATGAGGCCCGAGGACCCTGCAGCTTGCTGGTGCCCTGGCCCTCGGGCATCACAGTGCTCAGTGATGTCTGTGGGGTGGATGAGTGGATGGATGAGTGGACACTGAGCTGCAGACAAAGGAAAGTTATTTTTAAAGCACACGTAACCGACTCGCCTGGCACGTGGCATCTCGGTCCATCCTGCCTGCCGGTTCCAGGGGCCAGAGCCTGCAGCAGGAGGCTCACAGGTCATGTGCTTTTACTTAGAATGAAGGTTTTTTAAGGCACTTGGAAGCAAAATTTGGCAAAACTTCCACCACTCTCAAATCAGCAAATATTTACTGAGCATCTGCGAGTGGAAGGCAGTTCCCCAGGGTGGGGCAGAGTGGTGTGGCCACCACACCCTCCATAAAAATGCCCACGGCTGGGGCCTTCGGCTTTCCCTGACTCGTTATGTAGCTGTGTGTGGGGGTGTGTGACAACACACACACACAAAGAGGAAAAGTCTCCAACTGTTAAATACAGTGTGAGGATGAAGCCACGTGGGAAGCCTGGGGGGTGGAGCTGTGGGGACCTGAGCTGGGCTCACAGGGGCAGGGTTCTTGAAGGGATTGTGTATTTTTAGTGTGGCGAGGGTCGAGAGTCTAGGAGAGGGGACAGCTGTGCCGGCCGGGGTCACAGTGCACAGGGTCCCAGGCTGCCTCCCCCCGTACGGCTGGGTGATGTTGGACAGGCCATTGCATCTCCATGGCGGGGCTTCCCCAGTTGTGTGGGGAGGGCTCTTCAGGCATGTGCATGAATGGCCAGGGTGGGCAGAGCTGCTGGATGGGTTGGGGGTCAGGAGGAGCCCTCCTGAAGCCAGAGTTTATCTTTGGAGGTTTCTGAGTGGGCGGACTTGGCCCGAGTAGAAGGTCAGATTAAGCAATTAGAGAAATCCCCAGCGAGGAGATCCTGCATTCCTCACTGCACTTGGCCGGCTCACCTCCCATCCAGGCAGGTGTCACCTCCTATTTGTGCTGCGTAAATGGATTCTAATCACCTTCTTCTCCTCCATCACTTCAAGAATGGCCTCGGTAGCCATAAAGGAAATTAGTTTCAGGTGGAAGCCTATTTTTTTACCGTGGCGGAGACCAAACTGTTAATTACCTGGAAATCGCGTGAGGATTTTTGCCTGAAAAGTTTTTTCCTTGGGTTTAACTTTTCATAGATATTAATTATAGATATTGGCTTTAGCCCACTGAAATAATTCCTCTCTCAAGAGATTAAAGGCATTTTAAAAAATATTCCTTACGAAACCTAATGCATATTCTTTGTCTCTATTTATGCTCAGTATATGGGATGGAAACAGGAGATTGGGGATGTGAACATCATTAGACACCTTTTCTGCATTTAACAAAAGGTTGATTCCAGACTACATGTGTTTTCAGATCTCTGAAGCCAGTGGGAATTTGAGGGCAAAGGGCAAGAAGGCAACCCTTCAATATTATAACGACGAATCCCAATAGGAATGTCAGGACTTGCCTCTATGATGCCTGTACTATGCCACCCACGTTCATGTCCGGGAAACGCTGTCCTATGGCTTTCCCAGCACACTTAAGATAAAACCCAAACACTTTCTCCGGCCCTTTCTCATTTCACAAATCTTACTGCACTGCCCCCAGGCACTCTGCCCTGGAACACAGTGCTCCCGTGCGCTCTGCCATGCTGTGTTCTTGTAGCTTCCAGAACATGCTAGGCCCTTCCTATCTCAGAGCCTGTGCCTGGGTGACTCCCTCTGCCTGGCATGCATAGCTGGCTCCTACTTATTTTGGGGACCACTGTGTCTCTGTACCATCTCTGCTTCCTGCTCATTTCCTTAATTATATTCTGCACATTGGATTTAGCTGATCTTTTTGTCTATTTATGCTGCGTGTGTGTGTGTCCATGTCTATGAGAAATAACAGCTTTCTGAAGGCAGAGACAATGTCAGACTTCAGGACCATGTTGAGTTTGAGGTAACCCATGGGACAGCCTGTGTCCATGTCCCCCGAACCCAGACTCCGGGTTCTCTAACTTGGCGTTAGAATGTCTGCTGTCTGGGCCCCATGCTGGGAGCCAGGTTTAATGGGTCTGGCCTGCGGCCTGGGCATCCAGATGATTCACTGTTGAAGGCTGTGCATGAGTCTGTTCACACGCTGCTATAAGGACTTACCCAAGACTAGGTCATTTATAAAAGAAACAGGTTTAATTGACTCACAGTTCGGCATGGCTGGGGAGGCCTCAGGAAACTTACCATCATGGTGGAAGGGGAAGGGGGAGCAAGGCACCTTCTTCACAAGGTGGCAGGAAGAAGTGCAGCAGGGGAAATGCCAGATGCTTCTAAAACCATCAGATCTCGTGAGAACTCACTAATCTGAGAACAGCATGGGGGAACCACCCCCACGATCCAACCACTTCCCACTGGGTCTCTCCCATGACACAGGGGGATCATGGGAACTACAAGATGAGATTTGGGTGGGGACACAGCCAATGCATATCAGGCTGGGAATTTGGAGGGCCTGTGGATGGCCTGCAGGGTAGGCAGGACCCTGTTGTGCAGGGTACAGACCTTGTCCGCAGCAGCTGCACGGTGAGACCCTCACGCTTGCACTCCCGTCTTCTGCACCCTCATGTTCCACCGTGATGACTCCACGTCGTCGTGAAAATAAAGGAATGTTGGGTTTGCTGGATTTAAGAGGCCAGGAATTTGTGTCATGGATTTCAGAACTAGTTCCGCCAAGAGTGTATACAGT
Organism: Macaca fascicularis; assembly: GCF_037993035.2. Classification (NCBI taxonomy): domain Eukaryota; kingdom Metazoa; phylum Chordata; class Mammalia; order Primates; family Cercopithecidae; genus Macaca; species Macaca fascicularis. The sequence goes on along the minus strand of NC_088379.1, from coordinate 5,869,681 downwards.
TTAGAACAACAGCTGTTCATTGACCACTCAAAGCGGAGGCCTTAGTTTTACTGGAGTTGGACTGAGACTTCAGATTCCGAGGCCTGAGCTGTCTGTGTGCCAGGCTGGTGGCAGGCAGCTCTGATGTGCCAGGTGGTCCTGCACTGAGGGAGCCAGCTGGGTGCCATGGGGCCCAGCGAGGAGCTGTCCTCCCGGCCTCCCGAGGCAAAAACCAAGGCTTGGTGGTTGGTGGGGGGATGGCCACCCTCTCCCTGGTGTGTGTCATGAATTGCTGATGGGTGAGCTCCTGCCACTGAGTGTGCAACGTGGAGTCCAGGGGCCTTGTCTGAATCTTCTCTGTACCCCACTGTTGGATTTAAGGCGTGGTGGGGTAATGGAAAGAAAAGGAATGGGTGGATGAAGGCCTGGCAGAGGGAGAAGGAAGATGCCATTCTCCTAATTCCTGATGCCAAGCAGGGCCAGTTGGAGCCAGGGGCTTGTATGATTTCCAAGCTTATTTTCTGGAAATATCTAGTAAGCATTGGTTTAGGTGGGTGAGGTTGATTCAGGCAAGAGGTTGCTGTCTAGCTCAGAGGGAGTGGGGCCAATTGATATTTCCCCAGTTTTGGAAAGTTCCATGTGTGGGGACCTGAACAAAGTGCCTGTGGCTCCTATTTCCCACCCTGTTTTGCACGCTGTGGGGTGGCCTCGCCAGGTGCATCCCATGTGTGAAACATGACACTTTCCAGCTCCTTCCCAAGGCCAAGCTCGGTCACCGAGCAGTGGGAATTGACTTGCGGATGAATTTGCGAGAAATTTCCAACACCCCCCACGTTTAATTCCTTTTATGTCTCCAAGTTGCATGATTAATTAAGCAGCACCCACACAGGTTGTTTAAAAAAGGAATGATTTTTCAAAACAAAGTAATGCCCCAATGGTTTGTCAGAGAGAGAGGGAAGAAAGCTTTAATAAGCAGAATGCTGTTTAGTAAATCATAATTATTTATGTGGGCAAATGCGTCAGCTCAGTGACGGCACCCAATTAAACATCTAATCATGTTGACTTTGCCCTTCATACTCACAGAGCCGACCATGTCCCTGTGGGTTGACCAGATGTCCCCACATTCTTGTGGGCAAATATTATCACCTTTCTTCCCCCTGAGTTTTTGAACTGATGTCCTTGAGGAGTTATTCCCAGACTTTGGTGTGTATCAGAATCTCCTGAGGACTTGTTGTAAAGGCAGAGATGGGAGCTCGCTGCAAACATCCTGGTCCCACCAGACCCCGGGCCTGTGCGTGGGCCCAGCGTCTGCAGTTTGAATGAGCTCTCTGGGTATTACATGCATATGTCCTCGGGTGAGCCTTTTTCAGGCTGCGTGACCAGCAGAACCAGAGAGCTCCGTAGTGACCTCCTGTGTGGCTGGGAATACCCTTGGCGCTCTTCTTGTTCAAGGTGTGCAAGAGCTGGAATTGAATTGGGGGCAGGTTCGGATTACCCCAAGTCACCCACCTCTCAGCAGAACTTTGCAACCACAGGGATGTCGGGTGGGACAGTGGTTTGGCAAAAGCCATCCAGCCCTTAACATGCTTTGGGCCTGCGAGGGCATAGGGGAACAGGGAAGGAAAGACAGAGGCTTTCCCTCCTGAAGCCCACAGTCCAGGGAGGGGAAGCAAAACCCAACACTCATCTTCTAGAGCTGCTGGACCGTGGAGTGGACAGCTCGTTCCGTAGGAGGCCCAGGCAGACTTCCTGGAAATGGAAGCACTTCGCTGACTCTTGGAGGAAGATATTAAGTTAAGCATATGTTTATTGAGTATCTTCTGAGTGTTTGGCCGTGTGGTAGGAGGCAGTGGTTCAATACGGACCAAACCATTCAGATTCTTACCTTCACGGAGCTTATATTTTTTAGCATGGGAGAGAGACCAAAAACCTAAAAACAGTGAAATAAGTTCAGATGGGGCTAAGTGCTATGGAGAAAATGGAGCAAGTGATGACCCACCCGGGCCAGGGTGGTCGGGATGGCTTTGGAGCCCCCCAGGCAAGGGGAAAAGGCGTTTTGGGACCTCAGATGATGGAATGAACTGGGCATGTTTGAGGGACAGAAAGTGTCTTGTGACTCAGCAATCCCCTCCTAGGTATAAACCCCAGAGAGATGAAAACCCGTGTCCCCACTATGGCAAGATTCATGGTACCCAAAGGTGAGACCACCCAAATGTCCAGCAACAGACACGGAGAAACCAAATGTGGCTCATCCACACAGTGGAATATTATTCAGCCACAGACAGGAATGGAGCCCCGACACCTGATACATGATGGGCCTTGAAAACAGGACACTCAGTCAAACAAGTCAGCCACGAATAGCCACATACTGTATGGCTGCATGTCTATGGAGTGTCTAGAATCGAGACAGCCACAGAGATGGAAAGCAGGTCAGTGGTTGCTTGGGACGGGTGGGGGTGGGCACGGGGGTGGTAGCTAACGGGCATGGTGATGGAAGTTCTCTAAAATGGACTGGTGGTGTGTGTGGGGATCTGTGAATATGCTAACAGCCACTGGCTTGGTGCACGTCTGGCACGCGAATGCGATTCCAGCTGTTTAAAAACAAGGGTAGTGCGACCAGGGCAGAGGGCTGGTGCAGGGAGGGAGGCCCCGTGCTGTGGTCGGGCTCCCCAGGCCGTGGCGGGAGAGAACGGGAGGATCTGGAAAGGGCAGGTGTGGGGAGGGCCGGGGTGTGCACACCTGTGTGGGGTGTGAGCACTAGGCACGGCAGCTGTGGTCTCCCTAGGGTGGTCATGGGGCCGGCCTGGGGAGGGGTTTCTGCAGAAGAGCTGCAGGGAGGCTGGAGACCATTCCTCTTCTCCCTCCACCCCACCTCAACTCATTCACTCAAGAACACGCAAAGGCTCCTTTGCTTTTTTCAGGCAGGCCCTGGCTGGGTTGGTGGAGGGAGGGCTCCTCTGCCTGGATCCTAACTGGACCCTAGGACGCTGAAATCCCAGACTTCCTGAGCCTTGAATTTGCCAAGATTTGTATTGTAATAAAGACAACGACCAACCAAGCAACAAAAAACCCAGACTCGTGTTCTAATGAAGGACAGGACTCATGCTCGTTTTAGACCTCGCGAGAGGAAAGGCCTAAGGAAAAAGAAACTGGACATGACCCACATTCTCATTCCTCACAGATACCGATGGCCAGCTTTTTGGTGCCTTCCCATCCCATTTTTCTTCTGTGCAAAGATAAGGACCTTAGTGTATATGTATACACACACACACACTCACACACACTCACACACACACACACACACACTCACACACAGAGTTTGGAATTTTTCTTTGTGCACCTAACATTATATTGTATGCATTTTCCTACCTTGGTGAAAATCCTTTGGAAAGGACAGGTGGCCACATGGTCATTTCTTTATTTTTCTATCACCGTGTCCTTGGAATGATGCTCATTTTTACGTTATAAATAATTATGCTGACGTGCATTAACCCAATTAATACCCTTGGACATAACTCTTTATCCATGTGTCTGGTGGTTTCCTAGGATGAATTCTCTCTGAAATGAAGTCTCAGGGCCAAAAGTCAGGAATGGGGCGTGTACTCGGTGCCCATGCGGATGTTCTCTAGACATGTCCACCAAGGTACCCCAGAATCACAGCATGACCCGTGTGTGCTTACGCCCCCAGTGCAGGCGCCTCAGGGGCCTCCTGGTGCCTTCCTGGGAAGGGCTGGGCTTGGGAAGGGCATCTCAGAAGATGCCTGGTCTGGCCTGTGGCCCACACCTGTCACCTGTGCAGTTGTCCACCCCTGGAATCTGACCCTGGCTGCCTCATTCTGAAGTCCATGCTGTCAAGTGTCACGTGAGGTGAGTTCACTCCTCTGGGCCTCAGTTTTCTCATCTGTTCAGAGGGATGACTGATACCTACCAGGCACCAGGTAGGAACTCAATGGCTGTTGCGTTTTATTAATTGTAGTAGCAAATTAAAATAGCGATGCAAAGAGGGTGGGGCTGCTGCGTGAGCTGGGGGTCCCAGGGCTGGTGGGGAAAGGCTGTGTGGCTTGACATGCTGGTTTCCAGGGCCCTGCTAGGCACTGCAGCAGGATCCATCTTCTGGGAAGTCCCCTGGAAGCTCGGCTCTGGCCAGGTGGCTTGGGAACCTTGCAGGGCTGAGCCCCAAGGGGCAGCCCGGGGAGCGTGGCTGAGCCAGGCTGGGGAAGGCAGGTCTGACAACATTTAATTTTCTCCTTGAAATCAGCCTCGTGCTTAATCCTCCTCGAGTGTGAAGACAAATGCACCATTAAGGCACCAAACAGGGAAGGTGGAATGGCTTCTTGATAATTTGTGATGAGTGTGAAGGGTGAGAGGAGGCGGGGCTGGGACTGTAGTCCCCGGGAAGCTGCAGCAGCAGGCTTCGGCCGAGTCGTGTTCTGTGGTCTCAGAAACCTCGCCTTCTGGAATTCTGGCCCTTTGCTTTGGTCAGCTGCTGCTTCTGCCCACACCTCATGACCTATGGTGGCCCATGGCTGGGGGAGTGTATTAATCCGTTCTTACATTGCTTTAAAGAAATACCGGAAGGTCGAGACGGGCGGATCACTAGGTCAGGAGATCGAGACCATCCTGGCTAACACAGTGAAACCCCATCTCTACTAAAAAATACAAAAAACTAGCCGGGCGAGGTGGCGGGCGCCTGTAGTCCCAGCTGCTCGGGAGGCTGAGGCAGGAGAATGGCATGAACCCGGGAGGCGGAGCTTGCAGTGAGCTGAGATCCGGCCACTGCACTCCAGCCTGGGCGACAGAGCGAGACTCCATCTCAAAACAACAACAACAACAACAACAACAACAAAAACCAAAAAAAAAAAATACCCGAGACTGGGTAATTTATAAAGAGAAGATGTTTGATTGGCTCGTGGTGCCACAGGCTGTGTAGGAAGCATCGTGGCATCTGCTTTAGGGGAGGCCTCAGGGAACTTTTATTCATGGTGGGAAGCCTGCAGGTGTCTTACCTGGCAAGAGCAGGAGAGAGAGAGAGAGAAAGGAGGGAGGGAGAGAGAGAAAAAAGAGAGAGAGGGAGAGAAAGAGAGAGAAAGAGGGAGAAAAAGGAGGTGCTACACACTTTTAAACAACCAGATCTTGGGAGAACTCACTTCCTGTACAGTGCAAAGGAGGGTGGTACTAAACCATTCATGAAACTCCATCCCCGTGACCTCCCCACAGGCCCCACCACGAACACTGGAGATTACAGTGAGGCTTGGGTGAGGACAGAGTCAAACCGTAACAAGGAGCAGCAGGTGTGGCACTCGGGAGGGATCAGGGGCTCCTGTGGACCTCCCACTCCCTCTGCTCCTTCCCATTCCAGGACGGTCCTGGGGCTTGGTCCTCTCTCATGAGCTCACTGGGGGCTGAATGGGCCTGGAGGACCCCAAACTTCATTAATTATGAGTTGTTTTTGCCAAGGACATTTCATCTATGACATCTTTGCTTTGGTGTAAACAGACCAGTCTTCCTTCTACCTCATGGGGAGTGATGTATGCAATGTATGTTCCATAAAATGCTTCAAAGGGAGAAAGAAAGATAATATGATCCAATTATACAAAATATGTTGGCAGACTCCTATTGATCCTTCAAAACCCTAATGCAGTATTGCCTCCTCCATGTAGACTTTCCTGATTACCCTGACAGAGTTACAGGGTTACTCACATCTTCCCCTACCCGTGCTGTGCTGCACGCACATTTCTGCTTCAGGGGAGGCCTCAGGGAGCTTTTATTTATGGCAGGAACTGTGGGCACTGTGATCGTGGCTATAGTCGTGGCTCCTGGATGCCCGCATCCAGCCCACTGGACCGTGAACTGTGAGTGGAGGGACCAGGCCTCTTCATCTTTGTGTGCTGTACCCAGCCCTGCTCTTGGCTCAGAGCAGACCCGAGTCATTCTCTGTTGAATGCAAAGGAGCACTGAGAACAGCATTTTGCCAAATCTTAAGCATGACAGAAACGTTTACTGCATCATCTCATTGAACTCTTCCTCCGGCTTCCCCTCTCTCAGTTGTTCTGAACCAGCATGGCGTGGCCAACGCTTGGTGATGGCTGCAGACCTGGGAAGGGGCTGGGACCGGGGCTCACCGCTGCTCACTCTGTGGTTCAGGCCCAGTTGGGGGTTGAGGGTGATCTCCACTTGAGCTCCCCGTGTGGTTGCTGCTAGACTGGGCTGGAGTGGTGCCTGGGGGCTGCATGGATGTCTCTATCCACATCCTGTGAGCTGGCCCACCAGGCTGCTCACAGACATCTGTCTCTCTCCTCTTGTGCTCTTGGGGCCCCTGTGGTTGTTCTCTGCTATGGACCAGTTGGGGCTTCCTTCCAGCGTGGTGCCCGTACAGCAGTGGAACTGCTGCCATGAGGCCTGGGCTGCAGCGAGGGGGTCCCTGCAGAGAAGGCAGAGGCTATGTGCCCTTTTGGGTCCCAGCCGTGGAATCCACAGAGTATCACTTCCACAGTCAACCTGTCAGAAGACCGCCTGAGTTCAAGGGGAGGGAACAAAGGCCCTGTCTCTCACTGAGAGCAAAGTCAAAGCATTTGGGGCTGTGTTTGAACTCTGCCACCATGAGAAAAACATGGCTCTGGAGGGCCTGGACCCCCAAACCAGCCTCCATAGCCTGGGGAGACTCTGATTCTCCAGTGATGGCTTTCCTTGCTGCTGGGAGGGCTGGAAGCTGCAGTGCCACCACTGAGGGAGTGTCTATGGTGGCAGGCACCAGGCATGCATTACCTTTTCTGCTCCCAGACCTGGGAGGTGGCCTCACTGAGCCCTTTTGGGACTGAGGCTTGGAGAGGTATGTGGCCAGCCTGAGGTCACAGAGCCCAAGGATCAGAGCCTGGATTAGAACCTGGGGCTGTCTGGCCCCAAGCCTGGCCTTGCTGGGCCTCCACGTGTCCTTCCAGGGCAGGAGCTGACGGAGCCCTGTTGAGCTGCAGTGCGCGCCCCATAGCTCACGGTCAGTGCCATTCTGTTTGCTCCAGGGTTAAGTCCAGACGTCTGTGACAGCCAGGCAAGTGGGGGTGGGGTGAATGTATGAGGGGACTCATCCCAAACAGGCGGAGGGCAGAGGGGCTGTTTCTTCCGGGCACACTGACACAAGCCATGCGAGACAAAGAAAAGCCCGGCCCCTTCCCCCGAGGCCACTAATCCAGACTGCCATCTGTCCCCAGCTTTCACAGGCCACCTCCTTCAGAGTCACCGCTGAGGTTAAGATGCAGCGGCCCTGCGGCGGCTCAGTGTGGAGCTGTCACTGTGCCAGAGCTCACGGGCAGGCCCTGCTCCGTCGATGGGGGATGGAGGGGGGGGGCACACCTGCTTCCCAGGCCACATCTTCAAGCACAGCCAGGAAGTACCGGGGCGTGGCCCGTTTCTGTTTTCGTTTTCTCCCTTCTGGGTCTCCTCGTCTCCAGGATCACACGCACGAATTGAATGATGCCTGGCTAGCGAGTGAGTTCCTTGATGCATCCCGTGCAGCTGAAAGGCAGTGGGGACATCCCTGACAGTGCCACCAGCAGGTCACAGCACCCCTTGCATTTCATCCACACCACCGCACCTGCTCTTGTGCACTTGTGCACTTGTGCCATGTTCATGTGCATGCTCACACACATGCGGGAGGCCCTGCGGGGCAGGACGGAACATCAGCTTGAGCAATTCTGGGATGGAACCCAGAGGCCGGCGGTGCTTCAGGCCTCTCGAGAGCTAGCCAGGATTGGCTCCAGCCTGGCTCCACACCCGCCTTGCAGCCTGAGGGCCTCCCCGAGGTCTGTGTGTCCCCCGCGTCTGTGCTCATCACCGCTGAGCCTGGGTTCCCCGTGCTCTGGCTCTGATCCTCTCTGCGTTAACCGAGGTGAGGGAGCCACTTTCTTCTCGACTTCTCCGGAAAACTGCCGAGTGTCTGCTCCGGGGCAGACGAAGCCTTCGTCTTGTCCTCCACAGCCTCCCCAGCAGCCCGCAGGTTGCGATCCTGTGTTCTTATGGGGCCTTGTGGGTGAGGTGGGCTTTCTTGAGATTTGGTAAAAGGTGGCAGGGGACACATTGCATCCCTTCCAGGCAGACACACTTGGCGCCCCTCTGCATGGTGGCCTGGGGTGAAGAGTTCCCTCCAGCCCCATTGCCAGGGAGTCGTTTCCCGGCCTCACCCACTGCTCTGCTCCCTCCCTCCTTCCTCGCCTTTCACCTCTCTGTCCTGTTTCTTCTCCCCAGGCCCCAAGAGCAGTGAAACTAAACCCTCTGGGTCCTCAGGCACAGTGGCTGAACCCTGTTTTGTGGCTGTGGTGCCTGCTGTCCCCTCTTTCAAAACATTCCTGTCAGGGTTTTCCCAGGGCCGGCTGGTGCCCCCTGGTTGGACTGCACGGGATCCCAGTCCTGCTGGCCAGGCCGGGGCTGGAAAGGCCCATTCCTGTGGCCAGGCTGCCCCATCCTGGCCCCAAGTGGACTCGCGTGAGGCCTGTGGCACCTTGCCCTGCTCCCTCCCTGGAGGCACCGTAGGCTCAGGGTGCTGGGGAGGGTGTGGACGTCTGCTTTCTCCTTCTCTGGGGCTCCTCATCCAGCTGTGACGCAGGGGGTGGCGGGAGCTGAGGATGACCGGACGGGAGGAGGCGGGAGCTCACGGGTGGCATTTCTTGGCCATAGTGTCCTTTGCCTGGGCTGCTGTGACAAAGGACCGCAGGCCAGGGGCTTCCACAGCGGAGGCTGATTCCTCAGTCCTGGAGGCTGGAAGGCTGAGACAAGGTGTCGGCAGGGTTGGTTTTCTTCCGAGGCCCCTCTCCTTGGCTCGCAGATGCTGTCTCCTCCCAGCATCCTCGTCTGTGCCTGTGTCCTAATTTCCTCTTCCTGTGAAGACACCAGTCACACTGAGTCAGGGCCGTGCTGACCCCCTTATTTTAATGTAATCACCCCATTTAAAGGTCCTGTGTCCAAATAAATACATACATTCTGGGGTGCAGGGTGTTAATTAGGCCTTCCACAGGTGGGTTTGGAGGGGACACAGTTCAACATGTGACAGTCACCTGCATGTGTCAGGTGCTGTGGGGAGGCCCGAAGCTCGGCGCCTAAAAGCAGAATCTCAGCAAGGGTGGATGTGGTGCAGATTCTCTCTCCAGTCTCTACTGGTCCTAAGACTTGGCATATTCCTTGCCTTCTCTGTCCTCTCTTGAAGATGAAGGTGATCGTCCTGCCTACACAGGCTCACGGTGAGAATTATGCAGAGGACATGGACTTGGCCTGGCCCCTGCATGGTGAGGAGTGGAGAAGGGGCCATCTCCAGGTCCAGCTGTGGGAGCTGAGGGCACTCAGGACCTGATGCACTCCTGAATCCACTCCAGGACGCTCAGCGCTGCTCTGTGGTCAGGGCTTGGGGCCTACGACTCTGTCCAGCTGCACTGGGGCCGCTGTGGCCACGGGTGTGGGGCTGGGTGGCTGGGCCCACTCCCGAGGGCCTTCAGCCCATGTGACCAGGGCTACCATCTAAGAGGGGAGTGCCCCGTAGTGTTCGTCCACAGCGTCAGCAGCCGGCTGGTGCCCCCTGGATGGGAACCCAGTGTTCCTCCACGGCGTCAGCAGCCGGCCGGTGCCCCTGGATGGACTGCATGGGAACCCAGTGTTCCTCCACGGCGTCAGCAGCCGGCAGGTGCCCCTGGATGGACTGCATGGGAACCCAGTCCTGCTGGCCAGGCTGGGCCTGGAAGGGCCCATTCCTGTGGCCAGGCTGCCCCATCCTGGCCCCAGGTGGACTCGCGTGAGGCCTGCAGCGCCTTGCTCTGCTATGCGGCCTGGTCTGTGTGGGAGGTTCCGACACACGGGGGCCCCTTTGATTTTGTTCCTCTTGCTATTCCTTGGGCCCCGTTCTGGGTCTGCCTGTGAGGGCGTCCTTTCTACTTTTGGGTATAGGGGCAGCTTGCCGTGCTCAGAACCCACAGGTGGGAGCCTCTCCTCCAAGGGCAGACCCGTCTCTGCGTACCCTGTTTCCTCCCCCAGAACATCTCCTTCCCCCATAATTCTCACACGGTGAAAGCTTTCCAACCCTGCCATCCCATGACCCATTAAAGAATGTCCCTGCCACCAGCTGATTGGAGCTCCTCTCCCTGGGAGGTTCTTGGTGCCAATTTCTTAGCCCCCAGGACTGGGAATCAAGAGGGTCTAAGGACTCCGTCCTCTTCCCTTGCTCCAAGGGCTCTAGGAGCTTTCCAGAAAGACAGCCTCTGTCTTGTAAAGTTGGCCTTCCGTCCCAGGGAGAGTCCTTGCTGGAGAGCACCCAGGCTTCCAGCACCGATCGTCTGAATTTCCTCCTTTTGTAGCTTGCCTGGACTCCCTCCCATCATGATTGGACCAAACCTTACTTGGCTCATGCCCAGGGCACAGAGGGCTGAGGTCATTCAGAGGCCGAAAAAGGGCCTAAGAGCTTCTACCACAGGGTGTTGCAAGGTCATGGGTGTTCGATCTGTGTGGTGTTCTCATGGTCATGTCTGTGATTTCTTTGGGAAGGAGCGGTGTTGTGTGCTCTTGTATGAAGGAGATGAAGACGCCCAGTGCATTGGTCAGGGTTCTCCAGAGAAACAGAGCCAGTAGGAAGTGTGTGTCTAGATCTCTTTCTGTATCTATATCCATATCCATACCTGTATCTGTCTATATCTAGAGCTTTTCATGTATATATTTTCATATCTATGACAGAGATTTGTTATAAGGAACTGGCTCACCTAAAGATGGAGGCTGGGCGGTCCAGAATCTGCAAAACCAATGTCCCAGTTTGATCTGAAGGCTGGCAGGCTGCTGTAGAGCCTGGATGAGTTGATGCTCCAGGTTGAAGGCTGTCAGCAAGAGAATTCTCTTTTAACTGGGGGGAAGGTCAGCCTTCTCTTCTATTCAGACCTTTAACTGATTAGATAAGGCCGGCCTTCATTGTGGAGGGCAATGTGCTTCACTCAGTTTCCTGATTTATACATTAATCTCATTCAAACACACTCCTGCAGAAACACCCAGAATAATGTGTGACCAAATATCTGGGAACCCCAAGGCCCAGTCAAGTTGACACATGAAATTAACCATCACACCTGGTAATACCATCCACCCATCCACCCATCCACCCATTACTCATCACTCATCCATTTGTCTGCATCTGTCCGTCCATCCATCCATCCATTCATCCATTCATTTGTTCATCCACTTAGCAAATGTTTATGGAACTCTACACTGTATTGTGCACTGGGGACCCCCAGGTGAACAGGGAGTGGGCCATCCTGCACCAGGGGCCAGGCAGCATCCAGTGGGGACATAGAGGAGAGGGTCATTCTTTTTGGGGGGAGGATTTGGGAAGACTCCATAATGGAGGTGGCCTTTGCACTTTAAGAATGAATGTGATTGCCATGGTGTGCATAGTCAGCAGAGGAGGCATTCCGAACTGAGGGCATGAGGACAAGGAGATAAGTGTGGCACGTGGGGGGATTGGGAGAGACCCAGGCTCTCGGGGTGGGGATGAGACTGGGGTGTAAATTGGGCTGGATCATGGAGGGTCACTCACAGGGTGCCCAGTGACCCATGGCATCCACAGCACTTGGGTGCTGCTGGAGATACAGATGTCCTGGCCCATCCTGGAGCTGCATTCTGACAAGGGCCCTGTGATTGCTGGGAATGCCGACATCTGAGCAGCAGAGCTGAGATGACGGAGCTGCGGGTGGCCTCTGCGGAGGGTGGTGGGAGAGTCACTGTCTTGCATAGCTTGGGGCACAGCGTGGGGCAGGATTGGGGGGATGGAGGCTGTAGGCCCTGGGAGAACCATGGGCTATGGTGAGCAGTAGCCTAGGGGAGCAGTGGGGAGGCCTGGGCTCCAGCAGGATGGATGAGGGGAAAGCTGCCTGGCGGCCAGGAGTAAGGGGGACACCCCAGTGACCCTGCAGCCTTTTCCTGGGGAGGCTGCTGTGGTCTGAGCCAGCCCAGTGCCCATTCCCCGTGGGCTCCGCTCCTGGTGCTGCCAGACTCCTAGGACCCAGGGCCCGGCACCTGTACGCCGGAGAGCGCTAGTTAGCGAGCGAGGCATGGTGTGCCAGCCTCATTATGTCACCCCCCACAGCAGCCCAGGATGGCGGATTTATTCTTTTCATCATCTGTACAGCCCCCCGGGGTTCTGGGCCCAAGCTCTTCATTTGCTTCCCTGCCAAGCCTCATGGTCCGTGACCTTTAGACTCCCGCTCAGCTCCTACATTTCAATCTGAGCCCTCGGCGCTGGGGCTTTGCATAATGTGGGGCCTCCCGACCGACCGCGCCAGCTGTGCCATTTCGGTGGAGGACGCCACACTGTGTCGATGCGTGCCCCTCCCCCACCCTGCTGGGAGCTGCCCTGGGCCCCCTTGGGAGGCAGGGATGCTGTGGGTCCCACTCTGTGGACAAGGATGCCATGGGGGTGCCCAGGGCACCCGGTTCAATTCTGCCCAACAGACTGTCATGTGTCAGCTTCTGGGGGCCGAGCATGGTCTCAAAGTCAAGATTTGGTAAGGTACTGGGGGACCCCTGCCCTTGGAGCGTGTTTGGTGCCATGGGGACACTGCTGCACTGTCAGAGACAAGGCGTCAGTGATGGGCGCAGTGTAGGACGGCCATCACCAAAGCTCCCCGCTCCTCTGCACCAGGCACTTCCCCGAGGCCTGCTGGGGCACCGGTCAGCTGAGCCCAGGAGTCAGGCTTCAGTGCCCACGCGTTCAACTACTGCCTCCCTGATGGAGGAGGCTGGGCTGGGTGCAGGCGGGGCCCCCAGGCGCCTGAGGGAGGCCAGGCACTGCCACTGCGGGCAGCAGGAATGGCACGGCAGAGAAGGGGGAGGCATCGTCCAGCCCCCAGAGCTTGGAAGTGTGGTGCGGGACCCAGACGCAAACTGTGGACTAGGCCTGCAGAAGCCACAGTGAGGCCAGGAGCACATCCAGGGTGTCATGATGACAACGTCTCCTGGCACCGCTGAGCACCTGCTCCAGGGCAGACATAGCCCTCATCACGTCCTCCACAGCCTCCACAGCAGCCTGCAGGCTGCCATCCTGTTTCCATCCAGGGGCCTGGACACTGGGCCATGGCACAGTACAGACGCTCGCTGGGATCAGGGTGATCAGGCGCTGGCAGCTGTGGCGGTGGGTGGACGGGGGGTGGCCAGAATGGGGACTCAGGAATGAGGCTGGCGGTCACTGTGCGGTGCAGTGCTTCTCAGGTGGGGAGTTCTAAAGCCCCCAGGCAATACTGGCCTGGCCCCCCGTCTGACACTGCAGGGTGGACTTCTGAGTCTCAGAGCCCGGCCATCCTGTGTCTGAGTCCTGTCCCTGGCTCTGTCCATCTGGGCCTCAGGCGAGTCTGTATTCCTGCGTGCCTCAGTTTTCCCATCTGTAAAATGGGTGCCGTGGGGCAAACATCAGAGGGTGGTGGGGAGGAGTCTGAGGTTTGCATTTGTAATACACTGTCCTGTCCACTGTCCCATCCCCTTCTCTGGTCTCAGTTTCTGCATCTGTAAAAGGAGGCCGTTGGGCTCAGGAGCAACATGGAAAGGGGTGGGGGAGGACTGTATCCCCGAGCCTCTCCCAGGAGCCCATGCATCTGTGCAGGCACAGGGGTTAATGGACCGGTCACTCCCACCGAGCCCTTGAGCCTGGAAGCCCCATCTCCCCAGGTGCTGGAGTTCCTAGGACAAGGACCTTGATCCGACGCCAGAAAGATGCCTGGGATGTGGGCTGTCATCACAGTGGCAGGTTCTTCCCTCACCCTGAAATGTATTCATTCTTTTGACACCTTGATTTCGAGACGTGCTGGGGCCGAGCTCCCTGGGGCTGAGCTGCCTGGGGCCGAGAATGGTAGCGTGGACTTTGCAGTTGTGGGGCACTGCAGTTGTGGGGCGCTGCCTTCTCCACCGCCCGCTGCCTGTTCTGCTGCTGCAGAAACAAGGGTGCTGAGTGATCTCAGAAGTTTCCAGTCGTTGCCATGCTATTGGTCTTTCATTACTTTTAGGAAGCAGGTATTATTTTGAATTGCATCCTGTGCTGTGCAAGGGTTGTTGGTCTGAGGACTTCCAGGTACACTCTGTGGCCCAGTGACCCGGCATGGTGGCCTCTCTGGGGTATCACTGGGCGGCCGATGTGGCCACATTGCCCAGGGCTGGGAGGCTGATGCTCTCGCCCTTGGGTCCCTGAGCTTGGAGGAGATCCGGCTTCAGTTCCAGTCCTAGGCTCTGCAGGTCTAGGTGGCCTCCCTGGCCATCATCCTCTAGGATCTGTCTCCTTGGCTGGCTCCCAGCAGCTCAGGTAGGGCCCTGTCTTTGCTGTCACGGTGCCTGGCATAGAGTAGCAGCTCAGCACATGCTTGGAGAACTGCTGTTCTCAGGCCCTGACAGGACTCTCCAGGTGTCTGATGACAGTCGCTCCAGGCTGTGCCCCTCAAGGCAGCCCGTCCACAGCTGCCACAGTTCAGGAGACAGACTCAGGGACGGCCAGTGCTGGGGCTGGGAGGCCGGGGAAGGCCTCGCTGAGGAGACAGGAGCTAGGCTGGGCCTGAAGTCTTGTGGAGTGTGTGGCGGGGGAACTTAGCCCTGGGGAAGGCAGAGCAGGAGAGAGTTGGGCACAGGGTGGAAACTGAGGCTGAGCATCTGGAGTTGGGCTCTGCGGTGCATCCCGTGAGGATCTGAACGCTGTGTCTATCTGGCGTTCTCAGTGATTTCCCCTCCTGGAGCCTCGGTGTCCTTGCCCGTGAATGGTACTCACAGCAGATAGGCGGGAGGAGCCGCCCGTCAGCCGGTGGCGAGTGCACAGTACTGTGCCAGCTTGCACGAGGGCGCCCTGTGCAGCCACACCAGTTATTACCCGACCCTGCTGCTCCCTGTGCCAGGCTCAGCTGGGGCAGGGAAACTGGGCGTGGCTTCGTCGCCAGGCCCCTCCTTCTCAGGCAGCCTCTACCTTCTTCCCTCCAGCAGATCTTTGGGGCAGGAACTGGTAAGACCCCATTCTCCACAGCAAGAAATGGAGGCTCAGAAAGGCATGGTCACTGGCCTGAGGTCACACAGAGGGTCCAGTCCTGGTCCCCTTGGCCTTGAGGGACTGTGTCTTGGCTCTAGGCCCCCCAGGTTTCTGTGGTTGCAGAGAACACAGAGCGGGTGGATGGGGAGTCCCCTCTGGGGGTGATTAGTGGGGAGGTGTTTGTGACCTGGTCCCTGAGGGGGTGGCTTCCTGGGGAGGTGGTGATGGGCACTGGGGTAGAGTGCCCCGTGCACTTGGGGCCCATTCTGGCTGTCTGCATGGCTGTTGAGAGGCCAGGCCTTGATTGTGAGTAGGGACGGATTGTACCACCTGAGTCGGTCTGTGCCCGCTCCGATGAGCACTTAGTGGGCAGAGAGGCTTGGAAGAGCAGGAGAGCGCTGGTTCCGTTTGCTGCAAAGGTGAGATGCCTCCTGGATTCCCGGGCAGCTTATCGTGGCAGGCGATGTTGCTAGTGCTGCAATTCCATGTAGACCGGCGTGAGCACCGTGAAGCTCTAGGTACCAGCGTAAGGGTTGCCAAGCCCTGAAAGAGGCTCCACACATGCACAGATGCTGAGGATGGAGCAGAAAATGAAGAAATTGAGAATCCCTGCCCACTGGCATTCTAGTGGGGAGGAGGCATGTGATAGCTTCCGATGGGTAAACACGTGCCTATCGGCCTTCAGACACTTCTGTGTATGGACATTCACGTGGGTACACAGACCTGCACAGGAATGCATTCATGTATGTGAGTGTGCAATGGGGAAAACAAATAGAGAAGGGGAATATGAAGGGTCTGGAAATGGAGGGGCTTGGCATTTTAGGTAGGGTGGCCAGAGGAGCACTCACCGTGACTTTTGAGAGATTCTGGGAGGGAAGTGAGGGTAGGAGCCATGTGGGTATCTGAGGCCTGAGCCCTCCAGGCAGCAGAACAGCCAGCGCAGGGGCCCTGGGGCAAGGGTGTGTCGCCAGGCTGAGGACTGGGAGTGTGTCTGTTGGCAGCAGGAGAGTGAGGGGGTCTGAGAGTCACAGGAGAAAAGACAGGAGGTGCTGGGGCAGGAGGGGTTGATGGCGTAGGTGAGGGGCATCGGAGAGAATGTTCTTTGCTGCTGTGCTGTGTTGCTGCCTAGCAGAGCCACTGTTACCGGTTTCTTACCATGGTTTGTTTGTTTATTTATTTATTTATTATTTTCTGAGGTGGAGTCTCTCTCTGTTATCCAGGCTGGAGTGCAATGGCACAATCTTGGCTCACTGCAACTTCTGCCTCCTGGGTTTAAGCGATTCTCTTGCCTCAGCCTCCTGGGTATCTGGGACTCCAGGCATGTACCACCATGCCTGGCTAATTTTTGTATTTTATTAGAGACAGGGTTTCACCATGTTGACCAGGCTGGTCTCGAACTCCTGACCTCAGGTGATCTCCCAGAGTGCTGGGATTACAGGCCTGAGCCACCGCACCTGATCAGTTTTGTTGTTTTAATGCTGTCTCATCTCACAGAAGCGAGAAGCTTCTGTTATTTTCCAGATAGAGAACCTGGCCCTGGGGGAGTCCCAGGGCTCCGTTGGGCTCACCTGGGGAAGACTGGTTGGGTGAGGCTCTGAGATAGCCATCCTGAGATGCTGGGCCTCTCTGACCAGCGCACATGGTCACTGGCAACTATTTTTAGTTCCTGGCAGTGCTATGGGAGGAGTTTGGGGCCTCAGGTCCACAATAGTAATGTGAAGTTTCTGACAAGCAGCAGATAACATGGGCAATTTTCATCTTCTGTAGTAAATTCAACTTTAACAAAATTGATTGCAATACAAATAGACAGCCTTTTCGAGATGCCCAGGAAAACCTCCTAAGCCAAAGGGATTCCTGCTCAAAACAATCTTTATCTTGTTATTTGAAGAAAGGCTTTATGCTTCTGGTGGCCTTCTGGTCTGTGTCCACTGGGCTGCTCTTTTTAGAAGGGACCCCTTTTGGCTGCCAGTCTCAGGTGGCCACAGTGACCCACAGTGGCTCCTCCCTAGGGGACCCTGTTCACATCCTTCTCAATATAGCTGCACCCTGGGAGTGAACCCTGGGCTGCAAGACTAGGGGCTGACTCTAGCATGTAATACTTTTATGTATCTATCTATTTATTTATTCAGCATCTTTTGCAAAAGACCTACTATGGATCAGGTATTGAGCTTGGTGCAATGGGTGCCTTTTTGAGGAAAGCAGACAGGATTCTGTGTCCTGGAATATTAAGTCTTATGTTTCAGCCTCTCTGGGCCTCTGTATCCCGTCTATAAAGTGGGAATAATACTACCCAGCGGGGAGGGCCATGAGCTTACGTCAGATCCTGGTTGACAAAGCTCTTTGGAACAGGCGGAACGATGGGCCCAAAGCGGGGAGCTTCGTTTTCTCCTTCTGCTTGACATGCTCTATTGTGGATGTTTTTTCGAGTGTGGTTTCTCTAGGATTTGTACCACGATCCATCTGAAATGTGTGTGCCGTTTTCCTTTTGCTTCTGAATTAGAGATCAAGCAAAAGAGCATGGTGCCAGCGTGCCCAGGGGTTCTTGGGATGCCAGCGGACTGTGGTCCAGGGGTGCTGTTGGATGGTTGTCATCTGCGACGTGAAGTGCATCTTCTTTTGGAATCAATGTTCTTTTTGAGGAGACGGCGTTCTGTTTGACTCATGGTGGGAATGAAGAGGCCACGTTTGCAGAGGCCGAATGACATGACTGTAATCCAACTCTTCCATGAACCAGATGTACTCAAAAGAATAAACAATGATTTTATTAATTTTGGATGCTGGTGCTTGAGGAACAACAGATTTAATTAGAAGAGGCTGTGGAGGTAGAGGGAGTCTGGAGGGGGTCGCTGGTACTGCATACAGCTTTGTGTTGCTAGTGATGCTCTTGCTTGCATAAAGTTGAATCCAGACTGAGGCTGTCATTCCATTGTTTTTAAGGCATAGCAGCCATGCTGCTAATAGGGCTCCCAGGTCCTTGCCCAGCTGGGAAGATGGCTGGTAGTGGCCATAAACCAGACAGTTCTCACTGGTCACTGGGTGGCACTGTGAGCCCAGAGCAGCTTGGTTGCTCTCAGGAGTGAGGGGCCTGTGCGTGCGTGCTCACGTGCATGCACGTGTGTGTGTGCCTGTGTGTGTGTGTGCAGGTGGCATCAGTGGGGAGGGTGGAAGCTGGGCCTGCACCCTCACGTGGTTGTGTTTGTGTTAAACCGTGGTGTGATTAGGAGCGTGAGCTGCTGTCCTGCCCGTGTCTGGGTTTGAATCCACCTCCTCCTGTCACAAGCTTGGTGCTTCTGTTTTTGCCTCTGCTCCCTCTCTGGAGTCTGTGGCTGACCCCTGTCCCCCAGTTCCAGGTGCACACGGTCTTCCTGGGTTGGGCTGGGCTGGTGAGCCCTCTGAGGTCTGTCCCGGCCACGTGGCTGTGGTGCTCTTTACTGCTGCCAGCCCGTCACCCCATCACCCCTGTGCCCTCACTGCAGCTTCTTCATCTGGGCCGTCCGTGGCGACCTCTGTCCCAGCGGCTCCACCACTGGGAGCACTAGGTATGGCCCACGTCCCTGTGGAGTTCAGCAGGGAGCTGGGCACAGCACTGGCCTCAGCAGGAGACTCCCCCATCCTCTTGGCCTCTATGGCTCCTTCCTTTGCTCCCCAGAGCCTCCTTTGAAGTCCCTGTCCCTCCTTCCTCCTCACTGCTCTCTGCTCCTGCCACTCTGCAGAAGGTTCCTTTGTGCCCAGGATGCTGCTGTCAGTTGAAGGGGGACCTTCTCCTCCTCACTCACGGGCTGCCCGTGGCTATGTTGCCCGCTTCTGGGCTTCTGCAGAAAGGCCGGGGCCCAGCACTGAGCGACCTGGGGCAGGGCTGTGGCCGTGAGGGCCCCTGACCTCCTTTGGGCTGCCAGGAGCAGCTCCCCTGCTGGTCCTCATGCCTGGCTGGAGCCCCCGTGGCCAGGACAGTGGCTCCCGTAACCATGCTCAGCTGCCCTCCTCTTCCTCTCTCTCTTCTTTTCCTGGACAGTTTTGGTTTTCCTATTTGAATCTTCCTGGCCCCAGGCCCTTCCCTGGGTGAAAGTTGCTGTCACCAGGCGACTGACTGTGAGCCTGGGATCTGGAGAAGGACCTTAGGGAGGGCTGGTTTGTTTGCTAAAACGCCCCCGGAGTGCTGGGGCCGGCCTTGCTGGGTCGCTGGGTGAGACTCTAGACTCGCACTTGGCCCCCAGGATAAGCCTCTTATGGGTCATTTCCTTCGTGTAAAACAAAAAGCAGGGGTTCTGGCTGAAAAGTTCTGAAAAGACCACTTTTGCCATTTCGGATTTTGCCATTAGGGAAGAGAATAAAAGAGAAAAGAACTAACTTTGATTTCTTTATCTTTGAAGATAAAAGCCCAAGACTTTGTCAAAGAGGGTGAACAGCCCAGCGCTGCCTTCATCTTTGTTGAAACTGCTTTGGGGAAGGTGGACATTGTTCCTGGAATGGTCGGAATCTTGTGCCGTCTGTTTGGCAAGCACAGCCCCGAGTGTCTCGCGGTGGCTGCTTGTCTGTGGGGAGCACGGGAAGGCTCTGCTGTCCACAGAAGGGAATCAGAGCTTCCTCGCTGTAGACCTGGGTTCTAATCTCAGCTCTCGCCCTTCATAGCTGGGGCCTGGAAGAGTCCGCCTGACGTTGCTGGGCCTCCGTGTTCTGGGCTGTGATGACCCCGGCCCCACGGGACCGTCGTGATCCCGGAAGGAGATATTGTCAGGGGAGCTTGCTGCGGGGGCAGAGAACAAAGCACCAGGTACTGGTAGGTGTCGCTTGCACGTACCACCTTGTCACCTGCTCCGGAAGGAGAGAGAGCGGAGAACACTGCTGAGCTTCGTTCTCATCAGGTTTTACTTCTGTAAATTACCTCGATGAGTCCTTCCTGGGGATTCGTAATTTGTTTGATACGTAACGCGGGGCCATCCAGGGTGTCAGCTGGAATGAAAGATACACTTTAATTTGCCGGGGAGCTTGGAGGCTGGAGTGACGGTAATTAGAAGTGATTATCTTCCTCCAACTCTGCCTGGTGGAGGTGGGAACTGCGCAACGCTGGGAAAGGTTGTGACTGCCCTGAGGCCCAGCTGCCCTGAGAGCTTGGTCCTGTCCTTGTTTTCTGGGCTGGGCCGTGTCTGCGTGTTGAAGGGCTGTCTTTGAAAATGGCCTTCACTTTCTAGCCCCAGATCCTGTTGGAATCTTGAAGCTGCGACTTGTAAACCTCCCCCTGAAGGGGCAGCGAGAGTAAGTTGCCTGGTGACAGCAACTTTCACCCAGGGAAGGGCCTGGGGCCAGGAAAACTCAAACCAGAAGACCGTGGTACTGTCCCTTTACCACGACAGGGACAGTAAGAGCATCTGCCTGCTGTGGTGTTATCTCCAAAGCACCCTGAGAGTTGGGCTGGCGGCTGACGTTGGGTGGTTTACATCCCCCTCGACCCTCTTTATCTTGCAGTTGCCAGATAAAATGTAGGAGTCTCAGCTCAATTTGAATTTCAGATAAGCAATTAAAAATGTATTATTTTTTGGAGGCAGAGTCCCATTCTTGTTGCCCAGGCTGGAGTACAGTGGCACAGTCTCGGCTCACTGCAACCTCCGCCTCCCGGGATCAAGAGAGTCTCCTGCCTCAGTCTCCTGAGTAGTTGGGATTACAGGCTTGTGCCACCACGCCCGGCTAATTTTTTTTTTTTTGTATTTTTAGTGGAGACAGGGTTTCACCATATTGGCCAGGCTGGTTTCAAACTCCTGACCTCACATGATCTGCCTGCCTTAGCCTCCCAAAGTGCTGGGATTACAGGTGTGAGCCACCTCACCTGGCCTAATTTTTGAGTATAAGTATGTCCCAAATATTGCATGGGACATACTTATACTAAAAATTATTCATTGCTTATTCAAAATTCAAATTCAAATATAATAATTCAGATATTATAATGGGACATACTTATACCAAAAAAAGGATCTGAATAATCTGTTTCCAGATTTAAGTGTGCATCCTATGTTCATATTTACTAAATCTACAGCCCTGCCCTTAGTGGCCTGGGACCTTGGCTGGTTCCATAACCCTCGGTTCTCTGTCCTTCCTCCATGTGACAGATCATGATAGTTACAGCTGCACTGACTTCCCAGGGTGGTGGAAGGCAGTGAGGGCCCAGATCCGGTGCAGGTAGGACCCCATATGCATCCCTAGTCAGGAGATTCTCAGCTCACCCTAAGGTCCCCTCTACCCCACTCTTCTCATGAGCCCCTGTCGGCCTCAGAGTTCTATCTAGAGTCTACCATTTCCTGGGGGGCTGGTGGGCCTTGGCTGGTGGGCAGAGGACACCCAGTGTTTTAAGGTCCTGGCTTGTCCAGGCTCACCGCCCTCTGTGTCCCTGGTCAGTGCTGTGGAGAAGCGGTGGGACATGGGCCCTGGTTTTGCGTGATCCAGCATGAACGTTCCCAGCAGCCCTCTAGACCACATTTCTCCTCCTTTTCTTCACCTGGATGTGGAACGAGGGTCTGGCCCGAGTCCCTCCTGTTCACTCGGGTTTTCCCTTACTGCATACTGTTCCATGTCAGGCACTGTGACGGGCCTGGTGCATGGCAGTGATGGCGTCAGATGCCGCCCCTCCGTGCCCTTCTGGGGTGCATGGTTTGGTTGGAGGAGGCAATTTGCAGTGAGAAACAAACGAATCCGCAGGAGACGCACTGAGGACTCTGACAGTCGCCAGCACACGATGCCATTCCCTCGTCTCTCCCTGGTGAAAGTGGTTTTCGTTTTATTTTCCATTCCCATTCCGGGTGCTTCCGAATGCCTCACGTCCCTTTGCTGAAAGTGCTGCGGAGCGACTGAGTGCGTGCGTGGGGAAACGCGCGAACGTCTCTCTGCGTGTGTGTGTGGCCTCGCTGGGTGCTGGGATGGTTGCTCCCCAGGCTGTTCAGCGGACGGTGTTGAGTGTCTACTCCGTGTCTGGCTGTGGGGACGCAGGAACAGGTGGAGTTCACTGCATCCCTGGCTGCAGCCAAGTGCAGCTTGACTGTTGGGGGTACCGGGCAGCGGCTGCTGTTTGACTGGTGAGGAGGCTACCTGCTTCTCAGTTATTATATCACCTAGGCAGCTTCGGGACCCCCAGACCCACCCCGGCTGCCACACTGATTCAGCAGGGCCTTCCACCTGCTGTGGCTGGTCCTTAGGGCCACCTTTCCTCTGTGGCTGGTCCTTAGGAAAGCAGCTGCATGAGGGTCACCTGGGTGTTCCCTCGGAGCCTTTGAGGCCCCCCGTTGTCTTCTTCTGACAGGGTCTCATTCTGTCGTCCAAGAGTGCAGTGGCAGAGTCACAAATCACTGCAGCCTTCAACTCCTAGGCTCAAGGGATTATCCAACTCAGCCTCCCGAGTAGCTGCAACTACAGGCATGCACCACCACACCTGGATACTTTTTTTTAAATTTTATTTTTGTAGAGATGGGATCTCACTATGTTGCCCAGGCTGGTCTCGAATTCCTCGGCTCAAGCAGTCCTTGCACCCCAGCCTCCCAAAGTGCTGGGATTATAGTGTGAGCCACTGTCCTGGTCTTCTGAATCAACCCCTGAATCTGTAGCTCACTGTGCATCCTCCCCAATCCCATCTCTTCCTCTTCCTCCCCACCTTTGCTGGCCACCTGGGCTATCACGTCCTTTGCTCTCTCTTTCTGGAGTGAATTTCTCCCCCTTCGTCCTGCTTTCCCAAGCCCGCCCACACTTCCAGGCCCAGTTCAAATGTTAGCTTTTGGGTAACGCTTTCCCCAGCCCACTCCGAAGTGCCTTTTCCCTCCCCTTCCAGACTCCACGGCCATTACTTCCCCCAGGATTTGAGCTGATGCTCGGTCAGTCTTGTACCAGAGTTAGTTGCAAACATGTCTATGAGTGCCCCAGCTTGTCACCTGCAGTGGGCAGGGATCACACCTTATCATTCCCAAGTTGTCCTCACAATCACTTGGCACAGGGCTCAGCACCGGGAAAACGCTGGTTGGATGGGAGGCACTGAGGTGCCCATGGTGGGCTAGCAGCAGCACATGGTGGTGAGTTTCCAGAGGACGGTCAGCCCTGGTCCTCCTTGAGTGTGTCATTGGCTGCAGGGCCCCTGGGGTTGAGGGTTGGCTTGGCGCCCCGGTGAGGTGCTGACCCCACCCCAGGGGCTTTCTTTCTCCATGAGGGGTGTGAGTTCCCCCT
Organism: Macaca fascicularis; assembly: GCF_037993035.2. Classification (NCBI taxonomy): domain Eukaryota; kingdom Metazoa; phylum Chordata; class Mammalia; order Primates; family Cercopithecidae; genus Macaca; species Macaca fascicularis. The sequence goes on along the minus strand of NC_088379.1, from coordinate 5,846,496 downwards.
CCCCATCCACGCACAAGCTCTGAGAGATTGCAGTTAGTTGTCACGTGGGATGTTATGGTCTCGCCAGCATTGAGACGCTCTCTGAGCTATAGAAATAGCAAGGGCTGGATTTAGGAGGTAGGTCTTGGCTTTTGGGCAAAGGTGGGGCTAGGGTTGAGGGGATCTTGGCCATCCTCCTCCCTGACAGGCTAAGCTGAGAACTGAGGTTCAGAGAAAGTGGTGTGATTTGTCCACTGTGTGATGGTCTCCAAGACCACCCCTAGGAGTGGTGATTTGCTAGGGGAACTCCCAGGCCTTGGCAGTGAGAGGAAAGAGACAAGACCAAACCAGCAGAGGGAAAGGTGTGGGGAGTGAAGGCTGGAGGAGCCCGAGCTCCGGCTTCCAGAACCCTCTCCTGGCAGAGCCACATGGCACATGCCTAATTCCTCCGGCATCTCATCATGACACCTGTGAAACACCATCTACCAGGGAGGGAACTGGCCGCACAGGCACCCTCGCCTGACACACCCCAAAACTCCAGATTCTCAGAAGGTCAGTGGGTAGTCATTGGCATGAATCATGTGGTTTGCACAAACAGCGAAGGCACGCTGAGCCCTGCTTCTCAGTTGGGGGGGGATCCGCCCCCAAACCCAAGTTTACAGATGCCAGGCGAGCAGGTAGCTTCCCTGCGAGGGCAGGCCGGCCTCTGGGTCAGCACCTCACCAGGGCACGAGGCCAAACCCTGCCCTGCTCTCTGTCTTCACATGCATTCCCCTCTCCCCAGCATGCAGCAGGCCTGGCCCGATGAAGGGATTCCGGTGGAGCTGGGTGTGCACCGGGTAGGCCGGGAGGGTCATGGCCAGAAGGAAATGCTTGCCCTGTTCTTAGTGTTGAGTCATCTCCTCTTTGCTCAGCGGAGTCACCTCTGTCTCTTTGCCCCTATTTGCCGTTGACTCACCTCAGCCTTTCCTGCATGGAACAGGAAAGAGGGTCCCCACTTCTGGAGCACATGGGAAGGGGTGGCTTCCCTGGGAACAGGGGCCATGCTTCTCCCAGCCTCCAGAGCCTGCCAATCTCTGTTCTTGGAGCTGACAACTCCCAGCTTGGCTAAACCCCAGCAGCACTGCGAAGGCTCCTCCACTTGGAACCAGCTTGGGGGGTGAGTTTCTCCAGCTCATGCACTCACCCCGCGTGGTTATTTATCTCCAAAGTCATTCTGAAGATTCATGGGCAAGGGCTTTCAGCGGCCTCCTATTCCCCACAGACGCCAGCCTGCCTGGTGGAACGCGGTGCTGCTCCTGCAGGAGTTGATGCCGTTCCGTCTTCGCCACCACATCGCTGCTGCTCCATCCCTGCCCCTCGGCCGCTGCTGCATATTAAGTGCCGGGAGCCAGGCTGGCCTGCCAAGGCCTTTTCAGGGCCCATGTGTTCTCAGGGGAGATGAAAAGCGTGAAGCAGGCGTGGCGTGGGTTGGCTTTGGCACTGCACCCCTGGTTCCAAGCACTGAGGGCCCCCTAGAATCCTCCTGGGAAGACTGAGGGCCCAACAGACCCCACTCTGTGGTTGCTCCTACTCTGACACCCTTACCCACTCCTACCCTGACTCCCACCTGCCTCCCCCAATTCTTTTTTAAACAATTAGGGGAGAACTCTTTTCGGCCGTTACGAAAAGGCGGCTGCAGCTGGGACAGGCTCCTCAGCAGCTTTTGTTCTGCTCAAGAGCAGAGTTTTCTGAATCTTGGTGAGGGAGCGTGTGCTTAATATGCCAGTCAGCGAGGCCAGACCTGAGTACCCAGCCCAGCCCGCCGCCCCCTCCTTGGCCAATTGGCTGAGAAGTGGGCTGTTGGCGGTGGGGCTCGCTGGAGGAGGGTGGAGTAAGCTGCCATGGGAACCCAAGGTGGCTGCCTACCTGGGCCCAGTGAGCTCAGGGTCCAGCAGGCGTGGATGGGGACGTGGGTCCTGTCTCCTGGCAAACCAATGGGATGTGGACAGTGAGAATGGGCAGGAGGCTGGGCCGCTTCCTCCCCTTCCCCCTGGAAGCTGCAGGAGCCTGGACGCAGGTCTCTTCTGGTCCTAGTCACCTTCCTACCCTCGTCAAACAGAGTCTCTTTGGGTAGAAAACGGGCAAAGTTATGTGGTCCACCCTCCACCCCAGCTTGGCTTACCTGGACCTGGTGCGCCATGGACGTGGACAAGCGCGTCTCATCCCTGCTGCACAACGGGAGGCGGCCTGGAGCTCCTTGCTCCTCCGGACGCCGTTTTCAGGGCTGATGTGGAATTTTTGTTGTGGAACAATTAGGTTAGCACAGTCTGATGTAATTTCTTTCTGAAATAACTTGGGCTTTAGAGTCAGAAAGACCTGGATTCAACTCTGGCTCTCGCTGGTTGCGTGGCCTCGGACGATTCTCCGGCGTCTTTGGTTTCTCCATCTGTGAAGTGGGAACAATGTTAGTGCCTCCCGCTGCAAGGTCGTGGTGAGGATTTCAACTGTGCATAGACGCGTGAGTGTCAGCCATTGCTGTTGGTGGTGGTGGTGGTGTTATGGTTGCCCCCAGCTCCAGTGCCCAGAGCGGGGCCTGATGTGGGGCAAGTGCTTGGTGAGTGTGGAGCCGAAATCAGTGACGCTCTGCTGGGTGGAGAGGTGACTCCCAGCCTGGGGTTTAGGGACGAGTGCTGTCCCTGCCGTGAGGACTGAAGGGCAGGCAGGACCACCTCCACTTTACCGACGAGGAAACTGACTTTCAGAGATGGCAACTGACTTGTCCAGGGTTGCACAGCTGGGCTCGTGCTAAGAGTAAATGCAATGTTGCATGCCACGGACTGTGGCGTTTGGTACCCAGCCTTGCCATGACACTCCCAGGGTGCATTTTGCCTTGATGCCTGGTTCTGTCAGTCAGAAAGGGATTGTGCCAAATCCCTGAGTATCTGGGAATTCCCTGAGATTCCAGTTTAAGGGGGCTTCATGCAACTTAGCAGTCATTCCACACTATGCAATTTCAGTCCCGGGTGAGTACTGACGGCAGCCACAGCCGTGCAGAAAATGCACACGTGAATGCCGGATCATTCTATGGCCTGGGTCCTCTGTGTCCCAGCACACATCCCCCTGGATTCTGGGTACCTGACTACGTCCATGTAAGGAACCCCCATCCACCTGTGCCCTTTGACACTCTGACCAAACACATCTGGGCCCCTCCAGGGTGTTGTTATGGCTTAAATGAACCCACAGATCTCACCCGGGGTTTAAATGAACCCACAGATCTCACCCGGGGTTTAAATGAACCCGCAGATCTCACCCGGGGTTTAAATGAACCCGCAGATCTCACCCGGGGTTTAAATGAACCCGCAGGTCTCACCCGGGGTTTAAATGCACCCGCAGGTCTCACCCGGGGTTTAAATGAACCCGCAGGTCTCACCCTGGGTTTAAATGAACCCGCAGATCTCACCCGGGGTTTAAATGAACCCGCAGGTCTCACCCGGGGTTTAAATGAACCACAGATCTTGTCGGTGGCTCGAAGCCAAAGCATTGGTGCCAGGGAGTGGGTTCCCGTTCTCATGTTGGCTTGGGCCTTTGCTGCTCTAATCCAAGGAGCAGTGGTGGGAAGCCAGGCAGCCTCTGGAGGGAGATGGGGCTGGGCAATCTGCGCTCTGAGATCCGAGCCTTCCCTTCCCTGGTGAGAGATGCTCCTCATGAGCTGTGAGCGTGCGCTTTGGAGGTGGAGCGTGCACACGATGGCCTTGATGAGGGCCTAGAACTCTTTCGCTGTGGCTCAGCAACCGTCCACCTCCCTGCAGCCTCCTGCTGTCTCCGGAGGCACAGTCCTCCCTCCCTCCAGGCTCTACCCACTTGCCTCCTCCTCCAGGGGGCCCTTCCTTATCCCCCAGCTAGAAGTGGATTCCTTTCCCTCCTTGCCCTCCCTGCCTTTACAAGGGCTCAGGAAGTGTCTGCACAACAAGCCAAGGGGGGAGGGCCAGTGAGGTGTTTGGTGAGGGGAGCAGTGGGCCCATCTGACCTGATTAGGCCTTCACATGTCCGTAGTTGCTTTCTGAGCCCGGGGGTCACCAACGAGACCCCTGGTGTGGCAGGTAGGAGCACGGGAGTGTGGTGTGGTGTGGCTGAGTACAGAATTAGGAAGGCTTCACCCACCCGTGACGTGTTTTCATTGCAGCCCAATGTGACTAAGAATTATATACTATAAATGGATGTTTCTGTCTTTAATTTTTTTTTTTTTTTTGCATTTATTGGAGGCTTTACTGTTTCTGGGTAATGAAATCCATTATCTGGTTTTCAGTGGAATACTTAGAAGATAAAATTATTGAAATGAATAAACAATGCAATATTCGTACCTAAACATTCCTTTAAAATATGATGAAAAACATTTCATCAACGCTTGCAGTGTTTTGGTGGTTTCGCCAACCATAAACGGCGTCATAAAACAAAGCAAAGAAGCAAATTTGTTAATCTTCATGAGGACGATTCCTGTGCATTTTCCGTGGAGAATCTGGAACATAAACAGGGCGTGTTAGGATTCCTGGAGGGGCGGGAGGGGCAGTGCTTTTTGTGTGTGTGTGTGGATGTCAAAGCCAAGGCCACGAGGGTGCTGGAGGTGGGCAGCGGGGCGCGGCCTGGGGGACCCGGGGACCCTGGCGAGGGGCATGGGCAGGGCTGCTGCTTTGCTGAGCCCTAGCTCCTCATCTTTGAACTGGGGGTGTAGGTGATGTTTCGTGGGGAAGCCGCCCTGGGGGACCACTGTGTGGTCAGATAAGCTGGTCGGTGGGAAAGTGCTGAGCAGAGGCGGAAGGCCTGCACCCTGATGACAGCGCCTACTCACATCCTAGGAGGGCGCGACTCTGTCCTGTCAGCAATGGGATTCCCCCAAACTCCTTACTCCATGTATGACAGGAAGAGTCCCTCTGGGGACAGGACAGCCCTGGGAAGGGGCGTCAAGAGAGCAGGGTGTCCTCCCCACCTGAGAACCGAGCCCCATCGCGCACACAGCCCCGGGGCCACGGGCTTCGTGAAAGGCCTGGCCGGGCCTGAGCCCGGATCCCAGCTCAGCTGCTGACTGTGTGTGGCCCCCCTACCGAGGGAGGCTGCACAACCCCAGGCTGCTCTCGGGAAAGCTGGTGATTCCGTGATCACCTGGGGTCCTGGTGGGCTCCGCTGAGAGGCTGTGCATGGAGGGTGTTTTGTCAGTTGGAGAGCACTCGACACCCGCTAAGGTTCCAGGCCAACTCTTCCATCTGCAAGTGTACAGGTCGCGGTGGAAGGGCCCCGGGGTGGATTCAGCCTTCATAATCACCACACCAGGTGCGTGTCTTAGCTGTGTGACTTTGGTCAAGTTACTTAACCTCTCTGGACCTCCAAGTCCTCATCTGTAATAAAGAAGATGATGACCTTTCTGTGTTGCTGTCCTGTGAGAATTGAAGACAGCATCTGTGAAGGGCCTGGCCTGCCAGAAACCTTCCGTAACAGTAGTGATGATCACTGTCATGGCGTGTGACCCTGGGCTGTGTGCCTGTCTTGTCGCATTCTCAGTTTTCTCATCTGTGAAAGGACAGAATTTGACTTGTCGATTTTTAAAGGTCTTTGTTCTTTATTTGATTTTATTCCTCTTTCCAAGTGTACACTACTTTTTTAGTCATCATAACATTTGAAACCCAACGCTTTAATCAGACTTTGGCAAAAATAACTGATCACCTTCAGAGAGACAAATGTTCCAGAGATGGAGAATTCTGCTCGTGGCCTGAGAAAGGCTGGCATCTGTGTTAGGCCAGGGTGTGAGGATAGCTCAGGGGGTGGGAGCCCTGAGAGCTTGTGTCTGGCACTGGAGGGATGGGGACTTGATGAGCCATTGGATTAGGTCAGCAGGGTTTTGGCCATCTCTGGAAGCATCATGGGCCCCTTTGTTTGTATTGTAAGTCAGTTTGGCACTGGTATGTGGGATTATGCAGTTTGTATCAGTCAGAATAGGTAGATAGTGCTGTAGTAACAAACAGCCCCAAATCTCAGTGACTTAAAAGAATCATGTTCTATTGTCTCATGGTTATATGGGTTAACTGGATCCCCTGCATAGTTCTTGCTTGCTTGTGGTCAGATGGTGGCTGACACTGGAATCCTTTGAGGCTCAACCAGACTGGGTGCCCAAGCTGGTTTCTTCACTGACATTTTGAGTACCTGGGCTGGAATGGCTGGAAGAGCTTGGGACTGGCTGGTGTCACTCTCTCTCCTGCAGCCTCTTCATGTGGCTTGGGCTTCCTCACAGCATGGTGGTCCCAAGAGTGACTGTTCCAAGAGTGGAAGTGGAAAAAAAAAGTGGAAGCCACCCGTGTCTCAAGGCTGCAACCAGAAGCCGGCACAGTGTCCCTTCAGCTGTTTTCTACGGGCTGAGAAGCTGCAGAGCAAGCCCAGGTTCAAGGGGAGGGGGACACATTCACCTTTTGATGGGAGGAGTGTCAGATAATTTGTGGCCATCCCTACTGTGCCACTGTCATTTGTGAGGGTTTATAGGGCACCGGGTCCTTGTCTAGGGGCTTTTCTGTGTCACTTCATTCATGCCTCAATGACATCCTGGGAGATGGGACTATCACAGTCCCCATTTTACAGATGAGGAACTAAAGGTGAAGGGGGAAGTAACTTGCTGAAGCCCTCACACGAAGTATGTGGCACAGCCAGATTCAAACACAGAACTCCCTTCCCCTGCTGCAGTATTGACCTGTGCAGTATAGACTGCAACAAAAAAGATGCCAGGAGCTGCAGGTTTCCTCTCTCTGGTAAAAGCTGCATCTGTCCACTCAGATTTGCTCTCCGTAGCCCCTGAGCAGGGCCCATGGTGTGTGTGAGCATGTCCTCAGCAGGCTGAGGCAGGAGTGAGTCTTCTCTAAGAAAGAGGGGTGGGCTAGATGGGGTGGCTCGCACCTGTAATCCTAACACTTTGGGAGGCTGAGGTGGGTGGATCACTTGAGGCCAGGAGTTCAAGACCAGTCTGGCCAACATGATGAAACTCCATCTCTACTAAAAATACAATAATTAGCCAGGCATGATGGCATGCACCTGTTGTCCCAGCTACTCAGGAGGCTGAGGCAGGAGAATCACTTGAACCCGGGAGGCAGAGGTTGCTGAGATCGTGCCACTGCACTCTAGCCTGGGCAATCGAGCGAGACTGTCTAAAAAAAAAAAAGAAAGAAAGAAAGAAAGAAAGAGGGGCGAAGTCCTGCTGCTTCCACCAGCAATTCTCCCACCACCTGGGCCTCTTTGTCTTTGAAGGTTTCTTTTCTGCAGGCCGCTCTATGCATCATTTTAAAAAAACCCCACGGATCCCCTTTAACGGGAAACACACTGGCTCTTCTGGTGTGGTTTCAAGTCAGCTGGCTTATTCCAGAGACATTTCGTTGTGAGTATTAATAAAAACAACATGCATTTTTGTGTGTTTCCATAGAGACTTCCCAAGATTTATGTCCCCAAGACATATCGTTGGATCCTGTGGAATAATTATCTTCCCAGCGTCCCCTGATATTCTGCAGGTCTCCCCGGCTGAGAGGCAGATGTTGAGGCTATTTGTGTATGAAATAGAAAAAGGACAGACTTAACTGGCCTTGGGGTCTTTCATGTATTTGGGAAGCGTGAGGTGTCGGGGTACAAAGAGGCGAGGCCGAGGAACAGCTGGGCAAGCAGCACTTTCACGGCTGTGGCTGGGGCTGTTTGAAAGTGGACTGTGTCTGCCAAGAACAGTGGGTTCCCTTTCACTTTGTTACTCAATAGGAGAAACCCAGGCTTTCACTGAAGGCGAGAAGAACGGGGTCTTTTAATATGGACTCGTTGCCGGAACCGCCACGACACCAGGGCAGGCTGGCCAGTGGGCGCAGAGCCAGCCACCAGAGGCAACATGGAATTCTGGTGAGGATGCTGGAGTGGGCATTAGGAGGGCAGAATTCTTGTCCCCGTCTGCCGCCAAAGACTGGGTGACGTGGGCTAAGACAGAGCTCTGTGGATCTCAGTATCCTTGTCTGTAAAATGGGTGCACTGGGGTAAGAGCTTTTGATTTGCAGGTGACTGAAGCCCAATTCAAAGAAGCATGAGAAAAAAGGAGGGGACTATATGACTTTGCATCATGGAAAGTTTCAAGGGTAGTGGCCAGCTTCAGGAGTGGCTTGTTCCAGGGGCTCAAACAATGCCTTCGGAGCTCTGCCTCTTTTCTTGCTCTCTGTTCTCTGCGAAGAGATTTGCTCTGGAGGTAGTAAGGAGTTATCATCACATTTTATTAGGGAATTGAACAAACAAGTTTTTTTTTTTTTATTAAAACAAATATACATATGAATATTCAGAACACGGAAAGAGGGTTGGGGGGACCGGGACTGATTTTCACCTTGTCCAGTTGTTAGAGCATCTCACGTCGTAGTGTACAGGAGGGCTCACTGTAAGCTGTAACGTGCTGTTCTCAAGACTAGGAGTTATGTCAACACGATAGCAAGAAAGCATTGGATCCAGATGACCAGGATTCTGACCTTGGCTCTGACACTTTCACAGGTTCTGTGACTTTGGGCGGGAGTGTGTTCCTGCCTAAGCCTCAGTGTTCCTTTGGGTAAATGGGTATGATAGGATCTGCCACACCCCAGGCATCAGGTCGGCATTCCAGGCAGGAAGAAGGGGATGGAGAGGTGAGAAGTCCTCCAAAGACCGAGGCTTTTTAAAAAGCAGTCCCAGAACCCCTACCCTGTGACTTTGCTTATGTCTTATTGGTCACAACCGGATGACATCGCTACCTCTACAGCTCCCTTGGAGTCCAGGAAGAAGGCGTCTCAGCTGAGCACATTGCCCTCGGGACAGAATTGGGTTTGTGTGGCAAGGAGAAAGGGGAGAGCAGGAACTGGGCCGCCCACAGTCTGGGGGCAGGAGCTAATGATGACAGCGGCCAGTACTTACGACACGCATCCCTCTGGCTGAGCCTCCTCTAAACATAGGGTGCCAGTCATATCACTCGCAAGGTAGAAAGGGGTCTGGTAAGGCCTTGAGTCACCCGCCTCCCTGACCCCTGCAGTACCACCCTCAGCAGTGAGCCCCTTGCCCCTGGCCCGAGTCACATCGCAGAGCTGAGATACCACCTGGCAGCTGGGGGGCCCCAGTACTTGTGGAGGCTGGGGAACCACCAAGGGAGCCTGAGGCAGGAAAGTGGGAGGGCAGGGTCTTCCAGACAGAGGGTGAGCAGGGGCCCTGGGGGACGAAACTCCAGGAACTGAGGGGCCAGCGTGGCTGGGAGGGAGGGCATGCTGGGGCCAGATGTGGGCAGCTTGGGCCCGGGTGGGGCAGGGCGGAGCTCAGGGGCCAGGAGTGCATGGACTTAGAGCAAACCGCAAGACACTGGGGGCTGGTCAGGAGGGTGGTCCGTGCTCCTCACCTCCTCCTCTTTTTTTGGAATGTTCCTGTGATGGTTGAACTTTTTCATTGAACATGTGTTACTTTTATAATGCAAAAGAGTGATTCGACTTTTGAAAATAAAGGCTCTACATACTTCCCCAAATGTTTTTGCACCAGACAGCTCCTCTTCATTAGTCCCACCTTCACAAGCCCCGAGTGACCGCACAATTCATCACCCAAACCAGGACGCTTCTGAGAGGGCCTGGGGGTGTGGGAGGGATTGGCACTGTGCCGGTCTGACACGCATCAACCGGGACTGTTGCATGCATGGAGGGCCCTTTCTCACCTAAACCCCAAACTGATGAGGCTTCTAAAAATTATTATAGATGAAAATTTCCAACAGGCCTCGTTCCTCATGAGTGGCAATCCAAAATCATTATTGTATTTCGTTTAGAAAAAATTGAAACTGTCGAATGGAAAATCCCCCTTAGCTGGCTGGGTACGTGGCATTATCTCTGTTCCCCAGCTGGAGCCTCAGGAAGCTGCATGACTGGTCCCAGCTCAGGGCCAGCACTTGGGATGGAGACCACAGCTTGGACCCCTGACACTGCCTGGACTCAGCCCCTGAATCCCCCAGTTGGGCTCAGCACCCCATGGCTGTTTTTTCCCAATTCAAGAGGCACCTGGAGGATCAAGGGTGTCCTGGTGATCACAAAGCCTGGCTGTCCTGGCCTTTGACCTCACCCGAGCAGCTGGGCTAAGGATGCCAGCTCTTATCGCCATCCCTGTCTCAGGCTCCGTTGTCCCCAGGAGCCCTCCTGACAAGCGTTGCTGCAGGGATGACCTGAGCCTTGCAGGGGAGGAGGGACCCTGGAGCAGCTCTGGGGTCCAGGGCCCCAAGGCTCCGTCCTGAATCCATGGCCCTGTATCCCTGCCTGCCTCTGGCCCCCTGCTGATGACATATTCAGTTTATTCTGAGTAATGACATGTGCCATCCTCCTGTTGTCATTAGGGATCTGTAGCTCATTCCAGGCCCAGCGAAGGCGCTACAGAAGAGGGATGGCGCTCCCTGCAGGGGCGCACGAGGACCCCTCCGGTGCCTGCCTTTGTTCTCCAGGTGTGTGTTAAGCCCCCACTGAGCGCTGTGGTGGAGGAGGTGGCCAGGGGCCAGGTGGCCAGGGCGCCCCAGCTCCCTCCCAGATGAGGTGGTGTCATAGGAAGGATTCAGGGGCCCACAGGGACACTGGGGAGGAGGTGACACGATCCAGGCTGTGAAGGCAGTGTTCTATGGTGACAGGTGCCCACCTCCTGAGGGGCCAGGGAGGACACCCTGGCAAGGCAGCCCCTCCAAGTGGGCAGGAGGTCCCTGCCCTGCAGGAGGATACATGCCCTGAACCCACCTCCAGAAGAAGTCTCAGGGTTCCATGGATGGAATTCGCCTCTTCCCATAGCTGGGTGCTGGTTCCTGGTGACCCGGGTTCCAGGCGGCTTTGTTCTCAGGGTAAGAGTTACATGGAAAAAAGCTCAACATTGCTCTTCATCAGAGAAATGCAAATCAAAACCACAATGAGATATCATCTCACCCCAGTCAGAATGGCTGGTATTAAAAAGACAAAAAATAACAGATGTTGGCGTGGATGCAGAGAAGAGGGAATTCTTAGGCCCTGTTGGTGGGAATGTAAATTAGTTCAGCCACTGTGGAAAACAGTATGGGGATTTCTCAAAGAGCTAAAAATAGAATGATCATTAGATCCAGCAATGCTACTATTTGGTATCTACCCAAAGGAAAGGAATCAGTGCATCAAGAAGATACCTATTTGTATGTGTATTGCAGCACTGTTCATAGCAGCAAAGCTATAGATCAAACCAAGTGTCCATCCGTGATGAATGGATAAAGAAAATGTGGTCTAGGCACACTATAGAATACTATTCTGCCGTAAAAAGTATGAAAACATATCTTTTGCAGCAACATAGATGGAACTGGAAGTCATCATCTTAAGTGAAACAAGCAAGGTACAGAGAGTCAGCTGTTGCATGCTCTCACTCATAAGTGGGTATGAAGAAGTGTGTGTCCATGGGCTTATGAGTGTGGAGTGATAGACAGTGGAGACTCGGGCGGGTGGCGGGAGCATCATGACAAGTTGGTTGATGGGTATAATGTACATTATTTGGGTGATGGATATGCACACTATACCATCTATGTGTATCACAAAATTGCACATGTGCCCTCTAAATCTGTACAAATCAAAAGGAAAAAAAGAGGGGTGGGTTGATACCCAGGGCCTTGGGAATTCCATGGATGTGGATTTGGATGTCCTGAGCAGTGCTGGCTGTATGGGCTTGGGCCGGTGACTGGGCCTCCTTGGACCTCAGGTTCTGCATCAGGAGGATTCTAATAACAATGACTGTGTAGCACTGTTGAGAGCAGCATCTCTCACATCTCCATGCACACAGGCCCCCGGGGACCAGTCAGAGTGCAGATCTGACTCAGCAGGTTTGGGCTGGCTGTGTTCCCATGAGGTCCCAGGGGATCTGATATTACATCTGCAGCCGGGAAGAGCATGGGTGGGAGGTGTCTGCTGTGCACAGATGAGTATGTGAGCATGTGTGTGAGCGTGAGTGTGTGAGTGTGCATGAGAGAGTGTAACAGAGTCCGGAAGGCAGGAATTGGCTTCTCAGGCCTCCATTCACCCACCCCTTCACTCAGCAAGGCACCGAGTGGTCAGGTCAGGTTCCTGCCCTAGCGGAGGTGACAGTCCCATGCAGAAGAAGGTAAGCTGTTCTCAGTGTAACCAGTGCTTCCTGGGCAGTTCCCGTGGGCCCTGGGAGAATCTAACAGGAGGCTAAGCAGGGAGAGCTTCCTGGAGGCGGCGGCTTTCAGCTGGGACCTAAAGGGAGATCCTTGTTCATCTTCATATTGTGCTGTACTTCCTGGCAGACGCAGAAGCCTCAGTATGAATGGGTTCAGATAAATAGAACGGAAGTGAGTTGGAGCGAATTGTCAGGGAGTGTGGGAGGCAGGAATGGGAGATGGCATTGGAGACGGTGTGCTGGGGAGGCGGCCGTGATCAGGGGCCAGCCCCTCTGAGTGGATGGATTGCTTGAGCCTGAAGCCTGATGCCTTCTCCCTGTCCAAGTGGTCCAGAGACAGGCCTGAGTTCTGGGGCTCAAGAAGCTGGTTAGCCTCGTCCTCTCAGGCTTGGATCAGAGGTCAGGCGGGGACCGGCTCCTGGGGAGCTTCTGCTCACAGCCATAACTGAGAAACCATCTGTTTGTTCTAATCTTTCGTCTAACTAGTCCTGTGGTATTTATCTGTCCACCTGCCACAGACAGGCCAGGGCATGCCCTGGGCAGAGCGGCTGTGCAGTGGGGCCAGGGGAGCCCTGGGGTTGGAGCGTGGGGCCCCTGGGTTGAAGCGTGGGGACTCGGGGTTGGAACGTGGTTCCCCGGGGTTGGAGCGTGGGGTCCCTGGGGTTGGAGCGTGGGGACCTGGGGTTGAAGAGTGGGGACCTGGGGTTGGAATGTGGGGACCTGGGGTTGGAATGTGGGGTCCCCGGGGTTGGAGCGTGGGGTCCCCGGGTTGGAGCATGGGGTCCCCGGGGTTGGAGCATGGGGACCTGGGGTTGGAGCGTGGGGACCTGGGGTTGGAGCGTGGGGACCTGGGGTTGGAATGTGGGGTCCTGGGGTTGGAGCGTGGGGACCTGGGGTTGGAATGTGGGGACCTGGGGTTGGAGCGTGGGGACCTGGGGTCGGAACGTGGGGACCTGGGGTCGGAATGTGGGGACTCGGGGTTGGAGTGTGGGGACCCGGGGCTGGAGCGTGGGGCCCCGGGCCTGGCCCTACTGGGGCTGGCCTTGCTGGGCCGATCGTGCTGTCTCTGTGGGTCTCTGCCTCCTTGCTTGCCTGGGGTCTACAAACTCAGTCCTCTTCAGCTGCCAGGAGGCCATGGGTGTCAGGGGCAAGTGTCCTGAGGAACAGCCCTGGGGCAGGGAGAGGCCCTGGAGAGTGGGGAGAGCGGCCTGGTGAGCACATGCCTGCTCAGAGGTGGCCGCGCTTCTCTGCTCCAGCCAGGGCCGCCGCAAGGGACCATGGAGTGGCGTTTCCAGATCTTTTGATTCTTCTAGAGAATCTGGAAGTCTGTATTGTAGGGGGCTTTCCTGGTTTTAAATGTTGACAATCAATTAAAAATTAAAAAAAAAAAACACCATGTGTGACAAATAAAAGCCACCTGTGGCCCAGGCTTGGCCCCTCAGATGGCAGTTTGCATCCTCTGGCAGGAACTCTAAACTGTGGGGATATATTCAGTCGTTCGTTCACTCACTCATTGATTCATTGAATACCCACAAATGCGAAGGCCCTTGCTAGGCACTGGGGGGTCACAGAGCTGAACTGGAAATGGATTATGCCCTCCAGCTCGGAGCCTGGGCGGCAGGAAAACCCCAAATCTCGGATGCAAAGGTAATGTGGTTACCATGAATAGGCGGGAGAGCTGTGACGGCTGGACCTGGCAGAAATCAGCTGCGTCTTGCATGGTGGGGGGTTGGGACTGTGGGGATGTCGGGAAAGGGGGTGTCCAGGATGAGCAGACATGCTGGGGGCAGAGTGTGAGGTCTGTTGGGGGAAGAGTGGGGAGCTTGGTCTGGCAGAGCCGGGTAGGGCTGGACGGGTTTGCGATCCAAGTGAATTGAATCTCTAGGCAGAGTGTGGGCACCGGCCCTAGTCACCCGTTCCTTGCATCCTTTGGATGTAGGTGTCATCGGTAGAGACTCAGGGGTCATTGATTTATGGCTCCCGGGCATTTGCTGGTGATTCGAGAAGCTCAGGAGGTACTTCTCAGTCTTTCTAGAACACAACGAGTTTTGCTATTTTAACATTTGGGAGACCTGTGGGGCAGGAGAGGGCGAAGGGATATTATTAGAATGTGTGAATCTTGGTCGGGCTTCCTCGGGCCCTGGAGCGGGCAGGTGGCCAGAAGACAGAAGTGATGTTTCACGCAGATGGTGGCCTCCCCAGGCCTCTGCAAGCCAGCAGGACGGATCGGCGGTGAGGTCAGGCTCGTGTGCCCTGCGCCAGGAGTGCCCACCAAGAACCCTAAATGGGTGAGGGGCTGGTTTTGCTCAGCACTGACCTTGGAGAAGGCTGTGTGAGGGCAGGGAGACCCAGGCCCCCGGGGGTAGTGGGGGTGGGGAACTCCCAGAGGCTCCAAGAGAAACCAGTGTAAGTGTGGACCCCGAGAGGCGGCAGGGCAGGGAGAGCCTCTCCGCATCGCCATGGTCACAGAGTGGCTCTTCCTGGCAGGGAGCCCAGTCAAGATTTGCACATTCTAATACCCCTTCTCCCTTTCGTGCCCCACAGGTCTCCCAGATGTTAAAATAGCTTGTGCCCTGCACACTGACCGAGAGTGTATCCTTGACAAGTCCCTTCACCTTCCTGAGCTCCAGGCTTGTCACCTGTAAAAGGTGGTGACAGGAAAAGAGGTGCACATGTGGGAAGCTCCCAAAAGGTGCCACGTGCTCTACCCCATGTGTGCCCACTCTCCTCTGGCTTACCCTAGCCCCTTGTCCTTCTCTGCCTGCTCTATGCCCTGGAGGTGAGTCTGTAGCTTGCTCACCTGGCCTCCCTGGCCCTGGCCTCCCATTGGGTTCGGTCAATGGGAGGCTCTGACAGGAGATGGGAGGAAGGAGAGGATGGGGGATGGGTTCCTGCAACTTTCTCTTTGAGGCCTGGGGTTGCCGTGTTTGCTGCATTTCTCTGTCCACAGCACGCCGGGTCAGCCCTGGCCCATGGCTACAGCTCTCACTCACCCAGGTACCTCTGCTGTGTCCTCTTCCTCCTTTAGTGTTGGGGGAGTGGTGACTTCCAGTGGGGTCAGCGTGCTTCCACTGCATCCCCTGCTGACTCCTTGGCTCTGTCCACACCTCTATAATTAGCCGTTTCTTTTTTTTTTAATCTTTTTTTAAATTATACTTTAAGTTCTGGGGTACATGTGCAGAACGTGCAGGTTTGTTACATAGGTATACACATGCCATGGTGGTTTGCTGCACCCATCAACCCGTCATCTACATTAGGTATTTCTCTTAATGCTATCCCTCCCCTAGCTCCCCACCCCCGACAGGCCCCGGTGTGTGATGTTCCCTTCCCTGTGTCCGTGTGTTCTCACTGTTCAGCTCCCACTTATGAGCGAGAACATGCGGTGTTTGGTTTTCTGTTCCTGTGTTAGTTTGCTGAGGATGATGATTTCCAACTTCATCCATGTCCCTGCAACGACATGAACTCATCCTTTTTTATGGCTGCATAGTATTCCATGGTGTATGTGCCACACTTTCTTTATCCAGTCTATCATTGATGGGCATTTGGGTTGGTTCCAAGTCTTTGCTATTGTGAACAGTGCCACAGTAAACATACGTGTGCGTGTGTCTTTATAGTAGAATGGATAATCCTTTGGGTATATCCCCAGTAACGGGATTGCTGGGTCAAATGGTATTTCTAGTTCTAGATCCTTGAGAAATTGCCACACTGTCTCCCACAATGATTGAACTAATTTACACTCCCACCAACAGTGTAAAAGTGTTCCTATTTCTCCACATCCTTTCCAGCATCTGTTTCCTGACATTTTAATGATCGCCATTCTAACTGGTGTGAGATGGTATCTCATTGTGGTTTTGATTTGCATTTCTCTGGTGACCAGTGATGGTGAGCATTTTTTCATACGTTTGTTGGCTGCATAAATGTCCTCTTTTGAGAGGTGTGTGTTCATATCCTTCGCCCACTTTTTGATGGGGTTGTTTTTTTCTTATAAATTTGTTTACGTTCTTTGTAGATTCTGGATATTAGCCCTTTGTCAGATGGATAGATTGCAAACATTGTCTCCTATTCTGTAGGTTGCCTGTTCACTCTGATGATAGTTTCTTTTGCTGTGAAAAACCTCTTTAGTTTAATTAGATCCCTTTTGTCTATTTTGGCTTTTGTTGCCACCCTTTCTTTTTTTTTTTTTTTTGAGACGGAGCCTTGCTCTGTCCCCCAGGCTGGAGTGCAGTGGCTGGATCTCAGCTCACTGCAAGCTCCGCCTCCCAGGTTTACGCCATTCTCCTGCCTCAGCCTCCCGAGTAGCTGGGACTACAGGCGCCCACCACCTCGCCCAGCTAGTTTTTTGTATTTTTAGTAGAGACGGAGTTTCACCGTGTTAGCCAGGATGGTCTCGATCTCCTGACCTTGTGATCCGCCCGCCTCGGCCTCCCAAAGTGCTGGGATTACAGGCTTGAGCCACCGCGCCCGGCCTGTTGCCACCCTTTCTTTAAATTCTGTTAACTGTGTGGTTTCTTGTGCGGACCCTGGCTGACACAGATGTCTCTTATTTAATCCTTACCATATTCAATTAAAAAGTGATGCAATCATCCTCATTTTACAGACGTGGAAGCTGAGGTCCACGGAGTTCAATTCCATGACTGGGGGATTTGAACCCAGGCTGTGGGACTCAGGATCTCCTCAGAACCCACATTCTCAAGCACAGATAGAGTCATGGGGCTAACAGGGGTTGTACTCTGTACTCGTAGGCCCAGGGCATGTGGCAGGTGTTTGAGAAATGGTTGCTGTGCTGAGGGTGCTCTTCCTGGTGAGAGCGCTGTGCTTTCCCTGGAACAGGAGCTGTCCCTGACATCAGGCCCAGGGGTGGCCCTTGGTGCGGCTCCTCCCAGGAGCCCTCTTGCTCCTCATGTCCTGTCCAGGCCAGCCCATCCTTTGATGTAGCTGTACCTGCCTGCCCTCCTGCCTCCCTCCCTGCCCTGGCTCTGCCTGAGGAGGAGGTGGTTGTAGGCCCCATGCTGTCTTGCATTTCCTGTTTCTCTCCTAGTCATCATCTCATTCACACTTCACACGCCCTTGGGGTTCATAGCATCTCCCCATCTTACAGATGAGGACCCAAGACTCTGAGAAGAGGAGCCAGTTCCCTGCATTGCTGTGGATGAAGGGGAGGAGTGGAGATTTGTTCATGTGTGGGGCTGACTCCAAAGCCTGTGTGTTCACCATTGGGCCACCCAGCCTGTTGGACAGGACAGAGTTTCCTCTGGCAGCCCAGGCTGGTGCAGGCAGGGGCTGAGGGTGATTTGGGGGAATGACAGAAGCTCCTGCATCTGTGCTGCTGCCCACCATACCCCCTCACTCCCCTCTCCTGCCCTGCTGCCCACCACACCCCCTCCCTCCCCCTCCTGCCCTGCTGCCCACCATACCCCCTCCCTCCCCTCTCCTGCCCTGCTGCCCACCATACCCCCTCCCTCCCCTCTCCTGCCCTGCTGCCCACCATACCTCCTCCCTCCCCTCTCCTGCCCTGCTGCCCACCATACCCCCTCCCTCCCCTCTCCTGCCCTCCCAGGCCTGGGTTGGGGAAGGGCAGAATAGAGCCACCTTCTCCCCTTTTCCCTGTCAGGACTCGGCAACCAAGTGAGAACCCATGCGTGGGAACTTTTCTTTTCCCTGTGGGTGCAAGGGGACTGAGCAGCCAAAGAATGGGGAGGGGGCAGCCGCCCGGGATGCCCAGAACCTTCTGGCCAGTTGCCCCTTGAAGGGTTGGATTTCTTCATCTCTGTGGCCACTCGAAGTGGTCTGCTGTGTGGGTTTATCATAGGAGGGTCAGAGGAGCCACACTTACCCTCTGCCTGGGCTCCTCTATCTGCCTCCAAGCCTCCTCCCACCACCCCACTGCCAGGAATGTTGAGCAACAAATTGCTATGATTGATCCATCAGTGGATTGATTGATTGACTGGTCTAGGAGTCACTCAACACACATGTCATTTGCTTTACCTACCCTGGGCCTGTGGGCTTTTAACAGTTGTTTGTGGCACGAATGAATGAATGCATGAATGTGTGGACAGGAGTTGTGATGGTTACTACCCCAAATGATCATGGGCTGTGTTGGAGGTGACATGCCAAATATAGGAACTTAAACCAGGTAGGGAAGCTCTCTGCCTCTTAAGAGACACAGAGTTAAGGGGCAGCTTTGCGGGTGGGAAGGTCAGTGGCAACTCAGGGTGGTAAGGAGGGCAGAACCACAGAGACTCCTGGAGAAGGTAGCATTTCAGCAGGGTCTTGAAGGCCCACTAGTGCTGGAGACGCAGTGGTGAAAGCTGGGAAGACATGGTGTGACCCTCTTTCTCATGCTGCTCCTTCTGTCCTTACAACCTCCCCCGAGCAGGGTCTGTAAGCCCTTTCACGGGTCACCGAGGCTCAGAGGGGTGGAGAGTCATCCCTGAGGCACTCATAGCGCTGAACTTACTTGATCACGGATCTCTGTTTTGTTGTTGTTTTTTTACCTTAGAGCACTCGTCAACATCTGTTGGATGCTGTGTGGGAAAAGCTGTCTCAGAGAACTGAAGTTCTAACTCATGGTCACGCTGGCTTCCCTCCGTATGGTCAGACACCGTGATGGGTGCTGGAGCCAGCCTGGGAATTCTCTTGCTTTCTGTCCCCTTATGACCTTGTATAATTGGCAAATGTCAACTGCTCTGTCGTCTAACATTACATTTTGGCAGGCAGGCATTTGATCCAGCTTACGGAGGCCAGGGGGGCTGGTGATTCTCTCGAGAGAATTTGGACACCCTTCAAAGGGAAGAGATGGGTCTCCCAAGGCAGCCCAGACAGGGCTCTGCGACGGCCATAAATGTGTCATATGTAGCTCTGTGGCCAGGCAGACGGTGTTGCTTCGTTAGGAAATGTGCTGTTTGTCTGCCATGCCTACGTGGCCGAGGCATGAGATTATATTTATTGAACGCAAATCTTACCACGGACATTTATTTCTCTGCCTTGCTGTTTACTCCTTCCTTTCTCTCCAGCCCAGATTTATGAAACATATGGATCCTGTCTTTAAACAATCCCTCAAAAACTCTGGCTTGCAAATTAGTTCCTTGAATGATCAGCTGTACATATCCTGCATTTAATAAATTCAGTTATGAAGGAAGCCGCAATTGATTATTCAATTACAGTGGATCGGGAATCGGGCTTCTCGGCAAGCTGCCTGAGGCACTGGATTGAGTAATAATAAAAGGAGAGAACACCTCAGAGCCGGCCTTTCCACCAGTGTTCCCGGCTGGTGAGAGAGCTCAGAGGCTGTGCCCCGGGCTTTGCCTGGGGCAGGGGCCCTGTGGGCATGGTCCCTGATGCCTTCTGACTGTAAAGAAATTAGTGAGCCAGCTGACCGAGGATCCTTTCCATTTGATTTGTGTCGATTGGGAAATTTGCATTATGTATGAAATTTGCAATTTGCATTTCATTCTAAGGAAAACCCTGAACAATACTGATAAATACATTTTATGTATATACAAAATAGATTTGAGTAAGATATGGGGGTTCTGGGAGTGAAAGCGTATGTGATGAAATTAGCTTTGTAAACATGGCATTCATACAGGGGGAAGATAATGGAGGTACCAAAAGGTGTCAGCAGAAATGAAGGATCTGATCTGCCCATCTACCCATCCATTCACCCACCCACCCACCCACCCATCCATCCACATATCCATCCATCCGTCTACCCACCTACCCACCTATCCACTCATCCATCCACCCACCCACCCACCCACCCACCTACCCACCCACCCACCCATCCATCTACCCACCTCTCCATCCATCCACCTATCCATCCATCCACCTATCCATCCATCCATCCATCCATCCATCCATCCATCCATCCATCCATCCACCCACCCACCTATCCATCTATCCATCCACCCACCCACCCACCCACCTATCCATCTATCCATCCATCCATCCATCCATCCATCCATCCACCCACCCACCCACCCACCTATCCATCCATCCACCCACCCACCCACCTATCCATCCATCCACCCACCCACCCACCCACCTATCCATCCATCCACCTATCCATCCATCCATCCATCCACCCACCCACCTATCCATCCATCCACCTATCCATCCATCCATCCATCCATCCATCCATCCATCCATCCATCCATCCACCCACCCACCCACCCACCCACCTATCCATCCATCCACCCACCCACCCACCCACCTATCCATCCATCCACCTATCCATCCACCTATCCATCCATCCATCCATCCATCCATCCATCCATCCATCCACCCACCCACCCACCCACCCACCTATCCATCCATCCACCCACCCACCCACCCACCTATCCATCCATCCACCCACCCACCCACCCACCTATCCATCCATCCACCTATCCATCCATCCATCCATCCACCCACCCACCTATCCATCCATCCACCTATCCATCCATCCATCCATCCATCCATCCATCCATCCATCCATCCATCCACCCACCCACCCACCCACCCACCTATCCATCCATCCACCCACCCACCCACCCACCTATCCATCCATCCACCTATCCATCCATCCACCTATCCATCCATCCATCCATCCATCCATCCACCCACCCACCCACCCACCCACCTATCCATCTATCCAACCACCCACCCACCCACCCACCTATCCATCCATCCATCCATCCATCCACCCACCCACCCACCCACCTATCCATCCATCCACCCACCCACCCACCTATCCATCCATCCACCCACCCACCCACCCACCTATCCATCCATCCACCTATCCATCCATCCATCCATCCACCCACCCACCTATCCATCCATCCACCTATCCATCCATCCATCCATCCATCCATCCATCCATCCATCCATCCACCCACCCACCCACCCACCCACCTATCCATCCATCCACCCACCCACCCACCCACCTATCCATCCATCCACCTATCCATCCATCCACCCACCCACCCACCCACCTATCCATCCATCCACCTATCCATCCATCCACCTATCCATCCATCCATCCATCCATCCATCCATCCATCCATCCATCCACCCACCCACCCACCCACCCACCCACCTATCCATCTATCCAACCACCCACCCACCCACCCACCTATCCATCTATCCATCCATCCATCCATCCATCCATCCACCCACCCACCCACCCACCTATCCATCCATCCACCCACCCACCCACCTATCCATCCATCCACCCACCCACCCACCCACCTATCCATCCACCCACCTATCCATCCATCCATCCATCCATCCATCCATCCATCCATCCATCCATCCATGGACTGTTCCTGTGGCCACTTCTTAAGCAAACTGGGATAGCATGGTAACAAGACAGACATAGGCCCCTGTCCTCTCAGAGCTTCCAGTGTAGTATGGAGGACACCAGATGAGAAGCAAATCAACAAATATGATTCCCAGGTAATTGCTTGTAGTGATAGGTTCTATTAGGGAAATACACACAAGGTGATCAGCAAGAAGCTGACCAGGGGCACTTTGGTGAGGTGTTCAAGGAGGGCCTCTGAGGAGGGGGCTGGGAGTGTGCAGCCATCCTGCTGAGGGTTCCCATGGGGGACCACTGGGCACACTGACAGCGACCTCCACACAGCCCTCAGCAGGGACTCCCTGTCCGTGCATCCTAGGTCTTGTGTGCCTTTCAGCCGGGATTTAGGCACTGCTTTTTCTTTAGGCTGTGTCTGGGGAAGGTGGAGGGACTCAGGACACAGCCCAGACATTCTTGGGAAAATCACCACAGAGCTCAGATGGCCAATGTGGGACCTCGTCATTCAGGTTTGAGGAGCTCTGGGAATCCCACAACTGAGGTCTCTGCCCAGTTTGGTCTCAGGGACTTGTCCTAACAGTTTATATGCCTGCCTTCTGCTCCCGGACTACTGCAGAGGGAAGAACAGGGGCTTTGGAACCAGAGACCTGTGATTAAATCTGGAATCATGTCACCCCAGTGAGCCTTGGTGTCTTTACCTGTGACACGGGCACAATGCCACCCCCACCCCCTCATGGGCAAATGCAGGTGAGGGAAGTAACCAGATTGCTTTAAATCCTCCATGAATGACAGTTGTATTAGTAACAAGAGGACTTTGAGTCATTGTTGAAATCTGTAGAGAGGTCACATGGAGTAATGGGAGGAAAATGGACTGAGAGTTGGGAGGCCGAGGAGTCCTGTTCTCTCCCTGGTTTCCCTGAACTCACCTGTGAAAAAGCCCAGCCTGGAGGAGCAGGAAGCACCTTGTCAAAGAAAGCACCCGTCGTTCTGGTTCTGTGATGCTGGTGGCACAGGCCGGGCAGGACGCTGGCCGGGTGTTTATCATCGTCTGCCTCATTGTCCTGGGAAGGAGCCGGGCGTGTCCGACCTGATTGCGAACCTGCTGTCTGTGTGAACTTGGTGTGGAGTTCCCACGGACTCCTTCCTGGCTCCAGGTTCCCCTGCATTTGGCCAAGAAGCCTTATTCAACAGCTGGCTTCAGCTAAGTCTCTGCTGCCCGTATGTCGAGGTGGCTGGGGCACAGGGCTGTCCAGCAAGGCTAGTGACTCTCCTGGGGACTGCTGCTTGGCAGCCTCCTCCTCCCTGCTGATGTGGGTCTGGCCAGACTCCACTGTGGACACCCAACTCATGGTATCTCAAAAAAGCCAGGGCTGGGCCAGTTCCTTCATGGTCAGGTTCCACCCCGACGTGGACACGGGTTCATCCACGGAGCGTGCTGGGCACCCTGGATCTTGGTGTCTCGTTCCCACTGTGGGCCATGGTGTTGGCAAGCTGGAGAATGTCATTCACTCACTCACTCACTCACTGACCCATTCATTCACTCCCTCTCCTCACGTGTCCTGAGGATCCAGTGTGGTGCCAGGCCGAGTGCCGGGTCCTGAGGTCGCAGAGGCCCCCCTCCCTTTGGATGGGAGCAGAGAAGTAGAGAGACAGTGACCACACAGGGTCACCGTGCTGAGGTTACGGGAAGCAGTGGAGACTTCGAGACTCAGAGGTGAAATCCCTAAGTCCCCTGCCTAAGAGACGTGATGAGGGGCAGGTTTTGGCCGATGTCAGTCATCAGAGGGCAGGTGTTTTTCCAGCAGAGTGAGAAGGGAACAGACCTGGCTCTGTGCAGCCCATGTCCCGCAGCTCCCTCGGCGCCTGGGTGCCTGTCTGTGCGGTGAGGGGTTGGATGCCCTGATCTCCTAGACCCTGGCCCTCTCATCCTTGTCCAAGGGCATGGGATGAGTGACTGCAGGTGTGGGCATCCGTCCCTTAGCTGGCCTGGCCTTAGGTGTCCCTGAAAGCACCAAGCTGCCGCCACTGCTGCCTGGATCCCGTCGAGTGTCTCCCGACCACCGGCTATCCACAGCAAATCACAGGCGAGCGCTCGGCCCCGGTCTGGGAAGGCTTCTCCGTGGAGTGATGGTGAGGTGGTGTCCTTCTTGGGAAGGTGCTGTGTGGCCCGTTTAATTGAGGGTGCTATTCTTCTTCTGTGATTGAAACTAGGCCGGGCTCTTGCCGGCCCTGGGGCATTGGGTGCTGGGAGCAGGCGGGGGCTGGCCTCCCTGTGGAAAGCCCCTCACCACACGTGGGTCTGCTCTCTGCAGTCCTGACCCCCACTCCCTTCCAGCTGCAGACCCCAAGGGTGTAGGGGAGACATATCCCCTCCAGGCAGCCCTGCTGCCCGGCGATGGCCAGTCCTGCCCTCACCCTGCCGTGCCAGACCCCAGCCTGAAGCTGCTCATTCCCCTGCAGTGCCTGCCTTGTGCCATTGTTCCTGCCTGGCTGCTCCTCCAGCGTCGCTGCCCCTCAGAGTCCTTCCCAGGCCCTGACACCAGCTCCCATGCCACCCTGGCACCAGGCTTCCCCGATGCCACAGAGTCGGGGCCATGCTCCACACGGGGCTTATGTTCCCTTTGGGGGTATGTTAGTTTCCCGTGGCTGCTGTAACCAATGACCACAAACCGGGACGGCTTAAAACAACAGAACTTTATTCTCCCACAGTTCTGGAGGCTGGAAGTCAGAAAGCAAGGTGTGGGCAGGGCTGGTTCCCCATGAAGGCTCTGGAGGAGGCTCCTGCCTCTCCCAGCTTCTGGTGGCTCCAGACGTTCTCTGGTTGCAGCGGCATCGTCCCAGTCTCTGCCCTGTGGTCACACGGCCTCCTTACCTGTCTTCTTGTTTGTGTCTCCTATGAAGACATTGATCCTTGGCGTTAGGTCCACCGGGGGTAATCCATCGTGATCGCATCTGGAGATTTTTTTTTTTTGAGACGGGAGTCTCGCTCTGTCGCCCAGGCTGCAGTGCAGTGGCGTAATCTTGGCTCACTGCAAGCTCTGCCTCCCGGGTTCACGCCATTCCCCTGCCTCAGCCTCCTGAGTAGCTGGGACTACAGGCGCCCGCCATCACGCCCTGATTTTAGTACGGATAGTATTTCACCGTGTTAGCCAGGATGGTCTCGATCTCCTGACCTCGTGATCCGCCCGCCTTGGCCTCCCAAAGTGCTGGGATTACAGGCGTGAGCCACCACGCCCGGCCTCATCTGGAGATCTTTAATCACAGCTGCAAAGACCCCTTTTCCAAATGAGGCCACGTTTGCAGGGGCAGATGGCAGGATATGGACATCTCTTCCGGGGGTTGTGGTGCTGTCCACTGCTGGGCCTCATTCCCTCCCTGCAGAGGGAGGGGTCGGCTCTGCTCTCTGTTTGCCATCCCCAAGTCCAGCCCAGGACCAGGGCTCAGGCTGAAGTTGTTTGTCGAAAAACAGCCTCTGGCTCATCCTCCTCCTCTTCCTCCTCCTCCCACTCCTCTCCACTTCCCCAGCCACCTCCTCTTCCTCCGTATCATCCTCCCCCTCTCCCTGTTCTCCTCTCCCGGCCCTGCACTTCCACAAGGCTCAGACCTGACCCTGAATTTCCCCCTTTTTCTGGAGCCCAGGGTGTTTCTTGCCCGGGGCCTGGTGCCGCAGAGCTGAAGGATCCTTTTCTGTCCCTCAGAAAAGCTGGGTCCAGCTCACCCCAAATCATGAGCTCCCTGGAGCTCCCAGCCAACAGGCCTGGGCAGGCCCGTGGGTGGCCTGGTCTGGGAGGGCACAGCTTGGTGGGAGCAATTCAGGATCCCTCCGTGGAAGTTGGGGGAAGACGCTGGACTCCTCTGGTGAAGTGTCGGAGCTTCCTGCCCGAGCCCTGGCCTCAGTTTCAGGAGCGGCTGTGAAGGGAGTGGAGGGCTGAAGCACCCCTCATTTCCGCCCTGCCCTCCTCCCTTCTTTCTTTCAGGAAACCTGTTGAATACCTTCCCTGTGGCTCCTTCTGTGCTCTGAGCTTTCCCAGGATGTCTCAGATCATCTCCAGGGGTTTTCTGAAGATCACTTGGAAACAGTAGTTCCTACCCAAAGCATCTGGAACCCCTGTCTTTGCTCTCTCCACAGCCCGTTAGCTGTGATTCATCCATTCATTCATCAAGCACCTAGGTGGTTTCCCACAGTATGAGGATGAAGCAGACTCAGCCCTGCCCTCACCATTCCTGCAAGGCCAGCTCAGATGCCCCCTCCCCCAGAAGGCCCTCTCTGATTGCCCAACACCTGTGGGAACTCTCCCTTCCACTCTGCTGCCTTGGACCTTGGCTAAGACTCTGGCCACGTTCTGCCTCGGTGGGTCCAGCATTGCTGTGCTAAGCCTAAAACACCAGGGTCAGGCTGCTGGGCTTGGGTCCCAGCTAAGCCGCCTATTGCAAGGCCATGACTGCCTCCCAGCGTGTGTCCCCTGCAGACAGTGGCTCATCACAGTGCCAGCTTTTTGGGCAGTCTGGAACAATCAGTGTGGGGGCGGGTGGGCGAGGTGTAGCAGGGGAGGGCCACAGACAGGGAGGGAAGCCCTCTGAGCGCAGGCTGGTATTGGTACCAGCCTGGATCTCTGCAGCCCCCACAAAGCACGAAACATTTTCTCAATAAATATTTACTGCATGAATCAGCGAATCAAACTTTCTAATTCAGCAGAAACACTGAAACCACCAGGGATGGGACAGACGGAGTGATGATTAGAGATGAGTAGGCATTTTCCTTTCTCCTAAGCCTTTCTTACTCTTCTGGTATAACTACTTCTTCCCCGTTTTACCTAAGCGTTAAATTCGTGGATGCTGATTTTCGATTCTTAGCACAAAACACCTGCTTACTTGAGGGCAGAGCCTGGGAGGTCCCGAAGAAGCCCCTGTGGTGGTGGAGTAAGGGCTTGCCGCAGCTCTGAGGGTGGGTCGAGCAGGACGTCTATCTCCCCGCCCCTACCCAAGTAGGCTGGGGCGAGGCCTCTGCAGGTCTCCTCCTGGGTACCCCAGCCCTGGCCTGTAAGCAGAACTTGCTGGATACATGGAGGAAAGATGGAATGGATGAAAATACCAGCTCAGCTAGCTGGGCGCCATGGCTCACACCTGTAGTCCCAGCACTTTGGGAGGCTGAGGCAGGCAGATCACCTGAGGTCAGGAGTTCGAGACCAGCCTGGCCAACATAGTGAAACCCCGTCTCTACTAAAAACACAAAAATTATCCAGGTGTGGTGGTGGGCGCCTGTAATCCCAGCTACTCGGTAGGCCGAGTCAGGGAGAATTGCTTGAACCTGGGAGGCAGAGATTGTAGTGAGCCGAGATCATGCCACTGCACTCCAGCCTGGGCAACAACGCGAGACTCCGTCTCAAGAAAAGAAAATACCAGCTCGTCTGGGTCAGCGAGGGGGCTGTCAGTCAGTTCGTCAGTGAGTGATGAGAGGAGCAGCTCCTGTTGTAGGAAGCTTGTCTTGGTGACAATGGCACAGGTAGGTGACCTTTATGCTCAGGGAAGTCTGCACGCCTTGAGGAAGTTGGAGCCGGAAGATGCAGGCCCACTGGTGCCAGCTGGGTGGGGTTTGGGCTTTGAGGGTGGGGTTCGAGGGTGGGGTTCTGGTTGTCTATACAGCCTGAGGTGTGAACTGAGTGGCGGGCCCAGGCCCCTGGAGCTCCCTTCTCCCGCTGTGGGGCAGTCCATGGCCTTGGAGGACCCCTGGATTCAGAGGACCCTCCGGGCTGAATCCATTGCATCTGTGAGAGGGAGCTATGAGTGGGAGTGAAGAGATGATGGTTTCTGTCCTTCGGTAAACATCCCTGTGGATCCTGCCATATTGTCTAAAGGATGCTTCCTTGAGTTTTTCAACCCTTTACCTTAGTGGGGAGCACGTAGGGAGTTGGCAAAGGCCTTTTCCTGGAAAGTAATCGACAAGGAAGGAGCCAGGGCGCTTCCTGTCGGCCACTTGACAATCAGTCGATCCCTCTCCCATCCCTTGTCACCCGGCATGCAGCAGGGCCGTCAGACTGAAGGAAGCTGTGCTGACGGCCACCCCGGATCAGGTGCCATTGTTAATGAGGCTGCCAGGATCAGGCGCTGCTGTTATTAGTGGTAACTGCAAACGTCTAAGGACCCATGTGTGTCCTGCTGCTTATCAGGGGCGATGCAGACACTGACGCCCAGGGCAGCCTGCGGGGCTCTGCACAGATGAGTGGGTGACCACCTGTGAGTGAAGGGCGTTCCCAGGATGGAGGGAGCATAAAGGAGACACCACCCTGGCCAGGGAGTGGAGGAGGAGCAGGGAGGGCTTCCAGGAGGAGGTGATGCTGGAACTGCTTCCATCTGAAAACAGGTGCAGCAGGTAGCAGGCTTATGGACATCCCAGGGAGAGGGCCTGGAGGGGACCTCAGCCTAGGGCATGAGTGAGAGGCCACGGGTGGAGGCGGCTGATACTCAGGGCATTTTAGGATTGAGGGGGGATTCGTAAGGCAGAGGGAAGGAGGGAGGTGGCAGGACTGGAGACCCGGGCTCCAGGGAGGAGGCCTGGCCTGGGAGGGAGAATTCTAGAAGCACATGGGCTGGGGCCTGGTGGTTGGCAGAGGGGAGGTTGAGGTTGAGGGGAGTAGGTCTAGGAGCCCCACAGGCAGCTGATTCAGTATCAGCGTCGCAGGGCGTCGCCTCTGTCAGGCCCTGTGCTGGGCTGGGCTGGGCTGGGCAAGAGGGCTGAGGGCCTGGTGGAGCTTACATTCCAGTGCTGGGATGAGGGCCGGTGATGCCAGGGTGCTGGTGTTGCCAGGGTGCTGGGATGAGGGCCGGTGATGCCAGGGTGCTGGTGTTGCCAGGGTGCTGGGATGAGGCCTGGTGATGCCAGGGTGCTGGGATGAGGGCTGGTGATGCCAGGGTGCTGGTGGTGTCCCGGGAGGATGGCACTGTCATTCTCTGGAACAGCAAAGGTCCTGAGTGAGACAGGCAGGTGACCGGCAGGAAGGGAGCTGCAGTTGTGCAGGGCTGCCAGGGCCCCCGGTTGCACCATGACATGCGGCCAGCTGATGTGTGTTGGGGGTTTAGTGGTGTCCTCCGAAAAGAGATGTCCATATCCTCACCCCTCCCAGTGTCTTTGAATGTGATCTTATTTGAAATCGGATCTTTATGGATGTAATCCCAGTGAAGGATCTTGTGATAAGATCATCCTGGATTTAGGGTAGGCCCTAAATCCAATGGCTTGAGCCTTATGAGGAAAAGGAAAGGGAGCTTTGAGACATTGGTCACATGGAGGAGAAGGCTGTGTGAAGACAGGCCAGATCAGAGCGATGCGTCCCCAAGCCAAGGTGCGCCAACAATGGCTGGGAGCCACCAGAAGCCAGGGTGAGAGGTCTGAACGGCTTTGTCTCTGAGCCTCCAGAAGGAACCAGTCCTGCAGCCCCCAACACCTTAATCTCAGCCCAGTGATACTGATTTTGGACCTCTGGTGCCCAGAACTGTGATGAAAATAAATTTTTGTTGCTGTAAGCCATCCACTGTGTGGTGATTTGTAGGGCAGCCTGGAAAATGAATATGACATGGATTTTACTATTTATTTTTTATTTTTGAGACAAAGTTTCACTTTGTCACCCAGGCTGGAGTGCAGTGGCGAGATCTCGTCTCACTACAACCTCTGCCTCCTGGGATCAAACAATTTTCCTGCCTCAGCCTCCCAAGTGGCTGGGATTACAGGTGCCTGCCACCACGCCCAGCTAATTTTTGTATTTGTCAGTAGACACAAGGTTTTACTGTGTCGGCCGGGCTGGTCTTGAACCCCTGGCCTCAAGTGATCCGCCCACTTTGGCCTCCCAATGTGCTGGGATCAAAGGCATGAGTCACCATGTTCATGATGTGGCTTTTAAATCTCATCCAGAGGCATCTGTGATGCTCGGGGATGCTACCTGTGAACAGGGCCGCAGAGCAGGCGGCACCGGGAGCTGAGAGCACATGCGTGGGTGCAGCACCTGCCAGTGTGCCGCGTTCCAGAAATAAACGGCGAGTGGCAGCTCTCCACGGCTGCATTCACCCTTGCAGGGGGAGCCGTGCTGGTCCTGTCTAAACCCCGGCTCCAGGAGCCACCTGTGCTGGCCCTTCTGTTCGCACCACCTGATTATGGTTTGGATCTGGCCTGGGGTCTGGCTCCCTCCAGCGCTGGCAGGACCCTTCCTCTGAGGGAGCTTGGAGGGATTTGCCTCCGCAGCCACGGGTCCCGCCACCACATCCCCCTGAAGCTGGGTGTTTGAAAAGTCATGTCTGGGGACTAATTGTTGCTAAGAAGATTGTCGCTTAGAACACGTAACCTAAAATTAAAATGTGCCTTCCCGCTAAAAAAAGATGCCTCCTAGATCCATCCGTTGCCCTTCAAGCCGCTGTCAAGAAGGTGAAGACCGAAATACAGATTTCGTTTGCTTTTTGTGAAGCATTTACCAAATGTGAAATAAATAGAAATTTCAGGACTTAAAGAACATCAAGGAAAAAAAACCAAACACTTTATTTTCTGAGTTAGAACCACGCCTCCCACTGGGGAGTCAAGTTCCTGGTTAGAAACCCAGCTCCACTAAAATGAAACGAGGGGTTTGTTTAGGATACTTACGTTCTCTCTTGTTCGATTGTTGGTTCGTTCATTCATTCATTCATTCATTCATGCCCATGCTTGACGCTGCTGTACGCACTGGGCGGCGTATGAAAGAGTGGAGCACAGCTCTTGCTAAGGGAAGGGGACGTTTCCATGACGACCACAGGCCAGCTCCCAAGCGATGAGGCTACCGTGGGAAGTTTGATCATGGAGGTTGGTGGTACTTGGATGACCTCCTGGCTGGCCCCCTGCTCCCACCCTGCTGCTTCTGTCTCCTCTGTCCCCAGCAACAGCCAGAAGGACCCTGTCAAAACATCACCCTCTGCCCTGGGGATGTCGCTCCTCCACTCTGAGCCCTCTCGCCACTCTCCGGTGCTCTCAGAGAAGGAGTCTAATGATCCCAGTGGCCCACAAGGCCCTAACAATTCAGCCCCTGTTCCTATTCAGCCTCGTCTCCTGTTCCTCTCTTCCTCCCAGCTGTGTTGGCCTCCCTGCTGCCCCTTGAACCTGCTAGGCGTGCTCCAGCCGTGGCGCCTTTCGTGCCTGCTGTACCCCTTGCCTGGAATGCCCTTCCCCACTTCCTTCAGGTCTATACTCTAATGCCACCTTCGCAGGGAGGCCTCCCCGGCTGTTCATCTAAGATGTCAACACTCCCAGCCCTTTCTCACTTTTCTTCCCAGTGACATTTCCCTCTAGGGCACCTGTTATCTAAAACGCCATCCACTTCGTCATCCTGTCCATTTTGTGGCTCCCCTCGGCCACAGGAGGGGTGTGTCTTGTTTGCCATGGTGTCCTCAGTGCCTGGGATGGGATTCAGTGTGTGGCAGGAGCTAAGTCCACAATGATGGCATGAGTGGGCCACCCAAGGTCTTGGAGGATGAATAAGAGTTTTCTGGGTGGAGAAGAGCTGCAAGTACGGCCTGTGCAGGGGCCTGAGACAGCAGAGAGAGTGGGTGTTTGGGGGCATGAAGGATGAACCCTGGTTGGGAGCCCCAGGATGCAGAGGCAGGTCCCAGTGGGTGATGAGCCCTGGGGGTTCGCTAAGGAGTCCTATCCTTAGCCAGGGGCAGCAGGGAGCTCTGTGGGCTATTTAAGAAGAGAAACAACATGACTGGCATATGGGAAGTATGTGTGTGCACACTTATGTGCCTCCACGGGGTAAT
This sequence comes from Macaca fascicularis, assembly GCF_037993035.2. Taxonomy (NCBI): domain Eukaryota; kingdom Metazoa; phylum Chordata; class Mammalia; order Primates; family Cercopithecidae; genus Macaca; species Macaca fascicularis. The sequence goes on along the minus strand of NC_088379.1, from coordinate 5,815,295 downwards.
GTGGATGGGGTTGCCAATGGGAGGTGCTTTTGAGGACTCATGAGACTCATCCTGGATAACTTGATTAACTGCTGAGCACAATTTCTTACCTCTAGTGCAAATTCATCTTGAAGGACTCCATTCTCATTACGATAAGATAGTATCAAAAGGCTGCGGCAAGTTTCTCTGAGCTAGGAGAGGTAGAATGACCACAGTAAAGAGGTGCCATCTTTGCTTTGCTGTCTCTAAAAATTTCAAAGCACATATTTCATCTCATCTAAAAACTCTCTTGGATGCACTCTAAGTTGCATCATTACTTTATCCACCCCTGAAGAATGGCATTGATTATAAGCCACACTCTGATTTTAGAGATGTTAAGTTGTGGAAAATAAATGGAGGTATTAGAATCAATGAAATATGGTAATAATGGAATGTGCAGATATGTGCCATAGCACGCCAGTTTCTTTTTGTAAATGCATCCGGTCAAATTTATGTTCTGGGGACTTAAGTGAAACGGGCTAGGACCTGCTGTAAATCACTAGGCACGTGCCCATGCAGGCTTCCTCAGAGGTGAAACCTTCCAGCTCACTCTGGAGAGCTGGCCTGGGAAGCATCTTGCGGGGGAGTGGGGCACCCCACCAGCATGAGTTGGAGCTTGGGAGTTTCCAGGGGATGGACAATTTGCGAAGGAACAATACCATCTGCGGCGTTGCAGCCTTCGATAATCGCAATCAGATCTCGCGCTTCAGGGCGTAAGCTGAACTCTGGTGGAGGTGGAAAGGAATGTTTCTTCAAATAGAACCCTGCGAAAGTTTCCAGAGCGTTCCTGCTCCAACTTCCCCCACCAGCACAGGCTCTCCAAGACCCTCTTTGCTCTGTAATCATTTCTTCTCACCCCTGAGGGCTGGTGATTCCCCCGCAGTGGGCCCTGGACCCATGTGGTGGAGTTCAGGGATTTGCCACATGGAACAGAGCTACGGAGCGGGAGGCTGCAGGGTTGTTTTTGGGTTGGGGGCTGCTACCTCTCCATGTGCCTCAGTGGGTTTTAGAACACGAGCTTGCAGAGGTGGGGAAGGACTTCTAGTTTTCAACAGCATCTGGCTAGCAGCTTCCAATGAGGCCCCTCAGCATCCCTTAGGAATATTTACAAAGACACAACACAGACACAAATCAAGGAAAACGAAGAGTAGCTGACAATCTTACCCCAATCAGGGAGAGAGGACCTGTCAATGGAAGGCTGAGGAAGGTGGATGGAGAGGAGAAAGACTAGCCCTCTTTCCTGGTGTGCCCAGCAGGAAGCACCCCAATCCTTGTCTCAGTCCTCCCTCTGTCTTGGGGACCATGGCATAACCCAGCTGAAAGTCACTTGCATCCATCACCTGGCTGAAGGGCTGCTTCTGGAACATGGGTGTCTGCCAGGAGTGGGCTGAGGCTGCCTCCATGGCCAGAAAGGAGGTTGAGGCAGAGAGAGAGACTCATGTGTGCCCAGTAATATCCCTCAGCATGTGGGGGTGGATGTCTGGGGTAAGTGGACACGGAGGACCCCATCCTTCCACCTCTGCACCCCTACTGAGAGACTGAAGCTTCCGGAAAGGAATGGGGCTGGCCAGGGATTTCCAGGAGGCATGCAGTCTGCAGGAGACAGCATCCTGAAGAATGAACGCAGACTGTGGCTTCAATGTGGATTTGGAACTGGATGTCCAGGGTAAAAGCTGGCTCTGTCATTTGAAAGCTCTGTGGCGTTGAACCTCGATGTGCCCAGCTGGGAATGAAGCTTGGAGGCTGTGCCTCCCTCCCCCAGGCTGCTTGGATGCATTTAGTGCCCCAGGGATTGGTTCAGAAGTGAGCTTGTTATGTGGGTTGGGGTGTCAAGGGGATCATGCTGGGGGCTCTGACATGGAGACAATGTGGCCTCCAATATCCCTCAAAGGCAGCACAGACCCCTCCCTCTGCCTTGGACACTGCATTTTAACATCCCGGACTCTCGGTTTGCAAACACACGTGGATCTCTTTCTCCTGTCCTTGGCCTGGATTTTATGAACTTGGCAATGTTCCCTCCTGTGACGTTTCACCCTCTCTCCTCTCTTCCTGGCATCCAATCTGTTCATCCAGCCCCAAAACAGATCTGGCTGGATAGACATTAGACTGGGAACCCCTTTCCCCATAGGCAGATGCTGTGAAGTATTGAAAATACTGAAGTGGGGAACTTTGGGTGCACTGGTTTGGAATTGTTGGAAGAGGGCTCCACCTCATTTAGCCATCATGGATGAGGGAATTATATTAGTCCTTTCCCATGCTGCTGTAAGGAAATGCCTGAGACTGGGTAGTTTGTAAAGAAAAGAGGTTTAATTGGCTAAAGGTTCTGCAGGCTGTATAGGAAGCATGATGCTGGCATCTGTTTGGCTTCTGGGGAGGCCTCAGGAAACATACAGTCATGGTGGAAGGCAAACAGGGAGCCAGCACCTCACATGGCTGCAGCGGGAGGAAGAGGAAGAGTAGAGAGTGGTGCTACACACTTTTAAACAACCAGATTGTATGAGAACTCACTCACTATCACGAGAACAGCAGCAACAGGGAAATCCGTCCCCATGATCCAATCAGCTCCCACCAGGCCCCACCTCTATCGTTGGGGATTACATTTCAACGTGAGATTTCGGTGGGGACACAGATCCAAACCATATCAAGAAGGTTTGTTTGTTCATTTGTTCATTCTAAAATTGTGTGTGTGGAGCCTGCTCTGTGTGGGCCTGGTGTATCCCACATCAGTGTCTTCCAGGGGAAGGGGTGTCAGACTGACTCAAAGGGAGATGGGGAGTCTGGGGTTCAACTCCCTGCTCCCCCATCACGTGGTGCGTCCTGACTCTGAGAGCCGCGGCGCCCGTGTTTCCAATGTGGCGTGCCCACAACATGTGCTCTGCGGGGTTGTCTGTGTGTTTAACAAGATGGTGCATGTATCAGCACCTGGGCTGTCACCACCTAAGCCTGACACATTTTACTGCCAATGCGTTGCCTTTTCTTTTAATGATTTTTGATGAGAATCTCTCCAAAATGCATCATATAATTTTCCGGGAGTAAAGGGGCATCTTCGTGGTTGCCAAGTGTGTCCTAGTTGGGCATAAGTGTCTCTAGTTTGTGGGTTGCTGGAGGCATTAGAAAGACGATGTAGCTGCATCCAGCAGGCACCTGCTTGGAAAACAAATAGGATTGTTACGTTTCTCCATGACTTGGAGTCATGGTCAAGAGCATGAGGACAGAGCTGTAGGGATAAGGGCTCTGCAGATAGGTCTGATCACAGAGTAGTTTCCCATCAAATGTATCCAAATAAACCTGAGCAATCAATTTATTGATCCCTGATAGAGTACCTATCATGTGTCTGGCTCAGGGCTGGACACTGGATGGTGCCTGGAACCACCCGTGTCTGCTCTGCGACGTTGCCAGAGGAGACTGGACTGGGTAAACGGGCGACTTTGTAGAGGCCGAACGTCCCCAGGCTGAGAGGTCTTGGGACATCGTGGATGTGGTTTGCAGATCTCCTTTCCTTTAGAATTTGGAGGCCAGACTTTCAGCTGCCACTTCTGTTGCTGCTTGTGTACCTGGCTCTAGAATTTCTTCCTCTGGTGATTTTATGCTTCTGTTCTCCTGTGGTCCAGAAACCCGGATTGCTGTTCTTACTAGTGTTGCAAGCAGACTAAGGGTAAACGGTCTCTGAGTAAGGAGTGGAGGCAGTTCTCCAGCAAGGTGCATGAGCTTTGATGTGTGGTATCATGATGCTACTGTGCTTCCATGGAGGGTCTGACTCTCGCCTGTCTCATTTATTCAACCATTCATTCATCAAATGTATATTGAGTACACACTCTGTGTCAAAAACCTGGGATTCCTAGTCCCCGAAAAAAGAACGCAAGATCAAATGCATCCAGGCAAGTGCCTGGACTGAGGCTCGGAGAGTGTGAGACGGCGAGTAAAAACTTCGGGCTCAGTGGGGAATCGTTCTGCTCATAATGTGTAACGGGGGCAGTTTCTGCCAGTTACTGGAAGGTAACACAGGTCCCTCTGTGTGAGCTCAGCAGCCACTGTTCCAAGTTCCCTTCCAGCCACCAGCCCCGCTCGTAGCCTCTGTGGCTCCATAGAAGCCCTGGGAAGGGGCTTGGGGGCTGTCGCCTTCAGTCCATGTTGCAGGTCAGTGCGTGGATAATCCTCTGGCTGCTGCTGAGAGGTCTGGGCTGTGGAAGAGATTGCTTTTCCTGGGGAGGCAGCCTGCCCGCGCCCTGTGCTGAGGGAGTGCCTGGAGTGCGGGAGGCCTGGGACCCCCATCTCAAGCTGTTCCCTCCGGCAGACAAGGCAAGTCCCCAGCTCCACCTTGGGGCAGGCGTCCTTCCACTCGCTGGAACGGGCTTCATGTTCTGTCTGTTCTGTTCAGCCTGCAAAACCAAGCTGTCTCCTGGCCAGCCCCCTTGTCCTGATGTAGAGGAGGCCCCTGTATCTGAGAGGGCTGTGAGCCCCTTACTGCTGCCGCTTCCTGCCTCCCCTGCTCCAGGCCCCAGGAAATGTGCTGGAAACTCAGGTGGGCCTAATTCTTGGCCTACAGCACTTTGCACCCAGGGAGCTTCCTAAAACCACTTCCTCGCTTGGAAGCTTCCAGCCCTCCCGGACTTCCAGATGAAATCCAAGCTCCTGAACGTGGCTTAGAAGGCGGGCCAGAGCTGACCTCATCTCCGTCTACTTCCCCTCCGGAACTTTCTCTCCAGCCACACCCAGTGGAGCAGAAGAGCTTCCATTCATCACACGCCAGACCCTGTGCTCAGAGTTGATATGCGTGGGTGCAGCCGACCCTGTGGGGAAACTGAGGCACAGAGCTCCTCCCAGTGGTGGGGCCAGGATTGGAAGGGAAGCCATGTGGCTCTAAATCTCATGACCAGTGGGCTGTTCCGTCCACACTAGAGTGACCCTGTGGCTGTTTCCTGCTTCTGGGCTTTTAAACACCTTGACTGTGTTAACTGTCCAGCCCCGGGACAGGAGAAATCTCCTTCAGGGGGTTCTCCCTGCCCCCAAGGCCTGAGAGGGTCTCTCCTGGGCTCCTTTGGCTGTGTATGGAGGGTGGGTGGGTGGGGATTCTGTTTTGCTTCCAAAAGCTCAGTATACATTTTCCTGCTGTGAGGAAGGAGGCAGGGGCGGGAGGAGCGGGAGAGGAGGTGACGGCAGTGGAGAGAAGGGGGTTCATTTCCTTAAGTACCAATATTCCATGGAGGAGAAGGAGCTTTAAGCCAAAGGTTTCTGCGACCCTGGCTGCAAATGGTCCTCCCCATCCCCACCTCGCTGAGCGGGGGTCTCTGTCTGCGTGTGTCCCACACCACAGCAGGGATGAGTGGGTGTGCAGCCTCTCCCCAGTACAGACGGGCTTTCTGTGAAGAAGATGAGAAACATGGCCCCAGTAAGGTAACCAGGAGTCCTGGGGAGAGAGTAGAACTTCGAGGGTCAGCGAGGTCCTTTGGGCTTGGGAATTTCTGGGGCAAGCTGGAGTTTCATGATGTGCCGGCAGAAACTGTCGATTTGCTTGAAAGTGAGGGAGAGAGATGATTGGATTAGACTGGGGAGGATGAATTGCTGCCTGTGCTCTGAACACGACTCCCTCCGACTCTGAGCTTCTGGGAGCAAAATAGTTTGGGGGTGGCCGCCCACCCTGGCCAGTCAGCCTCTGGAGGCCCCATCCTGGGATGCTCCGAGCCAGCCTGCCCACCGTGCCCGTCCTCCTGCAGAGCGCTGGGTGCAGACAGTCATCCGCCGGAAGCTCCTCGTCTGCGCACTGGGGCTTTGGAGCTGATGGTGGCTGGGAGTGCCTAGTGGGAGATTCTGCAGCTCTGCAGAGTTCAGAGACAGCACTGCGGGAGGCTGTACCCATGGCCCTGGACGTCGCAGTGTGCAGGAGAGCGTCTGAGCACGCCTTGGCTTGGCTTGTGGGTACCTTGTCATTGGTAGTGGGCCTGATCATTATGCCTGTGACAGATGAAGAAATTGAGGCACAGAGAGGCTCAGCAATTGGCTGAAGATTGTAGAGCAGCGGCAGAGCCAGGTCCCTATCTGGTGGCTCCCTGGTGCCCTCTTCTTCATCTACAGCCCCACGCTGCACCCTGGGCCTGGCAGGATCTTGTTTATCAATCGCGTGTAAGTCCCCACCTGGTAGAGGGTGCTGCATGGACATCACAGCCTCTTACACGGGCATCCCTCTCTCCTCTGCGCAGCCTGGAGTCTAAGCGCATTGCCAGCACTGACGTCTACCTGGTTGGGATGAGTTCACTGAGCGTGACGGGGTCTTCATTCTTCTTCATCATGAACTCCTCAGGCATCACAGGGCTTTGCCTCTGTTTTGTGAGAGGGGGCGGGGGGCAGGCTATTGCAATGTCCCAAGAGTTGTTCATGAGGAAGGCAATTTCCGCACAGCACCAACAGCCCAGGGTCTGCTTAGCCCTCCCTTGCCCACAGGTCCAGCTCTGTCTGTTGGGTGATGTTGACACAGGGCAAGGTGCAGGCTCTGCGGTGTTAGCGCGCCCAGTGTACATCTGTTTCATAGACCCGGGGACATTCCTCCTGGCCTGCCTTCAGCAGGCGTCTCCGAGCGCCTCTGATGTGTGGGCCCAGCACATGTACTCATGGGACCGGCTGTCCTCGGATGGGACAGGGACATCCAGCACAGAGAGCAGACTTACTTTGTGTTCTGTGGTTGCTGCCACCAAATGCTCCCTGTTTTCAAGCAAAATGGGTCAGCTGGGATGCAGGTGCAGATAAAGGAGACCCCTCTAGCTGGCTTACCCAGAAGGGATCTGACACAGGAATGACATGCTCTCAAAACCCTTAGAAAGGCTTGAGGAGCAAGCTGAAGCCTGGATCGCCTAGATTGGGCTTCCAGAAACCCCCGCAGAGCTGGCCACAGTCAGGAGGATAGCCATTGCAAGTCCTCATCCAGGGAACGACCTTTGAAGCCACCATCTACCCCTGCAAAACGAATACCCCACCCACCACCTAATTTAAGTTTTGCTCCAGTGCTTCCTATGGGAGAACTGAAATCAGCTGTGATCCTAGCTGTTTGCAAGGGAGTTCTGGAAATATAGTTTACACATTTTTCTGTATTGATACACCCCTCCTCCCTTTTTTTGGTTGTTGTTCAAAAAGAGGAATTGAATGGCTTACAAAGATGTAAAAACCGTGTAAAAATAAAATCAGCAAGAAAAAAAGGAAAAAATCAGATGGAGCTAGGGACAGGCTCAGTACGTAAAATACTTACTGTGTTGCTAAACGTGGGACAAAATTTGTTGCTGAGCTTCCCCACAGCTGAAGTAAAGAGGAAAAGAGGAAGAGGTCAAAGTAAACCAGTTGCTCAGGAGAGCTTTCCTGAACTGGATGGTGATGTCAACGGCCATGGGGCTGATCCCATACTCTTACAATAAATGCAGTGGTCAGTTCCGTTTTGCTGTTACTTATAATGGCTCAAAATGCAGTTTGATGGCTTCATCCCCAAGCCTAGTTCACTAAGATGTCCCTCACAGAAACCAAGACAGCCGGTTCAAGGGCACTCTTCCCTGCATTATCAAGGCACGGCGCAGCCCTTAGGTTTGACTCTGTAAAGCAGGAAGTACAAGATTAGCATCCAGCTGTGGAATTACAGGGAGGTGCGTGGGAAGGAGGGTAGAGCCCATTCATAGGTCTGCTGCGTTTGCAGAAACAGACGAAGGGAACATTTTGTACCTGTTGTGGGTAACGTTTGTATTACAGCTAACAGGACCAACTATAAATTTGGGCAAAATATCTATTTCTGGATGCACCTCCCCTCCCCCACCCCCCAATTAATCCACTGTGTTACATTTTTGCAACTCTCAGACAAAGGTGTCATCATCACTAGGGAGACCCTTCCAGTTACATCCCAACTCCCACTGACCTTAAACTTCAGACCTCAAAGCTCTCTTTCCAAAAACTGGACTCAGATCAAATGGCGTCGGCTGCAGCTTCTGATAACTTGGGAGCATTCACGGTGCTATGAAGTTATCAGTCTGGAATTCAGGCCTCTCTGTCTCCTTCTTGGGTGGTGTGACTTATATTTCCTAAGGACAAAAAAGTCAAAACTCAGGCAAAGCAGCCCTTACCGGGTCACATCTTCTACTGCAACTTCATCTCGGGTACCCACAGAGAAAGAGGGGCTCAACACACAGGAAATCACACGTGATTTCTGTGCTCCGGTAGGAAGAGGAGCACTGGGTCTCTCCCGGGGCTTTTATCAGCCATTTAAAAAAATGCACCCTGGAGAGGTGAGGATGGGAGGACTGGACCAAACTTGACCTTTGGAAAATTCCAGGGTTTTGAAACTGTTGTTATGTGAAGGAGGGTGTTCCTTCTTATTTAAACCATGGCAGGGTGAGCATTTGGGGAGCCCCTGTCTTTTACTTCTTACAGAAGGATAACCCCATCATTGTTCACTCACGGGAGGAAGTACTGCATGTCATTCTGGGAGGGCCAGTGTTTGGATGGTGTGGCAAGAATATCCTTAGCTCTGCAAGGAACTGCCAGACTGTCTTCCAAAGTGGCTGTGCTGATTTCAATTCCTCCTGTCAATGAATGACAGTTCTTGTTGCTCCACGTTCTCGCCAGCATTTTGTGTTAGTAGTGCTCTGCCTCAGTTTCCCCTTTTGTAAAATACAGAGATGACTAGTACTGCATACGATGATTGTAGCAAGGGATGGATGCACTACAATGAATGAATGAATGAATGATTGATATAACCCAAGTACAGTGCTCAGCCAGCACCTGGTACCCGGTGAGGACTTACGAAGTGTCATTATCCAGCACCCAGTAGGCACGAGGCCAAGCCACACAAGGGAGTTAATGTGTGAATGAATACTCGAAGCCCTTTCTCCCATTGCCCAAAGAGCCCAGCGTGAGGACTTAATTAGTTGAGTACAGCCCTGCCGCACCACAAATGCGAGTCACGTGTCTGCGTGTGCCCTGCCCACAGTATCTCTAAATTTTTGAAGCACAGCCTTGTAAAAGGAGAGCTGTGATAAAACCCGGCAGAAGACACCCGGAGGCCTTCAGCGTTATTCATGCTGCACAGAAGTTTTTCTTGTCAGGCTCACTGATGGAAGCAGAGCCTGGGGTCACTTACCACAGCCGTGTTCTTGAGAAGGGGCTGCTGTTTCAGCGAGAAATCGTTCTCTCGGGCGGACCATTTTGCCCATCTCTGCTTGTCAGTAATGGTGGCTGACATGTGGGCAAAACTCTCTCATTTCTCCACAGCCCCATCAATCGGAGCGTCCCTCCTCCAGGCGTCTAACTCACGAGGGGCTGTGTCCTGCAGCTGTGCTCTGGAGACCTTGCCCTTTCTTGCGCCTGCTGCGTCCCCTCTGCCTCCAGCACGTGGGCCTTTCTGTCCTGCCGCTGGGCTGTGGGTGGGTCCAGTTGTCCTGCTCTTATTCTAGAGCCAAGCAAGAGTGTTCCATCCTTTGTGTGTCTCTGGTCACTGCCACGCACACGCATGTCATTGCCATCTGGTTCTTGCAAACCAGACGAACCTGAGAGCCTCCGTTGGGCCATTTGTGTGGGCAGTGAGTGGCCAAACCCCAACCTTGATGGCAGCCCAGGGGCTGCAGGCTCCCCCGTGAGAATAATTGTGCTGCAGTCCATCCTTCCTCTCACCTCATGCCCTTCCCTTCTGGTTTGATCCTGCGTGCTAATCACAGCCGGGGCCTCTGAGGTTTCAGTGCCGTCTGTGGGTGGGGACTGGGTTCCTTCTTAGTCCTTTGCATGTCGGAGATGAGTGCCGAGGGACCGCGTTTTCCAGGACTCTTGACGTAGTGGCTGGCTTGCACTCCCAGGTGCCCGGGCACATGCCAGTGTGCGGTGGAAACTCTATGCACCCACTCCTGAAATTGCTTCCCTTGCCGCTCTGCCTCATGGAGCTCCTGAGGGGAAATGGAACCTTACTTGGGCCCCCACTTCGCTCCAGACTCATTCTGACCGCAGGACCTGGTTTTTACTGTGGTCTTTCTCACGGAACTCAGCCCGGGCCACCTTCATGGCTCGGTTCTGGTTCCCGGGGAGGGAGGCTGTCATTACAGATGGGAAGATACTGTCAGTGCCGGCTGCTGCTGTTACTGTCTCCCTGGCCTCTGGGGGCTTTGCTCCGTAACGATATTTAAATATCAACATGTGATTCGAGGACTTCCTTGAGGGTTCACCAGAGTGATAGACGTGTTTTTAAGACAGGATCTTTTCCTCCACCCCTTTAAAAAGTAGATCACATTGTGATGTTTGGGAAAATCTCATGGTTTCCATGCATAAGCCTCTATAATACCTTATTCATTCTGAATGCAAAGAACTCAGGATCACAGGGTATAAATCAACTCAGTTTGGATTGTTGGACTGTTTTGTGCCATATGCTGTTCTGACTTAATGAGGATGTAGCTGTATATTATAAGGATCACCAAAGCAGCCTAGATCTGAGAATCTATTCTTAGCTCCCCACTAATCATGGGGTGAGCCTGGGTGGGAGCCGGCGGGAAAGGGTAGCACGGCCGGTCTTCGGGTGGTGCCCATCAGGCCAGTGGCTGTAGGCCCCTAGGTTGGAGGTGTTTGGTGCATAACACACAGGTGAGGAAGGAAGCTGGGGCTGAGAGTGGTGCGATAGTCTCACTGCCAGGCTCACCCAGCGGCAGGTGGTGGAGTTGGGATTCACACGCTGCGGGGTCTCATCTTATGGAACCCAGGGCTTTTGTCAGCAGACACCATCCACTAAGATGCTTGTCCGTGCCAGGATGGCTGGGAAGGGGTGGGTTTCAGCATCTGGGGAGGGAAGTCTAGGTAAGAATTTACTCATTCACTGATTCATTCACAATCATCAATTCACTCATTCACCCATTCATTCCTTCACTCCTTCACTCATTCATTCATTCATCCATCCATTCATTCATTCACTCATTCCTTCCTTCCTTCATTTATTCATTCACTCATTTCTTCACTCATTCACTCCCTCCCTCCTGAAACACTTGTGGAGTATCCACCATGTTCCAGGCACCTTTCTGGGATACCATGGCGAGCAAGACCGGGTCCCTGACTCTTTGGGCTTCGTGTCCAGTGGGGGAGACAGATATTGAGCATGCATGTGTGATATGACATAAAGCGGCTGAGAGATGGAGGAAGTTAGAGGACAGTTTCCCTGCAGGAGAGGGTCGGGGAGAGAGTGACCTGAGGAAAAGGAGACTCAAATGTAGGCAGTTCTTTCCTGGGCTGCTTTGCAGGGGAGCAAAGGCTACTTGGCTGGAAGCAAGGCTGAGGCAAAGTACCTGACACTCAGAAGTGCTTTGGTAGGTGTTTGTGGATTTAATGGAGAGTGCTTGGAACTGCTGCAGAGCCTCAGGGTGGGGGTCTGGAGTGACTTCAGGTTCCCCAGCCGCTGGATTCGGAGTCTCAGCTATTGACTCCAGGAATCGTGTCCCCCCGAGTCTCAGCCATTCACTCCAGGAATGGTGTCCCCCTCCTCTGGGATCGTTTGATTTTGGCCACTGCTTAGAGTTTTGCACAGTGGTCTCTGACCACCTACTGTGCCTGCCCTTGTGGGGTGACATTGGGTTGACGTTTCTGCAGCACAGCAGCTCAGAAAAGCACTGTGCAGTGGGCAGTTCAAAGCCAGGGTTTCCACCAAACATAGGTGGGGCCCACGCAGGAGTTGGGAGGAGTTGGGTCTGGCTATAGCATCCAGGTGAGAGGGTCCTGGGGAGAGAGGAGATGGAGGAGGGGGCAGGACCAGAACTCGGGGAGCCTTGGGCAGTTTTGGCTTCTTGTGTCGGTGCTGCGAGCCACTTAAGGACTTGGTCCATAGAAGCGAAGGATCCTTTGCGTTTTGATCTTGCCCCTTGGCCTCTAGGAATCTGAGTTTGTAGGATCCTTCACTGGTAGCCCTGATGGGATCACCAGGGATGGGGATGTACAGCGTCGCTACAGCATCTGATCTAGGGAGACCTGAAGTGCACCATTTTGAGCCATCACAAGGTCAGAGGATCAACTTGCAGGATCGCACCCAGGGAGCCTGTGAACAGCCACAGAGGGGGCAGACCATGCCCCCTTCACTCAAGCACGAAGCTCCTTCCCCGGCCATTTTCAACTGGGACAGAGCAGGAGGGCATCCTACTGAGGATGGATGTACAGTTTCCTCATCCAATTATTTCTTTCTCCAGAGTCTGGGAGGTGTGAAGGGACAGCTGAGGCTGGGGTCAGACGGTCTGTGTTCAGGTCCTGGCTTCCCTGCACACCCACAACTTGGCTTTGAGCCACTTTATCAACCTCCCTGAGCCTGTTTCCATGCCTGTGAAGTGAAGCAAGCCGTGCATGGCCTTCAGTACAGTGCCCGCACATAGTAGGTGCTCAAGAAATGGCAGCCATTCACTGTGGGAACCCAGGACTTTCTTGCTGTGAGGACCCCAGGAGAGCTCGAGGTTATGACCTGGCAGCTCCATGACCCTCAGTCCGTCCCTCAGCAGGTGCTCCACGAGGTGAGGACAGCGTTTGACACAGAGGCCTGAAGGGGTCATGTCTCCACGTCCACTTATGTTCTGAAGTCTAGAGGGTGCCATGCCTTGGAGATCATACAGGCTGTTTATGGCAGAGGTGGTTCTAGAACTCAGGTCAGCTGGCTCCTGCCCACCATAACAAATCGCTACAACCTGGGTGGCTTAAAACAGTGGAAATGTATTATCTCATGGTCCTGGGGGCCAGAAGTCTAAAATTCAGGGGTCCACATGGCTGTGCTCCCTCTGAAGGCTCTGGGGGGAGATTCTTCTGGCTTTTGGTGGCCCCGGGCATCTCTTGGCTTGTGGCTCCGTCGCTTCACTCTCTGCCTTCGTCTCCACGTGGGCTTCTTCCCTGTGTGTGTCTTATCAGGACGCCTGTCATTGCATTTAAGGCCTACCTGGCTCACCTGGGACCATCTCCTCATATTTACTTTCTTTCTTTTTTTTGTTTTGAGATGGAGTTTCACTCTTGTTGCCCAGACTGGAGTACAGTGGCAAGATCTTGGCTCACTGCAACCTCCACCTCCTGGTTTCAAGCGATTCTCCTGCCTCAGCCTCCCAAGTAGCTGGGACTACAGGCACCTGCCACCACATCTGGCTAATTTTTATATGTTTAGTAGAGATGGGGTTTCACCATGTTGGCGAGGCTGGTCTCGAACTCCTGACCTCAGGTGATCCATCCACCTCGGCCTCCCAAAGTGCTGGGTTACAGGCAGGAGCCACTACGCCTGGCCCCATCTCCTCATCTTGACATTCCTTCATTACAGCTTCAAAGATGCTTTTTCTAGATAAGGCCACAAGGCAGAGTGTAGACATTAGGATGTGGACCTGTCATGTAGGAGGCCACCATACAGTCCTCCACACTGTTCACTATCTCATGCTCCACCCACCACTGCATGGAGCGCCTGGTCGCAGTGGGTGGTTGATTTTAATTTTCTGTTGAGTACATGGTTTTCCTCCATGGCAGACATGGCTTCCACCAGCCGAGACGCGAGCCTCCCTCTCCCCATGCTTTCTGCCATTTGGCTTCCAGCCCTGCCCTCCAGACAGCTGGCAAAGGGGATGGGGAGGCACCGATGCTCCCAGGAGGATTTTCCTGGGACCTTGTCCTTCCTTCTCACTGGAGGACAAGACCGCCAGCAGAAGCTTCCGGAGCACTCTGGGCTGAGTCAGATCCCTGGTTCTTTTAGTCTGGTGTGGGCTGCTGAGTCTGAGGGTGCGTACGTGTGGGGGCCCTGGGCTGTTAATGCAGAGTGAGTTCAGATGCTCCTGCCGAGGGGGCCTTTCTCTGATGCCCGGTGCAGCCCTGATTTAGGAGCCTGGCGTGAGGCCGACAGCCTGGGGCTGCAGTGCAGCATGGAGGTCCAGTGCTGGGACCAGCGCCACCATTAATCAGCACGGCTGCCGGCACCGTGCTCCATGCCCTGCTGAGAGCCACCTGCCCCACTGGATGCTCCCTGCCTGCCCCCCATCCATCTTCCTGGTGCCTCCTCATGGTGGGTGTAACTGTCACCGTCCTTCCTGTCCCCCTCAGTCCCCTGAAGAGCTTGGTAAACAGTCTCCTAGAGTCACCAGCTGGGTCCCCAGGTCTGTGCTGGTCCTCACTGCACGACTTGGACCCTGAGTCTCCTCGTGTGGGAAGTAGGCACAGCCTCACGGTGCCTCCGTGGAAAGGGAGAGATAGAGGATGTGGGAGCCTGGCCAGCCAGAGCCGCTGCTGGGGAGAGAGGGCCTGTTGTAGGAGCAGCGGAAGAGCCTGGGGTGGCCCTGGGGCCGGGTGGGGGAGCCACCCACTTGGGCCGGGATGGAGCAGGGTGCAGGCGAAGGGAGACCTCCTGGAAGGCAGCCACAAGGCCTGATGTTGGAGATGCACCATCCTCTCAGCCCCGTTTCTCTTCTGAGGTTTCCAAGACAAAGAGTGGCAGGCTGGCTGGGCCTGGCGTTGGAGCTGGGGTCGGTCCCAGGACCAGAAGGGACACGGTCCCATTCAGTCCCAGGCCAGGCCCCGTATCTTACTGATGGAGGACACAGGCCAGGGGGGAGAGGTGCTCACGGTTGCCAGGGTGAGAGAGAGCTGGGACTCGACCCTGGGCCTCCTGCCTTCCGGCCTGGCTCTTTCCCCACAATGCCTCAGAGGTCGCACATGTTCACAGGCTTCAGTTAACCAGAGCAGATGATAATTGAGGCAGACTGGGAGGCGTCTTGCGTCTCAGACCATGGAGCCTGGGTGCTACTTTTCAGGGTACAGGAGCTATGGAAGGTCCCAAGAGGAGAGTGTCCTGACAGAGCTTCAGTAGCTGAAAGTGCATCTGAATGAGGAGACACAAGTCAGCAGAGGCAGAGAGAGGGACCAGGACCACTGGCACAAACCCTTCTTGCATGAGGTGGCTGCAGCCCAACCTGGGAGTTGCTGCCTCCTCCAGGAAGCCTTCCTTTCTCTCCTCTGGGTTTCCAGGGCTCCCTGTGCGGCCCTGGGTCACAGCCTTCCGTGTTGACTTCATCTGTGCACTCCCTGAGGGCAGGATTTGGGGTTCCCTTGGGGGTCTCCTGCCTTGCCCAGTGAGGGGTGCAAAGTGTCCTTAATGACCGACCAACTGGAAAATCCCAGATAAGAAAGATCAAGGACCCACTTGGGAAGAAGAGAAGGCTCTAGGTGCCACAGACCTTGGGTAGCAGACCACAAGACGAGGCCCTGGGAAAGGTGGGGTGTCCGAGAGGCTCTGAGGCCCCCAGGCAGCTGTACCCTGGCCCTCCTGGGCCCTCCCATCTAGGTGCACCCCAACGCGTTCTCAGTCTGGCAGTCTCTCCCAGAAAGGTTGGAGCCAGGAAGGGAAACCGTTCCTACTGGGAGGTGGGTGTGGGGGCACATCACCCTTGCCACGGCCCCCAGGCTGGATGGGTGGGGAGTTGGGAACCTTGTCTCTTTTGGCAGCAGGAGCCCCTACTTCACGGCCACTTGCGCTTAGCAGGAGGGAGCACGTTCGGACTTGGGGCAGGGGCTTTGTGCCGTCCTCAGGAGGGAAAGTCTAATTTTACAAGTTTAGAGTTCAGCCAGCGGATTGTTTGTGTCTTTTATTTTAAAAGGAGGCGACAATGCTGGCATTGACCATCTTTAATTTGACATTTGACTGAGAGAACAGCCCAGCTCCTTAGTGACTCTGGTGTACTGATCCCGTGCCGTGTGCGGGCGTGGGTCTGCGACTTCCTGTCTGGGGGAATGCAGTGCCACGGACAGACTTGATTTGTTTAAAGGTGGTTTTTACTTTGAAGGAAAGGCTGTTTCTTCCGCTACGGTAAACACTGTTTTCTGGTTTGGAGAAAAAGTGTGTAAACCCTCCACATGCGGGCCGGTTGGAGCCCACCCTCTGAGCCGCGTCTGACAGCTTCACCAGCCCCTCTGGGATGGCAGAGCCCATTGCTGGCATTGCTGACCCCTCCCTCGATGGCAGGAGGAGTCCTGAAAGCCAGCTCATGCCATGTGGCCTCCTCTGGTGATTTCAGATGGGGGTCCCCGGGATTTTGATGCAGGGTTTAAACACTCAAGAGCTCGGCTGCTTAACGAAAGAGTTAATCTGTGGGACGTGCGGTGACTCAGCCAGAACTGCCACCCACGTCCTCAGGATGAGCACCTGAAGGAGCAGGCCAGCTGGACCATGAGCACTTGAACCTCACGCCACACTGCGGTCTGAAATTCGGTGCCTTGCCGAGACATGGGGGCCCCGTGGTCCCACCTCCATGGTGAACTTCTTTCGTTTTGGAAGCTATAGAGGCCAAGAGGGGAGTGAGGGCCTCTGTATTTGTCAACTGGGGCTACTGTAAGGAAACACCACAGACCAGGCGGCTTCAACAACAGAAATGTATTTCTCGCGGTCCTGGAGGCTGGATGTCCAAGATCAGGGAGAGGCAGAACTGGCGTCTGGGGAGGACGGCTTCCTGGCTTGTAGATGGCAGCCTCTTCACCGGGGGGTGGGGGAGGAGGGGAGGAGGAGGAGAAGACAGAGGAGAGAGGGGAGAGAAGAGAGAGAGAGAGATCGCGTCCCACTTCCCCTTCTTCCAAGGCCACAGTCCTATTGGATTAAGTCCCTACTCCTGTGACTTCTTTAACCTTAATCACCTCTTTACAGTCCCTGTCTCCAGATACAGTCACATTGGCAGTGAGGGCATCAATACAGGAATTCGTGCAGGGGCGGGGGTAGGGCACAGTTCAGTCCGTCCTCAGCATGCACCCTTTTTGTTTGAGGTGGCTGCTGCCCTGACTAGGTATCACTTCCTCCAGGAAGCCTTCCTGTCTCTCCTCTGGGTTTCCATGGTGTCTGTGCCACTTCCTCCAGGAAGCCTTCCTGTCTCTCCTCTGGGTTTCCATGGTGTCTGTGCCACTTCCTCCAGGAAGCCTTCCTGTCTCTCCTCTGGGTTTCCATGGTGTCTGTGCCACTTCCTCCAGGAAGCCTTCCTGTCTCTCCTCTGGGTTTCCATGGTGTCTGTGCCACTTCCTCCAGGAAGCCTTCCTGTCTCTCCTCTGGGTTTCCATGGTGTCTGTGTCATGCTGCCCTGGGTTGCAGCCTTCTAGGTTGACTCTATTGATCAACCATCCCTCCCCCCGGGCTTGGCACTAGATTTTGGCAGAGCTAGCAATGGAAAACACCTGTTCAGTTCATCCAGGTGTAGGTGATATATGGATGTCTGTCATCCAGGGAGCCCAGATACAGTTGAGGAAGCATTATTCCAGCAGTTGAGTGCTTTCAGGGTTATGACTGAGGTTCCTTCCTTCTGGTCCTCTGCAGATGGAGGTCTCTACTTGGAAGATCCTCTTTTGCCTTTGTCTGGCTCACTTCCTCTCCCTGGGAATCAGTCTGGGGTTTCCTCCTCCAGGAAGGCTTCCTGGATTTCACAGCTTGGAGCCCACTGTGCCATCTCTGACATCACATATCCGTGTTTGGTCCCTTGCAGGCAAGGCCTGGCTTCATCCCCATTGTTTTGCAGAGCCTGCCACCCTGCCTAGCACTAAGTGGGTGCTCAATCAATATCTGCTGATGGGATACAGGCTCCTAGTGCCTGGAACAGTGCTGGATGCTGGGGGCACGTGAAAAATGTTTGATGAATTGAATTCATTGAAGTCAGCACTGTGGATTGGCAGCAGCTGCTACAGAGACCGAGCTGCAGTTAATAAAGCCCTCCCAGACCCGGGGCACAGGGAAAATATCACAATTTATGGAAAGCTTTTCATTAAAACTCTGCGGGGAGTTTCCTCCAGTATTAGCATTTTTCAGACCCTCCTATCAGCAGCGCTTCGAGGCTAGAAGCTGTGAGCTGCAGAGGCGGACGTGGGTGAACAAACACAGGCTATTTGCACATCCCAAATAGAGACGGCGGCCGGCTTGCGGCCCATCCTCCCGAGATGCTGCAGGGCCTCACCCTTGCTTATGCCTTCAAAGGACCCTAAGACATTCTGCATCGCCATTGTCACCTGCAGCACCCTGATTGCAGCCAGAGGACAAGGACAAGAGTCCCCTTCCGATGGCCTGAGAAGCCGTCCTCTGAGTTGGCCCTGGCACTGCCAGTCTGTGAGGGAGGACTCCGCACGGGAGGGCTGGGGAGACCTTTGCTGCCTCTGAGGGGCTCTGCCCCAGGGGACTCACGTGAGGGAGACTGCAAGCAGCTGAGTGACCCGGGCTGGCAGGAAGCTGATGGCTGACCCCAGGGGAGGTGGGTTCACACCACATGGCCCAGCGCCCTTATGTATTAGTCAGGACAACCCACGGCAGCCCTCGTAACAAACACATCTCGTTGTCTAACAAGAGCGCCCGTGTACCTGGCTCTCAATGGGCTGGCTGCTCTCTGAGTAGTGATCTGCCATCTGGACCCCTTCAGCTGTGGGTGCCACTGTGTGTCACCTTAACTTCAGTGTGTGGACAGGAAGGAAACACCGATGACCCCACAGGGTGCTCAGGGCTTTGACTGTCCCCCAAATCCAGGTTCTTGTGGTGTGACTCGCAGGGGAACCTCGTTGATATTTTCCCTTCTAGGATTTTTCTCCGTTCTCCCTGCTGCCGACAGAATCCTCCATTAGTTTCTCCAGGTCTTTACACCCATTGCCCAGGTGAGGAAATTGAGGCCTAGAAAGGAAAAGGATTTGCAGTGAACCATACTCAGTCGGAGCATGGAGACTTAAATCCAGGTCTGGGAGCTCCCAGGGAGTGTTCCTCCTGCCCCTCATCCATGTGTGCACACATGTGCATTACGTGTGCGTTTGCATGTGTGGATGTGTGTATGTGTGTTGGGGAATGGAGGGCAGGGCTAGCTCTCAGTTGATTTGTTGACTGTAATGACTGCAGAGGTTGCATTCATTCATTCATTCAGTGAATGTAGGTTGAGGGCCTGCTATGCTCCAGGCAGGGCTGAGGAGACAGTGAGGAATGGGACAGACGTAGTCCCTGGCTGGCTGGCTGGCTGGAGAAGCCATAGTTAAAGAATGAATTCTACTGTTCTTTATTTAATTACCCCAACCTGATCACTGCTAGAAGGGAGACAGTCCTGGGAGCATGTTTTACTCAGGGGTTGGGGAAGGCCTCTTTGAGGTGGGGACATCTTAGAGAGATGGCTAAGTGGAGCATAGGGCATGGAGCAGTGGGGACAGCATGTGCAAAGGTCCTGAGGTGGGAGGGACCCTGGGTGTCCAAGGCAGAGGCACCTGTGACATGAATAGAGGTGGGAGAAAGGGCTCGGACGAGGCAGCAGTAGGGGCAGAGCTCAGGCTACATAGCTGGTGAGAGGGACTTTAACTGAACAGCCATGGGAGGCCAGGAGAGGGTTTAAAAGCAGGACAGGGGTGTGGTCGTTTGCTTTTCACAAGAGCTCCATGACTGCAGGTGCAGCGGAGCCTGGGAGGAGCCCACGCCTGGCCCATGGGAGGCCTCTGCTGTCCACATCAGTGCTGGTGGTCGGGCCATCGAGGGGCTGGTGGTGCTGTGAGCGAGAAGGCGTTCACCATGAGGACTCCCAGGGTTCTGGCTCGGTGGTGGCTGGTGGTGCCCTTCCTGGGAGAGAGAGATCACATGGCATTTCGGGCCCTGGGCTGTGGGATCCAGGCCAGCGTTTCTTCTACAGCAGCAGAAATGCCTCAGCATGAGCATCAGTGCTCGGTCAACTGCACGGCTGGGTCAGGGCTGCCCGCCAGGGGAGCCTGGTGTGTGAAAGAGTCTCTGAGACAGGAGAAACCAAGGAAGGGGACTGAGATGCCACCAGCAAGTCCTGTGGGCCCGTCCCTGTCTTACATCTCATCTCTCCCTCCCTCCTCCCTTGTGATTCTCACCAGAGAATGCATCTTTATGGACACGGAAGCCAATATGCAAAGAGGAAGTTATCCAGGGTTTTCCAAGATCACCTAGCTCATAAATGACACAGCTTGTTGCCATTCAAGTGGGACAAGCCCCTCAACCATAAATGTCCTCACGGTAAAACTGAGGAGGCAGCCACACAGGTCTCACGGTGCCAAGGCAGGGACGGTAGGAGATGGTGTAGGGAGATGGTGCTCCTAACTGTGACTGTCGTCTGGGGGAGGGTTCCCTGGGGCTGGCCCTGGAGGGGACCATCATGGAAAACCAGACCAGCCTCACAGCAACTGAGCTCGGCCTGGATCTCAGCTCTCTCCTGCTGATCTCCAGGGCAGAAAAGCTGGGTCACCACTTCGCAGTCCGTTCACCAAGGAGGCTTCCCCTGCGACAGCTCCTGTCACTGCATTAAGTGCTGGGGAGATAAGAAGAATCCAGAGGGCTGATCCAGGCACTGGATCTCAGGCAGATGCACTGGTGTGGACCATGGTGGTGATGTGTTCACAGTTAGTGTGCTCCGGGGACCTGGGCTTGGCCTGGGCAGGGAGAATCAATGTAACTTCAGGGTGCACAGGAGAAAAAGGTTATATTTGTTTGGGGTTCTCCTTTATTTATTTACTCTTTTAACACTGACTGCTGGCTGTTAAAAGGAGAGAAGCCCTGGATCCCTGACTGGGAGCAAATCTAAAGGTTCTAGGGGCTTTGGTGACATCTGTCTCCCTGTGTCCAGCTGGGATGGCTAGAGTCAGGCAGGGCAGGGCTGGGGACCTGGGTCGGGAATCCACTGCTGTTTTGGAGAAGTTGCCGTGGTGCCCTTGATGAGCTGCCGTGAGCACGGATCGCACGCCTTGCCGTGAATTTGGACAGTGTGCTGAATTTCTTTTCCAGAAGGCACTTCTTAATTAAAAAGGAAAAACAGCCCCTGCTTATTAGAACATATGGAAAAGCAGAGAGAAGAGTGGTCCATGCAGATAGCGTCTGCTGGGTTACCTCTGCTGATTTCCTTTGTCTCTTTCTCTATTGAGGAGTCTGTGACTTTGAAAATGGTGCTTGAGATGTCCCAGCCACCGCCTTTGTCCCCTGATCGACTTCTCTCTTGCTTCTGTCATACACAATCTCACGGCCTCCTGCGGTCCTTGTAGACACGGCTTTGTAGAGCGGTCTACATCTCCCTGGAGTGGATATCCCAGAACGTCTCCGGTGATCCCTCTGCTGTTGGTTATTTTCGGCTCCCTGCGAGTGTGAATGCACCGTTTGCAGAGTTTAAGATCCTTTCCCTAGGAGAGATACCTGGCAGTGGAGTCATTTGTCGAAGGTGGTGAATGGTTTTGGGGACCTGGGTAAAGCCAACCTCTTGCTTTCTGTAGGCAGGGATGGCACAGACAGGTGGGCTGTGCTGGGGGACACAGAGGTCTCCCCAGGCTGGTGGACACCGTCAGTGCCTTGGATTCTCTACTGACGGTCCCTACATAGAGGGCGTCTCAGTGCATGGTACCCAGCGATGGGCAGCTGCCTGGGGGAGCCTAGAGGCTTCCTTTGGTCACAGTAGGGCATTAGGGCATGCCTGTATTGGCTCCTTCCAAACAAGTGTCTCTCTTTTATTAGTGCTTTTGGTGATAACTTTTCAGCCAGGACTTGGCTATTCCGAGGCCACGTCCAGCAGGGTGCATTTGGATGGTATTGCTTGCTGGGATTTCCCCTGTCCACCAAGAGCGTGTTGGTGTATCCAAATTATTGCAATTCCCTTTTCCTTTTATTTTTATCCTCGCTCCCTGAGACTCCCCATGGCTCTAGTGGTGTGTTCTGCCTTCTGGAAGGTCAGGTATGGCTGCAGCCACAGTTGCCTCAGAGGCTGGGGAAGGAGTGGCTTCCGGTTAATTATGTCTCAGCAGCCGAGAGGTTCTGGGCGTCCTACGTGCACACGCACCGCTGATGCCTGGCGGTTAGGGAAGACCCCATGATGAGGCAGTGCCGGGGCGTGGGGGAGAGGAGCGTTTCTGTGGGCAGATTTGGGGTGGGGCAATTTCTAATAGAGGGTAAAACTGGGGCCAAGGCCTATTTGGGGGACAGATATAAGAATGGGCATTCTCTGGTGTAACCAGGACAGGGCTAGGGGGTGCAGGGGTGGAAGGACGGGGAGGCCGGAGGTAGGGCAGGAAGCCGTGTCTCCCCACAGCCGACCTTCGGGGAGCTGGGGCCTGCAGACCTTCAGATCATCAGAGAGGCCTCTGACAGTGCGCAGGGCACCTGCCCCAGGGAGCGCCTCCTCTATGCCCGGGGGTGCAGGGGGTGCTCTGGGACTCTGGAGAGAGGACTGCTTTTGTCTTCTGGGCCCAGCCAGTACTTGCCATGGGCAAATCCTCCTAGTTCACCTTCCCTACCCCCCCCCCCATCCTTCTCCCTATCCCTCCTCCTCCCCCCTCATCCTCTCCCTTTGCTCTAGTTCCTTCCTTCCCCTTCTCCTTTTCCTCCTCCCCCTCCTCCTCTCTCTCCTTCGCCTCCCTTTTACTTTCTCCCCCCTCTAGCCCCAGCCCCCTCTCCTTCCCCCTGCACCTCCTCTCTCTCTCTCCTCCTTCCCCTCCAGAGGACACCATTATGGCCGCCCACACAATGAGGCGATTGTGCACAGCACCCCCTCTGAGCCCAGAAACATGGCGGAGGCCTGATTTTCATGAATAATCAGACTCCCAGCCAGGACCGCAGCGGGCAGCACCCTGAGCTCCGCCGGCCGGCCGGGTGCGTTGCTACTGGGCTTTGTCGGGCTATCAAGAGCCCCTGGCTGGGTGCCCTGTTCCTTGGCAATAGGGTGGGGACATGGGGCCGGCAGTGGAGCCTGGTCATTGGCTCGAATCCCCCAGGCCTGGGAGCAGCCGAGAGGGGCCGGAACCCTCGCCCGGGGTCTGTGGATGGGAAGCGCTGGTGGGGGCTGGACTCCAGCCTCACGTCCACGTCCTCTGGCCTTGTGCCTGGGAGCCCTGGAGGGCAGCCTTACCGTAGGCATCTGTAGGGTTACTGGTGTGAATGGGATTGTTGCCACCATGTGGGGTGGGGACATGCCCAGCATTGGATATGGTACCCACCATTTGAGGCGTGGTCTCCTGGGACGGAGCCTCGGTTTCCTCACCTGTCCGGTGGACATTCTCATCCCTCTCCCACCTGGGATGGGCTGGGCTGATGGAGCAGCATGCCCAGCACACAGTAGGTGATCAGTGTGGAGAACGCCAAGATGGCGGCCGTCCCATGGCCAGGGCTAATGGAGAAGCCCGTCCCAGGGGCTTCCCTGGGGTTGTCCCAGAGCAGAGTCCTGTGGGAGCTGTGTCATGACTGTGTGTGTGGCTGGGGTCTGTGCTGGGGGCCACAAGGAGAAATGAGATGCAGAGAATTGGAACCCAGCACCTGCCAGCCTGCCTGGCCTCTTCCTCTTGGCTGCAGTGACACCTGCTGGTTGCCCCACATTGACCTTGTTTTTGTGGCTCCTTGGGGTGCTTGCTCTGGGGTGCCCCCATCTTCCTGGACATCCATGAAAACACCCAGGAACCCCTGCCTCCTGCCCTCGCAGCCTCCAGCAGCTGGAAGTGTCTTTTTCCTGGGGCAGGCGCTGTGCACCCTGATTTTCTCTCTGGCTTCAGTGATGAGCTCGTGTTAGTGGGCAGGCTCATGCCTTAGCAGGGTTTTATGAGCCGAGGCTGGGCTTGCTGGCGGCAAGCTCTGCCTCCTCTCCAAAGAACTTGAGGTGGGACTCCTGGGGTGCTTCAGGCACAACCCAAATCATGGGCAGGGTGGCAGGGACAGAGAGCGTTTGGGCCCTCTGCGGGACCCCACCTGTCCTCTCCCCACCCCACCAAGGACATAGGGTTCAGTCCTGGTTGAGGCCTTTTCTCCTGCGAGCCACAGTTGGAGGGGGTGGCTACAAGCATGGACCTTGGGCAGCTAACCTCATCGCTCCAAGCCCCAGTTTCCCTCTCTGTCATTTGGGAATCGGAGTAGCCCCAGCCACTGAGAACTGTGGGGAGGGGTGAACAAGTTAATATTCACTAACATGGGACCAATACCAGGCCTGTTCTTTGCAGGTCAGCAGAGAAGACATCAGACTCTTTCTAGAAAGGTGACTCCCCGCCCCCTACACACATACACACTGTGTGGCTTCCCTCTATCGCTCGGTAACCCTTGGCTATTGGGGACAGAAAAGGCATGGGTGCCTCGACTCCCCAGTCCCAACTGGCTAAGGTCCGTGTGCCCGGCCTGCTGTCCGAGGTGCCCAGGCCAGCTTTGTAGTCCCCCTCCCCAGACACCAGCATCTTCCGGCCTCCGGGGATTTGCACTTGTAGCCGAACACCTGGGACACTCATGCCCCTCTGTCTTCTGTCTCTAGACTCAGTTGACCTCTCTCCTCGGAGTGCCTGGGGGATCCTCCCCGCCTCCCCTGGATGCCCATGGGTTCCCTCTCTGGGCATGTCCTCTGTGTTAGGTGGAGGGGACTGGGATTCCTCAGTATCCCCCTTCCCTTCCTGGAGGGCAGAGGCTCCGTCTGAGTCGCCCCAGCACTCCCAGCTCAGGGTTCCGCAATGTGCTCAGTGCCTAAGGGAGGAATTGGTGAATGAGCCCCCAGAGTCGGTGGGGGGGCTGGAGGGAAGAGCCACACCCACTTCTGCCTCTGCCTGTCCTCAGTCTGCAGCCCTGTCCCCTGCATGAATGCCACTTTTGTGTTTGTTCTGCAGGCCCCCACCCCTCCCCCAACCCCACCCCAGGGATCTTGCTGGGTGGGGGATCGGAAGAGCTCTGGGGGTTGGGAAACCGACTCTGCTCCTTCTGTCCAGACAGCCTGGGCCCTGGCCATGCCCTGCCCCCTGCTGGGTCTCCCTGAGTGAACTGGGGGCGGAGAGGCCTGTGCTCAGTGACCGTAAGCTCCCTGCCCCCTGCTGAGTCTCCCTGGGTGAACGTGGGGCAGGGAGGGCTGTGCTCGATGACCGTAAGGTCCCTTCCTGTTCCCAATTTCAAGGGCTCCTGTTCCTAGATCCTTGTCTGAGGCTTTTGTAAAATGAGAACCGTGCCGTGTGGTTCCCAGCCTGAGATGAAACAGCTGCTGTGTAGAAGGGTCTTAGACATGCAACTCCAGGAGTAAGGCTGACTCACACTCAGGCCAGCCTCAGGTGACATGACACTTTTGGGCCCATGGTGCCACCTGGGGGCATGGCACTGCCTGGAGGCCAGGTGTCCTGGGCTTTGTGCCGGCCCCACCCTCCAGAGGGCCCAGCCCTGTCTGTCCTCTGGCCATGACTCTCTGCAAGGGCCAGAGAGTCTGTGGAGCTGAGACAGAGCCCCCTTGGGCTGGCATCTGCCTTGTAGGCCACATCTGGATAGCCAGGACCCTGTAGTTCTGTGCCTTGCTGGCCCGAGCTTGTTTCCAGGGCCTGAGCTGCCTCTTCCCCAGGTCCATCCTCCCAGAGTGGGCTACACAGCCAGTGTGTGCACTTGGAGTCCCAGGGGTGGGCCAAGGAGGCTACGGGGCTGGGGGCAGAGGGGCACAGAGCGTGCCCTTGGAGGCCGTGTGTACCGCAGGCATGCAAGACCTCCTGCGGTCCGGGACAGGACCATGGTGAGAACAGAAAGGGGCAGTTTGGGGACATCTATTTGTACTTTCGGGACTCTGCACATATGAGGGCAAGGCACCCAGCCGGGGTGAGTGAGGAAGGGTTGGGGTATTGGAAAGGGAGTATGGGAAGTTAGAGGGGGGCCTTGTCTTTCTTGGGGTCTTTGGTTTCTGGAGTAATTTCAGAGGCCAGGGTGCCCTGACATCACAAGCGACAGTGCAGACTTTTCTGGAGAGGGTGCCGGGAGCTTCCTTTGGCCTCTGATCGGTCAGCGACCCAGGCGAGGGTAGAACTACTGATCAGGGCGCCCTGGCAGCTTCAGAGCAGGCTTCTTTGTGGACAGCATGTTTCTTGGAGCCACCGGCGGCTGTGAAGGACGCAGGTGTCTGCCGCTGCCACGGTGACGGGAGAGGCCTGCCCGTCTGATCTCCAGCCTCTGCTCGTGCTGCTGGTGTCATGGACGAGGAGGAATCAGCACTCCCGCCGTAGCGTAGGGAATGGGGCTCATGTCTGTGTTAAC
Source organism: Macaca fascicularis (assembly GCF_037993035.2). Classification (NCBI taxonomy): domain Eukaryota; kingdom Metazoa; phylum Chordata; class Mammalia; order Primates; family Cercopithecidae; genus Macaca; species Macaca fascicularis. The sequence goes on along the minus strand of NC_088379.1, from coordinate 5,789,329 downwards.
CAAAGACCTGGGCAAACATTTGTGAGCCTGAGGTCCCCGGGCCTGGCTGTGCCCAGGCCAGGTGCTGGGCCCCTGTCCTGCCCACATCCTTGAGATCCTCATGCTGTATCCGGTACCCCGCTGCAGAGCCTGGTGGAATCGGCCCGCAAGCCCGCCTCCATTCAAACGAGTGTTTGTCCTCTTCTGGGACAAGGCTGGTGGGAAGATAATTAAAAGTGACCCAGCATCGCAGAGTTGTGCAAATTGCAGGATTAGTGGGGCATTAGCAGGAGGCCTCACAAAGGGCTGTTCTGGCCCCGCCGCCCCCCCTTGGGTCCCCCAGCTCGGGGGTGGTGGTGAGACTGGCTAGGGGAGGAAAGTAGGAGGAATTAGCGTGAGGTGGGATGAATAGGGATGCTTTGCAACCAGGGCAGCCTGTCCGGGGCTGGGGGTGGGCCCCCTGGCAGCCGGAGCCAGGCGAGGTGGGGGCCGAGGCTGTGAGCGGGTGTGGAATGCGTCTGAGTGGATGGCAGGTTGTGCCCTAATGAGAAATCGGTGCTGCCAATCAGGCATGGCCCACTGAGCAGCAGCCCAGGGCCCTGGATCCCAATCAGCTCTCCGCCGCTTGTCTTCCCCTCAGATGGCTCTGCCTCTCAGCAGTGCTAAGTTCCTTTCTGTATGGATCGCATGGCCTCGGATAAATCTCTCGGAGACCATCTGGCCTGGAACATCAAAGAACAGCTGGAAATATCTGCTTTCCCCTTCCTTTTAAAAAACAAAGCGAAAGCACCCACACGTCTAGGAAGCGAGAGCATGTTAGATCCTGGGGCATTTTCTACTTGGTTGGTTTCTGTTGTCCTTTCTTCTTAAAGGTGTATGGGAAGGGAGCACATCTCATCCCTGAAAGGCTGTGCTCACCCTAATTGTCCTATCATCTGAAAACAAGGGAGATGGGGAAGCCATGGTCCAGGCCTGCGTCTTCCCGGCAGCCCCCCTCTCTGACTTCCCATCCCATTTTCCTGGGGCCCGCTGCCGCGGGGCGTTTCTGCTTCCTGGACTTCAAACTCCGCAACGGACCCCTGAGCTGTGTGTTCCCATCTTACCATCCAGCCAGGCATGAAAGCAGGAAAGCTGGCATTGGCCTCCACTTGTCCTTCTCCCAGAGCCCCCTGGACACTCAACCCTGTTCCAACTGCGGCTGACTTCTGAGCTGAGGCAGCCAAATTCAAGCCCCTGCTGAGCTGTGACAGGCAGGAGTCAGGGCTTGGTCAAAGCTGCTCTTTGTCCTTGGGGGTTGATAAGACAACTAAAGCCTGGCAGAATCAGGACGAAAGAGGATGGCGTGCCCTCCGCCTGCTGAGGACCGGGAGGTGGAACAGGCATCGTCCCATCCTTTGTAGCCACTGATAAGTGGGCGATGCAGGAGCCGAGCTGGGTTCTTGCACTGAGGCTGCAATGAAGGCACAGTCACTGCCAGGAGAGCTTCCTGGAGGACGCGGCCCAGGAGTGAGAGGTCCGGAGGGAGAAGTGAGGGTCTCTTCCCGGGGATGGGGTGGGAAGTACTCTGGGCAGAAAAGCGGGCAGAGGGTGGGGGGTACTTTTCTGGGAACCCAGCAGGGTCCAGGGCAGAGAGAAAAAGAAAGCGAAGGACTTCTGCGAACTCACCGTGCGGTGATGCAGAGGGTGTTCTAGCTTCTGCACCGCTCTCACCAAGCACTGCTGAGCCTCTGCTGTGACGTGAGGCACCCCTGCCTCTGCTTTCAGTGATGAAGTGGTGGTATTAGTCCCCACCACCACAGCACTATTGTAAGCACCGTGCACACATTGACACAGTAGGTTCTTACAGCGACCTTTGGAGGAGGTACTGTCATTACGCCCATTTGGCAGACGAGGACACTGGGGCAGAGAGTGGGGAAAGAACCCAGTCTGTGAATTTCCCTGGTCCAGCATCCATGCCCTTCAGCCACTGCAGGCAATGCTGCCATAGCCTGAGGCTACCCTCTCGTGACCCTCCTCCCTCTGGCCTTCCTCATCTCCAAGACTTGCTTGATTTCTCTCTGCAGCCAGCCTTGACCTGGCATAGGGATCTGAGCCAGTCCTGTGGAAGAGCCCTGTTTGAGAGCCATTTGTGTCTGGCCACTCAGCCCCTCAGGGTCCTGTTGCATGTCCCGGTTGTCTCCTGTCTGCCTCCATGCCTTCCTGCCTCTTCTGTGTGGCCCAGCTATCTGTGAGGTGCTCAGTCTAAGGTCAAGCCTCAGTCTTCCAGAGCTGGTTTAGCAGCACCGCTGTGGGCCCCGCCTTCTCCTTGTTTCCTCAGCCCAGCCCTGCCAGGACTGTTTCCTTCCGGCCCTGCTCAGGCCCTTCTGGCTGCCTCTGGATCCCACAACACAGCCCCGATCTTGGCAGTCACTGTTCCCCCACTCATTTCCTTGTTTCATTCTGCCAGGGTTTGCTTAGCACCTACTGTGTGCCAGTCACTGTGCTAGACGTTGAAGACACAGCAGCTATGGAAACAGAAACACAGCCACCCTCATGGAGCCACAGCCTGGTGGGGGAGCTGTCGAGGAAATGCTGAAGTCCACCCACCCTCAGCACAGGCCCAGGGAGGGACGAGGGCAGCCAGTGCACCTGTGTGGTTGAATGAATGGATGAAGGAGTGATCTCAGATCAATATCACACAAAGTTCTTAGCAGCTGTCTTTATGCACCAGAGAACTGAGTCCAGGGCTCAAGGGGCTAGACCGACCCCTGAGTATGGTGCCAGGAGCACGGCAGGCAGAGCACACTCGACCCTTCTTCCCACAGGGCAGAGGCCTAGGCTGGCGCCTGCTGCCAGTTGGAAGCCGGGCAGCCCGAACCCTCTGACTTCCTCAGCAACCCAGACTGAGGGTTGTGAATCTTTGTGGCCCCAGCAGAAAAAGCATTTCCTGAAACCACCAAAATGAGGTGAAGATGGGCAATTTCTCTCCTTTTCCCATTAACTGCGCTGGCCTCCCTAACGGTGGCGCCCTGCCCCGGCCTCCCTGACGGTGTCGCCCTGCCCTGGCCTCCCAGACAGTGTCGCTCTGCGCATTTCTGGATTACATTCTCCTGAACTGGAAGGATGGGGTGAACACCTGGGTTCCGTTCCCCTGCAGGGCTCTTTCTTGGATACATTCAATATACAGAGAAGCATATCAGTGCAATGGCGCCTCTGCATCCCTTCCAGCTCTTGTGCCTGCACTCCTATGTCCTCTATAAAAATCACTGTCTCCTGCAGTGGCCTCTGTGTCCCACCAGGATGCACAGGCAGCGTCCCTCCTGGTTGGGCAGTGGGTGGGCAGGCCAAAGTGTTCTTGCCTGCAGCCCAGCTTGCCCGGCTTGCCCGGCTTAGTACTTGATGACACAGCATTTTATTTTGCTCAATAGTTCTTGTCTCTGATCTCATCCGTGAGAGCTGAGCTCTTGATCTGATGGTGAGATCCTCACAGGCAGGCACCGTCTTGTATTTCCAAGATTTGTGGGGCAGGCGTTTGCAGGGATGCCAGGTGCAGACAGGAGTCAGACGCAGTGCCCACCCTCAAGTAGCTTGGATGTTGCTGGGGAAATGACAGATAAGTGACTAGCGGCTGTGCAGTGGTTCCCATCTCACTCAGAAGAAAAGCCAAGGTCACGACCAGATCCTCCGTGCTGGTCCATGGCCGTGCTCATGCTCCTGCCTCAGGGCCTTTGCGCTTGCCATTTCGCCTGCCCAGAATGCCCTCCCTGTAGCCAGATGTCTGCCTGGCTCTCTGCCCCTCCTTCGGGAGCTGCACGGTCCCCACTTTCCAGTGAGGCCTCCCCGACCGACCGCCTTATTTAAAATTGCAACCCAGGACCCTCCCTGCATGCCCTGTGCCCTGACGTAGACTTGTTTTTCTCCATGGCAATGACCACGGTTGGACCTAACCATGTATTTTCCCTATTTATTTTGTTTCTCATCTGTCTTCTCAGTAAAGCTTAGCTCATTTTGTCCATTTATTCACTGCTGCGCCCCCAGCTTTGAGAGCAGTGTCCGGCATCTAGTAGGCAGTCCACGTGTGTGTGTGTGTGTGTGTGTGTGTAGGTGTGTTCTCCTATATACTCTTTTACACACAAGGATATTGTATAGCATTTTATGGTATCAATAAACAAGAATGTCATCTAATTAGCACCTCCAAGTTCCCCTGATCACACATTAATAATTTAGGTTTGTGTGCCCCTAGCTGTGTGGGGGCCCCAGCCAAGCGGCAGTTTCACCTCCAAGCCTCCGTGGAGGGTCTCTTCGCCCCTGGGGTGCTGTGCGCACAGTGGAATGTTAATGTGACCGGCGCTCTGGGCCACTCCTCCATGCGCACAAAACAGAGCTCAGACGAGGTAATAAAAAGCAAACCTAATTTAATTTTTCAAAATTAGTGCCCCCAGAGGACCTTTTTAAAAAGAAGCCGGCATGGGGTCAGCCGGGAGACAGCCACGGCGCGGGAAGTAAACTCCCGAGGGAAGCCCAGTATCCAAACCACTGAGGCGTTCCTGCTTCATTGAATAAAGGATGGCAACTTTTTAATTGTGTCGGGAACTCAGTTTTCAGAGAGTTATTCATGGATGCTCTCTGCTGGTGACGATGACAGTGAATGTTTTGTTTTTTTAATGCATTTCCAGTCCTCCTGTTTCTAAAAAGAAACCCGTCTCATCCCTTTTTGCTGTTTCAGAATTCCTCTACGCCCCTTTTTAGTGCTTGAGATGCACTAAGTGTGAATTGACTTCATCTGAGATGCAATCAAATGCTCTCAGTCAACTCTTGTTCTTTCTTTTCGTGTTTTTATCTACGCTTGAGTGACCTAGAGCTTAAAGGAAGTGAATTTTGGCGTTTGGTGATGGTCTTGGCACCTCGCAAACGATTCTGGGAGCTGAGGTGTGTGGTGCTGAATATCAGGGTATCTGTTGAGTTGGCGAGCTGCCCACCAGCCTGCTCCCCATTTCTGGGGTCTCAGAGGCAGCACACAGTGGGTACTCAGTCATCACTTGCTGAATCGTGGGCGAAGGAAAATACCTTCTAAGGCCAAGTCAGAGCAAAGGACGCAGACCTTGGTGTGTCTCTGTCCGGCTGCCACGGAGCTTGCTGTCTAGGCAGGAGAGAGCAATGTTCGCTGTGGACCTGTCCCGAGAGTGTGGGGAGAGAAAGGATGGCGGAGGCCGGAGGGGCCAAGGGATCACCACGGCTGTGTGCCCATTTACCAGGCCCTGCACATGTGTGATTTTGTGGGATCCTCCGAAGAACTGTGAGAGGCAGGTGCCATTGTCAGCCTCAATTTACAGATGGAAACCCGATGTGGAGTTTCTTTTCCGCACCTTCATATCATTCATTTATTTAACCAATATTTGTTGATGCATATATGTGCCAGGCGTGCATGGTTCCCATGCTGGAGATAACAGCAAAGAGCAAAAGACCAAACCCTGAGTCTTCGCTCTTTCCTTCTGGCCTTATGTTCTTGCCTCGGAGTCGGGGAGACAGCTACAGACCCAGAGAAGATGAGGAATAACAAACAGCTCAACAGACGTGGGCTTGTCAGGCTCAAAACGCCCTTTCTCATTAGCGACGGGCCAGGTGATGGTTGGTGCTCCCTCTATCTGTCCCTCTGCCCTTCCCTCCCTCTTTTCTGCCTCCTTCCCTGCTCTTACGCATCATCCACATGCATCTATTTAGCATCTCTCTTGCAGGAGAATTAATGGAGAAGAGGCGGATGCGGGTGGGTCCGGCGGCCCTCCTCCCTCCCGTCCATCCCTGTCCGATGTGTTTGTTGAACAAATGTGCATTGAGCCTGGGCTCCCTGCTCTTCGCTGGGTCTGTGAGAGCCAGGTAGCATTCATGAGCCTCATCAGTGCTCAGTAAACTCATGTCCCCTCTTAGCCCTCGATTCTTCCTCTCAGAGCTGCACCTTGAGCTGGGTGGAGGGAGTGGAAGCTGTGGATGTGAACAGGCCTGGAGCTCCTGACAGGCGGCTCCACTGAACAAGAGCTTGGAGGTTGGCAGGGACCTGGTGTGTGCAGAGCTTGGTGGGGGGCCTCAGGCCTGCAGCAAAGGGCTCCAGCTGCAGAATCAAGTCCCACTCATTGCTTCCTGCTCCCTTTTCTCCTTCCTAAGAAGAAACTCACCGTGAAGTCAGAGCATTTCCAATGTTTGGGGCTGGGGTTTCCTGTGGGCAACACCATGAGGCTTCGTGCTGGAGGCACCCCAGTTCCTGCTTGCAAGGGCTTCTGGTGGAGTGACACCACCATTGCTGTCGGATCCAGAGTTGTTCCTTACTCAGGCCAACGTTCTGGCTCTTCTTGTCCCATTTCTACTTTAGTTTTTTTTTTTTCTTGGAACATTTTTTCTATGGAATACAATGTGAGAAGCAGGGGTGCCTGGCCAGTGCTAAAAATAGAGACGTGACGCGGCCCTCACCCATCCTCCCACATGGCGCTCAGCTCCCCTCTCCGTCGTCTGCTCCTTGCAGTGGCCTAGCAGGTGGTGGATGAGGTTGGGGGATGCATTTATCACGGAAAACACTCATGGCTCTAAGTCCCCCCAGCATCTCAGGGGCTTAGTGTGAGAGAAGCTTTTCCTGCTCATATGAATGGTCACAACTGGGGTTCAACTGGTAGCTTCCAAGGTGGTCCAAGACCCTGGGCTCTGCCCACCCCCAGGTCTAGGGGATCCTTCTCGATGCCATATGGTGGACGGTGGAAGAGAGGGGTATGCAGAATCATTAGAGGTGTCCCTGGGCTGGGCCCGGGCACGCCCACACTCTCCTGCCTGGAGCCCAGTCCCCTCCCTGACCATCCCCCCAGATGCTGCCTCCGGCAACTCACTACATCCTCCAGTTCACTGGACAGACACTTATGGGCGCAAACACGTATGGGCTATGCTGCTGAAACAATGAGGCAGAAGATCCCGTGCGCCCTGCGCAGGATGGCCGAGGAGGAGGGCACGGTGGCTCCCAGGGCCACCTGGTGTGCCCTTGCCTGCAGTTACTCCCTCCCTCGACACACTCCTGGGCTTGATGTGAGCTGGAGAGAGACTGGTGGCGGGATCCCGGTGCTCTGTTCCACCTTTTCCCTGTCCCACGCTCCCTGAAAATGAGTATCCCCAGACAGCTGCGTGTGGGGTTGGGAGCAGGTGCAGCAGTGGGCGCTGGGGGCACAGATACCTCAGCGCAGGCTCCCTGCAGAGCCCACAGTGGGCTGGCTGGCTCAGGGCACTGTGCTGGGGCAGTGGGCTCCGGAGTAGGCTTGTTGATGGCCCGGGGGTTGAGGGGGAAGGTGCCATCTGGAAGGAAGTCCAGAGTGCTGGCTTCCGGTGGGGGTGGATATGTAGCAGGATTGGGTCTGAAGGAGCCAGAGCAGGGGAAGGGGATTGGAGAGGATGAGGGTGGCTGTGGCCCTGCTGTGTCTGAGGGTTTGTGCTGTGGCTGCTGCATTTTGTTCTGAGGATGGCCGTTGGAGCAGAGGGAGTTCGGAACAGAGGGTCTGGGTTGGGAGGGTCTGGGTTGGGAGGGTCTGGGTTGAGGGTGTGAAACTGTCGTCCGCGCAACACTCTAAGGAATATGGCTCTCGGGCCACAGAAGGGCGGTTCCTGTGGGACTAGGCACGCCTGGGAATCTCCTTCAGTTCCCAAAGCTGGTCCTGGGAAGGAGGGTGGGAAGTGCTCTGTGCTCCCCAGTTGCTGGCTGGAGGTCGGTAGGGGACCGTTCCTGTGGATGGATCTCCATGCAGTGCACCGTGCAGAGCTGCCCAGAGGCTGGAGTGTGGCCCCATTCCTGGAGGGGTGCAGGCACAAGTGGCAAGCAGCACATGCTGCTTGTGGGGTCAGTGGGACAGCAGGCAGGCGGCACTGTGGGGGACCCCCTAAAATGGGACTGGAGGGCTGGACTGGGTGACATCTCCATGCAGAGCACCTAGAATTAGTTATTTGACAAAGAAGGGTCTCCCCTGCCGTGTGGCCCGGAGTGGTTTTGGTGGCTGGGAGAGTCTGCAAGTCCACAGTGTACAGCTCTGCAGGTTTCTCGAGACATCCAGTTCTCAAGAGGTCCTGCCGTGATTGGGAGAAACCGAGGCTGGGGAGAGACTAAGAGCCTCTGTGCCTGGACTAGAAGCCCGTGCTGGACAACCCTGAAGGGGACACCAGCCTCATCGGCCCTCACATTCTCTTCTCTCCCCTCTCCCCAGGGGACGTTCAGAGCCAGACAGAGGTACTCCTGTGCCCGGGAGGGATAGCTCACAGGTCCTGGGAGGGGATTCTGGAAGATTCCATGCATGACTCTCCTCTCCTTCACTTCTGAGCCGCCTGGAAGTTCCTTTCATAAATGATTCTTCCAGAAAAGAAGAAAAGCAGCCCCTTGGATGTGTACAGCGTCCTGTCCCTTCTTTCCTACCGTGGTCCATCCAGGCCGGGGGAGGCTGTCCCTCATTTCACAGATGGGGAAACAGAGGCTCAGAGAGGAGGAGCAAATGCCTGCCCTGTCCGCTTGGGGGTGGGGAAGGGCAGCAGAGCCGCGCTGGGGCAGGTCAGGGCTCAGCTGCCACGCCTGTCGAGCTTGGCAGCAATTCCTTCCTTTTGGGCTGAGGTCATTATTTCCGGTATTTTCCATCAGAGGGAAGTGGCTGAGGGTGGGTGCTGACAAGTGTTCTGTAAGCACTGAGGGAGAACAGAGCTTCAGTGGGGTTTGCAGGGGCAGACTGAGAAGCTCTGAGTGGTGTGTATGTTCATGAGTGTGTGTGCCCATGAGTTTGTGCATGAGTGTGTGTGTGCATGAGTGTGTGTATAAGTGTATGTGCATGGGTTTGTGTATGTGCATGAGTGTGTGTGTGCATGAGTGTGTGTGCATAGTGTGTATATGAGTGCATACACAGTCCTGCGTATGTGTGCAGTGTGTGTGCATGAGTGCGTGTATGTGCATGGGTTTGTGTATATGTCTGTGCATGAGTGTGCGTGTGCCTGAGTGTGCGTGCACGGGGTGGTATGTGTACACAGTGTGTGTGAGTGTGTGTGCCCAGGCCTGTGTGTGTGCACAGAGTGGCAGGTGGGCTCCTGCCCACTGTCTTTTTTCTAGGGGCCATCTTTGGCTCCCTACGGCCCCTCTGTTTGTGCTGCTGGTACAGTCAGGATGCCTGGAAACCTGTTCCAAGTCAGAGGTGTTGGGAGCCCCCAGCTGCTTTCATCCATGCAGCAACCTCAGGGCAGTTCCTAAAGATGCCCACAGGCCACCCGCAGCTCCTTGCCCACCCCCGCACATCTCCTCTTCACCCCCCCTTCCCACCAGCACCCTGCCCTCTCTCTCCAGCACCCTGTCCTCTCTCTCCAGCACCCCGTCCTCTCTCTCCAGCACCCCATCCTCTCCAGCACCCCGTCTTCTCTCTCCAGCACCCTGTCCTCTCTCTCCAGCACCCTGTCCTCCTCTCCAGCACCCTTCTCTCTCCAGCACCCTGTCCTCTCTCTCCAGCACCCTGTCCTCTCTCTCCAGCACCCCGTCCTCTCTCTCCAGCACCCCATCCTCTCCAGCACCCCGTCTTCTCTCTCCAGCACCCTGTCCTCTCTCTCCAGCATCCTGTCCTCCTCTCCAGCACCCTTCTCTCTCCAGCACCCTGTCCTCTCTCTTCAGCACCCTTCTCTCTCCAGCACCCTGTCCTCTCTCTCCAGCACCCTGTCCTCCTCTCCAGCACCCTTCTCTCTCCAGCACCCTGTCCTCTCTCTTCAGCACCCTGCCCTTTCTCTCCAGCCCTCCGTCCTCTCCCTCCAGCACCCTGTCTGTCCTCTTTCTGCTCTTCCTTGTGCCTCCCCAGGAGAAAGCCACAGACCCTGCCGGTGCACAGCAGCAGCAGCAGCCACACGTGTCCTGGTGTGGCACCCTCCACGCCAAGACCTCCTGCTCTCTGGCCCTCTCCTACTGAGAAGAGTTCTGGGGCCCATGGTTCCGATATTTTGGAGCTTTTCAGAGCCCGGGGCGGAATTCTCCCTCCTCTGCAACTTCCCGTCCTGCCCTGCGCACCGGACTGCGGCGTCTGGGGCTAGCACCGGGCGGGCTGGGAGCCCCTTGGTTGTCAGGGTTGTCAGCACTTGGAAGGGTCTACATCACCGGGTGCCCGCTGGCACTTCTGTGGCACCTCCTGCGCTGCAGGTGTTTCCTCTCCTGTGTGCAAGTGTGGAAGCCCCGGAGAGGTTAAGTGACTGGCCCTAGGTCGCCCAGTGAATCGGAGATGCCACTGGTGATGGAAAAGCTCAGGCTTCCCGACTTCTAGTCTCGTTTCCTAGCAACGCGGGACTCAGGGACCCAGAGCTCTTTTTATGCACCTGTAAACCACACGGGAGCTTCAGCCCGTCTGGCAGCCAAATCTATCTTTAGCAAGCGTGAGAACGCTGAGGCCTCTCTCTTGCGGCCGGTCCCGATCAAAAGCTAGTTTGGACTTGAGCAGACGGGCCTGGTTGACACCGGGCGACACAGATGATGGGCTCTTTGTCCGAAGCGTTTGAAATGGGGGAGTGAGAACCTGCCCTCCACACAGGCGTGTGGCTTTGACTTGCTGCTAAAGGTTTTTGAGGTATTTTCAGCTTTTTTAGTGCTTCTGAAATGGAGCTGCCAAGCAGTGGGAATGGAATTCGGTTAAATGAGTGGTTACCACGCACCTTCTTTCCTCAAGGCTCTGGGCTACCTGCTGGGGTCAAGGGTGGGCAGGGATGAGAGCTGGCCCAGCTGTGCTCTCGTGTAGCTGTGCCCAGGCTGGGGAGAGGGCCCGAGGCCTGCGTAGCCCGCCAGGAGAGGAGATACCCAGTGAGTGCTGTGGTCGCCAGGCCTTGGTAGGTGCCAGCTGGATATTCTGCGAGCTTGTGCCCTCTCTAGAGCAGCTCTGCAAGCCAGGGGTGTCCCCCGCAGTGGGCAGGGCTCGGAATGGGGGTTCGAGGAGGAGGTGCTGGGAAATGGGGGGATTCAAACTCAAAGGCTATGGGGTTTCCATTCTGGAAGGCTTCTTAGAGAAGGATAAGGAATGGGTGGATTTGGGGAATTTGGAACTGGGGAGAAAGGGCTCCCAGGAACAGGAGCAACAGGGAAGACCCTGGGGGATGGAGAGCCAGAAGTCATGCTTGTGCGTGGAGAGCTGACGGCTCTGGAGTGCTGCCCCGGCTGGGCCTCTGCGAAGTAGCATAACTGCGTCATTATGTTTAACCTGCTCTACAACTCATGGAGGTGGACACTATCATCACCCCCCAGTTTAGAAATGAGGAAACTCAGTCTCAGAGAAGTTAAGACAGTTGTCCAAGGTCACACAGCCCTGGATGCCGGGAGTGACACCAGCAGGGCCAGAGGTGTGTGTTCCTCAGAGCAGCCTCTCTATCCACATTGACCGACTTTAAAAATGGCATTTATTAAATACATTTGCATAATAATAAAGTACGACTTCAGTATACTTTGCGAATTGGCTTTTACGAAAGACCAACTCACGAAGTATACCGAAGTCGTACTTTATTACAACCAAAAACGGTGAACCACCGGACTAGTTGCCCCGTGAGGCCCCGTCTGACGGGGTCAAGTTCCACTTCCAGAAACGCCAAAATGTAGCCCGGAGACCTGTTCAGCCTGATGCACACACCCCAGGGCGGGGGCTCAAGGGAGATGGGAGCTGGAGCTGAGTCTGCAGAGTCTTCCACGGTTCCGACCTTGGATTTGAGTTTATCCATGAAGATTTTAGGCTGCAAAGATAGATAGAATTTTATCAGCAAATCTTGGCCAATCTGCAAAGAGAAAGATGTGAATGAAGCCGCTCCCATGACTCAGTAATGCAGCTCAGTGTATTTCAGTGCAAAGCACTCACCATCAGCTAGAGCAACATGCCAGCTTTCTGCAGGGTTTCAGAAGAACGGTTTTATTGAGGTATACTAGAGATATAATAAATCACACAGATTCAAAGTGCACGACGTGCTGAATTTTGACGTATGTTTATTTCTCTTGAAACTTTAGCCACAATAGGTAGGCGCCATGTTCATTACCCCTAAAAGTCTCCTCTTTCCCCTTGATTATCTCTGCCTTCCCTCCCTCCTCAGCCTCCTCCCAGACACCCACTGTCTCCTTCCCACCACTATAGATCAGTCGGCCTTTCCTAGAGTTTCGTCTCTGCAGCATCCCCCTCCTTGTCTGGCCTCTTCTACTCAGCATCTCTGTTTCCAGATTCAGGCACGTTGTCACATTAATCAATCAACAGTCCGTTCCCTTTTATTCCATCCTTTCTACAGACCACAATTGGCTTATCCATTTGCTTGTTGATGGCTGTCTGGGATGTTTCTAGGCTTTGGTTATTACAAATGAAACTGTTGCGAACACTCCTATATGAGCCTTCGTGGAGATGCGTGTCTTCATTTCTCTCGGGTAAATATCTAGGAATGGAATGGATGAATCCTCTTAGGGATATGTTTAGGTTTTTCAAAGACTGCCAAATTTACCCTTTTATGTTTCCACCAGCAATGAATGGGAGTTTCAATTCCTTGGTGTCCTCGTGAAGACTTTACAATCGTGTTTTTAATTTTAGTCCCCTAGCAGGTGTGGAGTGGATCTCATTATGGTTTTGGTTTCCATTTCCCTGATGATGAATGATGTTGAGCTTCTTTACAGGGGCTCATTTGCCATCCATGTATATTCTTTGGTGAAATGTCTATTAGAACCTTTTGTCATTTTAAAAATGGTTGCTTTTGTCATTGTTATAGCATTTTGATAATTCTTTATACATGCAGGATACGCATCCTTTATCATATATGTGATTTGCAAATATTTTCTCCCAGTCTGTGGCTTGTCTTTTTCATTCTCTTTTTATTTTATTTTTATTTTTATTTATTTATTTTTTAGACGGAGTCTCACTCTGTCACCAGGCTGGAGTGCAGTGGCACAATCTTGGCTTACTGCAACCTCCACCTCCCGGGTTCAAGCAATTCTCCTACCTCAGCCTCCTGAGTAGCTAGGACTACAGGTGCGTGCCACCACACCCAGCTAATTTTTTGTATTTTTAGTAGAGACGGGGTTTCACCATATTGGCCAGGATGGTCTCTATATCTTGACCCTGTGATCCGCCAGCTTGGGACTCCCAAAGTGCTGGGATTATAGGCGTGAGCCACCGCACCCGGACATCTTTTTCATTCTCTTAACTGGCTGCTGGTACTTTGTTTGGTGAAGTGTAATTTATCAATGTTTTTGTTTGATACATTACCAAATTTGATGCATTGTGCATTTGGTGTTATAGCTAAGAAATCTTCTCACACTCAAGCACTGATCAGCCCTGAGCTGGACCCTGAGAAGCTCCCACTCCGGTCTATTGATCTTGTCCTGGCTCTGCACCCAAGCTAGGATGCCCCTCATGGAGTTTCCTTGGGTCAGGGACCCTCTGATGCCTCTGCCCGTTTCTCCCTTGGCCCCCTTTCTGTTCTCTTTCTCATCCTGGCTCCCCCTTCTCAAGTACCTACCTGTCTCTGGTGTTAGCAAGGCTTGGAGCATTTTTCTGGGTCTCTCAGTTTCTAGCATGGGCCAGCATCCTCTGCCCTCCGTCCCACGTCAAGCTTGCCCTCCTTCCTGTGCTGCAAGTGTGGACATTTGTGGAGCCAGGCTATGCAGAAAGGGCTCCTGTCCATTACCTTGGGGTTGCCCTCCTGTGCGCCAGGCACGTTGCAGAGTACCCGGGGCCAAGAAGGAGTAAGTGTCACGCCCCTGCTTACAGAGGAGCTCTGGCTTTCACTGCAGTTCAGGAGGGGTCCCCAGCCCTCTGAGCTGGCTGCTCTGCAGGTCAGGGGTCTTTTCTTTGCAACACGAAGTGTGTTCTGTGTAATTGGGTGTGATGGGACTTCTAAACCAGCGGAAGGGCTCCGTGGATCTCCAGGGCTCCCTGCAGAGCTGCAGCTGACAGAGCACTGACTGTCCTGCATAGCTGGCTCCAGGGGGCCTGCTGATCTTCCGAGACCTCGGGAACAGCATGTGTAGCTGAGGTCTGCCAGGACTGGGGGTCCTCTAGGACCCCTGAGAGTCAGCCTGTGTATATGGATTCCCTGCTGTGCTCAGGGTCCAGACTGTGGGAGTACAACATGGTTAATTTCACCCAAGCAAATGAGTTACCTCGATGACGGATTCCATTTCCGATGCATTCATTGTGCACCAACGTGTAGGAAAGCAATGGGAATATAAATATGATGGATTCAGCTAAACATGCGCTGTGGGTATGATCTGGTTTGGATGCTCATGCATCATTCATTCAGTTGTTAGAAAATCACAGAGTGCCTCCTGAGTGCTGGGCTCTGGGGACACACGGCAGGGAAGGCTCAGTCCTCCCCCTAAAGCCCTCACCGTCTGGGGGAAGACAGGCCCAGAAGAGGGGAATGCAAATGTCAGGCTGCTGTCTGGGCTGCGCAAGAGAAGAATGAGAGGGTGAAGGGAGGAGGAGCGGAGATGCTGGGGTGGTCACTGGAGCGGAGGTCAGGAAGAGGGTGTTCCAGGCAGGGGGAGGAAAGAGGGGCTGAGCCCGGGGACAGACAGAAAGACCTCTTTGGGCCATGCCAGGGATTGTGGAAGGGTGGTAGATGAAACTGGCCTGGACAATGTCTCTTTTCCAGAAACTTGCCCGGCCTTGTCTATTTGTTTTGGATGGCCACACCGCCGGCTTCACTGCCTCTTGCCTTGCCTTGTCTCTGATCTGACAGTAATGCTGGCCCTGAAGGATGGGTTCAGAGATGAACTGGATGATGTCACCCCCCTCCCTGCTCAGAACCCTCCAGCAGCTCCCCTGTGCTGTGAGATCAAATCCCAGCCTCTGTGACTTGGCCCATCCTGTTTTCAGGTGCCCTATCTCTTCTGTTCCCTTAGCCTGGGAGGCCGTATCCCATTGAGGGCAGGAGTGGTGGCATCTCCATCTGCTGCAGACCCCAGAGCCCAACATGCCCCAGGTGCTCAGCGTACAGGAGTGACATTTGGGGACATGCCTGCGTGGCAGCTGGGATTTTGTCCAGGAAGCTTCCAGAAACTTTCCCAGAGGCTGGAGCCCCCAGATCCCTGTCCCGTGGTGCTTCCAGCTGCACATCCGCTTCTCTTTTTTGCCTGGAGTTGGGATCCTCCCTCCCGTGTGGTGAGGGGGTACCAGCTGCCAAGCCGGGTGGGGTCGGAGAAGAGGCTGGGCAGGGCCACGTTGCTCTCAAACTCCACTTCACAGTGGCACATGGAGAACGAGGCAGCAGGATGTGAGATGCAGGGCTCCACATTCACATGGACTCTCCCCAGAGTTCCTAAGAAAATCATGGACTTTCTTTTTTTCCTTTTTTTTTTTTTTTTTTGAGACGAAGTCTTGCTCAATTGCCCAGGCTGGAGTGCAGTGGCACGATCTCAGCTCACTGCAAGCTCCGCCTCCTGCGTTCACGCCATTCTCCTGCCTTAGCCTCCCAAGTAGCTAGGATTACAGGCACCCGCCACCATGCCTGGCTAATATTTTTTGTATTATTAGTAGAGACGGGGTTTCACCATGTTAGCCAGGATGGTCTCGATCTCCTGACCTCGTGATCCACCCACCTTGGCCTCCCAAAGTGCTGGGATTACAGGCATGAGCCACTGCACCCGGCCAATCATGGACGTTCTTAATACATCTGGATTAATTGATTAATGGTTAAGAAATGTGAAGTAGAGAGCAAGCAGGGACAAGGTCTTGTCACTTGGCTTTGCTGTGACCACACAGGGCTGGTGTGAAGACCCAGGGCATAGCTGGGATCCCAGGAGCCTGCCCACTGTTCTGTTTGTTTGCTTGTTTGTTTATTTATTTATTTATTGAGATGGAGTTTTGCTCTTGTTGCCCAGGTTGGAGTGCAGTGGTGCAATCTCAGCTCACTGCAACCTCTGCCTCCAGGGTTTAAGCGATTCTCCTGCCTCAGCCTCCTAAGCTCCCCAGTAGCTGGGATTACAGGTGCTCGCCACCACGCCCTGCTAATTTTTTGTGATTTTAGTAGAGACAGGGTTTCACTATGTTGGCCAGGCTGGTCTCGAACTCCTGACCTTTGGCGATCCACTGGCCTCGGCCTCCCAAAGTGCCGGGATTACATGCATGAGCCACCACACCTGGCCTTGCCCACTGTTCTTCTTGTACCTCTCCCCTCCACTGTGGAGGGCCCTGACCTTTGAGTGAGCCTCCCCAGGCTCCAACCCAGCCTCTGCAGCCCCTGGTTGGGTAGTGATGGCCAGGCCGGCCTCCCTGTTTGTGAAATGTCAGGTCTGACCACGATGGGTTGGTCACAAAGTTCCTGAGATCATGCGTGTCCCCCATGCTTGGTGTGCAGTAGGTGCTCAATACATGCTTATTCTCATTTCCATTCTTGCCACTCACATTCTTGGCTCTGGCCAGTGGCCAGGCAGCATGGCCTGAATCAATGCAGGCTGACTGGCTGTCTGCTCCGGGGCAGGCCAGGGCTGGTGCAGTGGAGGAGAGGAGAGGAGCACCGCTGGTTCTGCACCTAGAATAGCCCAGGGTCTGGGGAGACACAGACCAGGAACGTGAGGACTTTGCTGGGGTAGCCGCCTCTCTCCCATCCTGTGATTTGCTCATGTCCTCTTTCTTCCCAGGAGGAGCCTCCCTGCCCCTCTCATGGTGATTTTTGCAAGGACAACCCAAATGTCACCTCTTTCATGAAGCCTTCCTTTCTCCCTATGAGGACTCTCTCACCTCTGAAGGTCCTTGGCTGCTTCTGCCAGCTGCTCTGGTTACTCATGTCCATAGCTTTTCTCCCCAGTGACTAGTCACTCTACCTCTTTCTCTTCCCCAGCAGTGTGGGGGAGTTGGGGAAGAAGAGGGGAGGAGCCTGGCATACATCATCCAACTTACCATTTCTGCCTCCATCTGTCACCATCTGTTCATCCACCCATCCATCCTTTCTGCCTTCTATCTACTCATCTATTTATCTATCCATCCATCCATTCATACATACATCTATCCCATCTACCCACCCATTCATCCATCCAACCATCCAGCTAGCTTTCCTTCCTTCTGTCTGTCTGTCCATCCATCCGTCCGTCCATCCATCCATCCATCCATCCTTTTATCCTTTTTTCCTTCTATCTACCATCCATTTATTCATCCATCCATTCATACATCCATCTATCCCTCCTATCCACCCATTCATCCACCCAACCATCCAGCTAGTTTTCCATCTATCCATCCATCCATCCATCCATCCATCCATCCATCCATCCATCCATCCATCCATCCATTCATTTATGCATCCATCCGTGCATCCATCCTTCCATTCATGTATCCATCCAAACAAACAATTTTTTTTTGGACATCTCTAATATCCCAGACACTGTGCTGTGTGTCTGGGATATAGGAAAGGACATAGAAAGGATTTCATACCATGAACTTCCATTGAGCGTCTTCTATATGCCAGTTTAGCCTCAGCCCAAGCACAAAAGGTCTGGGATAAGTAATGGATACAAACGAAGGGCTCAGGATGGTACCCGGTACGTGCTCTGCAAGAGCTGGCTCTCATGTCCTATTATTACTGGCAACAGGACCCTGGACAAGTTATCGGACCTTCCTACGCCTTTACACGGATTAAATGTGATAATGAATTTAAAGTGCTTGGCTTAGAAAATGTTAACTCTTATTATTAGCTATTAAGGATGACAAGGGTGAATTATGGAAGAGCGCAGAAATGTTCTGTTCATTGTAGAAATAAATGGGGACTGGAAGGCTGAGTTCTTGTACAGTTCCCAGCCATTCCGAATGTGTTACCAAAAGCACTAGCCCACGCTCCCCTGTGGAGGAATCATAGCTGGCTAGAGGCATATTGACACCTCCTGGGGAAGAAGGGAGACCCTAGGGGCTGGTGACCACTCTCGAGCTCCTGAGTTTTTGAGTGAGGGGATTTGAGTCTCTTGTGGCTTCTGGTTTTGTTACCAGAACCATCTCCCCTGAAAGCAGACAGACTTCCACAAGTTCTGTATGCAAGCCCCTGGGGTCAGGAGGTCTCATGGAGACTCTGTTACTCTCTCCAAGCAGCCACAGAGTCAGAGACTGCTGGGGCATCAGAGCACAGCTTCAAGGTCCCCAGTGTCCAGAAGAGTCAATGTGTACAGATCAACAGCTTGCTTCGTCAACATTAATAAATGGCCATGGTGTGCCTGGTGTAGTGCTGGATGATGGGGACCCTACAGTGACAAAGCTGCCAGTGACTATAGTAATAATACAGAGTGCTGGGGGCTACGGGAGCCCAGATGAGGTACCCAGCCTGGGGGCGTGGAAGGAGCTGTTAAACCAAGACCCAAAGGATGAATAAGGAGCCGACAGGGTGTGGGCCTGTGCATAAGGCTGGATATGCCCTCAAGGGTACCTCTGTGTCAATGGAGGCATCCTCAGAGCAGATATGGGTCTTGTTCCATGCCTGGCACAGTGATTGGTGTGATGTTCCAGGCATGTCCAATCTGGGTGGGCCTGCCACCGCCCTGTGCTTTTTGCTCCTGAGCCCAGCTGGCCGCTTCTTCCTCTGCCATCACAGCCCCCACCTCCCTCCGAGCTAGCCCTTTCTCTTCTCCATGGGCCTGCAGCACCTCTGGCTCAGTCTGCCTTCCTGTCCCACCAGAGGAATCAAAGCTTCTTCACCTCTGTTTTCCAGGACTGAGGCTTAGGACTTGGGGGCCCAAGTCTTGTCTCAAACCAGCTGTGAGGCAGTGACATATGAATTTCACCCATATCACTTCCGGGTTTCCAGGAGTACCGTCTGAAGGTGAGAAGGGGCTTCAGACAGTCACAGGCCACCTCCACCGTTCAGCTGATTCTACAAATGTACAGAAACCCGAGAGCCCAGTGAGGGCCACAGGAAGGCCCATTAAATGCTGAGCAGGTGCCCCTGCCCCCGGAATTTATATGTTGAAGCCCTAACCCCTAGCACTTCAGAATGTGACAGAAACTTCCAGCAAAGGTCTGGAGGCAGGAACCACGAGCACAGAGTGTTCATATAGCTCTCCAGCCTGTTTGATGTGAAGGACATAGGGCAGACAAACAGTTTAGGATTGTGCAAGATGAAACAGCAGCAGCCATAACTGGAACCTCATTTATTGAGTACCTACTATGTGCCACACATTGGCGGTCATTTTGCCTATATACTTTGTTTGGTCCTCTTGTGATCCTGTTGGTAGGGATCTGCACTTTACAGACAGGGAACCTGAGGCTCAGGGAGATAAGTCCCTAAAGATTATCCAGCTAAGAGGTGGCAGAGCTAGGTGCTACACCCTGGTCACCTCGTTCCGAGGTGCTGGTGCTCAAATATGGTTCTAGCTGGGTGGGACTGCTGGTGTGCAGCTCCTTGCAAGGCCAAGGCACCATACTGGATGCCAGAGACTTGATGGGGAACCCCATCCTGCCCTCAGGGGCCCACAGACCTCACATTGCAAACCCTAGGGCCTGGTGTCACTTTATCCAGAGCACACACTGGGAGTCAGACACACCTGAGCGAACCTGGCTCCCCCACTTGCCTGTGAAACTCACTTTACCTCTTCAGTGCCCAGTTTTGTTGGTAAAATGTCTATGGCATCTATGCCTATGTTGGGAGAAGAATTAAATGAGCTAAGCCATTAGTTCAGTAACTGGTACATGGCTAGTACTTTCTCAATCATAGCGGTTACTCAGCTGTTACCTAACACAGCCCCTTATCCACAGCCTGACCATTCTTTTTTCCCTTCCAGGTTTATTGAGGTTGAATTGCCGTACCAGAAAATGTGCCATTTTAGGTGTACAATACTATGAATTTTGACAAACTTATATAATCACATCAATACCATCACCATCAAGATATAGGATAATTTTGCCACTCCCCAGAATCCGTTGTGTGCCTTAGTAGCCAGTCTTCTTCCATCTTTATCTCTGACAACTACTGATCTGGTTTTGGTCTGTATAGTTTTGCCTTTTCCAGGATGCCAGGTAAGTGGAATCATATAGCCTAGAGCCTTTTGGGTCTGGCGTCTTCCACTTAGCATAATGCATTTGTGATTCATACATGTTGTAGTGTGGGTCAGTAGTTTGTTCTTTTTTACTGAGGAGCAGTATTCCATTGTATGAATAAACCACAGTTTGTATTTTCATATTCAGCATTTAGGTTGTTTCCAGTTTGTGGTGATTATAAATGAGGTGTATTTTTTTTGACATGTCTTGTAATTTTTGGTTGATTGTTGGACATTGTGTATAGAAGAGCTATAAATAGTTTTATGCCTGGAAATAGGCCTGCTTCCTCTTTCATCAGGCTCTGGGTATGTCAAGTTCAGTCCTTCTAATCATGAATCGAGCTAGGTTTGGCTTTTGTTGCCTAAGGACCAAATTGGACCCTCGGACTTGTCTTATCTGATTTACATGGCATTTTCCATCATATAACAGTATGAGGCTGGGCACAGTGGCTCACATCTGTAATCCTGGCACTTTGGGAGGCCAAGGTGGGAAGATTGCTCAAGACCAGGAGTTTGAGACCAGTCTGGACAACATAGTGAGATCCCATCTCTACATTTAAAAAACAAAAAAGAAACAAAAAAAACTAGGCATAGTGGTGCATGCTTGTGGTCCTAGCTACTCTGAAGGCTGAAGCAGGAGGATCCCTTGAGCCCAGAAGATTGAGGCTGCAGTGAACCATGATTATGCCACTGTCCTCCAGCCTGGGCAACAAAGTAAGGCCCCACTTCTAAAAAAAACAAAAACACATGACATTTAACCTAAAATATGGAATGGCTCCTTTAGAAAAATAAAAGTTTTGCCATCACTGGTGGTTCTGTGTTACACATGTTAGCAGTTGGCTTTTATGGACAAGTGACTGCCCACCTTGGCCAGGGACTATACTCTGCTTTTCTGCAGACTCCACTACTCCTTAAGGCTTCCCCCTACCCTGCCTCTTTCCTTTATGTTATTTTCCTGGTTCTTACAGATAGTTGAGTTGGTGGTGTGGAGATACCGAGTGATATTCAGTGAACTCTTCTAAAAAGATAGGGAGGGACAGGTATGGTGGCCCATGCCTGTAATTGCAGCATTTTGGGAGGCCGAGGAGGGTGTATCCCTTGAGGCTAGGAGTTCAACACCAGCCTGGGCAACATAGCAAGACCTTGTCTCTACAAAAAAATGAAAATAAAATTTAAAAAAGACAGGGAAATATATGCATCACTTAAAAATATATTTCTACCTCAATGGTTAGAATTAAACTGATAATCAAAAAAAATTAAACGCTGGGGAACACTACTTTTCATAAAAGTGAGCTCAGAGAAAGGCTTGCTTTTCTAGATGGTGTGAGTAGCATAGGTGAATGTGTGCCTTCTACCATCCAGAGATGTGGTTTTAAGGACGGACAATGGATCCCCACAGAGGAGACGGCATTGTACCGATGTCTAGAAAGGATGAACATAGAAGAGGCCAGGTTTTCTTACATCCACCTGGGGAGTGATATTACCTGCTGGGAAGATTCACATTTGACATTTTACTTTGAGGACGCAGCTTTCTGAGTCTGTTGCCAGGTGGCTGGTGTGACAGCTGATGTCTGCCAGACGGCTGCAGGTGGGGGTTTAGAAACACAAACACAGCCACACGTCTGGATGGAGGCTGTTTCCCAGTGGAAGGCAGGGCCCCGTGACTCTTTGATGAGGCTGGCCAGAGTCATTCTGTACACCTTGGAGGAGGGGCCCTTCCTGTCACTCTCAGCTGTCCTTGGAAGGCTGGGGAAAGGTCAAGGGTGAGATGAAGAGTGTGACTGGAGAGCCAGGATGCTCCTACTCCTTTGTCATTCACACTCAGTTCATGCATTCAGTTAAAGAAGGTGATGGGACTCACCCTCTCTTCCTCCCCTCCCCTCCCCTCCCCTCCCCTCCCCTCCTCTCCTCTCCTTCTCTCCCCTCCTCTCCCCTTCTCTCCCCTTCCCTCCCCTCCTCTCCCCTTCCCTCCCTCCCTTCCTTCTCTTCCCTCCCCTCCCCTCCCTCCCTCCCTTCCTTCTTTCTTCTTTCTCCTTTCTCTTTCCTTATATATATAAAATAGAAATAGCTTTTGGGGTACAAGTGGTTTTTGGTTACATGGATGAATTGTATAGTGAGGAAGTCTGAGATTTTAGCAGCACCCCTCACCCGAGTAGTGGACATTGTATCCAATATGTCATTTTTTGTCCCTCAAGCCCCTCCCTCCCATCTCCCTCTTTAATGTCCATGATACTGCTCTGCATGCCTTTGCCTACTCATAGCTTAGCTCTCACTTGTAAGTGAGAACCTAGAGTATTTGGTTTTCTGTTCCTAAGTTACTTCGCTTAGAATAGTGGCCTCTGGCTCCATCCAAGTTGCTGCAAAATACACGATTTTATTCCTTTTTATGGCTGAGTAGTATTCCATGGTGTATGTATACCGTATTTTCTTTATTCACTCATTGGTTGATGGGTACTTAGGGTAGTTAGAAAACCTTAAAGACTCCACCAACAGACTCCTAGATTTGATAAATGAATTCAGTGAAGTCTCAGGTTATAAAACCAATGTCCACAAATCGGTACCACTGCTCTACACCAACAATGCCCAGGCTGAGAATCAAATCAAGAACTCAGTCCCGGGACTCTTCCTGGCACTGGGAAGACAGCGGTGGATGAAGGAAGATGCCTGCTCTCATGCAGCTGACATCTCACAGCGGGGTGGACAGGACCGAAGGAGACAGGCCAGGGAACAAGAGAATTCCCAGGAGGCACAAGACCAGGCAGGCTCCAGGCCTAAAGAGGGCCGGGCTGGTGGGGAGGGTGATGGGTATGTGTTTTTGGATGGTGTGGTTGAGCCACCTGGGGGAAGAACATTCTGGGCGGGGGACAGCTGGGGCATATCTCTGAGGTGGGAATGTGCTTTGTGGAGTCAAGTGCCCCGTGAAGGGGCATGGAATGAGCCGGGGCCTGAGGATGGTTCCGATTCCCTGGAAAGGTGTTCAATTTTACTTTACCTGCAAGGGGCGGCCATCGGGGAGGTGGCATGGCTTGGTATGCATTTAGCCCAGGTGGCTGTGTTGACCATGTTCCTTCCATAGCAGCTGGGGCTGGTTGATTTGGTCCTAGTGAGGCTCCTCCAAGAAATAGGCTTGTTCCCCCTGAGCCATGAGGCTCGTAGAGGGCCTCTGCCATCAGACAGGGGGCGTTTAGAGCAGGTTGTCCAATGGTGTGCTCATTAGACCAGATGCTGCTTGACCAGAGGGGGCCGAGATGTGGGCCAAGCCCCACCCCTGGATGGCCAGGGCCTGGAGACCCAGTGCTTGTCCTAGGGGCAGGGATGGAGTGGGTGCCCAGACCTGAGAGTGGGAGCAGAGGGGGCGGTGAGGATGAAGGAGGAGCCTTGTGGTGGCCACGCCCCCTCTGTCCTGGGCCCTGGCATGCAGCTGCTGTCTCTGGACACTGTGCTCCCGCTCTCTGCCTCCCGGCCCAGCCCAGCTGCGGTTGCTGAGCCTGCTCTCACCTTCCCGGGGCCTCATGCACTGGGGCCTAAGGTGTGCTGTGTCCCGCTGCACGGGAAGGCCAGAGTCGGCCTCATCTCAGTTCTACCACGGGCCCGGCAGGGCTGGCAAAGTAGTTCGTGCCCAGGGGGTTCACTGGGTAAATACTGTTGATTGACTCACACAGAACTGACTCACACAGAACAGAAGTTGGAAACGCAGGAGGAGGGGCGCAGACACCCTGAGAGGCCGGGATAGCCCAACCCCCTTGTCCAGCCACTCAAGAGTCTCAGCACCCAGGCCCTCCCCGGGCTGCACACCCTCCATGGACTACAAGCTTGGCAAATATATTTTCTTCTCGAGAGAGTTTGTGCTTTGGATTCAGATGGGGGAGGACCTATTTGACTTTCAAATGAGGCGCTGAGAGGAGGGGCTAAAATTCCAGTGCCCTCTGCAGAGATGGCCGGGGCTTTAAGAGCACTGACCAGCTGCAGCTCCTCAGCCCCTGCCTGCCTGGAGCCTGCCTCCCCACCCCCATCCACACTGTTTCGGTTTCTGCTGAAATCTGCTAGGGCCGTGAGGACGGCCCTGCCCTTTCTGTCTTTTTCAATATTCCAGTAGCTATAGTTCCCAGTTCTGCCCTCAATGGGTGTTATCACACACAGGAAATGTCTTTATGAACTGTGCATTATTACATAATTATCACTCAGCAATGGGGTTCAATATTATTTATGTATTAATAACTGCCAGTTTTGCAAATGGCCTTCGGTAGCTTACTTGTGTACTTATACTTCACTAAGATAACAAATAGTTGAGGGAATTAGCACAAAGGGCGCATAATGATAGGAAAAGAACAAAACTAAATGTAGGATGAGGAGCATCCTAGCAGCCAACGTGAAAAGGAGGACTGGATTGGTTATAGTAGTCCTGTGGCAGTGTAAGATGAGGAGCATCCTAGCAGCCAAAGCGAAAAGGAGAACTGGATTGATTAAGTAGTCCTGCAACCCAGAGATAAAGCAAGCTGGTTTCCCAGGAGAATCGTGACTTTCTGTGGATGCTGGGATCGAGTGAAATACAGCCCATGGACCTCCTTAGGGGCTTATGTAAAACTGCACAGTAATGTCCTGCTGGCCTAAGGAACCAAGAGGTAGACTGTGACCTTGAGGAAGCCACATTCAGACTCCCACACCCATGGCTCTGAGGGGGTTCAGAGCACCAGGAGGGCTGGGAGGATGTGGGGAGGCTCCTAGGAGGTGGCAATTGTGCCCTTGCCCACTCAGTCTGTGGGGGTTGAGGGCTGGATTCCCACTCAGAAATCCGTTCAGTCACAGGCAGGCCCACTGCCACATGGCTAGGGGTAGTGGGTGGCATTCAGAGTCAGCCCCATCTTTCCCTGTCCCTCCTGGGGTCAGGTCCTGGTTTGCTACTGTCTCTCTACCCTGGATTCTCCCCATTTCCCAGTTTCCCCCCAAGCCCTGAGAAATGACAGCAGAAACCCCCCCCCCACCGCACCAGGAATCCTGGGAGGGAGAACTTATTCCAAGCCCCAGGAGAGCTGGGCACGTCATTCCAGCTTCAGTTATTTGAAGGACTGCACTCTTGACACCGGTATACACCACACATCTCATGGGAGGGGACAGGGACTAACATTTGCGGAGACCCCACTGTGTACCACATGGGCTACCTGGGTCCTAGGATCTGAGGCCCACGTCATCCTTGTGCGACGGGTCTCCCACAGGGATCTCCTGTTTCCCAGCTGGGGTCCTGCAGGCTTGGGGAGGAGGGTGCCCAGATCCCACAACCAGCAGGTGGTGGGGCTGGGATTCAAACCCAGGCAGTCTGGCTCTAAAGCCCATTCCCTTTCCACTAAGCCAGGCTGCCTCGGCAGCCTCCGTGGCGAGATGGCTTTGGGTTTTGCTCTGCTTCTTCTCCCACCTGGGTGTCTTGCAATGGTGGCCTATCACGTAGCTGGTGGTGAGGCAGGTGGCTGCAGGGAACTGAGACAGGGCTGCAGTTGGAGGAGAGATTTGGAGTGCCAGAGCCTCTTGGGGTGAATGCACAGGACTCCTAAATGCTCCCCACCTGGAATCTAGCAGGTGCCCCGGCAGCTCTGACCGGGCAACAGGCCGGGGGAGGGACTGTCTGCCGGCATCACCACCCCCACCCAGCCCAGCTGTCATGAGAGGATGTGGGAGCCACGCGGGGTTAGTCCTTGACAGGTGGGACCGTGATTCGCCTCTGCCGCGCTCACTCTCCCGGCACACTTTAATTACAGTGAAAAGCAGGGGAGAGACTGGTCCCGTGGCCCCTGGGCTTGTCCTCTGGGCCCCTTGGCCAAGCTGGCTGGACACTGTGCCTAGGCCACCAGGCCAGGCAATGGGCCCTTTGCCAGGAGACCTCCTCCACCCTGCAAAAAACAAAACAAAAAACTCCACCTTGAGTTCCACGTGCTTTTGAAGCAGACGGAAAGCGTGGGTGTGAGGTGGGGAAGCCAGGGGTGAAAAAGACACAAAACCCATCACGTGTAAATGGAGGCACAAGAGCTGTCATTTTCCTTTCAACCGGAGGGCGGCTTTGTCAATTCCCCAGTCGATGCTGCTGGTGACAGCACAGGGTGCCGGTTGAGCCCACAGAAGCTGGCAGCAGCTCCCGGATTTGACTCTGGTTCTGCCGAGTGGCCTGGCCTGGGAGGAGGAGCCTCAACATTTCCGTGAGATGGGAGGGCAGAGGGCAGTGGGGATGTGGGTGGCACACAGGACCTCGGGCTGCAGGCGAGGCTGCCATCCTGCTGCTGAGTGCAGGCACCAAGCTCGTCTGCATCATCTCCCCAGGCCCCCTCGGGTGGGGCAGGTGTTAGTCCCATCTGCAGATGAGGAGGTACAGGGGACTGGGGAGCAGGTGGGGGGCTTTTCACCTTGGCTCCTTCCCTCTGGACAAAGGCACTTCAGTTGTGGTTCCAACACCTGCCAGCCAGGTAGCGTGCTTCACCTCCATGAGCCTCAGTGTCTGCGTCTGTTAAATGGGGCTGACTGCTGAGGTTTAAATTAAATTTTGGCAAAAACCTACCTCCTGTGGTTCCCAGCACATCACAGACCCCTAGTAAATGAATGAATGAATGAATGAATGAATGAATGAATGAATGAAAGCAGGCAAGAAGGAACAGCTGGAAAAGCTAACTGATTACCTTTATCCCTGGAAGGAGAAATTTGGGGAAAACTGTTGGTCTCACATCTGCAGGGCTTTAACTGGGTACCCTAAGGGCCTAATTGGGGCTGGGGGCAGCTCTATGGAACTCAATGGTTTTAATTCTATGGATCTAGACTGCGCTTTGCTGTGAGGTAATGAGTTCGCTATACCTTGGGGGCATGCACGGAGCTCTGGAAGGCCCCTAGGCAGGGCTTTTCCAGGCCTGGTCTTTCTCAGATGGGGGAATCAAGTAACTATGAAATGTCCCTGCAGCCTGAGCTCTAGGACCTTCCCCCGCCGACACCTCCCCAACTTGGGTCTTCTTGCTCTTCAGGCACAGAGACACCTGTTACCACCCTCTAAGCGTCTGTTGAGCACCAGACATAGGCAGTGACGACCCAATGGGATCCATGTACTGGTGGCAGGCCGGTGGGGGCGGAGGTTGGTGCGCGGTACAGGGGGAGCTGAGAGTGTGGGAACCTCAATGCCGCTGAGTGGAGGGCATGGGAGTGAGCAGGGAGGGCTTCTTATGGGAAGGGTCTGTGATGTTCCAGTGGATTTCAGGGAATGGGGCAGCAGGGAAGGGTGTCAGGATGAAGAGATCAGCGTTAACAGAGGCTCAGAGGCAGGTGATGAGGGACCGTGTTCTGGGAGCTTCTGGGGAGGGGTTTGACCACATCACAAGATAAATAGTGGGGATGGGAGGCTCCAGGAGAGTTAGGATCACCGAGGGCCTAAGACAGAGGGTTCTGTCCTGCCAGCAGGAGGGTGTGTGGGTGCTCAGCAGGGCTGTCAGGATCTGGTTCACAGAGTCCTTCAGTCCACAGGTCATAGTGTGACCCTGACATCAGGTGGCTTCTTGCTTCTGTCTCGTCTGTGAAGTGGGTACAGCAGTGCCCCCCTCTTGGTTGTGAGACTGCAATGGTGAGGCAGCACCCGGCCTGGCGCCCACAGCCCTGCCACCCCAAACCTAAGCGTGAAGCATATGGCTGCCGGCATGGGAGCCTTGCTGAGATCTGTTTTCTTAGGCACACTCGTCCCCTGAGCCGAACATCGGGGAATCTCTTTGTCCAGGTCGATTTGGAGCTGGTGCCAAGCACCCAAGGGGTGTGGAGGCTCAGCAGGGACCCCGGCCTGGTGGTGGGTGCACGCCACAGTGATGACAACCTCGCCGCCAGGGCCTGATGTCCTCGTCACCCTCTTGTCACCCTCCCAAGCCTGGGAAAGCAGAGAGGCTGGAGGCACTGTGACCCGGACCCTGGCCAGGGGCCAGCCGAGCTTCCGCGGGCCCAGTGTCCAGGGCAGGAAGCGCTGCCGGCCGGAGGTGGAAAGACAGGGCAGCTCCGGGGCCGGGGAGAGGCTGGCACGAGGCCAGCACACCCTTCCTGCTGAACAGCCCCATTGATGGCAGGCAGCGGGCAGTCAGGGTGCAGTGGCCTCTCTTGTTGTCCCCTGGTCACCCGTGGCTGAGGGCCTCCGGGCCTCCACCCCTGCGACAGCTGCTTGGCAAGTCCTCCCAGGCTGTGTCACTGTGACCTGGAGCCAGCTCTCCCCTGTCCCCATTCTGACCTGCTTCACGGGCGGCTGGCAGGCCTGCAGAGTTAGGTGCTCAATCAGCCCCCTGCAGCTGCTGCCACAACGTTCCACCAAGCTGGGGGCGTCAAACAACAGAAATGCATCCTCTCCCTGTTATGGAGGCAGAAGTCTACAGTCCAGGGAGTTGTTGGGCCACCTGGCCTCCCAGGAGTCAGGAGGCTTTAGGGGAGGATCCCCTCACCTCTGCCACCTCCGATGGCTCCAGCAAGGCTCCGTGCTCCTTGGCTTGCACTGCATCCCTCCGTCTGGCTCCCTCGTCACAGGGCCTCTCCCTGTGTGTCTCAGAGTCCAGACCTTCGCTCCTCTCTTGTCTAAAGACACAGGGATGGGATTAGGGTCCATTCTAATGTAGTATGAGCTCATCTTTATGTGGTTACATCTGCAAAGACACCATTTCCAAGTAAGGTCACGTTTTGAGGCCCTGGATGGATGGTAGGTGCCACCCTGCACTCAGCTCCTGCCCCCGCTGGTCTCCTGGCTGCGCGGCTGCTTCTGCCCCAGTGTGCGTCCCTGTCCCAGAACTGTCCTGTGCTCATGCTTTCTGGGTCCCTCCAGGCCTTTACCCCTGCAGTCCCTCGCAGGACGTCTCCTGTCTGTCTGTCTCCTGCAGGCCCATCAGACCCTTTGGTGTCCTTCAAGGCCCAGCCTCCCTGTGGTTTCCCCAAGAAGCCTCTTTTCCCTTCCCGAGTGCGTGAGGGCTCCGCTCGTGTGGCAGCTGCTCGCCCTCCCCCACCGGCAACGTCGCTTTGGCTGCTCTGGGGCTGCTGACCGCACTGTCCTGGCCAGGGCATTTGATGCCTATTCTTGTCCCCCTCTAGACCAAGGGCTCCTGAGGTTGGGGACTCTACTATGACACGTCTCAGGAACTTCCTTCTCTTCCTCATCCTCAGAGGACCTACTGTGTGCCGAGCCTTGTGCTAGGCTTTTTTTTTTTTTTTTTTTTTTTGAGACCAAGTCGCCCAGGCTGGAGTGCAGTGGTGTGATCTCAGCTCACTTCAACTTCCCTGCTCCTCACAGCTGCAAGGGGCCCTGGAGACCAGGTCCTGGTCTTGACACTCACCCTTTCTGTGACCCTGACTAGGGGCTACCCCCAGCACTTGCAGGCAGAGTCGCCTCAGCCAGCCGATCTCTACCACCCCTTCCAGCCTGAGGATGAGCATCCACGTTCAGCAGCCCTGCTCGCCGGCACCCTCGCCAGTTAGCTCAGGGGAGGGACTGGGCTCCCGAACCCCAAGCACCCTCCACAGACTGCTCTTGGCTGACAGCAGCTGGTCAGGTGAGGTACATGGCCCCCCGCGTCCAGGCCCACTCAGAGCCTTCGCACAGGAAGGCCATGCGTGAAGGCCACACGGAGGCGATTATCACTCTGAATCCCTGCCAAGCCTGTGCCCCAGCCCTGGGAAAGAATCCACAGGCGTTCTCCAAGTCCGGTGACTCAGAGCTCCCAAGCCGGGAGCACAGGGCCAGCTTCCTCCACTGGTAGGGGCTCTGAATGGCCCATAGAGCCCTGGTTTGCAGGCGGGCCCGGAGCCTGGGAGGGCGTGGTGTCAGGCTGTCCACGTGAGCCCGGCAGCATTCACACTTAGCAAGAGGACAGCCACCAGTCTCTGGGTGTGTGGAAGCCAGGAGAAGCTTCAGGCAGAGCAAACGTCATCAGAAAAGACCCTTCCCACCCACAGAGGACACCTCCCGGGCCAGCCACCCTGAGCCACGGTGGCAGTGGTGAGTGTCTGCGTTGATAGTCATGTGTGCCGCTGAGGAGTCCACTGAGATGCTGGACGTGGCCTCTACCCTGAACACACAGCAGCCGCAGGTAGCTCAGTCTAGGGGAGAGGCCTGTTTATGGCACGTTTCTTTGGTAAAGAACTTCAGCCCAGTTCTCCTGTCAAACACATTGCAGGAGAGAAACACGAAGAAGCATATGTAAGTTTCCCACCATTGCTGTAACAAACGTCCGCAAACTTACTGGCTTGAGACAGCACAAATGTACAGACAGCCCCCAACTTACGATGGCTCAACTTAACGTGTTTTGACTTCACAATAGTGTGAAAGTGACACCCGTCCCGCAGGAACTGTACTTCGAGTACCCACACAACCATTCCAGGTCAGCCAGGCTCGGCCGCGGTGTTTGGTGGTCAAGGATAGTAAATGCATTTTTCACTCAGGGTATTTTCAAGTTACATTGTGTTTATCTGGATGTGGCCCCGTCAGGCGTCGAGGAGCACCTGTTTGGTCTTAAATTTTGGGAGGTCAGAAGTCTGAGATGAGTCTTAAGGGACTAAGATCAACGTGTTGGCAGGTACGGTTCCATCTGGAGGCTCTAGGGGAGAATCTGGTCCCTTGCCTCCCCCAGCTCCTTAGGGGCCGCCGGCGTTCCAACCCCTTCCCTCACATCACTCCAGCCTACTCCTACTTGGTCATCAAATCTCACTCTTCCTCCTACTCCACAGGGACACGTGTGATTGCATTAGGGCCATCTGGATAATCCAGGATAATCTCCCCATCCCAAGAGCCTTCACGTAATCACATCTGCAAAAGCCCTTTGACCACATGAGGCGATGTTCGCAGGTTTAGGGGATTAGGACATGGACACCTTTTAGGGGCTGTGGTTCAGTGTACCACAAAGAGCTTCTTGGCAAATTTCAGGTCAGGGCAGCTGTGCCCAAAGATGCCTGCGTCCTCTCTGAAGGATGAGTCAGGTTGAGCTGCGATTCCTACCATCCACCCCCACGCACACTCCTGACATCCAAGTCCAATGCTGCCTGACTGATGGGAAAAGAGCGAGTCGGTGTCACCCCAGGGCTTGTGACTGGGGCAAGTCCTCAGCTCTCTTGGCTCCTTCTGCTTGGCATGGCGCCTCTGGAATTTAGAAATGAAATGGACATTTAGAAACAATGGCTAGAATTTAGAAGTGAAAGTCGATGCCCGCTGTGCTGTGCAGTGCAATTTACGTCCGTGCTCACCTCGCACCTGCCCTGAGAGACAGGATGTCTCCCTTTGCTCAGGTGACCGAGGAAACAGAGACTTCCAGGGAAGGAACATTCCTGAGGTCTCCCAGCAAGCCCTTGGCAAGCTAGGTTGCCCCCTAGGGCTTCCCCCAATGCCTCTCCCACCACGTGTGTCCACAGGACTCAGGGCCACCATGGACGGGACGCCGTCCTCATGGACGGGATGCTGGCACATCTGTGAACAAGGCTCGCTGCCACAGCCTACAGGCGCTCACCCTCCTGTGAGGGAGAGGAATGTGGGTGCTGAGGCTGGGGGTGAGAAGATCCAGGGCGAGGGCTCCAGGCAGAAGGAATGGCAGAAGCAGAGGCCTGAGGGAGCCTGCGCTCGGTGTGCTCCGGGGCCAGGGAGGGCCAGGGGCCGGGGGTGGGGACAGGGTGGAGGAACTGGTGAGGAGGAGGCTGTGTCACATGGTGGAGGGCTTCACGCCCAGGGAGGAGTCTCCGTTTCATTCTCCTTGGGCTGGAGACCACTGGGGGCCTTGGCATGCACCTAGTGTAACCCGGGCCTGGGCTGGGGCAGGTTCTTGGGGCTGGGGTGGTCGGGGTGTAGGTCATCACTCTTGGCAGGGTGATGGTTGGCCGAGACAGCTTGGAGTAGCCCTACAGCAAGGCAGGGGTGTGGGTGGGTGATCGGCGCTGGCTGCAGGTATGGACCCCACACCGTGTGTCTTCATGAAGCCGGGAGTGACAGTACCTGTGCGGGAAGGAGGTATGGACTGGGGCTCCAGAGAGACCCTGGCAGAGCTGATGCCTCAGTTCAGCCACAGGTGGGAGGAAAGGGCTTTGGAGCCAGAGCCAGCGAGGGATTGAAAAACCCAGCGGGGTGTGGGAGGGAAGGGCCTGTCTTGAAGATCCTCTGCAACAGCAGGTCTCCCGAATGCCTACGCCCCCAGGGTCTTGTTAAAATGTAGGTTCTGATTCGATGAGTTGGGGTGAAGCAGAAGAGTGTTTCTAACGAGCTCCCAGGTGGCTGACAAAGCTGGTCTGCAGAGCGTCTTGGGAGGCAGGGCTCAGTGGCTTCAGTCTTTATCTCCTGTGAGCCCTGGACCCCTGCCGGGAGGACGGCAGGAGCCCCAAGTGACAGGTGGGGACGCTGAGGCTGCTAGAGGGAAAGGCGCTGTCTGAGACGTCGCAGGCATTCCTACAGGGTGTGACTGGGGCCGGAGCCCGGGTCTGTATCCAGTGTCCGCCCTCTGCCAGGCCGTCCTGAGAGCAGGAGACTCCCAGCTAAGGCTCTTCCTGGGGGTGAGATTGGGGGTACGGTTTGTTAATGAAGAAACGTCCACAGGCCGGCCAGGGCTCAGAGGAGAGGGAGGGAACGCATGTTTAATGAGCACCAACTGCGTGCCTGGCACTTGCTTTGTCCCTGCTACAGGAGAGCATCCTTATCTTTGCTTTCAGTGCTGGGAGCTCAGGAAGGGCCTGCTGCCCTGATGTAGGGGGCTCTAGCCAGTCCAAGGTGACCAAGAAGTGCCAGCTGGGTGCAGGATGCTTTGCCACATGCAGGCAATCCTGGGGGCCCTGTCCGCAGGCTCCGTCCACGTCCCAGCTCCTCTGAGGCTGTTTGCTCTCTGAGAACAGGACCACGGAAGCACCCGGGCTCCTGCAGACGCTGGGTGTTCTCCAGGTAGAAATGTGGTGGCCCACAGCCAGCTCCCATGATACAACTGCCTCGGCTTCTGTCCAGGGGAGGATGGAGGAGTCACACTGAGCCTGGAGAAATTGGCTTCCCCCCACCCACAGTGACCCCCGGCCCTGTCCTGGGCAACACTCTCTGGGCTGGGTATGTTGACGGCAGACTTCACCCCACAAGGCAAAACATCTAGAAGCATATGAGGGGTGCCCACCCTGAAGGACTCAAAACTCACCCCATCCACTGGGCCACCTGTCTAGAGGCAGATGGGGAAGTCATCCTGTGTAGGGCTGGAGCCTCCAGATCCAAATAAACCCGTGTGAGTACAAGCCTCTCTTGGCTCCCAGTGCTGCCTGTGGATGACACGACCTCAGCCTCTGATGGGGACATGGGGACCTGGCCACTGGAGATGGGGCAGAGTGTGGGTGAGGCAGCAGGAGGGTGGGATGTGGACTCTGCCACACCCAGGCTTAAGTCCCAGCTCAGCCTTTTACCAGATGTGGCTTTGGACCAGTCTCAGTTTCCGCATCAGCAAAACCGGGAGAGCCGTGTTTACCCAGCGGAGTTTCGAGGAGGGTTAGAATATGTGTTCCACCTGGAAGGCACCCGGCACGGAACAGGTGCCTGGGGGCTGGTCTTTATTCACGGAGGGTATAGCCTGTTGACTGTGGTCATCACAGCAGGACAGCAAGTGGACAGGACAAGGCGGTGCGGCTGTGCAGGCAGGAAGGCAGCCTGCCCCACCTCTCCCTCTGACCCCACCCCACTAGGGCATCCCATTTCTGACTGGCTGAGTTTCAGAGGAGTAGCCGAGGCAGGACCCTGGTGCCCACACCTGCTTCTTGGGTTGGGTGTTGCTTCCTCTGCCCCAGGGCTGGAGTGACTTCCTGGCTGAGTCCCCCTCACACCTTCTGCCTAGCTGGCTGATGAGACCTGGGTGGGATGTGCTCCCTAAACTGCACAGGGCCCAGCCTGCAGGAGGCGCTGACTCGGGGGACTTTCTGGCCCAGCCTCTGAGATTCAAGATCGGGAGACTGATGCCCAGAGAGGGGCCACCGGATGCCCAGGGCCCCTGTGGTCCACCTCCCTGCCTCACCTGGGGACTGGCCAGGCCCCTGACTACGTGTGCTGTCACTTCCCCCAGACCCTGACTTAGCCCAAGCCCAGGGCCCCAGGTCTCCCCGCAGGTTCCAAGCCTGTTATTTCCAACCATCTGAAAGATATAAGGAGGCAGCTCCGGGTGAGCTACGTTTAACATGAAGTTGTATCTTGTGGTCAGTGCTTTCTGTCAAAACGTTTTGCCTCACTGAGCTGGGCTGGGGAAAGGGGCCAGGGAAGTCACACTTCTCCAGCCAGAGCTCACCGTGGGAGCTGGCTGCTGCCTAAGAAGGCAGGAAGAGGGCAGGGCTGGCCTCTGGTCCCCCTTCTCCCATCTCTGCCCCGTGGGCTTAGCCTCCATACTCAGCTGGGGGCAGCGTCCCCCGCTGCCAGAGCTGACTGGGACCCTGTCCAGCCTCAGCTTCCTGCTTTGGGCTGACAACCAAGCTCCTCCCAACCTTAGTACCCCAGCCCCTCGCCCTCCTCTCAGGAGCCCGCAAGGGCGGCACAAGTGAAACGTCCAGGGTGCAGAGTTTAAGAAGGTGCTCACACAGACATGTTGGGTACAGGGCTGGGCCTGGCAGTGAGGCTCTTCCCAAACTTTGTGCAACCCCGGTCCTGGCCCTGCTCTCAGCCCCCTCCCTGCAGCGACCACCTTGGACCTCCTCCTTCCTCAGCCTGCCTTCCTTCCCCATCACGTGGCACCTGGCGCTCCCCCACACTCCTCCCTGAGCCCTGGCCAGTCCTCTCACCCACCCCTCCTTCCCCAGATTCCATAGCCCCCCAGGTACCTAGGGGTGCTCAGTGAACATACTGGAGGGGTGATGGCTGAGCTTTTGTTTGTGGGTAATTGGCAGCAGACAGTAGGGTCACCTGGACCTCCTCAGTTCCTGAGCAACGGATTCAGAGGCGGGGAGTGTGCGCAGTGCTGAGGACACAGGGGAGGTGGACACGGTCACTGCCTTCCTGTGGTCACCAACCAGCCCAAGGCAGCCCACGATGATCAAGTGGGGAGGGTGCCACGGACAAAGTGCCTGGGCCCAGACATGGGGGACCCCTCCTCCTGGCCGCCCTGGAAAGGCTTCATGGAAGAGGTGACATGTGAGCAGGCCCTGTAGGATGATAGGAGTTGGCCTGTGGAGCTGGCGGGGTAGGAGTTCTTGGTGAGAACAGCGAGTGTCAGTATCAGGCATCTTCTGAGAGCGGAGGGAAGTTCTCTGAGGCCGGGGGTTAGGAGACGGGTTTGGAGGGAGGGAGAGAAATAAAGCTAAAGGGATGGACGGAGATGCAATGGGCTGGGCCATGGGCTTTGAACCTGATCTCAGTGGCAGTGGGGAGCCATGGAGGGTTTTACACAGAGAGCATCGGCGTCCCTTCAGCTCCCGTTCTGCAGCACCGAGCCCAGAGCTGGGAATCTGTGCCGTGGTCAGATCCAAGTTTACGTTAGCAATTCTGAGTATCCTCGTCCAGGACACACCCCTAGTTTTCCTCTCTACATTCAAGTTTTCACCTCTTCAAGTTCCAGCCACAGGGCAAGAGATGTGTTGGTTTTCATTGTCTATGTACAAGTCTCCACTTAGTCTGGGAAATCAGAAAAAAGAGAAAGTGTTTCTGTTCTGGGCCCTCCCTTGGGAGTCAAGGGAATTTTATGGGGAGGGGAGATGCTTTGATAACCCAAACATTTTGCAGAGAACCCAAACATGGGAGAGGAATTCCTCCAGGCCCGACAGACCCCACACGTGCTGAGCACTGCCTTCCCAGGATGCCTTTTCCTTCTCTCTGGGCGGGACTCACCCTGCCCTGCCTGTTGCTCTGGCCCGAGGCCTCATCTTTCGGGGCACCCAAGGACGGCCAGTTCAGGAGGTAGCTGCCGTCTTGGCTGGAGGTGGGTTGGGGTGGTTTTCCAGGGCTGTTCACTGGCGACCCCCATGCCTCCATGCACGCAGCTCCTTCTGGCTTTCTGAGCTCACCCACTGCTCTCAGGAATGGCGTCTGGCCCGTTTTACCTTCCAGGAGGTTGAAGCTCAAGGAGGTTGAAAGACTTGCTCCGGCTCCCAGCTGGGGGGTGTGGCGTGGCGATTGGAACAGGGCCAAGTGGCTTAGATCCTCTGCTGCAAGGAGGGATGCCTGGCATGGAGTGCGGGCGCAGGGGTGAGGCTTGGAGGCCTGGGCTGGCCTGGCAGGGCCTGCCGGTGACCTGAGCTGCCAGGGTTTGGGCACAGACCCAGCTCATGTCTCAGCTCTGCCCCCTCCTGGCTGGGGCTTGGCATGCACCTGAGTCTGTCCTTTGTGACTTGGGGGACGATGGTAAGGTGACTTCTCATCACCATGAGGGCTGTGTGCAGGGGCTCACTTGCTCTCCTGGAGTGTCAGGTGACAGTTGTCAGCTTCCGCGTCCCCAGGTGTGCTGTGATTCAAGGGTGTTGGAAGGAAGGAGGGCACTGATAGCTGAGGCCCCACTGCCCCTGCCCTGCGTCCTGGTCGATTGCTCCTGGTGGAGATGGCCCCTACTCTCCCTCACTGGGATTTCAGGGAGCCATCTGCTCTGCTGAAGGGAGGAGAAGCATCCACTGGGCAGCTCGGGGATGTTGCTGGCTTCTGGGTGGCAGTGTCCCCCAGTGGAGAGCTCTGAGTCTGCGACTGCCGTCCTCCTGCCCGGAGACCCCCAATTCCGCAGTGCCCGGAGGTCCTTGGCCCGGGCTGAGATCAATGTGAGCAGATGGATGAAGGACCCTTGTCCCCAAGGATGTGGTTTCCAGGGTCACAGGACCTCCTCTTCACATCTTGGTGGAAGTGCCAGGAGCACCTTGGGTGAGCCATGCCCAGACGTGATCCCTGAGCAGCGTGGGTGGCAGGCTCCAGAGGTTATTGGAGTTGGCACTTTGGGCTCAGGGCCCAGTTGGCAGAGGTTGTGTCCCCATGGAGCTGAGAATGGAAGGCCCTGGGTCTGAGTCCAGGTTCTGTGTGATCCTGGACTTGTCTCTGAGCTGCCCTGAGCCCCAAGTTCTCATCTGAGAGTGAGAATCATGACTCTCCTTTCAGCGCGGTGGGAGGATGGATTGAGCTGACTTACATCAAAGTGCTGGGCACGCGCTGGGAATCACACCCAGTCATGGCCGAGAAGAGAGAGGCTGGCCGGCTTTTTGTGCCGAGGTCCAGTTCTGTGTGTCAGAGTCCGTGTCATGCCCCACTCCCCTTTTGAGCCCCCCCAAGGGCAGATGTTTAGTCTAGAATTGCAGAAGGTGGGGCTGGAAGGGATTTTAGAGTGAATCCATTCGTTCATCCCTGCGTTCAATTACTCATGACGATTGATCAAACACCTACTGTGTGCGGGGCCTTATGGGGAGACCTGACGGGGAGGGATGCGTCCCAGCGCACCTGCAATGTGCAGTCTGCTGGCTGAGAGAAGCACTCAGCAAATAATGGCCTGGGTGGTTGTCAGGGGGCAGGAGTGGTCAGGCTTCATGCTGGGAGAAGGTGCTGGCACTGGATCAGGAGGCCTTCCTGAGCAGGCGACCTTTAGACTCATACTCAGCAGAAGTTCAGGCAAAGATCGGGGAGAGTTCCAGGTAGCAGGGAGCGCAGGTGCACCGGCCCTGAGGGCAGCGGAGACCTGGCTTGTTGGAGGAGCTGACAGGAGGTCAGGTGGCTGACAAGGCAAGGCTGGTGGTAGAAGGCCATGTGGGCCTTGCAGCCATGGCCAGAGGGTTGGATGTTGAAGACGGTGGGAAGGTGGGGAGAGCTCTACACCCGCATGCTGGGGCAGCATTGCTCCCTGGCTGCAGAATCTAATGGAAGACGAGGAATCCCAGCTGCCCTCAGCCAATGCGTACAGTGAAGTCCTCATTCCCTACCAGGGTTTGCCTGGCCACCCGCAAGCCGGCCCTGTGCCCCCGACCTTCACCTTCCCCGCTGTCACTCCTAGCTCCTCCAGAGCTTCCAGAGCAAGCCTGCCACCCACACCTGCTCCCACATGCTGCCCCCTTGCTGGAAACACCCAGCCCTGCCCTGCAAGCCCAGGGTTCCCCTGCAGACCTGCTGCCCTGTCTGTGGTCCCTGCAGATGCCCTAACCCTGCTGCTGCATCCCTATCACCTGGGCATTGCATCCCCACTGGGTTTTGAGCTCAATGGTGACAGCATCAGGTCTGGCACCTAGAAGATGTTGGCTGGCTGGCTAGATGGATGGGTGGATGGATGTTGGATGGATGGATGGATGGATGGATGGATATTGGATGGATGGATGGATGGATGGATGGATGGATGTTGGTTGGATGGATAGATGGATGGATGGATGTTGGATGGATGGATGGATGGATGTTGGTTGGATGGATGGATGTTGGTTGGATGGATAGATGGATGGATGGATGGATGTTGGATGGATGGATGGATGGATGGATGGATGGCTGGATGTTGGTTGGATGGATAGATGGATGGATGGATGTTGGTTGGATGGATAGATGGATGGATGGATGGATGTTGGATGGATGGATGGATGGATGGATGGATGGCCTGCCAGGCTGCCTACCTAAGGCTGAACAGAGCCCATAGATGAAGAGGTCATCTGTCCCTGTCTCTCTGTATTGGTGGGCAAACTGAGGCCCAGAGTCACCCAGCAGGGCCAGGGTGGGGCTGGCCAAGGGGCTCTGGGACTCTTGGTGCAGTGCTCCTTTTGTTCAGTCTCCTGCCCTCCCCAGTTTTGCCCACACTCCCGTCCCCATCCCTTAGCTAGTGCATAAAATGTTAATGCTCTCATTTATTCTTTAAAAATTAATTT
Organism: Macaca fascicularis; assembly: GCF_037993035.2. Classification (NCBI taxonomy): domain Eukaryota; kingdom Metazoa; phylum Chordata; class Mammalia; order Primates; family Cercopithecidae; genus Macaca; species Macaca fascicularis. The sequence goes on along the minus strand of NC_088379.1, from coordinate 5,750,604 downwards.
AAAAGTATTTTATGTGGTGCCTCCATCACAGTTGGAAACCATTTAATTAGTCCCAAGTGGCAGGACACCAGACAGCTGCCGTAATTGTTATAATTCTTCTGGCCCAGAGGCCTGTTTCAAAGCTGTTGCTCCTGGGCCTCGAAGGCTCTGTGGACGGCAGTACCGTGGAAGGCGCATGGTCATGCTGGGGTCATGAAGCCATCCCCGCTCCAGGGAGCTGCCGGTCTCTACAGTAAACCCCGGGATACCCAGCAACCCCGACACACTTCTGGTAGGGCAGAGCCTGCCAGGGGCACTGCACCTCTTGGCCGAGACGGGCTTTTCCGTTCTGCTGGAAATTCACACAGATGTGGTATCACCTGCCATTTTGCTGTGGCCTGGATGTGAACTGTGGCCCGGATGTGAACTGTGGCCCGGATGTGAACTGTGGCCTGGATGTGAACTGTGGCCCGGATGTGAACTGTGGCCTGGATATGAACTGTGGCCCCTGAGGTTGGGGGCAGGAGGGCTGCTTTGCTAAGGAGAAAATCAGCCCATGGAGTGTGGCCCTTTTTCTCACCCCTCCGTGTGCACAGCTACTAGGAACCAAGGCTTTCTCTTTGAGAAGTGGCCATCTGTGGGACAGGAGGCACCAGTGTGAGTGACAAGCAGCTGTCACTTGATCCAAGGATGTGCGCAGGAAGGAGGACTCCTGACCGCAGTGCAGCAGCTGGTGCAGGAAAGTTGTATGAGTCAGCGACGGCTGCGTAACAAAGTACTGAGGGCAGTTCTGGAGGCGAGAAGCCTGAGATCGAGGTGCCTACAAGGTTGGCTGGGTTCATCTGCAGCTGGGTGGGGGCATCTGTTCCAGGCTGCTCTGTAACTTCTGGGGGCTGCTGGCCATCCTTGGTGTGCATGGCCTGTAGATGCCCCACCCTGGTCTCTGCCTGCATCTTCACGCGGTGTTCTCCCCAACTGCATCTCTGTGACCATTTTTGTAAAGACACCCAGTCATAGTGGGCTCACCGAATGACCTCATTTTACCCTGATCCCTTCTGTAGAGGCCCTATCTCCAAATAAAGGCACATCCATAGGTCCTGGGGGTTAGGACTTCCACATAGGAATTTGGAGGAGCACAGTTCAACCCATAAGAGGGAGAAAGCCAAGAACCAGCTCAGACACGTTCATATTTGCAAATCCTGGGTTTGGGAAGTCCTGGGAGGAGTGTCTCCTAAAAGGGAGGGTCTCCAGGAAGATGCCAAGGGAGGAGGCCCCGACCCAGGCTCCACCAAGCAGCAGCTGCCATGCATTAGGGCTGCTTTCCACGAGGCCTTGCCCCACTTTACAGATAAGGACCCTGAGGTGAGGAGAGGTTGGGGGCCCACCCAGGGCCAGAGATGGTGATAATTAGGAGGCCACGTATGAACGGCCTATGGGATGCTGGCCTGGGTGCTGGGGCTTCCAGGCCACATGTTCAGGACCCAGAAGGGCCCACAAGATGAGTGGCCTTACCTTCTTCCTACACATGAGTGGCCTTACCTTCTTCCTACACATGTGGACAGTGAGGCTGGGAGAAGCGGATTTGCAAGGCCTGAGGCCCCACAGTTAGTAAGAGGCCGAGCCAGTGCCACAACCTAGGCCTGCACAACCCCCACACTCCGCTGACCATGGCCCTGTCCCGAGCGATGGAGAGTGGCTATGCCATTCTGCATGGTGGGGAGGGCAGAAAGGCTGGGCAGGGGCTGGGACTGAGTGGGTGTCAGGATGTGAACTGTTTGCTGCTAAAACCAAGACAGTCCAGGCAGACAGAGACAGCTGGTCACTGTAGCGAGGCAGAGCCTCTGCATGTCCTGGCGTTTGTGGAGGGCAGCCTGGATCCTGGCCAGCCCTGGGAGGTGCCGGCTTCCTCCAGGAAAGGCATCCCCCGAGTGGGTTCTGTGAATCAGCTGAGGCTGCCTGCCACAGTCTGCGCCGGGCCCCTCCCTCACTGCTGGGTCTGAAACAGCCTCTTTCTGAGGAATTGGCTTTGAATACTCCTCTGCACTCTTGTGCTTGTGCACACTGGAACTTGCACACCTGTGGGTGGAAACTCCCTGAGCTCCGGCTGCCAGCCTCACTTGGAGCTAGAGGGCAAGACCGAGGAAAAGAGAAGCTGTCAGTCAAGGGGACACACGGGGCACCAGAGGACGTTGAGTGATGCCCCCTATTCCCATCCTGCGCTTGGGACCCATCAAGAAATAAGACGCACAAGCCAAACATTAGAGAACAAAGGTCGGCTTTACTATTGGCAAGGGTGGCTCTAGGTCTGCAGCCGGGAGGACTTGCTCCTCCCTCATCCCTGAGCCCCATCACTGGCCAGGCTGGACAATTGCAGCCATCCCTGCTGCATGGCCAGAGCAGCTGGAACAAACCCTGCCTGCAGGCCACAGCATGAGCAGCAAAGAAAGTGTGAGGAGTGAGCAGGAAGTGTGCCACCTCTCAGAAAGGAAGATACAGACATGCACAGTGGGGAGGATGGTCTTGTTGACTGTAGCGTCTCAGTCCCTGGCTGTAGGTCTGGCCCAAGGTCTGCGTGCAGGAAATGTTGGCGGATGGAAGCGTAACAATGGTGTGGAGTAGATGGTGGGCGTATCTGTGGGGAGCTGAAGAACCTTCTGCGCACACTGCTCTGTTCCAGCCCCTGGGCCTTTGCACACTCTGTTCTTTCTCTCTGGGGTGCCCTTCCCCCTCGGCCTGTCCAAGGCCCAGCCCCAAGCTCCTCCTCCAGAAAGTCTTCCTGGTCCTGCAAATGGAGCGATCTTCCCAGCCCTGAACCCTGCGGGGCTTTGTCCCTCTCCTCGTCTTGTGTTGGCTGTTTGTGGCCAGGTTGGCTTTCCTGGCTGGATTCTGAGCTCTCTTTGCTCATTTTTCTCTCTGCCCTTCAGCCTGTAAGAGGCCTGGCAGCAGGAGGTACCCATGCCACCTGGATGATCAAGGGACTAGGAACTGTCTTCTGAAGTGTGAGGCCAGAGGGCTCTGTGATGACCCAGCCACCATTTTCTGAGGGCCCATGAAGGGCCAGGGACCACACGTGCATGACACCATTTAATCCTCCAGGCAGCTTTTCTTCTTTATTGACATGAAATTCACATAGCATACAATCAATCATTTTGAAGTGTGGCTTCAGTGAGTGGTATTTAGCGCATTCACAGTGTGTGCAGCCACCACCTCAGCCTGGTCTAAAGCATTTTCATCTCCCCAAAAGGAAACCCCAAACCTATTAGGCACATCCCATTTGTCCTTCTTCTAGGCCCTGGCAACCACCAATCTGCTTTCTGTCTCTATGGGTTTGTCTATTCTAGATATTTTATACTGATAGAATCATGTATGATGTGGTCTTTTGCTTCTGCCTTCCTTTACAAAGCACGATATTTTCAAGGCCCAGTCACGTCACAGCATGTGTCAATATCCCATTCCTTTTTCATGGTTGAGTAATATTCCATGGTGTGAATAGACCACATCTTGTGTATTCCTTCATCTGTTGATGAACAATGTGTTGTCCATCTGGGGTATTTGGGGAAGGCCTCACCCATTCAAGGACTGAGTGCCCACTGGGTGCCAGGCTATTCTAGTGCTGGGAACAAGGGGCTGCAGCTCCTAAGGGCCAGGGACAGTGATGTGGACATAGGTCTGCCTCCTTCCCTGAGCTACTCACTGCATCCTGACCCTCTGTCAGTGGAGAGCTAGCTGCCTCTGACGTTGCTCCTGGCCCTGTGCTCAGAAGGGCCTGTGCTGGGTTTATTGCTGCTGCTGCCATCTTTCCCTTCTTAGTCATTTCTGAATGAGGGCCCACGTTTCATTTGGCATTTAGCTTTGCAGATTCCACAGCCTGCCGTGGTGAATCTGAGGGGGAAGCATGCCCTCCTACCTTTCTTCTTTCTTTATTCAGGGCAGGAGGGGCCACTTGGGGCTGTCCTGTGGGCCAAGATGTGTCCTTTCACCCTTGGAGATGCGGTGTGAAAGGGGGGTGGAGGCGAACCTTGCAGGGACCTTGGTGCCTGGCCTGCTCACACCCCCCAGCTAAACACAGGGAAGAAGCCCTGCAAAGCTTCCAGCAGCCCTCTCTTCAGGACTTCCGAGGCCAGGGTAATGGTGTGTCCCCTATAAAGTTTCGTATAAAATAATCTGCCTTAAAGAATGGCCTGAGAGGGGTAATTGGCCGCTGGCGTGGGCGGTAATTATAACAGTCGTTAACCCACAGAGCTGTGAGCAGGCAGATGGGACTGATTTGATCTCTTCTGTTGTAAATTGCAGTTGCCAAGGTGGAAGGAATCAGTCATTCCCTTGAAGGTGGTGACGCCTGCTTCCCTGGGTGCTGGCCAAGATCTCTGTCCTGGCTGTGTGGCCTTTGGGGGTGCCTGGAACTGAGGGACGTAGGGTGGCTGCAGACAGGCCTGGGAAAGGGAGGGTGGAAAAGGGGACAGAGCAATGTTGACATAGTCCCCGACCGTGTAGGCCCCGAGCAGCTCACGATCCTCTGCCTATGTTCTTCTGGTCACAGCAACAGGGGCTTTAGGAAGGCAGACGTCTGGGTCCTCCTGTCTGCAACATTGGCAAACATGCCAGTTGCCCTCAGACATGAGGTGGGCTGGTTGGCAGCATGGGCTTAGGGTGTCACAAGGGCCCATACCACATCGTCGCCGGGGCCTCCCACGTTTGGGTGTCATGCCAAAGTGAGGGCCTGGGACATTGGAACCAGCTGGGTTTGGGTTCAGCTTCCTGCCTGACCACTCGTTCAGTGAGTGACACTGGGCAAAGCTGCTTTAGCTTCTTCACATGTAAGGTCGGCATCCCTGTCCCTGGACAGGGCGGGCTTGGTGCAGGTGGCACGCACAGCCCTGGGTTCGGCACAGGAAGGGCTTTGACGAGTGGATCTCCCCATCCTGGTGCCTACTTCCTTTGCACAGAGCATTGACCTCCACAAGCGCAGGTGGGAAGCTCAGCCACTGAGCGCTCAGGCTCTGGGGCAGATGCCTGACTTCAGACCCAGTGTGGCTGCTTTCTACCTGGGTGACCCTGCCTACCTCAGGTTCCCCATCTGGAAAATAGCCCTTAGGAGGTCAAGAGGAAGCACTATGGCAGACGGGGCCACCAATAGCACCCACCTAGTGTCGAGTGGGTTGGTGCATGGCATAGAATAAGTCCTCAAGATGGGGGCGGCTCTCCACTCCCAAAGCACCTGAATTCCTTCTAGCTCTGCTCCACGAGGAAGGTGGACAGGCCCTGTTGGAGGGGACCTTGAAGTTTCCAGGCTCTGTGAGTGGCCCGAGGCCCTGCAGCTGGGAGGTGGCAGTGCCGGGGGGGCTTGCCGTGCTTCCCTGTAAGGCATGGCCATGATGCGTGGTTGGGAGGATTAGTTGGCTTCTAGGCCCTGGTACAGATCCAAGTTGCCCCAAGATGTCCTTTCTCTTTGGCCTGCAAGTGAATACTGACATGGAGGTATGGGGTGGGTGCAGTGTGGACATGGAAACTGACACCCTGCTCTGCCTACACACCTAAAGGTGCACGTGTCTGCTGTCCTTTGACTTAATGAACTATCAAGCAGTGCCATTAGCCCCCACCATGCCCCCAGTACAGGGTCTGGGATGGAAGGTCTCAGTGGGGTCCTCATCCGCTGAGTCCCATGTCATGGAGCCTTCTTTGCAGACGCTGAGCAGTTGTCCAGATGAGGAGGGTCACAGGTCCCCAGGAGCCGGGACTAGCTTATCCCATGGAGCCTTCCAGAAATGACAGGAAACCAGGCACCCTGCCCAGCACCCAGGCCTTCACTGCTGGCCGGAAGGGAGACGGATGGACGGAGCGCCGGGTCTGTGTGCTGTTTCCTTGCAGCCTCTGCTCAGCTCCTTCATCACCTGGATCCACAGAACAGCCGTAGTGAGACCCACTGGAGGGCAATGTGCGTCCCCATCAGGGGCTGGGAATTCAGGAAGTGGGTAGGGCAGTGGGGAGTTTTCTTGCGTGGGAGAGGACAGGGCAGTTTGAGCAGAGAGGGGACACTGAGGTGAGGGGCAGAAACATACCTGGGACCAGCTGAGTCCTCCCACGCTGGGGCAGGAGGCGAAGAGGAAGCACCATGCTGGATGGGAAGCTGGGTGAATGGGTTGGTTTTGGGGACGGAGGCCTAAATGGGAAAGCAAGTAAACCCCCTCCCTCACCTCACCCCTGATTCCCCTGTATACTGACTCACTGTTTATCCTCGAAAACAGCAGGCAGCACGGCCAGAAGTCTGTGTGAGGAGCACGATGGATCGGAGGGGGAGTTTGGAAGCTTTTGGCTGTGCCCTGTAGCTCTGGGGGCCACCCAGACCCCAGTCTCATTCTCCAGGCCCCTTCAGGCTGCTTTTGACTCACCAGTGAGACCTGGGGAGGCTTGGCCTGTTGTCCCTCCTGCTGCCGGCTGGAAGGGTAGGCTGTTTGCCACAAGTTTCCTCCCAGGGACTTGGATGGATTAGAGGGGGAAGGGTGGGGATTTTACCTGGTGATGAAAATGTCGCTCGTACTGTGCTGGACCCCAATTTTCAAAGAAAAACTTTGGAGTGGTAGAAGCTTGTTCCAGAGAGCAGAGACTGTTATTTATGTCTTCTCGGTATCTGCTATGAAATCTGAAAACTTCTTAATGTTGGGGCACAAGACAGACTGAGCAGTGCTGAACTCGTAAGACCAATATTGAGCACAGAAAGTGCACATTAGGTATGACTTCAGGACAGCTGAAGGACCTTAACTTGTCTCTTTGTTTAGAATCCTTCATGCCGTTGTTAGAAGGGATTGTAGGAGCTTTACAAATGGTTCCATCAGTTTGCAAATGAGGTCATGGTCCTCAGTGAGGGGCAGTAACTTGGGGGTCTCCTGGCTTCCCCCCAGTGCTCTTCCAGGCTATTTTGATGAAAATAGCTGAGTATGAGTCCAGCACTGCTGCTGGCTAGCTGCGTCACCATAGACAAGCCCTAGGACCTCTCCAAGCCTCCCTTTCCCGTCTGTGAGATGCAATGACCTTTAAAACCTTAGATCATAGTATCTCTTTTCTGCTTACAATCTTCTAGTGATGGCTTAATGCTCCTGGGGTGGAACCCAGCACGTCAGCAAAGCTCACAAGATCTTTGGCAACCCTTTTTCCTTCCCGCCGCCCTCTCTCCCCAACTCCATGCTCCAGTTTCTGGAGTGCCTCTGTGTCCCCTGTCCTCTCTTGTCTCTGAGTTTTCCCTCCGGTGGGTACCTCCCCTTAGAATACTTTCTTCCTCATCTGCCATCTTGTCTCTGGCCAACTTCTTCTCCTCCTTCATGCTCAGTCTAGCCAAGAGGTCTCCCATTTCTGTTGATTTTCTCAAAGAACCAACTCTTGGTTCCATTTATTTTTCTGTCATCTATTTCATTTATTTCTGCTCTGATCTTTATGATTTCCTTCCTTCTACTTACTCCGGGTTTATTTTTCTTTTTCTAGCTGCTTGAGGTGGAGCTTAGATAATTGATGTTAGGTTTTTCTTCCTTTTTAATACCAGCATTTAAAGCTATAAATTCCCCCCTTCGCACTGCTTTAGTTGCATTATGATACGTTGTGTTTCAGTTTTATTCAGTTTAAGATATTTTCTAATTTCCTTAGTGATTTCTTCTTTGAGCCATGGATTATTTGGAAATCTTTTGTTTATTTTTCAAATATTTGAGACTTTCCCAAATTTCTTTCTGTTATTGATTTCCAATTTGGCTCCATTATGATCAGGGACATATTTAGCATGATTCCAACCCTTTAATATTTATTGAGACTTGTTTTATAGCCTAGCATGTGATCTATCCAGGAGAACGTTTTACGTACACTTGAAAATAATGTGTACTCTGTTGTTATTGGGTGGAGTATTTTGTAAATGTCAATTAGGTTAAGTCAGTTGATAATGTTGCTCAAGACAAGAGCTGCTGATCTTCCACCTACTTGCTCTAACAATTATTGAGAGTAGGACACTGGAATCTTCAACTGCAGATGTAGAATTGTCTTTTTTTTTTGTTTTTTTTTTTGTTTTTTGAGACGGAGTCTCGCTCTGTCGCCCAGGCTGGAGTGCAGTGGCACGATCTCGGCTCACTGCAAGCTCCGCCTCCTGGGTTTACGCCATTCTCCTGCCTCAGCCTCCTGAGTAGCTGGGACTACAGGCGCCCGCCACCTCGCCCGGCTAATTTTTTGTATTTTTAGTAGAGACGGGGTTTCACCGTGGTCTCGATCTCCTGACCTTGTGATCCGCCCGCCTCGGCCTACCAAAGTGCTGGGATTACAGGCATAAGCCACCGCGCCCGGCCAGAATTGTCTTTTCTTTTTTCAATTCTGTCCATTTTCCTTCATGTTCTTTAGGGCTGTGTTGTTAGGTGCATATATATTTGTACTTGTTATATCTTCCTGAAGGATTGATCTTCCTTCTCTTTCTTCAGTCTCACTTAAAGCAGTCTTCCCAGATGTCAGACAATGCTAGTTTCTTGTACCATGAGTTCCCAGGGTGTCTTAGTGTCCATCATAACATTCATCAAACTGTATTATAATTGTTTGAAAGTTTCATGAGTTCAGGGAGCATGTCAAGCCTGTTCAACTCTTTATGGTCAGCACCTAACACAAAGACCATACATACATAGTAGTAGGTGCCCTGTAAATATTTGCTGGTTGGATGAAGAATAAGGTCATATCTATGAATTATATTAATAGTGGTTGTTTAAAAAATTTAGTGCTTGAGGATGGCTATGACCCAGCCCACCTAGGTGCCATATCAGGATTTCTGAACATAATTGCGTTAGGACAATGCCTTTACCCGAGGGAAGCTGTCAGGCAGCTCCTTCAGGCCTTCGTGTTTGGGACCACACAGGGTCACTTGTCTCAGGTGGGGCACCTGTGCCAGTCTTACCTTCTCTTTGGATTGGATCTGGCATTGGCTCATATGCTGATATTGTCCACCTGTTTCTCTGCAAGCATTCTCCTTGGCAACCCTGGATCAATTTATGATGGACTTCCCATGGGCCACGCCTCGTGCTGGATGTCAAGGACATATCAGTGACTAAGAATAAAAAGCACCTACTGTGTGCCAGGCATTCTGCTGGGCCCTCTATATGCCTGTTTCAGCCTCGTGATGACCCAGCAAGATGTAGGGACTCCCATAGCTCCTTGCAGACAAAGAAATCGAGTGAGGCCCAGGGAGGCTAAGCAGTTTGTTCAAGATCACACAGCACTTAAGTGGTAGAGCTGAAAAACTCACCTGAGTGGTTCCAAATCCCACACCTATCTCCACTCCTCCCTTCTCCCCAGAGAGGTGAGGGATACCATTCCGATTCTGTGGATTTGTGTGGACACTTTCCTCCCAGATTAAAGCACCATGTGTTTAAACCACAATATCTCAAAGGAAAGGGGAAAATTTCTGTAGTTACTACATTTTAAGGCAAATTAACCTTGATAACATCTTTAATGTCATGTATTAGACTATTTTCCCTTAGTAATGCATTAAAACTGTCAGACTTGATATGATCGCACAATTAATAAGATTGCACACAATGTAAATTTCAATTCATTATTACAGTGTCTGCACTAATAGACTTGCGATTAATACCCACAAACCATGCTAGTTCAAAAGGACACCTTTCTGTGAATCACATGAAATGAACAGGCAGAGGCAACCACAATTTTGATGAACGAAATTGAGGATGATTTCTGAGGATAATCTTGTCTAATGATTTACTAAGATTAGCAGTAAAGACAGAGTTAATTAAGAGAGTCCCTTGCGTCGGGCCAAGGAGCGGGAGGAGCCGATGTGAGACACGTCATCCTGTGAATTTCTCCCTGGGTCGCCCTTTCGGAATTCCTGGGGAAATTACTCACCATTAACTCTATGTCCTTCGGGCACTTCATTCTTCCAGCGCTGCCAGCTTTCTCGCAAGGATTATGAAATTAGAGTTCAGTCAGAGAAAGCATATCGTGCGAGGAAACTGTTCTGTGAACTTGAAGAATGATAAAAACAACTGTGATTTCTTGAGTGCTTATGTTGCGTCGGACACTGCGACATAAGCACTCAACTTAGAGGCTCTTTCTTGTGGCATGCATTCGTTCACTTGCTCCCCCACAATTGCCCAGCTACTGTCATCAGCCTCCACTTTACAGATGATGAAACTGAGGTTTGAGGATGGTAAGCGCCCTGGCTAAGACCATGTGGCTCATTAGGAACAAATTCCAATCTTGTGGGTTTTTTTTTTTGAGACGGAGTTTCACTCTTGTTGCCCAGGTTGGAGTGCAGTGGCACGATCTCGGCTTGCTGCAACCTCCGCCTCCCGGGTTCAAGCAATTCTCCTGCCTCAGCCTCACAAGTAGCTGGGATTATAGGCATGCACCACCATGTCGGGCTAATATTTGTATTTTTAATAGAGATTGGGGTTTCACCATGTTGGTCGGGCTGGTCTTGAACTCCTGACCTCAGGTGATCCACCCGCCTCGGTCTCCCAAAGTGCAGGGATTACAGGCGTGAGCCATTGCACCCGGCCGAATCTTATATTTTTAATGACTGTGTTTTCTACCTTTTTGCTGTTGGAAAGCGACCCATCATATGAGCAGCCTCACCTTGTTGGAAACACATTTGGAACATGATAGCAGCATTCTCCTTGGTTACAGACAGAAAAGATGGAGATACCCCCTCCCCCACCCCCCGTCTTCCATGCACTTATTTGACGTTGATTGACAGCTACCAAGGGGGAATTCAACTTAATTGCACACCTACCTCATATGCCAGTCACTGAGCTTAGTGCTTGCAATATGTTAGCATACTTCCTCGTTGTAGCAAGATTTGGGGTGGGCGCTGTGTCTACGAGGAAGCTGGGGGCCAGGGGCAGCATGGCTGTGGCTGGAACTCCAGTCTGTCTCATTGCAACACTCATGCCCTGCCCACTCCTGCCATGGGCAGCGGAGGGCCCCTCTGCCCCAGTGATGATTCTGGATGGCTGTGGGTCAGTCCTGCAGATGTCTCAGCATTCTCATTGTAAACATCTTGCTGAGTCAAGGTGTGGGGGCTTCCGGGGGCTGCCACTGGAGCACAGGGCCAGTGGGGTGGGTGTGGCTAGGTGTCCTGTGCCAGGCTGCAGAGTGAGACCCTAGACTTTATCCCCAGGCCCTAGGGAGCCCAGGAGGTCACAGGGTCACAGGGCGGGGGCCTGGCTGAGCTGGGGGCTGGGCAATGTGGTAGAAGGAGCAGTCAAGCAGAGCAAGGAGATGGGCCCCCCTGCCTACCCTGCTGTGGCATGTCCTTGGCCACGCAGTGAGGGCTTGGACAAAGTGAGCAGACCTCAAGCCAGAGGGACGTGAGGTTCACCCAGTGGGTGGCTTTTGGGCCACACCAGTGCCCGGGGTGCTGTGGAGACCCAGGCCTGGCCTTTTGTTGGCGTTCCTTGCTGGGTATCAGTGCATGGTCCGGAGAACCGTTGGACTGAACGCTTTGTCGTTTCTTTACGGCTCAGCCCTGACTTTCATTCTAACTGGACATAACGCCCCTCGAGCTGCATTTCCAAACAAGGGGATGAAACAACTCTCCCAAGTGTTTGGTGTTCCCAGCAGACACTGATCTGCTGTTCTCCTGTTTCTCCCACCACTGGACAATTTCAGTCCCCAGGAATCAGTTAGGATTCTGTTTTATATCTGGCCCCAGTTGTCACCAAGAAATATCTGGGACATTAAAAAAAAAGAGCCATGAACAAAAGGTAGTGTCCAATGCTAGCCGAAGTCTGGTGAAAAGAGTATTTTCATGCATTTTTCTGCCAGTGTTGTAAATGGACACAACTCTTGTTTTAAGAAGCACAACCCACCCCGTGGCTGCGGAACCCACTCTGCGAATGTCTTAAGGTAATCTATCCTTCCAACCAGGAAAGCACTCCCCATAGGCAGGTGTTTGCAGCAATGTTATTTGCAGCATCCACAATTAGGAGACAATGTCAGAGTTCCAGAGTGGGGCTACAGTTCAAGTCAATCTGGCCACCTCCCATTATGAACGATGTTAAATCATCAAATATTACAATTTTGAAAGCCAGTGTGGAACAGAACTTAGCAATACATAGATAACTGGATCTGGGGAGGGCTTCGGGTGCACTGCTTAGGAATTTTGACCTTTGATGTCCAAAATCCTGCTAGATGGGACACTCCCAAAGGGCAGCATGGCTGGTCCTGCAGTTCGCAGTTCCTGGCACCTAGCGTGATGGGGTGCGCTGGCTGCTGGGGGGATCCAGTGGATTGGCAGGCATGACCCTGAAGGCCAGGACTCCCAGCAGGTGGTGGGTCCGGACAGTCAAGATGGGAGATGTGCACCTGGGCGGTGACCAGGTCTGTGGGAGGGTGGGCTTGAGAGATTTTCACTGATACCACTTGACAGCCCTTCTCTTGGGCTTTATTAATGAACATGCTGTTGGCCACACTGCTTTTTGCATTGTCTAGGTATTCACTGCTATTGATTACTGATGCCAGCTCCAACCTCCCTGGAGAGTCTGGCTCACTTTGGAGCACACCAGGGCGGGTCCCCTTCATCTGTATCCACTCTTTGTGGCTGCTTGGGACACAGGGGCCCACACAGCTTCATCTTCTCTTCCCTGTGCTGCTGTCTAGGGTTAGGACGAGGGAAGGAATGGGCTCCCTGGGGCACACGTGGTTGGGGTCGGGGTGTCGAAAGCTGGCATTTACAAATCAGGCTGCCCATATTTTTCCGCTGTGCTCATGGCTACCGTGCTTGCCCTGCTCCACGGACCAGGCTGCAAGGGTGACCAACACAGGCTGCACGCCCCCACTTACCCCTCAGCCCCTTGCCCATTGGCTGGTGGAAGCCCCTGGCCTTCTGCTACCGAGTCACTGTCACCGCAGTGTGATTGTGAGCACAGGGACTTCACATCTGCTGTTTACTGACACATCTTCATAAAGTGGCAGAACAGAGACCTGCTCACAACGGAACCTTGTCACAGCGGGTGTTATAGCTCCCTTCGTGTTCATCCCGACCCCTGCCTTAGCCTTTCTCCCTCCTCTCCCCACCCCCATGGCTGGTGCTTGCCTGTTCTCTGCTCTCCTTCCAACTCTGCTCTGTCTGCCTGACAGGGTCTTCACACTGTCTTCCTCTGTCTCTTCTCATCACATCCTTCTCTCCTTTCTTTCTGTCCTTGGCTTATCTCTGTCCTTCTGTCTCTCTTGTTAAATAGTTTCTGGATAACGGTTCTCTGGATCAGGCCCTTGCTGGCTTGAGTGAGCTTTTATAAGGACACTGAAGAGAGGACAGTTCATGCTCCTCTGAAAGATCAGAGGCCCTTGTCCCTCCTCCTATCCCTTCCTCTCCCTCTCTTCCATCCATCCATCCATCCATCCATCCATCCATTCGTCCATCTTCTACCCATCCATCTTCCCATCTATTCCTCTCTCTCCCCAATCCATGCACTCATCCACCCACCCATTTATCATCTATCCACCTATCCATCATCATCCATTCATCCATCATCTACCCATTCACCTATCTACCCCCACTCATCAATCCATTCATCCCCCATCCATTCACCCACTTGTCTACCCAACTATCTACTCTCCATCTACCTACTCAGCCCCTCATCTATCCATTCAATCACCCATCTATTTGCCTACTCCCTCTCCTGTCCATCTATCCATCCACCACTTACCCATCCACCCCTTAATCCATTAATCCATTTATCTGTCCGACCACCCACCCAATACTTGCTCTGTGTAGGTGCTGGGATGCGGTGATGGACAAGTCAGGTGGGGTTAGTTGCTTCTTCTGGGCTCACAGAAGCCTCTGTGTATCCATCTTTCAGAATTTTCATCCCTCTAAACTGTGAAGTGTTCTCTGCAGCTCTGCCTTCCTCATGGGATTGTGAAGCTTCCAGAGCTTGGGCTGGGTCTCCTTTATCTCTCAGTACTGAGAACTGAGGTGCCTGGCATATTGTAGGTTTCCAACACATTCAAGTTTGAATGAATGAATGAATGAGGCAATGACCTAGTTCAGTCATTCAGTTGTACAATGAGGACATGAGCTCAGAGGTATGTGGGCCTTAACCAGTGCTACACAGTGGCTTTGGGCAGTGTTAGGACTCACCCCAATCTCCTGGATGCCATTTTGGAGCTTGCCCCTGCGTCTTGCTGTCTCTCAAATTGTGAGCTGGGATTGGGTGTGTGTTGCAGGAGATCTTCCTTAGGCTTAGTCCTGGTGGAGAAAGCCAGTGGGCTGACCTCTCAGCAGGTATCTGGCGGTCTCTGAAGCTGGGAGTGGAAGGCAGCGCTGGGCACATCTGCTCGGGCTCCAGGCTCTGCGTTGCGTGCTCACTTAGTGAGCTCACTTGGCACCGCATCCTCAGAGGACACCTCACAGCCTCACACCTGCTGCAGTTGGAATGGCAGGAAGGGGAATCTTTGGAGCTGTCAACAGGGAGGGAGAGGCGGCACGTTCTTATGGGCCAGGGACCGTGTTTCAGAAAGAAAACTTTGGTGAAGTCACGGCCTTTGTCATCTGGGGGTATATATGAGTCTGATCCCCACGTAGGTGGCTGAATCTTATAACCATGGTTCCTTGGAGCCTCCCAACACCCTGGGCAAGGGTGGGGAGAAATCACAATGTACCAGATTAGGAAACGGAGGCTCAGAGAGATGAGGCCTCTTGCTCAATCCGAGGTTGTGTCTGAGGTCCTGTCTCCCTGGTTCTAGAGGTCATCACCCAGCTCTGTGACACAGGGATTGTGTAATGGTTCTCACTGGGAGGGGGTAGAGGAGGATGGAGTCAGCCACCAGAGGTGGGGGCCAAAATCTAGGGGCCCAGAGAGTGACTGCCAGTGAGGGCAGGGCCATCCCTGCAGAGGTGATATGGGAGGTGCCGGTGAGCACTGACTAAGGCAAAAAAGTGGGGGTGTCTCATGGCAGATCTCCGGGATGCTGGGACCCAAGCAGGCTGGCAGGGCTTCTCTCAGGGCCCAGAGGAAATCCACTTCCAGCCATGGCTCCACATGGGACCTGTAGTCAGCTACCAGGAGCACTTGATTCCAAGCTGAGCATAGGGTTAGAAGCAGACAGGCACTCAGAGGTGGGAGGCTCAGCCTGGTGTGTGGGTCCCTGTGCGAAGGATCTGCAGGGCCTGGCAGTGGGGCTCTGCGATGACAGTCCGTGGCCCAGCACGAGGCCTGGCACTTAGTAGATGCGCAGTAAATCACTGTGGACTCTGGAGCAGAAGATGGGTGTGAGTGTGTGCCTCCAGTCTGTTCCCTGGGCCTCCTGCCCTGAGCTGTGCTCTCTTTGCTTCAGTGGCACAGGTGAAAGGATGGCCCCGGATGGCTTTGGGAAGGCAGCCCTGACTGCTTTATGGCTCTTCTGGGTCGTGTTTGTCAGGGAGCCTTAGGGGCTGGCTGGCTAGGGGTGGGACTGATGGAACTAGACAGGGGTTTGAGCAGTTGAAGTCTGACCCTTATGTTATTTTAGCAGGACTTTCGGTGATGAATTTTTCATTAGCGGGGAAGCCCAGCACTGGTGAAGGTCTCCTTGGGAAAGTGTAATGATTTCATCAGATAAATATTTAAAACTCAAGGATGCCAATCACAGCTTCCTGGCAAGAAGCCCCTCCCTGTTCCCTACTGGCAGCCCAAGAAGTGTGCACCGCCTTTACCCGCACCACCTCTCTCTCTCTCTGAAATATAAGAACAGTTCTCAGCACTGGCTTTGTGCCACGTTGCGAGCATGAGTTGAGGTCTCTTTGTTCTGTTTTGTTCTCTGCATGGGCCCCACCCTGGGGCATTGCAATGACCTTGGAAAGAGTCCCTGGTTTCTGCTTAGCCTGTCCTGGTCCAACATCCCCCAGGGAAAGGCCAGGGCAGAGAGAGGGTCCAGTAGGAGGACTGGACACACTCACCTCAATGTGAGCACTCACCTTGGAAGTATCACCCCATGGTAAGGTAAGAGGACCTGCCCAGCGCTGCCTTCTGGCTCCCAGAGAGACAGCAAGGTGCAGGGGTAAGCACCAGCATAGGATTCAGGAAATTGGGGTTAGTCCTAGCCCTGCTCAGGGCCACTGTGCAGCCCCAGCTAAGGCCCACACATCTCTGCGCTCGTGTCCTCTTTCGGGATTTCTCTTCTTGTCACCTCTGCAAAGGCACCAGAGGTCATCTGGGAGCTTCTGCAAACCAAAGTGGGGAAGGGCACTAATTAACTAAGAGAGCTCTGCTAGTGTGGGGTGGAAAAGTGAGAAGGGGAGAGGGAGAGAGAGAGAGAGGAGAGCAGCACAGGGGGTATCTCTGAAACTGGGGGCCTGGTCCCCACAGCACGAGGAGCTCTGGGGCTCTACACTGAAAATTTGAACCCCAAAGTAAGCGAAACCCAGACTTGACGTAATTTCTTGACCACCCCATGGGTGTACTCTTTTACATGATAAGGAGGTTTATCCGTGATGATATTCAGCACTTCTTACATTTCATAAAACATTAGGTGGCTTTCATCAATATTTTGTTTATCCTGATCTCATCTTTTGTTTCCAAACAATATCAAGTGATAGAAAAACACATACATACACAGAAAAAAAAAAAAACAACCCACATTTTACTGACAACACCCAATCTGTTCTGTATGTCGGTCCAGCTAATGATGTGTTGTTCATTTGTTTGCAAAATTCTGGATTTGTGGAAGGAACCCCGGGCTCGCTGGGAGGAAACTGGGCCTGAATCCCCACTCTGCCCCCGTGATCTGGAGCCCAGGCACCAGCACCAGCGAGAGGGTCCCCTTCACTCTCCCCTCTTCTTCTCCATCTGATTTTAGCCTAACCCCTCTGTGCCCTTCTGGGTTTATGGCACCCCAGCCTGCCCCACCATCACACAGATCTCTCTGGCTTGAGATAATCTTAGAACCTCTTTAGACAGGTTTTGTCTAAAGAGACTTTTGACACACAACCTGTATTTGTCAGAGGAGGCTAACTGCTGCAACAAAAATCCCCCCAAAGTTAATGGCTTATGCTATAAATATTTACTTATTTTTGTTGATGCAATCAGTCAGAGTGGAGGGTCCTGGTGGGTGGATTTCCTGCAGGTGGTGATGCAGGGCCTCAGGTGCCTTCACTGTGTGGCTCTGCCGTCCCCAGAGGCCTCAGCGTCCTTCACTTCCCATGTATGGGTGGGAGGGAGACAGCGTGGAGGGCTGAGGAGATTTGCAACAAGGAAGCCAAAGACTGAGTTGATGGCAGCTTTGGAGCCCAGGGTCTGGGCCCCCAGAGTGCGTGGAGCCTCGGGTAAATGGGGAAAACGTGAACTTGACTTCAGCGGTGCTGGGAAACGCCGTCTTGCTGTGAGCCGGAGGAACAGGAAGCGCCTCTGTGGAACGCACAGGATTTCTTTGCTTCCAAATGTGCTGCGCTGCTTTTCTGAGTGAAATCCAGAAATCAAGGGCCGTGGGGCTTCCTGGCTGACGGCAGGCCTGCTGGCAGGAGGCAAAGCTTCCTTGGCTGGAATCCTGCAGTGTTCCACCTGCCTTCTGTCCTTCCTTCCCTCCACCCTCCCCTGGGTTTCTCGGCTGCAGCCACTCTGGCCCTCTTTCTGTCCTTTGAGATGCCCATGCTTGTTGCTGCCCCAGGGCCTTTGCACCAGCTGTTTGGGGCACTGTTCCCCATCTTCACATGGCTGGATCCTCCCTGCAGGTCTCAATGATCACCCGTCAGAGAGGCTCTTTCTCCTGCCCCCAGCCCTCGGGGCCACTCACCCAGGACAGTTCCCCCTTCTCAGCTGTATTTGTCCCTGCGACTTCTCACCACCAGATGCAGTATGCATTTTGCTGCCTTATTTGGTTTGTTTTCTGTCTCGGCCCCTGTGTTAGTTTGCCTCGGCTGCTGTAACAGAATATCACAGACAGAGGGCTTCAACAACAGACATGTGTTTCGGACTGGGAAGTCCAAGGTCAAGGCTCTGGTTGGGTTTCTGGTTTCTGGTGAGGGCTCTATTTCCTGGCTCGCAGATGGCTGTCTTCTCACCGTATCCTCACATGGTGTTGGCTTAGTGTGTGCACACGGAGAGAGAGAGACAGATTGATCTCTTCCTCCACTTATGAGGGCACAAATCCACTGTGAGGCCCCCACCCTTGTGACTGCTTCTGTACCCACTCACCCCACAAAGCCCTCACGTCCAAATACCATTACGCTAGGAATTAGGACTTCAACATGTGGATTTGGGTCAGGGGACACTGACATCCAGTCCGCAGCAGCCCCTCTCTGTGTGCTGTAACATAGGCTTCATAAGGGCAGAGAGCCTGGCTGTCCTGTTCAAAGCCACGTCTCCAGAGCCTCACAGGGCACCTGGCGCCTGGTGACTGTTTGTTGAATGAATGAACACGTTGATGAATGAATGATCCCCGGATCTCTGGAGAGGGCTCCAGGCCTGACCTGCTGGCTGGGGCCAGGGTTGTCCTGGGGTGACTGGATAGCCACTTACTCTGCAGAAACACATACTGAGTGCTCAGCCAGACCTTTTATCTCCCCTTTTCTCATCCAGCCTTCCCAATGAGCAGAGCAGGGAAGGCTCACTGCAGAGCTGGGGATAGTGGGCTGCAGGGAGGGGCTGGAGCTGGCCTTGAACCCTGTCTCCTTCCCTGCTTACTGTGGCCTGGTGTCTGGCTGGAGCCCTTGCTGGGCCCAGATGGTGCAGCCACGCTTCCTCCTCTACCTGTGACCTTGGGTATACAGCTCGGGTATCTCCAGCCGTGTGTCTCTGATGCCTGTCCCGGGGACTCGGGAGGGACCAGCTCAACTCTGCCTCCAGCGCTCGACCTTTGCTCCTTTATTTGAAAAAAATCCAATAAAAAATATGAAATATGACCAGATCGACATGACCAGTGATTCCTAATCCCAGCTATGAGAATTTGGATTTTTTCTAATGAAGGGAGAGAATAGATAACAGACTCATAGGCACCAGCAGTTTGTCTGATACTGTGGGAACATTGGCCTACAGGTCCCCATGCTGGTGGAGCAGCCTGGCTGCTGGAGCTGTGGGGATGGAGGCGTCTGCTAATGGACTAAGTTTCAGGAGGCGTTGATTATGCAGTTCACGCGGTAATAATTGCTAATCTTCAACAGTGCTAATTGAGTGATAATTCTGCCCTTTCAAGGTGATTTAACCTGTCAGAGGCCCAGGCTTTTAGGAAGATTACGTGAGATAATACAAGCTCTATTGGGGGAAATGGAGAGAAGTCAAATACCTTTCTTGGTTGAAAGGAGAGGTTTCATTTTGGCGTGATGCCTGCTACACACTCACCCACTTGGGGCCTGGCCGGGGAGTGGATGCTGGGGTGGGTGGAGATTTCTCATTTCAATACCTGAGGGCCTCGGGCCTTCTCCCCATCCTGCCCTGTCTTTGGGGTGGGTGGGGGCTTCTGTGCACACTCCAATCTGAAAGCAGCAGATTCTGTCTAAATATGGTTCAAATGAAAAGGAGCAGAGGAACGTGGTTCCTCTGGTTTGAGGCCATTTGCAGGTGGGCCTCTGGGGTCTGCACCTCTGTGCATGCTTCCTCCTGAAAATATTTGTGTACCCGCCCCCATTCCAAGGAGAGGAGCGCACCGGCTCAGGTTTCCAAGAAGGGCTGGAGAGAAGATAATACACCCGGTCTCATGGATGTGGAATTTGTTTTCACAGGAAAGGGCACAGAGAATGAATGTTTCCTAACACCAGTGTGATTTCAGAGCTGCCCAGAGTGCAGGCCCATAGTGTGGGTGAAGAGGCAACTGGTTTAACCTGGTTAAGAAGAGGGGCCGCTGATGGACATTTGCAGGGCACCTGCTGCATGCCAGGCACTTGCTTGCGTGATCACTGATCCTAACAGTAGCCTCCTAGGCTGCTGTCAGTGATACCATTAACCTTATTTTATTGGTGCAGAAATTGAGGCTCAGAGAGGTTAGCGTTAGTTCCCAAAGTCACCCTCCTGAGAGGCTGGCATTCCTGTGATGATGATGATAATTTTTCCATTTCACAGTAGAGGAAATTGGGATGTGCAGGTACCAAGCTTGCCAGGCCCACATGCCCATGAGCTGCTGTAGCTGGATGCATTCCCGTCCCGGATGGTGACTCACAGTCTAACTTTCATCTCTTGAAGTGTTGCACCTTTGACCCACCATGCATGACTCGTGTCCTCTAAGTAGTGTTTCTATTTACGTCACAGATGTGGATCTCAATCTGACCATCTGCTGAGTGTGGGGATCAGCTTGAAAATAGTGAAATTAATTTTTCTCAATACAGTTTTTGGAATGTGTTGAGATTTTCTTCCTGAGCAATTCTGGGGAATGTCCCATGGGCAATAGAAAAGATGGTTTGTTTTGCTTTCAGTTATAGATTAGCACTATGTTTTTATTTTTTATGTTTATTTATTTGTTTTAGAGACCGTGTTTCACTCTGTCACCAGGCTGGAGTGCAGTGATGTCATCATAGCTCACTGTAGTCTCAAACTCCTGGGCTCAAGTGATCCTTCTACCCAAACCTCCTGAATAGCTGGGACTACAGGCGCACACCACAACACTCGGCTAATCAAAAAAATTTTTTTGGCCGGGCGCAATGGCCGTAATCCCAGCACTTTGGGAAGCCAAGGCAGGTGGATCATCTGAGGTTAGGGGTTCAAGACCAACCTGGACAACATGGTGAAACCCACCTCTACTAAAAATGCAAAAACTAGCCAAGTGTGGTGGCGGGTGCCTGTAGTCCCAGCTACTCGGGAGGCTGAGGCAGGAATTGCTTGAACCCAGGAGGGGGAGATTGCAGTGAGCCAAGATGGTGTCACTGCATTCCAGCCTGGGCGACAGAGCAAGACTGTCTCAAAAAAAAAAAAAAAAAAAGAAAGAGTCTTGCTCTGTCACCTAGGCTGGTCTCAGACTCCTGGCCTCAAGCGATCCTCCCACCTGGGCCTCCCAAAGTGCTGGGATTACAGGGATGAGCCACTGTCCTCAGCTGAGCAGGTGTGATTTTAATAATATTGTTGGCCAGGCGCGGTGGCTCACGCCTGGAATCCCAGCACTTTGGGAGGCCGAGGTGGGCGGATCACGAGGTCAGGAGATGGAGACTGTCCTGGCTAACATGGTGAAACCCCGTCTCTACTAAAAATACAAAAGATTAGCCAGGCGTGGTGGCGGGCACCTGTAGTCCCAGCTACCTGGGAGGCAGAGCTTGCAGTGAGCCGAGATCGCGCCACTGCACTCCAGCCTGGATGACGCAGCAAGACTCTGTCTCAAAAAAAAAAAAAAAAAAAAAAAAAAAAAAAAAAATTAATAATAATAAATAAAAATAAATAATATTGTTTAGGGCTTTTGGGTCTTTACCTGTTTTCTCTTTTCTTCATCTGTTAAGACTTGAGAGCAAGAAATTAAAGGATTCCACTACAAACGCCCTTCTATTTCTTCTTGCATCTATACCAGTTTCTGTTTAATGAATGCTAATACTGTGTTAATTGGTGACAGCTTATTCTTAACTATTGTATCTTTCTTGTAAGTTACACTGTTAGCACGTAAAATGCATTTACCAAGTGCCTGCCACGTGCCAGACATTGGGCTTGATGCTTATTTTATGGAAATACAGACAGTAGGTACTCACTGCAGAACATTTTGGAAATGCACAGAAGTACACAAAATAAAGCAGATGCCTTTTTCATCGTGATACCTCTGCCACAATCCTACAAGGTAGATGTCATCAGCTTTGCAGGGGTGCATATCTGAGATTCAGACAAGTTGAGTGGCGTGTTTGAGCTCCAGGACCTACAGGCTGAACCCAGACCACAGTGCTGCTTGTTAGGCTCACACAGGGCTTCAGACACGCATGTTAGGCTGCCAGGGCTGCCAAAACCAAGTCCCACAGAAAACAACAGAAACTGGCTGTTTCATAGTTCTGGAGGCTGGAAGTCCAAGATCAAGGGGTCAGCAGGGTTGGTTTCCCTTGAAGCCTCTCTCCTTGGCTTGCAGATGCCATCTCCTCACTGTGTCCTCACAGGGTCATCCCTCTGTACATGTCTGTGTCCTAAAATGCTCTTCTTATAAGAACCCCAGTCAGACCAGATCAAGGTTTGCCCTCAGCCTCATCTCTGCTTTGAAAAAGCAGTGTCTCCCACATGCAATCCCATTCTGAGTTACCAGGGCTTAGGATTCAATGTATGAGTTTGGTGGGGACACAATTCAATCTATCACATTTACCACCTTTTACAAAGTGGGATCTTTGGCTTCACAGTCTGGGCTTTAGTATTTAAAGGCCCAGCCTGGTCAGACAGCGTCTTCTGCAGCCTCCATCGGCTGGCCTAAGTCCCAGACACCTCGTCTGTGGTGTCTCCCTGTCCCTTGATGCATTACTGTTGGTGACATTTGGGACCCCAGTTGAAGACACAGGCTCTAGGGTCTGTCCCATGACCTAGCAGGTGACCTCCAGCCAGGACCTCCAGGAGGCTCCATTGCTTCGTTGATGAAGTCCACGGAATTCCCACTCATGGGATGATGATGGGGCTAACACGAGGCAATCCTTGGTGAGCACTGAACTGTGCAGGATACATGGCAAGTACTCAGTCGGCTGTCGTGATTATTAATCACAACAACACATCCGGTCCCAGGGTGAGGATGAGGAATTGGGGAGTCAAAAGCTCAGACTTGAGGTGTCCCGTTGCAGAGTCCCCTGTTGCAAGCACATGTCACAACCTCATTTTACTCAACAATTGCTGGCGCCCACAAACGCCAGGCTCTACAACTCTGGTCATGATTTTCTGTTTTTTGTTTTTTTGCTTTTATTGTTGTTGTTTGAGACAAGGTCTCACTCTGTTGGCCAGGCTGGAGTGCAGTAGCGTGATCTCAGTGCACTGCAGCCTTCACCTCCCGAGCTCAAGTGATCCTCCGACCTCAGCCTCCAGAGTAGCTTGGACTACAGGTGCACACCACCATACCCAGCTAATTTTTTTACTTATTGTAGAGACAGGGTTTCACCATGTGGCCCAGACTGGTCTCAAACTCCTGGTCTCAAACTCCTGGTCTCAAGTGATCCTCCCACCTTTGCCTCCCAAAGTGCTGAAATTACAGACATGAGCCACCGTGCCTGACCCAAGTAATTTATTTTTAGGAAAAGTCATTCAGGAAATGTGCTCAGGGGAGCTGCTGTTTGTTTAATTGACTTTGTGTAAGCAGAAGCCGTGGCGGGATCTAAAAATCCCCGGGCCGAGTGCCTTGTCTGCACCCCGCATCCAGAGGCCCCGTGGAGGTTCCAACGATTCGCTCCCGAGATCCCGGCAGCGTGCAGCCAATGCATTCTGTCTTTGACCTTTGCCTGCTGCTGTCAGAGCATCATTCTGCGAGAGTGAATTTATTTTTCTGCTGAATGTATTCCATTCTGTGGCTGTAGGCATTAATGTAGCTGGGATTAAAATCAGGTCAACAGGATTGAAAGTAAATAGCCCTTTAACCTGAAGAATACAGACGGGCCGCTAAAAGGCAGCCCTTTGGATCTCGAGAGGGTGATCTCAAACAGCTGGCACTGCAGGAAGTGGCCCAGGGACAAGTGAGGAGGGCAGCCTGGGGCAAGGGAGGGTCTCCTGTTGCTCTTCACTGGGAAAGGAACCCCATGGTAATAATCACAGCAGAGTAGTAGAGGTCACAGTTGCTGTCGTTCTGAGAGCTTGCCCGGTTGCAGTCATGCCCTAAAACAATTACATGCATTATTTTAATGAATCCTTATAGTATTTTATTGTTTTAACGAAGGCCCCTGAGGCAGATAATTATCTTCTTAATGTTGCCATCATTGATCTAATATTAAACATCATTGATCTGCCTACTCTGTGCCCCACAGAATACCAGGCAGTTTTTCTTTCTGCATTCGCTTGTACAGTCTTCGTAATCATATCATGTTATTGTTGAAGAAGGATTCTTTCCATTTTGCAGATAAAGAAACTGAGACTCAGAGTGGTGAAGTGACATACCCCAAATTTCACAGCAGGACGGTGGCAGGGAAGGGGTCCCAACCCTGCCTGACACGAAACACTGCTGTTCATCCTGGTGGTCCTTTGCCACACCCCGGCAGGTCCTACCTCCCATGACCGGAGCTTGGGCCCTGTGAGCCATTCTGTCCTGGGATGGCTCTCCCTGAGGCTGTGGCTCTTGCTGCTGCCCTTCTGAGTCCCAGTCCAGGTTCTGTGGCATCCTGCACTGTGCTACTTCCCTAAATACCCTCCCAGTCCCCTTTTTTTTTTTTCTTTGAGACAGGGTCTCTTTCTGTCTCCCAGGCTGGAGTGCAGTGGTACGATTATGGCTCACTGTTGCTTCAACCTCGCAGGCTCAAGCAATCCTTCCACCTCAGCCTCCCTAGTAGCTGGGACCACAGGCACATATCACCACACTCGGCTAATTTTTGTATTTTTTATAGAGATGGGATTTCACCATGTTGCCAAAGCTGGTCTCGAACTCCTGAGCTCAAGTGATGCTCCTGCCTCCGCCTCCTAAAGTGCTGGGATTACAGCTACTGCCCAGCCCACCCAGTCCCTTCTTCATGTATCTTTTTACTCCCCTTTGGAGGCAGGACCACAAGTCTTGGCCATGCTGGGCTCGCCTGCCTCCTCCCCTGTGGCCCTTGCATCAGGCTTCTCCATCCTCTTGCAATTTGAAGCTCCCTGGAGCTTCTGTGACAGCCATGCTGCTTTGAGGAACCTCTTCTGTTCCTTTCTCCTTAGCGTTTTTATCAAGCTCTGCACGGCAGCCTCATCCTCCACCACTTCCCTGTCTTCCCCACGTAGGCCCTGTCAGTAGCTTCATTATTTAGTTAACAAAATACATAATTTGGAGGTAACTTCATTATGCCTAATTGTGCCACATAGATGCCAAGTGGATTTTTCAATGATGATTGTGCATGACACTCCTGGTGGAAATATTGTCAAGGCAATGACTTTGAAAATGAGCCTGTGTCCCTGATGCTGCTTCCCCCATTAATGTCATCCCTTGACAAGAAGGAGAGGGGCAAGGCAGCGAGATCTGATTTGGTGTCAGCATACGCCTTGGAAAGTGAACGCCTACAGCTGTTGCCCAAATTAGCAGCTCCTCCTTGGGAGCACGACTTGGCAGCCCTGGCCTCAGTGCAGCCGCCGGGAGAGAGAGGATCTGGGCTCCTCATGCTGGGCCACTCGACATGGGCTGGACACTATAATAGCAGCTGCAGGCCCCCTGCCTCTGTTATCATAATCCCTGAGAGTCAGTGATGGTGAATAACACTCTTTTGTAAAGGGAAAAAATAGAGCCTGCTTGCCTGACTCCAACACTCCAGCAGGAGACACGCCCACAGGGAGAGAAGGGGTGTGGGGGCCCCGGGGAGGGCTGGGGGACCCCACTGCAGGCAGCTGTAAGGCTTTTATTAAACTGATCTTCACACAGTGGCTAAGGAAGGAAAGAAACAACCAACGCAGGTGGAATGCTAATGCTGGGCAAGGCTAAAGCAGCCTCCAGGCCCTCCAGGTGCTCAGAGAATCTTCTG
The DNA here is from genome assembly GCF_037993035.2 of Macaca fascicularis. Taxonomy (NCBI): domain Eukaryota; kingdom Metazoa; phylum Chordata; class Mammalia; order Primates; family Cercopithecidae; genus Macaca; species Macaca fascicularis. The sequence goes on along the minus strand of NC_088379.1, from coordinate 5,725,121 downwards.
AGTGTGGCCCTGGGCAGGCACAGAGCAGAGCACAGAGCACAGCGAGAAGTGGTGGGAGGGAGGACGCGGGGAGGGCGGTGGGTTGGGGGGTTCCTACCCCAGGTCCTACCTGCTGACTTCTCTTGGTTTTGACAATCTATTCTCATATTTGAAAGGTGGAGTAAAGTGGTGGGGACAAAGGACAGCAAACTTGGGGCTAGGAAGTGTGAATTTGTCCTTGCCTCTGGGATGGGCTCTGTGATCTTGGTCCAGGGAAAGAGCGTGGAAGGGCCTAGGGAATAGCCTGTGCAAAGGCAGGTGGCTATGAGAGAACAAGATGGCAAGATGGGATTTGAGGTGGAACAAACTCGTATCCCAAATATCCATAGCTGCCAGTCAGCCTCTGAATGCCTAAGCCGGGTGACATAAGGATCCCTGGTGTTTTCTTAGACGAGCTTCAAGGCTTGCTAAGAATCAGGCATCCCTACATAATAGAGTCCTTACACGCCACATCCTACCTCACCCTCATGCCTCTTCCAGGCAGATAATTTTACCTACCTAGTGGAGGATCTTAGGCCCTGATCTCAAGCCCTGGAAAAGTTGTCGCCAGCACTTTCTGCTGTATTTGACTTTTCAAGACGAATCCATTGCTAGGCACTCACTGAGCTGGTGTTATGTGCTCAACACCCATCTGGCCATTGGACCAGTGCCTAGGCTTCTAGACAAATGTGTTTGTGCTGGAGGCCTAGACTCCAGGAAGAGGGCCCTGCCCCTGGAAAGCTGCAGTTCCAGGGGTAACCTGACCAGGGAGGCTGACTTTGCCTATGGCAGGGTGTGGGCAGTGCTACCATGACTACCATCACCATCTCCACCATCATTACCACCAGCACTATCACCACCATCACCACCATCACCATCTCCACCATCATTACCACCAGCACTATCACCACCATCACCACCATCACCATCTCCACCATCATTACCACCAGCACTATCACCATCATCACCACCATCACCATCTCCACCATCATTACCACCAGCACTGTCACCACCATCACCACCATCACCATCTCCACCATCATTACCACCAGCACTATCACCACCATCACCATCTCCACCATCATTAACACCAGCACTACCACCATCATCACCACCATCACCACCATCACCACCATCAGCACCTCCACTGTCATTACTACCGGGACTGTTACCATCATCCCATCACCATCATTACCACCAACACCACCATCATTACTACCGTCATCACTATTACCATCATCACCACCACCATCACCACCTCTACCATCATTACTACCATCATCACTATTACCATCACCACCTCTACCATCATTACTACCATTACTACCATCATTACTACTACTATTACTATCATCATCACCATCACCATCACCACCACCAACATTACCATCATCATCATCATTACTGCAATCATCACCACCGTTACCATGACTGCCATCCTACTACTATCATCATCACCATCACCATAACCATCATTAACATCATCACTACCACCACCATCATTACTACCATCATACATCATCATCATCACCATCACCATCATAACCATCACCATAACCATAACCATCATTAACATCATCACTACCACCACCATCATTACTACCATCATACATCATCATCATCATCACCATCACCATCACCACCACCACCACCATCATCACAATCACCACCATCATTACTATGATTACCATGATCATTATCGTCATTACCACCACCACCATCATTACTATCACCACTCTCACCATCATCTTCACCATCATTGCTACCATCACCATCACTGTCACCATAACCATCATCAATACCATCACTATCATCACCATCACCACCTATATTACTACCATCATCATTATCACTACCAGCACCACCACCATCACCATCATCACCATCACTGCCATCATTACTACCATCACCATCATTACTATCACCACTATCACCGTCATCACCATCATCATTATTACCATCACCATCAACACCATCACCATCACCATCACCACCATTGTTACTATCATCATCATTGTCACTATCATCATCATCATCATTGTCGTCGTCATCATCATCGTCTATATAATTTGTGAAGCCATATGCACAGGCTGGGGATTAGAATCCAGGTCCAGCCTGGGTCTTGTTGGCAGTAAGGACCCAACCCACTCTGGATAGTCTGAAGTGAACTGAATCCACTCTCGGGCAGCTTTCTTTCCAAGTGAGAAGGTTCTGAGTTGTCTTTGGACAGGGAAATGCGCCTGTCTTTTCGGTGACATCTTGTTCTTGTTTCTCTCAATGTAATAAAAAGCAGTGTGACTGACATTTTCTCTCTGGGCTGGATCCAGAGTTCTTGCAAATATGACTTAGCAAGGCTGCTGTGGGGGTGGCAGTGGGCAGCTGTGGGCTTCAGGTGCTTCGGTGGGGTGTACTCCTACAGGAGGCCTGTTCTGGGCAGTCTCCTCCTTCCTTGGGGCAATGCACAGAGACCTAGCTCATGGGTCAGGAGGAGGTAAAGGGTCTTGGCAGTGGCACTCTCTTCCTTTGAGAGTGGTTTTTGTTTAATTCCCTCCACAAAACAGAATGCAAGTCAGGGAGCAAGCTAACATTGGCTTGAGCACTTGGCAGGTGCCAGGAGCTGTTGTGAGGACTTCATGTCACCCTGGCAGTGACTATCCAAGGCTATGGGTGTTAGCTCCATGTCACAGAAGAGAAAACTTCAGCTCCCAGAGCCCAGGAACCTTGCCTGACATCACAGAGTGCACGGATGACAGAGCCTGTGTTCAAAGAGCATTCATAATGGGGGCATTGGAGCTCCTGCATGCAGCTCAAGGAGCTAGCCTACCTGGGTTCAGGACCCGGCTCTGCTGCGTCCCAGCTGGAAGCTTCATAACCCTTTGTGTCTCCAGGATCTCATCTGTGGAGTGTAGGTAAGGCTGGTCCCTGCTTCACAGAGTTGCTTTCAGGCCCAAATGAGTGGTTTCATGTCCAGCGCGGAGCACTGTGGCCAGCCCATCACCAGGGTTCTTGGCGTTAGCTGTGATTTGTATTGTCAGAGAGCTGAGTGGGTCCAGAAGGTCGGGGCTTTGCCGCCTGTGCTAGCAGCAGTGAGAGGCTGCGGAGGTGGGCTGATGGGACTGGCATTTTGAAAACATGGCCCTGGCTGCAGCACGGAGGATGGAGGAAGGAGAGGCGGCTGGAGTGACGTCAGCAGAGCTGGAGGGCAGTGCAGGGTGTATGGGGAGTCCAGGAGGGCGCCAGGCTTGGTGGTCACTTAGGCATGCAGGTGAGTGGGGAAGGGGTGTGTGGTGAGGAGGACCCCTAGGATTTTGTTTGGAGGACCAGGAGGGTTGGGGTGCCGGCTCAGATGGGGAGCTGGGATAAGAGCCAGGTCTGGGGTGTCCACCAGCGCTATTAAGAGTTCAGTTTTGTATGTGGGGGTTGTTGCTTTCAAATGTTTTTACAACCCAGAACAGTTTTTCAAAACAGGATCATCAGACAGCACCCTGATGTGTAAAACAGAGACATGTGGGGTCCCTGCCATCAGCATGGAATAAGAGACACTGCCCGCCTGCCTGCCCAACGGCTGCTGACACTCAGGGTTGGTGCAGGCAGTGGGCGCCCTGGCGTGCAGGCTTTGTGCCTGTTGAATCTGGCACACCTGCAATTTATGGTCACGCCTTTTGCCAGGGCTGTGCTGATGATAATAAACAACACGTGTGTCATTTCGCTGAGCCTCCTTGGGTAGTGAGCTAGGCACCTTCTTTGCAAAGAGTCAGATAAACTCACAGCCACCACCATCTGTCTTACTTGGCAGGGACCAGGGATGTCATTGCCAGGACTGGGCTGCCCTTGACCCCCATGAAAACAAAACAGCACCCAGTAAAACGAGTCCGGGAAGACAGTGTGGGGTGTCCTTGACAGGTGCAACAAGTGGGAATCTCTGTCCCCTGTTTTTATGTGTCACAGTGACATCCATCAGCGCAGGCCCCTCAGTTCTGTGCCAGAGGCAAACGCAGGAGGAGTGCCAGGATGCGAGTCGGGGGTGGCAAAGGCTCCCCGCATACCCCTGCCACCTACTCCTCCTTGGCAGGCCCCGTCATCTCAAAGGTTAGGAAGGAAAGGCTGGAATCCTTCCTTCCTCCCTCTCTTCCTTCTCCTCCCTTCCCTCCTTCCCTTTCTTTCTCTCTCTCTCCGTCCTGCCCCTGTCCCTTTTTCAAACCTGCATGGACAGTAGTGGCTCCGCCTGGCCTCGCAGCGAGTGTGTGGAGGCTGTAGCTGCAGCAGAGTGGAGTCCCCTGCTCCCCAGCAGCCTGGGGGCGGATCCTGCACCCTGGGCTCAGCACAGGAGGCGTTTCCATTCCATAGGACAGTCCTCACAGTGGGTGCCCCCTTTAGCTTGCCCCTCCCGTCTCTCTCGCAACACTCCTCCAGCCTTCCCCTCCTCCCTCCCTTCCCTCCCCTCCCCTCCCCTCCCCTCCAGCCTCGCCCCCTCCTCCATCCTCATCAAACCTTGCTAGTTTCTGTCTTTGCATTGGCAGTTCCCTCTGTCTGGAACCTCCTCCTCCTCCAGCCTCTCATGCAGCGGCTTTGAGGTCTCAGCTCCTTGTCACCTCTTCTGGGAGACTTTCCATGTCCCCTGCCCCGGCACCTCCATGATGTTTGTCACCATCAGATGGCCTGTGTGCTCACCACATGTGTTTCATGTCTACCCCCCACCCCAACAGCTTCACAGGGCAGGGACCTGCCTACTTCCTCCTCAAGTGTGTCTCTGGCACAGAGCTGGGTGCATGGCAGGTTCTCAGGAAGTCGTTGTTGAGTGAAGGCATATTCCTTTGCTCCTTTATTCATTCATTTATTCTCAGGTGTACTGAGCGCCCACCCCTGAGAGGCCAGGTTGGAAGGACTTAAAGTCACCGGAGCAATCTTATCAGATGGATGTAGGCTAGTGCAGTGAGCTTCCCAAGCCAGTTGCCCCAGAAGAAGGCACCAAGCGTTTTCCCAGCGGTGGTGGATGTTAGAATAGCCTCTGGGTCTCCTCAGAGTACAAGATCCCCAAAGGGGAGCCCCATGATGTGGCCCCAGCAATGACATTATCACCTTGGCTGCATTAATAGAAGTATAGGGTCTGTGGCAAGGGAGGGGATAGTCTTGTACTCGGCAGTGACTTGGCCACACTTGGAACACTGTTCAGGTGAGGTCACACTACTTCACAAGCAGCAGCAACAAACTTGAGTGTGTCCAGAGAATGGTGACTTGGCAAATTCATGTCAGAGTGGGGAAGCACAGGCCGTTTGGACCCTCACAGCCTGGGCTTGAGTTCCTGCTCTGCCACTTGCTAGCTGTGTGACTGTAGGCAAGTCATGCAACCTCTCTGAGTCTCCAGTTCCTCCTCTGTAAAGTGGGAATGTGAGCCTGTCGGTGCTGCAGGGTGGTTGTGGGAGCGTTAAACAGAGGACCACAGTCAAGGCGGTTCACGCAGCAGCGGCACCCGGGTTGCAAGAGCTAGAGCTATGGTTGCCAGGATGCCGGCTCTTCTCGCTCAGGGCTGGGCTGTTCAGGCTGCGCTCTGCGTTGGTGGGATTTGCCCCCATGGGGAAGCCCCTGCCAGGCCCGGCACTTGCACGCTCAGGAGCCCGTGTTGGCTCCGATTCTCCCTCGGAAATTGCTTATTATGGGTCTGTGAAAGCGTGCATTGAATTCACGCAGTTTAATTTTAAATAAATTTGGGGAAGTGGGAAAACAAAAAGAGACAACTTAAAAAGAATGTTCTCTGAGTGTAAGAAAGACTTTGGCAGGGGCCCAAAACCTGACCCCAAATCCCAGCTCAGGGGCACAGGTAGAGACAGCCCCCAGCCCTCCTGCCACCCGGGCCAGGGCTGTGCATCAGCCTAGGGTTTCAGCTCCACCTCTGAGTGCATGGGCTTCCCATGCCCCTAAGCCCTCAGCGCTGGGTTTAATGGAGACTTAGGGGATTGGAGCACTGCTTAAATACCATAAGCTCCTGTTTTTACAGAGGACTTACGACCCTCACCCCACGCACCCCAGTTCACGTGTGGTGGTGAGGCGGTTGGTGGGACTTGGGGTGATGAATGTGCCGGAATCCTGTTCCAAAGCTGGGTGGCCATGAAGAGTGGACACAGATGAAGGGGATCCACCCTGGTGTGCTCCAAAGTGAGCCAGACGCTCCAGGGAGGCTGGAGCTGGTATTGGCAATCAATAGCAGTGAATTCCTGGGCAATGAAGAAAGCAATGTGGCCAACAGCACATTAACTAATAAAGCCCAAGAGAAGGGCTGCCAAGTGGTATCAGTGAAAATCTCTCAAGCCCACCCTCCCACAGACCTGGTCACCACCTAGGTGCACATCTTCCATCTTGACTGCCCGGACCTGCCGCCTGCCGTGAGTCCTGGCCTTCAGGGTCACACCTGCTAATCCACTGGGTCCTCCCAGCAGCCAGTGCACCTCATCACCATGCTAGGTGCCAGGAGCTGCAGGCCCAGCCCGCTGCCCTTTAGGGGCTGGTCCTAGTGGCAACCCCAGGTGCAACTCCTAGAGAGGCCTGCGCCATGGAGGACAACCTCCCTGGTTCATGGGAGGGGCCAGTTCATGTTCCCTGAGTGGCTCAGTCCCTGGAAGCAGTTTTAAGCTTGAAATCGGCCAAGAGTATCATGAGAACAAATGCATAAGTGATGTGGTTTGGCTGTGTCCTCACCTAAATCTCATCTTGAAGGGAACTCCCACAATTCCCAGGTGTCCTGGGAGAAACCCGGTGGGAGGTGATTGAATTATGGGGGCAGGTCTTTCCTGCATTGTTCTCGTGATAGTGAGAGTCTCACAAGATCTGATGGTTTTAAATACTGGAGTTTCCCTTGCACATGCTCTTCTCTGTGTGCATCATGTGAGCTTTCTGTTATCATGGTAAGGCCTCCCCAGCCACGTGGAACTGTGAGTCCATTAAACCTATTTCTTAGGCTGGTGTAATGGCTCACGCCTGTAATCCCAGAACTTTGGGAGGCCGAGGCGGGTGGATCACCTGAGGTCAGGAGTTCAAGACCAGCCTGGCCAACATAGGGAAACCCTGTCTCCACTAAAAAATATTTTAAAAATTAGCCGAAAGTGGTGGTGTGCACCTGTAATCCCAGCTAGTTGGGAAGCTGAGGCAGGAGAATCGCTTGAACCTGGGAGGTGGAGGTTGCAGTGATCCAAGGTCATGCTGCTGCATTCCAGCCTGGGCAACAGAGCCAGACTCTGTCTCAAAACCAAACCAAAACAAAACACCAAAACCCTCTTTCTTTTATAAATTGCCCAATCTCGGGTATGTCTTTATCAGCAGCGTGAAAATGGATGAGTACAATAAGTAAGTGTCCACTATGAGCTGGTCTCTCCTAGGTATATATCAATTCCCTGCGGCAGTCCCATTGCACGGATGAGCAAACTGAGGCACAGAGAGAACTGTATTTGTTTGCTAAGCCACACAGGCTCCAGAGGCTTGACTTGGGGGCATTTGGAGGCTTGACCCGGAGACCCTGTTTGGAATTTCTGAGATGGAGAGTTCGGTTTGGAGTGCTCGGACTGGGAAGCTGACACAGCAGGACTAGGGGAGTGGCCTGGCCCCAGCTTTGCTTAGTGCTCTCCTGGAGCATTAGCCCTGGAGGTCCTGGTCAGCCCCTTCCACACGCCTCCGGTCAGCTTTGCAGGTTCTCCCTCCCCACGGAGCAGATCCACCCATGGATTTCATCAGCCCATCTTCAGCCTCCCCACCATGGGCACGTGGCAGGGCAGCCTCCCTACCTCGATGCTCACACACATCATCTCTCACACAGTTCCGCAGCTTTTGTACACATTGTCTCCTCCAGCTCCCCCTCCCCATGTTCCTGCCCCCTTCCCTTCTGGAAGGCAGGAAATAGGAGCTGTGTGACCTTGGGTAAGTTACTTTCCCTCTCTGAGCCTCAGTTTCCTCCTTGATAAAATAGGGATAAGAAGAAGCAGCCATTTGAGTGCTGGAATCATGTAGGAATGACCTCAGTGCCCCCAGCTTAGCTGTTTGCAGCTCTGCTTCTGGAGGGAGTGTGTGCAGGGGACCCAGGTGAGGCCGTTTTTTTTGCTTAATCCCTGGGCTCTTTCTGGGGGAGACTGTGCCCAGAGAGGGCATAACCACTAGGCTGGGCAGGGTGCTTGGGCTCCCTGACCTCCAGGCCAGGCTCTGCTCATGGCACCAAAAGGGCTGAGAGCTGCTCAGGACTTTCCTTCTATTTGGTTGTCGGAGCCTGGGCAGGGGCAGGGGCAGAGGAGTGCTGGCCCCCAGGCTACCTGCTCTAAGCATGCAGCTCGGCTCTGCAGAGGAGCGAGAACAGGAGGAGGAGAGAAGTTTGTATTCAGAGGACAGCCTGGTCCATCTGGGATCATCATCATTATAGTTCTTCATAATTAGTTGCAGCAAAGCTGAGTAGAGAATTAACAACTCAACTAAGACTTTATTTAAAATTAAGGTCCTTGGCAGCTTGGCTAATATTTTGTTGAAAAAATTACACATCAACATGCTCAATGATCTTCCAAAGAGAAATAACGTCACCCATCATCCTCGTGGGGCTCTTCCCTTGTCACAGCCCCTTCCTGCTGGGTGCCGTCCTGAGCTGGTGTCCCCACGAGGCTCCATGGCCCTGACAACACCCTCCTGTGCCTTGGTCCTGTGTGACATTTCTCTGGGTGGAGGGACTGGGCCCCCTTTACTGGTCCTCTCTGGCTGGTCCCTGCCTTTGCACACAGTAGCCTGTGGCTTCCATTCTTACTGGCTTTTGCTCTGCTCTTCCATCCCCGGCTGCCTGCCTCGCACGTCCCCCCAGTCCCCTAGGCAGCTGCTGCTGATTCTTGAAGACTTGCCTATGGGGTCCTCCTGTCTAGGAACCTGCCCTGGACCCCAGTCTAATGTGGGTCCCTGCTGGGTTCCACAGCACGGCGTGTGATCTTGCCCTTCTCCCCGGCTCTCAGGGCCCCTGGATGGCAGAGCTGGGGTCTCCTCAGTGCCACATCAGGACCAGGTCCCTGTTGAGTGGAGGAAGCACTTCACCTAGAGAGTTGGGGCACAGGATGTTTGTCCAGAGGTGGAAACGTGGGTGCAGGTGTCCCCTCGACCTTCCCGCTGCATTCCTGCGAAGGTCTGTGGGACTCGTGCCCACGTGTGTACCTGTGGCAGGTCTGAGAGCATCCTGCGTGTCCCGCGGCTGCCTGTGCCCTCTGTGATGGTGGATCAGCCTCTGCTTCCAACCTGGAGCACATCTGAAGTGACTCTGCCGGGCCCTTCTCGAGAACCTTGCCCTGCTCCCCTGGTTTCCATGGCAATGTCCGTTTCCCATTCCGACTGCTCTTCAGAGGGATTATACACTCATTATTTCATACTTAGGCCTCACACTCCGCCTTGTTCTGCTTCCACATTTCGTTGTGTTGATAGGACACTCTTCATTTATTATCTGACACAGAAAAAAACGAATGAGTTAGAGTGTAGGTTCTTTCTTTTTCCCAGAGCCCAAGGATTGCCGTGTCCGAGGAGCCAGCACACTGTGACATGCCGGCGTCGTGCTCTGGAATTCCCTGTGGTACATGTGGGTTCTGGAGCTGTCGGTTTTAATTACTTGTGGATGAACTGAGCTGCCACATAGCCACCTACACACTGACCCCGGGAGCCACGTGGAGGCGGGTGTGTGTCGGGAGCTGAGCTTTGGTGTCAGCTCACTGTGGGTCTCTCGGAAGCTGCACGCCCAGGCCTCTGACGGAGGTGCTGTGTTGGACTTCACTTCGCGCCTCGGTTTCCACCAGCCGTGATGGCCACAGATGAGAGAAAGAGGACGCCCGCATGCTGGTGGCCTCTAGAAGGGCTGTGTTGGCTCTGGCAGGAAGCTCGTGGGGCCGGCGGGGGAGTGAGGGAAGATGCCCATCCTGGCAGCTGGGCAAAGTGGAGTGGTATGGGCGACTTGCGTGGACAGGGTGAACAAGGGGGTCTTGGGATATTCAGTCTAGAAACAGGCAGGACATGGGTTCCTTTCATTGCAGCCCTCGCTGGTATGGGTCAGTTGGCTTTGGATCTGGGCACCCCAGAAACCAGAAGGTATGCGGAGGACGCATGTGAATCTGGTGTTTATAAGTTGGGTGTTTGTAAGTCAGTGGTTGAATGCAATAATAATGATTAAGTTTTCTTTAAAGCTAGGTTTATTGAGGTATAAATTACATGTAGTAAAATTCACTTTTTGTTTTTGTTTTTAAGACAGTTTCACTCTTGTTGCCCAGGCTGGAGTACAGTGGGGTGATCTCAGCTCACTGCAACCTCTGCCCCCTGGGTTTAAGCCATTTTCCTGCCTCACCCTCCCGAGTACCTGGGATTACAGGCACACACCACCACGCCCAACTAACTTTTGTATTTTTAGTAGAGAGAGGGTTTCACCATGTTGGCCAGGCTGGTCTTGAACTCCTGACCTCAGGCAATCCTCTCACCTTGGCCTCCCAAAGTGCTGGAATGACAGGCGTGAGCCACCACACCTGGCCCCTTTATATATTCTGACTACAGATCCATTGCTGGATGTGTACTTTGCAAAAATTTCCTCCCAGTCTGTGGCTTTTCCATTTCTTAGTGTCCTTAGAACCTAAGTTTTAAATGTTGATGAATTCCATTTATCTATAGATTAATATTTTTTAATGATTACTGCTTTTATGCCTTATCTAAGAATTTTTGACTAATCCAAAGGCACAAAGATTTTTTTCCCCCCTTGTTTTCTTCTAGAAGTTTTACAGTTTCAGAATCTGCAGTTAGGTCTAGGATCCCTTTCAAGTTGATTTTTGTCTGTGGTACAAAGTTAGGATTGAGATTCTTTCTTTCTTTTTCCTTTTTTTTTTTTTTTTTTTTTTGAGACAGAATCTCGCTCTGTTGCCCAGGCTAGAGTGCAGTGGTGCGATCTCTACTCACTGCAAGCTCCGCCGCCTCCCGGGGTCATGCCATTCTCCTGCCTCAGCCTCCCGAGAAGCTGGGACTACAGGCACCCGGCACCACTCCCGGCTAATTTTTTTGTATTTTTAGTAGAGACGGGGTTTCACCGTGGTTGCCAGTATAGTCTCGATCTCCTGACCTCGTGATCCGCCCGCCTCGGCCTCCCAAAGCGCTGGGATTATAGGTGTGAGCCACCACGCCCAGCCTCTTTTTCTTTTTCTTTCCAAAGAGATGTTCAATTGATCAGCACCATTTGTGGGAACCACTATAATGACTAAGGTATTGGAAAAAGATGTGGGAGAATTTCTTGGGAGAGGGACTGAGTTGGCCCAGCAAGGCTTGTGGTGGGGAAATGCTCCTCCCCTACGTGAGAGAGGCAGAAGGGCAGTGCAAAGCTGAGCTCGTGCTGGCCTGGGTCTGAAAGTGGCACACTCACTTCGTGAGCAAGGTGGATTTCTCCCACCGCGATGAAAATCGGGTGCCACGCTGGCAGCAGTGGCAGGAGCACTGGGACGTTCCCCAGACATTGTGTGTTGCTTTTCCAGGTACAGTGACTTGGCCTGCCCACTTCTACTCGATTCACACCATCTGGCCAAATTCACCTTTGTCTGTGCCACAGCCAGGCCCTGCCCCCCTCCTTCCCGAAGCCAAAATTGCTTTCTCGGTAACCACCAAGAGCTGGGGTCCACGATGGCTGAACAGTCCACACATTTGCAGGAACTATTCAGAGGCGGCTTGTACAGTGTCTAGGTCACCTCCCTGACAGGCTCAGGCTTAGAGTCCCACAGTGTCATCCGGCCCCACAGCCATCTGGCGCTCCTTCCAGCCTCTCTGCCTGAGTAGACTCCGGGTAGGGGAGGCTTTTCTGCTGCAGTTGGCCCCGTGCTGGGTGTGTGGTCTGCATGGGCTTGTGGACAAGCCCGGGAGCTGGGCTGGAGCTCACCTTTACAGTGGAGACTTTGCTGTTGGGGTTGGGATTTTGTTCCAGACAAATTGACGTTTGTATCCTCAGAGAACAATGTCCGAACAAATCCATTGATCACTGGGGTCCCTGGCATAGTGATGAGGGAGTGGAATGTGCAGGGTAAATCATGGTGATTCGAGGAGAGAGGGACTTTGAGGCTACCTTGTCTAAGTCTGGCTTCCGGGACTTTCCCCTGCAACGCCCTGTCCGGGTTGTTCCCAGGTTCTGCTTGGACCGCCGCCATCCCCATGTAGTGGAGCTCCCTACTCTGATCAAAGGGAAAGTCCGCCTCTGACAGAACCTCTGTGTCCTTTCCTAGTCCCTTGAGTCAGGCATGGGGATACGGAATCATTGAACAAGGCTGTTGGACATTTATATCGGTGTCTCATTCAGACGATAAATGGGAATTCTAGAATCATCAAGGCAACTCTATGCGCCTCTGTCTCTGGGCATGGAAACGCTCATGCTACGTCCCATGTTGGGGGAGAGATCTCAGTTCCCTGGGCCTTGCAGCATTGCGGGGCCATCAGCAGGATACTGTGGTGGGATTTCTGAAGCAGGATGTGGTGTGGCTGGGGCCAGCCAGTGAGAAGCCTTTTCTCACACATGTCCAGTCATGGGATCCATGCTCATGTGCGTGGGTGAGTTGCCAAGCTGCACTTCCTCGATTGCGTGGAGGAACATCTGAGTTCAGGCTTGACTGCCCAGAACCAGCCTGAGCCAGCTTTGTGTCACTCGTAATAGCAGCTGAAAACAGTTAAGAAAGAGAAACCAAAACACAAATGCATGTGCAATACTGCAATACACATCCACTCCAAAGCCTATTAGAAGTGACTGTGGGGATTATTGGCTGCCGGCGCTGTGTGTCCACAGAGGAGTGGACAAGGACAACTGTCTCGGGTTTGTGTTGAGTGGACGTGGCTTCTTCATCCATCTCATTCAAGTCACTTTCCCTATCACAGGCGGCTTGTTATCCGCGCGCAGGTTACTTGCCTCTCTGGGCCTCAGCTGCAAATGAGGATAAAAATACCTAATCAGAGGTTGTTATGGAGATTAAATGAGGTGAATGCTTATAGCTTAGAAAGTTCTAGGTAAATGCTTGTGACGCAAACACATAAGCCAGGTGACTGTGAGAATCAAATGCAGGCAGGTCTGGAAGCAGTTCTTGGCACATGGTAGGAGGGCAGTTGGTGACAATTGAACTCTATATCTCAGTTCACGCTGAAGCCTGTCTGGGCAGGACCCTGCATCTGTGTGTAGTGGGAATAAACAGGATCTCTTTTGTAGTATAATTTTCCCCTGGTTGTAAGTATAAAGCATGCTTATTATAGAAAAGCTGGAAAATATGCAAAGAGTGAAAACAACAACAACAACAACAACAAAACTGGCTGGGCGTGGTGGCTCACACCTGTAATCCCAGCACTTTGGGAGGCCAAGGCTGGCGGATCATTTGAGGTCAGGACTTTGAGACCAGCCTGGCCAACATGGTGAAACCCTGTCTCTACTAAAAATACAACAGTTAGCCAGGTGTGGTGGTGCACACCTGTAATCCCAGCTACTTGGGAGGCTGAGGGAGGAGAATCGCTTGAACCCAGGAGGTGGGGGTTGCAGTGAGCCAAGATTGCACCACTGTACTCCAGCCTGGGTGACAGAGCAAGACTCTGTCTCAAAACAAAAACAAAAACAAAAACAAAAACAAAAACAAATGAAAACAATTCACGAATACCCAGAGGTCATTATTTTCTCACTCAGGCATATTTTTTTCTGGTTCATTTTCTGCACGTGTCTATGTGTCTATATGCATGTCTTTGTGGGTTTATACATAGGTATGCCTGAATAAACTTTTTGAGACTTACAAAGAAAGGATCATGACCAACACTCCAATCAAGTTAAACAGGTATTTGCTGCCCATCTAGTATCTAGAATTTCCCAGAACAGCAGGCACTTCTAATCTCAAGCCTCCCCAGATGTCCTCTGGAAGGGGCAGGGTCATTCCTGACCCCCGCTCCCACCCAGCCCACAGACATTCCAGCCCCAGTGCACAAACCCTGGCCTGCAGTCACGTGCAGCCTGAAGACCAGCTCTGCCCTAGGATTCGGGCTGTGAGAGTGGTTTGTGCCTGCAAAGAGTTTATATTCTCATAGAGGAAACAGGCATCTAAACAATATATTTTCTGTGTGCATGTGGAAGTACAGGGAGGACACGCTGTGTCTACAATTTCAAATATTTGTTCATGTCACTTGTACCATGGGTATTTTCTCAGATCATTGTTTGTCTTTTTCTTTCCTCCTGATTTGTATCGTTGATTGAATGAAATGGTTATGCTATGGTTTATGGAACCGTTCCCCAATAGGGGTTGTTTCTGGCTTGTTATAAACAACTGGTGCTGACGAGCACATAGATACAGCTTCAAATGTTGACAAGCAGATGTGTTCGCCCAGTCCCAGAACTGGAGCTGTGACGGGGACAGATCAGACCTTCTGCCAAGGGTGTGATTCTGGTGGAAGGGAGAACCGCATGAAGCCACATGCCACGCTCCCAGCAGGCGCTCAACAGACATGCATCATTTCAGCTTCCCCTCTGAAAGCCGAGACCACATCCTGATGCCTGTTTAAATAGTTCTGCCAAATTTGTTCCATCATTAACTTTCAATCACTGTTAATTTTAGACAGGGCTCTTAATTCAAGTTTTTTGTCTTTGTCAAGTTGATGGAGATGGCTCTGTTTTTAGCCCTGATGTGATGGCGGCAGGGCTCTCCTTCACCCGGGATGGCAGAATGCCCTCCGCCACAGCTGGTAATGAAATGCCAGGCGTGTGATTTAGCTCAATCAGCTCAGGAAGTTTACATGGGGAGCCTGATTTGACAGGTCTGTTTTATAACAAGTCGCGCCAGTGAAGGGAGCCTTCTATTTGATATACTTAAGGCAGAATTCAGCCATATGTTTGGGTCCCAGCAGAATCGTTCCCGTCCTCGTCCTTCCGTGGAAGATACATTGAGTTCACCCTGGGGAGATCTTTTAAATTAGATTTCAAAAATGAAGATCTTGTTTTTTGTGTCCAGAAACTTAACCCTTCCATGATTTTCTTCTCTCCAAATAAGTCACAATATACCCCGATTTTCATGAAGAAGGATATATGGTTTTTTTCCTCTGCTTTTAGTTATAATTAGAGTAGCTGAACTACATGGAGAAGCTAAAGCTGCATTTATTTGTTACAGGCATATTTATATCAAATACAAATGGGGTGGAGGGGCTCATGACTCTTCATTGCCATGAAAATGAAATGAATTTGGTCTCTGAAAGTAACCTTGGGTGAGACTAACATCTCTGTTGAAATGGACTTTATTGCTTCTCTTCAGGCTAATGTGTATCATTGGAGGGGTCCATTCAGATAATGTAGGGCACCTTTATGAGGTTCTGTATTAGTCCGTTCTCATGCTGCTATGAAGAAATACCCGAGACTAGGTAATTTATAAAGAAAAGAGGGATGATACAGTTCCACATGGCTGGGGAGGCCTCAGGAAACTTATAATCATGGCGGAAGGGGAAGCAAACATGTCCTTCTCCACATGGCATCAGGAGAGAGAAGTGCCAAGCGAAGGGGGAAGCCCCTTATAAAACCATCAGCTCTCGTGGGAACTCACTCACTATCACCTATCATGAGAACGGCATGGGGCAAACCACCCCCGTGATTCAATTATCTCCACCTGGTCCCGCCCTTGACATGTGGTGATTATTACAATTCAAGGTGAGATTTAGGTGGGGACACAGAGCCCAACCATAACAGGTCCTCCTCTCCACACTGCTACCAGAACACCTGTGTGCTATGCTTTACATGTGGCATCCCCGAGGCATTGCTCCTCATCTCCACCCCTGGCCACCTCCCTCAGACCACTGTGGGAGGCTGAGTGTTATCCCAGGTCTGTCCCCACCAGGTCCGGGCCCATTCTGTGACCCTGAATTAGAGGAAAGACCACATCTCCTCTTCTTATCCTATTGGCCACCATGGACACGGATTCATTCTTGGTCTTTTTAATTGACCTTGGCTGAGTGGGACGGACAGCAAAAGAGAGCCTCTCCCCAGATGCCCCTTCATTCTCGGCTTATATGCATACCCCAGCTTTTGTTTTATCCGTGTGATTTACATGCTGATCACATGCATCTAAAGCAGATGTGCTGGGTTACTGTGAGATTCTGTTGCCTCCTAGATCCTGTGCTTGGGATGTGGCTCAGGATGGCAGGTTGGAGGGAAGTACATCGGAGTATGGGCCAGCTCTCCATGTGGGCCTGCCTTTAAAAGGAGGATTCTCTCAGAAATCACACCTGTGCTGCGGTTGACTCCCCAGGGTGCAGCAGGTTCAGCAAGAGTTGGGGCATTCTGAGCCTTGGGAGGGCAGGAGGGAGGGCAGGTTCACCACTGGGCATCTGCAGAGCCGCCTTGGGGAGCAAACATAGCCTGTGAGGTCACACCAGGCAGAGCTGGGGTGGAGGTATATTCAGCTCAGCATGAGGAGGGCTTCTGGGAGGTGGGTGCCCCATCATGTGAGGTGTGCACATGGAAAGGCTGTTGGCTGAGCTGCCGCAGTTACGGTGATGTATGGCTGAGGTTTCCCCATCCACGAATGGTTTTCTTGTGTTGTCACTTCCCCCACTAAACACCATTCACAATGGGCGTGCGGATACTATGGGTGTCCATTTTGCAGACGGGATGATTGCAGAGGGACGGGTAACCTGCCCAAAGCCATGTAGCCCAAATGAGGGAGAACCTTCCATATCCTGTGGCTTTTTAGATTCATTCTCTGAGCAGAGGCAAGGGACTCACTGGGAAATATGTTGCTTTGTTTGTCGGATTTATACCAAGACCTCTATGAAAGGCCCGTATTCCTTCAGGCTGTGGCGTGTCTAGAAAATACGCTGAAGGCGGCTGTAGAAACTTGCTTTTTAGACATCACCAAATGCTATTTTTAAAAAGCTTTTCTTAAAATACTTCATCTCAGACATTCAGTGCGTGAGTGTGATGATTTTTCTCCTCCCAGTCCCTGGCTCCCCATCCCCAGTCTGCCGGTTCCCTTCTGCTTTCCCAGTGCCCAGAGCCTGGCTAAGGACAGGCTTGGAAGAGTCACAGGTCCCCAAAGGTTGCTCAGCAACGGCCATTTCCAGAAACTGGGCAAGGTAGAGAATCTCCGTCCAAGTGGCACGGGCGACGGTCTTCAAGATGGCCTGGGTTATGGCTGCTCATGCCTCAGAAAGCCCGGAGATGGGTAGACGGAGGCCATGGGGCGCTGCTGTCAAAGACGTGCTGAGCCCCAGCCTGGGATTTGGGGCTCACCCGAAGCCTCCACAGGAGCCTGGTTCTGAGATCTCTGCTGTCCGAACATAGGGATCTTGTCTGGGCGCTCCGGAGGTGTTTGGCTTTAAACAGGTAGCGTTCATAGGGGACAGGCTTTTGTGGTTTCATGGAGAAGCTGAAGGTGCTGAGTCCTGCGAACGGTCTCACAGCTGTTTCCTGCCATGTTGGAGTTGCATTGGACATGCAGTGAGCTCCCCGTCACCAGATTCCTGGGCTATTACTGGGGACTGGTGAGGAAGCTGGTGTTGGAGATTCTGAATTCAAGAGAAGCTGAGTGTTTTCCAAAGTAAGGTAGTTCTGCTGCTGAGGAGGGGCTGGGACAGAGCATCTGATGGCTTTAAAGCCCAGGGCGAGGACGTCAATGTGGTTTCCGTCGTCCTCTGCTGACCCGTGGCTAGACTGCCTGTGGCAGCTCCCTCGTTCCTCCTTAGTAAAGTCAGGGCGGGCCATAGGCCTCAAGCTTGTCTTAGGCAAGCTATTGCTATTTATTTTTACAGTTACCTTCTATGGATGACAAGTAATGTTTGTTGTCTATTTATGGCCGTGATGTGAAACTTGCTTACTTGTGTGAAAGAAGTGGGTTAATTGGGCGCGGTGGCTCACGCCTGTAATCCCAGCACTTTGGGAGGCCAAGGCGGGCGGATCACGGGGTCAAGAGATCAAAGCCAGCCTGGCCAACATGGTGAAACCCCGTCTCTACTAAAAATACAAAAATTAGCCAGGTGTGGTGGCAGGCGTCTGTAGTCCCAGCTACTCAGGAGGCTGAGGCAGGAGAATTGCTTGAACCCAGGAGGCAGAGGTTTCAGTGAGCCGAGATCGTGCCACTGCATTCCAGCCTGGGTGACAGAGTGAGACTCTGTCTAAAAAAAAAAAAAAAATCAAGTGGGTTACTTAACAATGACAGCTTCATGATGTATCCTCCTGGTGGGCGATTCTGGTGCAGATGTTTGAAGATAGTCCCTGAATGATCAGATATTGAAGATAGTCCCTGAATGATCAGATGTTGGGTTTCTTGAGCCGTTTGGTCAATGACATGACAATGACTCCTGGCTCTCTTTGGAGGGGATGGCCGCTTCGACCCGTAGGTCCAGCTGAGAGAGCATTCCAGCACAGGGCTGCCAGTTAGACACATGGAGCAGAGAGCTGGAGGGTGCGGCCCCAGAAGAAGAGCGCACTGTGCCCAAAGCCACACAGTGTTAAAGGCCAAGCCTGAAGCTGACATCAGAGGCTGCCCTGTGGGGGCTGCCCCTGAAAGGGTCCCTCCCTGCAGGAAGCCCACTTTCCCAAAGGCTCTTCCTCCTCCTCCCTGGTGAGGGCTGTCCCCAGTGAGTGTGGTGTCCCTGGCAGAGGGAGGGTGGCTGTGCAGGTGTGGATGGAGAAGAGGAGTCCCTCAGGCAGCCAACTCTCTTACTCAGAGAATGATGTAAACCTTCTCTTTGAAAGAATTTCCCAGAAGAGCAGGCACTTCTAATCCCAAGCCTCCCCAGATGTCCTCTGGAAGGGGCAGGGTCATTCCTGACCACTGCCCCCACTCAGCCCATGGACATTCCAGCCCCAGTGCACAAACCCTGTGCTGCAGCCATGTACAGCCTGAAGGCCACCGCGTGCCAGGTGCTGGGAGCCAGGGCCAGAGAGCCTTAGGCTCCAGGAGGTGCAGTGCAGAGGGGACAGGCCACAGCCTTCAACCATCAGAGCAGGCAGACAGCAGAATGACCAGGCACCAAGCCCTCTGTTCCACTAGCATCTCTGGGCCAGGCCTGTGGAGTCTCCAGAGGAAATAGGCAGGGGAACAGGACCAGGGACACAAGGAAGGAAGGGAGTCAGGTCAAAGATGGGACCTCATTTGAGAAAGTCCCAGGCATGAGGGGCTCCAAGGCCTCCAGAAGGACCTTGAAGGGCCGGTGGCGCCGCTGGTGGAGTGGGGCGGCATTTTGGATTGGGTGTGGGGTGAGCCAGCCTTCAGAGCAGGGCAAAGCTGATGGTGCCTAGAGCTGAACAGGGAGCGATGGGGGCCTTGGTCTCCAAGGGTCTTGACCGCAGGGATGGGGTTTGGACTTTAGCCTCTGGGCAGTGGGAGACCCTGATCATGTCTGAACCTGGGAGTGACGTCACCATCATCCTCGCTGGTATTTATATAACATCCCTGGTTGTAAAGTGAGTTCCCAGGTGACATCTCCGGCTGCCCCTGGGTTAATGCCCCTGTAAGGTGCAGAGATCAGACCCCTCCTGAGACAGTCCCAAGACTGGACCAGATCCCTGCATTGAGTCTGAAACGGATTGTCAGTCCTCCCTGCCAGGGAGTCGGGAAGGCCTTATTGAACCCATGGACAGATTGGGTCCCAGACTGGACTGCAAATCCTGAAGGGGGGTAGGAAATTACGCTGACATGCCTGTATGTTTAGTACTTTCCTGAAATTCTTAACAGGGTCCACACCTGGAGAAAATGACAAAACTCCTGCCCTGAGTTAGGGGAGGGGCATCATAAGAATCAGCATACGGGGGCTGGAGGAGACAGTCTGCAGGTCTAGGGGGCAGGGCTGGGGCTGTCCAGTGGCCCAGGGAGAGAAGAAGGGGCCAGAACTAGGGAAGGTGGGTGTGAACGGCTGCAGGGCCCACGCCTCCTGCTGGCACAGGGCTCCGTGCCAGGGTCCGCACAACACTGAGGGGTCCACAAACATGTTATAATTTCCTTTAAAATCAGAAGAAGAAAAATGAACTTTTAGGTCGAGAAAATGCTTTGATCTATAATATGAAGATATGCTATTTTTTAATACCAATACAGCCATAAAATATACATTCTGATTTTTTTTTTAATGGAGGAAAAGGCCACGAAGACTCCAGCGCTTCGATCCCGTGGAGTCCTCATGCCCCGCGGGGCTGCTGAGGGGCGGATTTCAAAACAGGGCCTTGTGTCACGGATGCGTCTCCCGGCAGCTTTCTTGAGTAGATAATTTGGTGCGGAGCTCAGAGGGCTCTTAATGGCTTCTTCCCAAGCTGGCATCAGAACCTCCAACCAACCTCTACCTTCCTGACGATTCTGAGGGGTGGGCCTTTAGAGGTCCACAGCCTGCTTGGGCTTCCTAAGGCCAAGGGACCTTGTTCAGGGGCCGCTGTGCCCAAATCTGGGTGTTCGCAGCTGGATGCAGGCAGTGACTTCTTCCACCCGCCCCTCCTCCCCCTGCAAGAGGCAGCGCTTGCTTTGTGCGTGGCACCTCTGTTCAGACACGACAGCGTGGTTTCTAAAGAGAAATTCTTGGAGGTAATGAACATATGGTTGTCTGGCTGGGCACCAGCAGGGAGAGGGAGAGCACTGGAGTCTGGGGAAGGATTTCTGCTTTAGAAACAGGATCAGCAGTTTCCAGCCACCTCCCGGAGACACCCCGGGCACTTTTTATGTTGAAAGACGCTCAGCAGTAACAACATCACAGCTTATCCAATTACCTTTTATTGCCATAAATAGACCTGAGAAATGCCAGCCCTTCCAGGTAGAAGCACATTTTGAACAGCAACGACAAAAAAAACCAAAAACAAACAAAAAAAAACTCACCAAAAAAGCAGCTTGTAATTTCATTAATAATTTTACTTACAGTGACTATTAAAAAGGAGTGATGGGTGGAATTAAAATTCAATCAGGTTATGAGAAATGGAGAGTAAATAATATTTTCAAAGGATAGCTGAGGTGGAAAAGTCTACCAAGACCCACCTATTAAAATACACATTATCCCTTAAACAGATTTAATGTAAAAATGCAATTTTCCACAGATCAGCAGCGCCCGTCCGTTTACTTGCTGCTGACTGATTTTGATTTATGAGGCCCTTTCTTAGCTTCATTCTCAGCTCTCTTTTTTTTCCAACACTGGGTTTCGTGCCTGTGAAGGTGTCCGATGGGTGGAGGGGCTCAGTGCCCCGTGTTCTCTACGCCAGCACAGCCCGAGGCGGGACCCCAACATTTCAGGAGGCAGAACTTGGGGAGGGAGAAAGTGGGGTCCCCAGGGAGCTGGGGTTTGGAGGAACCTCCCAGTCTGCCCTTCTGGAGCCTTTGAAAGGGTCAAGCAGGGCCCCATGGTGACCCCAGCCCTGACAGTTTCCAGCTGTGTCACCTCTGGAAAGCTGAGCCTCACCTGTACGATGGGCCAGTGCTGGCATAGGTTTGCTAAGATTGCCATAAGAAGACACCACAAAGTGAGTTGCTCAAACAGCAGCAATGTATTGTCTCACCATTCTGGAGTCCAGATGTCTGAAAACGAGGTGTCGGCAGGGTTGGATTCTGCAGGAGGCTCTGAGGGAAATTCTGTCCCAGGCCTCTCTCCTCGTCTTGATGGCTTCCGCAGTCCTTGGCTTTCCTTGGCTTGTAGAAGCATCACTCCATGTCTGCCCCCGTCTCCACCCGGCCTCCCCCTCTGCGTGTCTCTTCCAAGGACGCCATTGAATTTAGGGCAAAATCTAGGGTGATCTCATGATCCTAAACTTAATTGTAGCCCCAAAGACCCTTTTTCCAAGTACGGGCCCATTGGCAAGTTCTGGTTGCACCCATCTTTGGGGGCCACGGCTCCGCCCGCTCCATCCAGGGTCTGTGGGACTCCAGAGAAAGCGCCAGGAGGAACCGGGAGGAGTGCGGGTGTGCCGGGAGGGGCAGAGGATGCAACCTGCAGGCTAGTAGATAAAAGCAGCTAGCGGGAAAGCGCTGAAGGTGTGGAGGGTGGGTGCCTTCCAGGCGAGCTACCATCATCAGGCATGACGCATTCATTCATTCCACAGACCTCGCCCAGTGCCGGCTGCAAAGGCAAGTACAGGAGACCCTGCCCCGGAGAACCAGGGAAGGGGCCCACATGCACCCGAGGCCTATCTACCTTTCACAGGACTCTCAGTGCCCCGCAGGGGGCGGTCCAGCAGTGGTCCTTGCCTGGCCCAACCCTCCAGGCCCACATTTGTGGTGGTTTTGAGCCCTTGTAGATAAATCACGCTCCGAGTAGCTTTGGGGTTGGACGAGGGCTCTCAGGAGTGGTGAGATATGACCGCGGCGTGATCTGAAATGGGAACCGCAAAGTATCCTTATGCAGAGCCAGTGGCAGGCGGCCCTGGGACCTGGTAGGGGCTGTTCAGTTTCACAGCACAGGATCGAGGCCAGGCAAGGGGTGACATTTACCTGCAGCCTCAAGCATGGCCCTAACCGACTGGCTTACTGGGCAAAATCCTCAGAGGTCAAGAGAAGGCCAGCCATGGTGGGGTCTCCAGGGCCGACCCTGCTCATATGTGGGCTGCCGGCCAGCACTGGGGTCCCGGAGCTGGAGTGTACGTGAGCAGAGCCGGGCTGGGCCCTGTGTATAGTGCAGGGCTGGAGGCTGAGGTTCAGCACGAAGGTCTGGGGGCAGCAGGAAATGCGCCTGTGCATGCCCATAGTCCCTGCGGAGGCCCTTGGTGGAGACCCAAGGGCTGCTTGGTGGAGTCAGAGGCCCCAGCTGCCATCCAGCCCTCCTTGTGTGAGTGGCGAGACTTGGGACAGGTAATGCCTCTCTGGGCCTCAACTCCCCCCAGGTGGGGACAACATGGTTCCCAGGGACAAGGCCTGTGGGGAGTTAAATGAGATGATGTCCATAGAGCGCTCAGCATGCGGCTCAGGGCAGAGGAAGTCATTTATTTTAATGAGACAGTGACGAGAAGTGGCGGCTTTTCTGGCCCAGGCACCTTGGGTGAGGCATCCCGCCTGCCCGCAGTGCACCCCCACTGCAGGTCAGACCTTGGGGGGCTGGGGCTGGCTGTGGGAAGGAGATGGGGATTAGGGTGTGTACATGGAGCCCTGCAAATGTCTCCGCCTCAATCGCGCTGGGTAACAGGTGTCAGCGAGGTGACTTAAGGCAAACCACCTGTGTCCACACCACAGGGCTGGAGGACATCTCCCAACCCAGCTGAACGTCTGGCTCCACCCAAGGCCCTTCTTGGGAGACAGTGTATTCTGGGTTCCCACCTCCTTCCTGGCCTCTCCCAGTGAGGATGGGCCATGATCCCTAGTGGGTGGGGTCACAGGTTTAAGGCCGTGGCTCACAAGAGCTGTTCCTCTTTCTTCCTTCTCTCTTCTCTTTTATAGCCTGGCCCGGTTCTGGTCCCCAAGTGCCAGTGACACCTGGGCAAGCCTCCTGTGTGGAAAGGAGGCCCACCCTTCTGGCTGTTCCGTGGGTGTGGGGGACAGCCTTAGTCTTCGTCACGGGGCTGGCTGGGTCAGGCCTGGGCCTGGCCACAGCCTCTGGAGCCCCTCTGGGTGGGTGTGTCCCAAAGTCACAGGGAGATGGGAGGGAGGCAGTGAGATAGGAGGCTTGCATTTTCTCAAACTTTGTAAATTTTGCATCTGAGTGTCTATCAAGTCACTCTCTATTACAACTTTCTACTTTGAAAATAGTAAGTTGCAAAAATTGTACAGAAAGTCCCCTGCAGCTTTCTCCAGTGATACCAGGCCACATAGCCATAGTACACTGTCAAAACCAGGACACTGGCCTCACCCCCCTTTTGCAGAGAGCGAGTCGTCAGTCTGCCATGGCAGCTCAGATCCAGGCGGCCCTGTGTCCCGTCTGGCCCAGCACCCTTCCATGTCTTCTGCACAACATTCCTTCCGAGAGGGAGGGGCATGAGTGCCCTCAGCCCCACCCTTATCAGACCCTCTCCTCTCCTCTCTGGGGGTGCCAAAACCCTGTTCCGGGCTCGTCTAATTGTCTTGGCAGCAGCTTCTGAAATGAGGCCCTTCCCGGTGTGGGGGCATATTCACCTGCAGAGAGCAGTCCCAGCGTTCCCTGCCTGCATCTGCCCCTGCCTTCCTTAAGCATGGTGGGAGCGGAGGGGAGGGGAGGAGGCTGTGTAGGGGCTGCCAGTGAGATAGAGCCAGGTCCAGCGCAGGTGCACTGGGTGACCCTGACATCTGTTCCTGCAGCTGGTCTGCTGCTGGGCCCCTGGCTGCCAGGACAGAGTGGCCGGGTGAGGGGACAGCTTTGTGGCCTGGGGAACTCAGAGTGGGGCATGACATCTCCCAGGGAGGCCTGCACCTGCTTATCTGTTGATGGCAGCCTCGGCCATCTCTCACCCTCGCCACTGAGGGAGGAAGGGGACTCTCATCTGTGGCATCTGTGGAGCCCTCCCCTGCATGCGTGTCACATTCATTTAGCCACCCCGGGATCTGGGATCCTTACCCTCCATTGTTGCCAGTGAGTCCACGATGCTAGAGCGAGGAGAAGCCGCATAGCAGGGGCACTCACGTGGGTGGGATGGGCTCTGAGGCTGTGCAGGGCAGGGCAGGGGACCTGGGGACACTCTGTTGGTATGCTCCAGCTCATGCCTGCTGAGGGAAATGTGGGTTTGCTCAAACACCAGCAACCTGGACTGGAGACACACCAGAAGGCTTCCCAGAGGCGGTAGTATCTAGGCTGGCCCGGTAAAGAGGTTTACTACCTGAAGCCAGGCACGGTGGCTCACACTTGTAATCCTAGCACTTTGGGGGAATGAGGCAGGAGGAGCACTTTTGCCCAGGAGTTCCATGCTTGCCTGGGCAACATAGTGAGACCCCATCTCCAATAAGAAATAAGAAGAAGGAGAAGGTTTACTACCTGAGTGGGTGGAGAAGGGAAGGGTCTGTGCCAGAGAGAAAGGAGGACAGGCTTAGTTAGAGGCAGACAGCTGTGTGTGGTGGTGGGAGGTGCATGGTTCACTGACTGATTGACACATACGACAGACACTCGCTGAGAATTCTCCCGTGCACAGTAGCATAGACCAGACTGGACTGTGACCACAGTGTTTCTCACGTATGTCACTAAGCAGAACCCAAGCCTGCCAGCTAAAGCAGCCTCACAAAGACAGCACCGAATGGCGCAGCAGCATCAGCCCCACCCAAAAACCAAGCACAATCCAACGCTTACTGCAGTCCTATCTCACAGAAAGCTTAAGCCTGACCTTAAGCCTGACCCTAACTTTAACCAAAGCCTGAGACTAACCATAACTCTCATTCAGCATTCACTCTAAACCTCACCCTACACCTAACACTAGCCCTAACATCAACTCTGGCCCTGTGCTTAACCCCAAACCAAACCTAACCCCAACTTCATTCCCAACTCTAACCTCTAGTCCGCCCTACCCCCGAGCCTGGCGTCATGGCTGACCCTCACCCTGCATGGGTTGCTCCCTCTGGACACGCTGCACGGCTAACTCCCTGCATCCTTGCCTCAGCTCTGAGGGGCTCAGTGGCTTGCCCAGGAGGGCACAGGAGGCACGGGCACGTAGAAGGGCCAGGACTCAGAGGAAAGCCCTTCGCGGAGGTGCCTGAGGGCAGGGGGCCCGGGACACTGCATTTGAGGAGGAATCAGGCAGGTGGGTGCCCAGACTCGCTGGCTCAGCATCAGCAGAAGATTCTTAGAGGGAAAGGCCTGTGCTCACTGCAGCTCTGATGGTCTCACTTTGGAGGGGGAGCCTTCAGGGATGCTCTGCAGGCATTTGTGGATCTCAAGCTTGGAGAATCCAGGAGGGCTCTGTGGAGCAGGGACCAGGGTGGGTGGCACTCAGGGTGTATGGGTAGGACCAAGCCCTAGAGTCTGCAGTGTGGGCAGCGGCATTGGCAGCAGCGTTGAGCGAGGCTGCATCCCTTGGAGAGCCAGCACCTCCTGTGGCTTTCTGAGACTAATGGGATACCCACCCTTCCCCTCAGGGGTCTTTAGTAGAAAGAAATGATATTCCTCTCCCTGGTAAATAAATGCAGGATCCATTTATTTGAAATGGAATTGATTTCTTCGTAGAGGATGCATCTTGGGATGCACATTCCTGAGGATGTGCTTCCTCAGGGAGCACAGGATGGGCCGGCGCAGCCAGCACAGTTGAAGGGAAGGGGCCCACAGGAAGGACCCTCTTTCATGCGGGCTGGAGAGAGCTTCCGAGGCTTCGGTCCTAGCTCACAGGGCGCTGGTCCATTTTTTTTTTTTTTTTTTTTTTCAGGGAGCTGGTCTTGGCCTCCGGCTGATGTGGTTTGAGTCCAGCGCAGCTGGAGCTTGAAGAGTGCCACTCTGCACTCGGGAGGAAGGCCCCTGCTCCTCCATGGGGTCCGATGCCCGGCCCCACGTTAGGAAGCAAAGCTGGGCCTGGGTGAGGGTGACCATCCTGAGAGGTGGGCAGCTCGAGCCACCACCGTTCCCATGTGGTGAGGGACAGACACCAGCTCCCGGGCTCCTGCCTCAGGGCATCATCGCTGATCCAACCCTTGTTTGGTACCACCCGAAGGGCAGGGCACTGCCAAGCCAGCCTAGGCCACCCGCCTTGATTGGGACCAGATGTCTGAAGTGGCCCTTGTTAGGGGAGAAAGGAAATGCACGTGAATGGAGCACCGACTGAATGCTTCCATCAGCATCTAGTCTTCCCCTTTGCCATGCGTACCAGCCCCAATGGCATGAAAATGAGCATCTTCTTCATGTTTTGGAGGCCAGAAAGGAGGGAGGCTGTGACCAGACTGGTGGACGCCCACTTCGCCCAGTGGAGCAGCCACACCTTGGAGTGGCTCTGTTGCCTGCAGCACACACACATGCACACACATACACACACACACATGCACACACATACAGGTACACAGAGATACACATGTGCACATGCACACATACATGCACACACACATGCATACACACACGCCCACACATACACATGCACACACATACATATACACAGAGATACACACATGCACACACACATACAGGTACACACATGCACACATGCACAGACATGCACATACAGTTACAGAGATATACATGCACACACATACACATATGCACGCACATGTACACAGATACACACATATGCACACATGCACACACACAGATACACGGAGTCACACATGTACACACATGCACACACATACAGGTACATGGAGGTACACATGCACACACATACAGGCACACAGAGATGTGCACACATGCACACACACACACATACAGATACACAGATACACATGTACATACATTCACACACATACAGATACACAGATACACATGTACATACATTCACACATACAGATACACAGAGATAACACATGTACACACATGCACACACATACAGATACACAGATACACATGTACACACATGCACACATATACAGATACACAGATACACATGTACACATATGCACACATATACAGGTACACAGAGATATGCATACGTACACACACACCCACACATGCACACACATACAGACACACAGAGACACATGTACACATGCACACACATACAGGTACACAAAGATACACATGCACACACATACAGGCACACACACATGCACACAGATACACAGAGATACATGCACACACGAGCACACACACAGATACACATAGATATGCACACGTGCACACACACATGCACATGCAGTTACACAGAGATACACACACACATGCACACACAGACACATGTGCACACATATGTGCACACGGACGCACACATGCACACAGATGCCCCCACACCTGTAGCTGGGAGACAGGCAGACGGCCTGCAGAAGTCGGCTACATGTTGGCCTGGCTCCTCCTAACTAGAGCAGCTGCAGCGACTCGGAGAATAAACTAAACCCCAACGACAGACTCAGCCTGAATCCCCTCCGGCTGCTCTTGGTGGAATCTTAACCAGCAGAGAGCTGGTCCTGGGTGGTTTCGGCCAGATGAGAAAACCACCTGTGTTCCTGCCCGATGGAGGAGGGGAAATGGGGGCTTTGAAAGGAGGAGTCTTTTTTATTTTATTTGAAAAATGTTTTTGAAATAGGTAATACAGCCAAATGGTTCCAAACATCACGACTACTAAAGGGTCTCTAGTTAAAATCTCCCACTCTCCCTCCTGGTATCCCTGCCCGCTTCCCCACCCACAGGTGTCCACCTGATCACATTTCCTGTGTTTCCTTTCAGCATGCCACCGTGTATCTTCAAGCAGAGGTGAACACAGATTGTTTTTAAATTGAGATAAAATGCATGTAACACAAAACTCACCCCTTTAGCCATTTGGAAGTGGCCTTCACCTCTCCCGCTCGTGAACATAAGAGTGGGCACGGGAGATCTCCCTGCATCGGCTCTGACACATCCTTTTTCAGCCTTCCCATCCACACAGGTGCCCTGGGCTGCCTCGAGTGGTGAGCACCCCCGGCGATCCTCCCAGGCCCTGCTGGTGGGTGCGTGGGCTATTTCTGGTCTCTGGTTGTTGTGGTGTGGTAAAGGACTTTGGGCATCCCTCATTTCCCATGCATAGCACTTCACTGGAATAGCTTCCCTGAAGTGGGATCTCCAGGCCAAAGGACACACGGGCTTGTGCTTACCTTGGCGGTTCTGCCCATGCCCCACTGCGGGTGGATCATTCCTTCCCCCACGGGCAGTGCGTGTGAAGGTCTTGGAAAGCGGCTCGTTGGTGAACAAATTCTGTTCCTGCCCATCCTGCCTGCGGCTCTTCCCCTCAGTCCCTGGCAGCAGAGCTTGTGTGGTTGGAGGTCTTCGTCCACCTTACCTGGCAGGTGAGGTGGTCTCTGGACCAGTAACTCTTTAAGAACAGCTCCAGTTGGTGGGTGTGGAGTGAGTGATGTGGAGTGAATTTGGCCAAATCCTGTGTGTTCCCAGGACAGATGAGGGTCTGAGTTGGGCCTGAGTGATGTGACCTGTACCAGCGAGGCACGTCTGAGACTCAGGTGGGCCACTGCCCACGGACCCCACTGATGGGATTTCTTACAGACTCCAGAGCCCATGTCCACACCTGGGCGACTACACAGGTGGGGTGGG
Source organism: Macaca fascicularis (assembly GCF_037993035.2). Taxonomy (NCBI): domain Eukaryota; kingdom Metazoa; phylum Chordata; class Mammalia; order Primates; family Cercopithecidae; genus Macaca; species Macaca fascicularis. The sequence goes on along the minus strand of NC_088379.1, from coordinate 5,696,075 downwards.
GATGAGGAAAGGCCTCACCAGGAGCGGGTCTTGGCTTTTCTGAGTCAGCCTGCTGCTGATGAATTCACTCAGCAATGATGATTCAGACGCTCCCTGTGTGCCAACCCTGGCGAGACTCAGGAGGTGGAGGTGTCTGAGGCTGACGCAGCTCCTCCCCTCCTGGGGGACACAGGGTAGTCAGGGAAGGCTTCTAGGAGGCGGTGGCCTTGAGAATGAGCAGGAGGGAGACAGTGCAGTAGTGAGAAGGGGAAGAGCACAGCAATCCAAATATGCAAAGGCCTGCGGGTGGTGACAGAGTCAAGGCGGGAGCTCGTGGCCGAGGGGGTGGGTTTGGAGTGGAGTCCGCGGCAGTGAGAGTGGAGGGAACAAGGCTGCTGAGTGACAGGAGGGGCCCCAGCTTCCTGATGAGGCTGACGGACAGTGAGCAGGGGTGCGGGCCTCCCACCTGGGGACACCTTGCCAGGGCAGCCCCTCAAATGTGAGCGATGAAATGAAGCTTCTGCAGGCCTGGGGTGGGGCTGCCTGGAGGTCTGCATTTCCAGGAGCTCCCGGGAAGCCAGTCCCCGCTGTGAGGAGGAGGCCCACGGCTGTGCGGCTTAGCCAGGGAGACCTCAGTGACGCTGGGGGCCTTCAGGGGCCTTGGACGCTGACCTCAATTTCTCCGTTTTTCAGTGGGGTGTTGATTTTGGAGTTTGCCATCAACACTAAGTTCTTGCAGTCTTTTACTATTAGTAGTAGTATTTGGTGCTTTATGTGTATTGATTGGCAACTGAATTGGGCCCGAGTCTGTCTTTTTTATTATTCTTGAGCCCCCCAAAGGCAACCACGTGTAAGGCTGCTCCACGATCATTTCCCACTGGCTCTTTGGAAGGCTCAGTGTCCTAAATTGGGGGTGCTCAGAACGTTTCTCGCTTCTTGTCCTAAGAGCGGCACATTTGAGGAGGCGATGGCGAGCGCTCCCGAAGAGCAAACGAAGCTTAGGGGAACCGGGCACTCATGCCGGGCCAGGGTTCAGGCTGGCTCAGAAAAGCTCGCTGTGCGTCTCTCCGAAGGGATTATTGCGCGTCTCTCCGTAAGGAGCGTGTACCTGGGGCCATTGCCGTGCTGCTGAGTCAGGCCCCGCTGCACAAGAGCAGAGGGAAGTGGCCCAGGGTCTCAGAGGAGGCCCAGTGAAGTTCCCTTGGATGGTACATGGTGAACCTGATCCCTGGATTATGGAACAGCTGACCTCGTTCCTGGTGGATGCTGGTTACGTTTGGGGAAGGATTTGGTGGAGCAGTTTATGAAAATGGCCTTTTAGAAACTCCCAGGGCTTATTATTAGGTTGTTTGGAATGGAACAGATTTCATGATGTTTGGGGGTTCTAAAGCCATCAATTGGCTCTAGTTTTTGGAAGGGAGCAACTTCTCCATTTGACAGGTGGAGAAACTGCAAACTCTGTGGACTTGGAAATGTGCCAGTGGCCACTCAGGGAGGAGGAGCTGAGCGTCGGGTGTCTATGTTCTGATTTCTGGTCTAAGTTTGTGTGGATAGATGCAAAGAGATGGGGAGACCCTCCCGCAATCTCCCAGTTAGCACCATTTCTCAGATCAGGAAACCAAGGCTCAGCGAGCTTGGCCACCCTGCATCACACCCTTTGTTTTGTTTTAGTCCATCTGAGAAGTGCTCACTCTGCCAGGGCCACCTGGTAAAGACAGCGTTGACTTCCCAGTTCATGCTGTTCACAGGTGAAGACGCTGACGACTTTGCTCCTGGCCCATCAACCCTGAAGCTGAGACTTCCTTTGTGCCAACCCCCGTTCCCCAGAGCAGCAGAAAGTCCGGTTAATGCCATTGTGGGTCCGAGGCTGGTTAGCCTCGGCTCCCTCCCACTGCCAGAGCTTTGAGAAGTAGCCCAGGCCCCTCATCTCCAGGCAAGTTGGACGGCTCAGTGCAGAGCAGAGGACCCTCCTGTGAGCCCAGCACAGGGCTCGGCATTGAGTTGTATGGTGGAGGTGGGGGCTGGCTATGGTGATCAGGGCGGGGACACCATGGCCGGCCTAGGGTCTCTCTAGGAACTGAGTGTGGACTTCAGGGCTCTTTTCCTTCTGGGGAATGGCACCCTCAGTCCCTCTCAGGGAGGGAGCAGGACCTTCCCTGGAATAAAGCCAGAGGCAGTGGACGCGGGGGCCAGGCTGTGGATGTGGACTTACCAGGACCAGGGTCTGTCCCCGCCGTGCCCTTTCTTTTCTCTGAACCTTAGTTTCTCTGTTTCTAAAGTGAAGCAGTGGTGATGGCATCCTGAGTTCCCGTGAGCTCTGTTGTTGAATCTGACACACCTCCTTCCAGCCCCTCACCCAGATCCGCCCTCACTTGCAAGGGAGGTAGGTGCACAATGAGTGAATAAAATCGGGGTGCTCTGCAGGCACACAGTCCTTAACCATTAGCGGGGCTGGAGAAGCACTGAAACTCGCAGATGCTAGCGGAGTGGCAGCTGCTGCAGGACCAGCTCCATTATTTGCAGGGCTCAGTGCAAAGTGAAAGCACAGGGCCCCCGTTCAGACATTCTCAAGAATTTCAAGACGGCAACAGCAGAGCATGAAACCAAGCTCAGGGGCTTCGTGGCTGTGCAGGTCGCAGGCCAGTCGCCTGGCCCTGGCTATCTGGAACACTCCACGCTGGGGAACTCCTCGTGTGGGCTCTCACTGGGCTGAGGAAGATGAAGACTTGTGTCTCCCAGGGTTCTGGAGCCCCTCCCCTGAGGGTTAGGATGGGCATCGCTGTGAGGGAGCCCTGGGCCTCTAGGACAGGGCATGTTCCCTACCCTTAGGTGTCAGGAGGAGCGGGTGATGGACTCTGCTGGGAGTCCCCAGACATCAGAGGCTTTGGCGTTGGCTGGGACTGGGCCTGAAGGACTGGTTCTGCCTCCTGTCTGCATCAGCTGCTGTACAGATGCTCATCCATGTCCTCATGGACTCACCCACTCATTGATTTACTCAAGGAAAGATTGATGGATTTTTCTGCTCAGTGCTAGGCCCATGGGGGTTTAGGGGTGGGGGAGTCCCCACCGTCATGGCGCTTACTGCCTAGCAACCTCAGGGGCGGGCAGGTAGGTTCGGGAATTCCAAAGAGGCTGACGTCTCTGCCAGGGCTGCTGGGCTGGACCTGGGTGGTGGTGCCTCAGAGGAACCCTGGGCATCTGCTTGGCCCGTGCTTACGAGGCAGGCATCACAGAGGCGTGAGGGCAGCAATGAAGTGGAGACCCATAAAAGCCCTGGGCCTGGGCACAAGAGCTCCTGGCTCTGCTGTGTGCGATGCCAGGCAGGTCACTCGGCGGTTCTGTGCCTCAGTTTCCTCAGCCGTAATGTGAGTACAGTAATATCAGCCCCTCCCAGTCGGGGGACGGGGGCTGCGAGAGAGTGGATGAGTCCATGCTGTCACAGGCTGAGCCGGCACAGATTGGGAGCCCAGCACCCTGGCACCCTGGCCCATTTGGTAAAATGACGTTGGGATAACAGGAACAGATTCGTGCACTGCCTTCCCCACAGCCGGGAGGACGGGAGGCGAGAGGATGAGACGCAGGGTGATGTGTGCATCCTGAGGAGATTTTGAAGTAATGAGCGGTGGCAGCGGCTGACCTCTTGCGGGCAGCAGTAGCTCTTCTTTCCTCGTCTTCTGCTTGGACATTCCTGGCCGTCTGGGAAAGATCCCTGTGGGCTGCGGGCTCAGGCAGCCTCTGGATGGGAGGAGACCTTTGGCAACGGCCGGGGCTGTGAGGCCCTGACTCACATTCCCGATTTTTCTACCACCCGGATCAAAGAGCCCCAAAGCTAACACACCCGCCACTGAAAAAACTGTCCTGGGATATTTCATTTCCAAAGCTGTTAGCCGAGGGCCCAGAAGGGCATGTCATAAGTTTTGGTTCTTCGAAACCACTTTTAGTAGAAGTTTCTTCTGAAAACACAGGCTTTCAGCGTGGCAGCAAAGAGCCCGAGCTTGACGTCGAACTGCTTGGGATCAAATTCTAACTCTGCCACTTGCTGAGTGTGTAGTTTTTGGCAAAATATGGAAGCGCTCTCTGCTTTAGTTTCTTCATCTGTAAAACAGAGATCATAACACGGGGCTCCTGGGGGCGTGGGGGGGCAGTACATCTTCGGCCTCCCTGGGGCATGGGGGGGTTGCTCTAACTGTGGGGCTCATCGCGGAAACCAGTGGTTGTTAGCTATCGTTATTCTTAACGGTGACAGGTCCTATGGCTTATGGGTCATTTCACGTTTGCTACTGAATATTTAATCATCACCATGGCATCATCATAGACTGGAAAACCGAGATGTGTTGAAGTTGAGTGTCTGCTAGTGCAGAGACAAGCATGGAACCCGGGTGGTTGGACCTCACATCAGGGTTCTTCTGCTTGACAACTGCAGAGTCAGGTCGTGGTGGGGCTGCCTTGCTGTCTGGCTCCTCCAGCACTGGGCCTTCCTGGGCGACCTCCTTGTTTCAGCCCCGGGCAAAGACAACCCCCACAGGAACCCAAAGTCCCATTTGGCTGGGCCGGTTGAAGCCAGTAGAGCGATTCTGTCCCCAGGACAGGGTGGAAGGAGTGTGGTGATGGTGGTGGCGAGTGGGGCACTGGCCTCTGCCCAACTTCACTGCATACATGATCCTTCCTTTGGGTAAAGCCACCTGTATTTCTCTCAGCGAGTGGTGTGAGTGCTTGTTATACGGCAGGTGCTGTGCCCCGCACTGGGGAGATAAACAAGGTCCCCACCCTTAACGGTTTATCACTCAGCAGTGGACGCAGACCCTGTGAGCTGTGTGGGGTTGCAGGGAGTCCAGCGGGGCTGGAGGGGGTGTATGGAGGGGGCACTGAGCCCAGTGTGGGGGGCCTTCCTCGGGGCAGTGTGGGTCAGGCTGAGATCTGAAGGTTGAGCAGGAATTCACTGAGGAAATAGGGCTGGGGGGTTTGGGAAAGAGCATCCCAGGATGAGGAACGTCTTGTGCAAAGGCCCCAAATTCTGGGGTTTAGAATGAGGGGGTGGGCTGGTGGGGACTCTCCCCTTAAGGGAGGGCGGGGAGGAAGCAGTCTTGCTGGGTGATTGGGTGACTGTCCACAGCAGCAGAGCTGGAATGTACAGGCAGGAGGGACGGGGACGTGAAGCCAGCCTCACAGCAGGGTGCGCCCCAAACCCTGCAGTCTGCAGAAGGGCAGGGTGCCCTACAGAGCTGAGCTCCACCCCTCGAGGCCAGGGCAGAGCCTGGATCTCACTGCTCCAAGATCAGATTGGGGCAGGGATTTCCTCCTGGATGAGGCCGGATCAAACAGACTTTGAGGTCCCTTCTGGCTGCCACACTCTGGCTGCACAGAATCCCCCCTGGGAACAGCGTGACTATATCAAATATGAATCAGTGGGTTCAAGTCCACACCCCGTCAGCTCCCCACGCCTCGGAGGGACCCGGCTCCGACGGCAGGCTGTGAGCTGACAAGAGAAAATCGCTTTGTTCCTGAGCATGGCGTAGCCAGCCTGGCCCTGATTGACAAGGCCTTGCTTTTTAAAATCATCACTGCCTGGAAGATGCACCCTGTCCCATCTCGGGCAACAGCCCCTCCTCGTGTCTTCCCTGCTCCAATCACCAGGGAAAGAAAGACAGGTCAGCCCAGCTGCCATCGGTGGAAACGGCACCTTAGGGCCGAGCGCAGAGAGCTCTGCTTCCATGGAGGAGCCTGACCCTTGGGGCTGACCAGGGTGGTGACCCCAAATAACCAGGCGAACAGCCTCTCCAAAACCCAAGGCTGTTCCCATCTTACCTCCTGGGGGCTTCCCTGGCCACGGGAGTGTTAGGAACAGCTAATGGAGACTGGCAGTGAGTGAAATGAAATTTGATGTATGTGAAAATGCAGTGGCCAGTGCAGTAATTGGGAAAATCTTTTTCCCGTCAGGGCTGGTGCATCCTTATTCCCCACCCCTACCCTTTTTTTGTTTACACGGTTGTTTCAAAAAACAATTTGATGCTCCTAAACACTTTTATTTTCATTTTTATAAATAGTTGCATTTTCTGCACAGGCCTGAAATGCGAACAGCGTGGTCAGGTAGGGCCCTGTATGTGATAAATGAATGAATGAATGAATGAATGTGTGATGAATGACTGAATGAATGAATGAATGTGTGATGAATGAATGAATGGTCTCAACAACAAACACAGGTGTGTACCACCAAGGACTCCTGGGCCCCCAGGCGTCTTGGCTGTGCCTCCCCAGGCACCACTCCAGGACAAGTAACGACAGACGGACCACAGGGACTTGCTCTGGTCTTGGGTTGCAGCCCTGGCAGCTGTTTCCAGCAGGCTCAGGAGATCCTCTAATGTGCTGGTGGAGACAGAGCCCCATCTCCAGAAGCCTTGCCAAACGCGCTCCGTCCTCACTCAGGGACCACTGCCCTGGCACTCCCTTTGCCACAGCTTGGGATTTTCCAGGGCTGGATTTGAATTATTTCCAACAAATGGCAGCTACTGTGTGGATTTCACTGGATTCAGATGTTCCCAAAGTCATTCTGCAGAGCACAAGCCAGTCCTCAGAGCAGAAATAAGCCCACGTCTAAGGGCTCTCATGCAGGTTGGCCCAGAGCCTCCTGGGGAGACTGACTGAGAGAGGCCCCTCGGCAGCTGATGTTTAGAGACCCCAAATTCTGGCAGGGAGTGGTGTCGCTGTACCTCTCTTTGAGAACCTTGGAACCCACTGATTTCTGCCTTTTACTTTCTGTTAACACCACAGGTGATCTTGATCCTGACGAAGTACTACCACGCAGACATGGGGAAGGTTCTGGAAAGTTCGCTGTGGCGGTAAGTCAGCCCGATGGCAGGCCTTTCTCTTATGCACCTGCGCGCCATCTTCCCAGGCTCTCCGCTGAGGATTGAGATCCAAACGCCTCGCTCTCGTAGCCCCTGTGAGTCGGTGGCCGCGCAACTTTTCTTTGGCTAGAAAATGCATAAGGGAAAAGTTGAAAGTAGCTTCACAGTTTGGGCAGTGGGTATAAATTGCACTGCGGAATAGACAGCTGTTCAGAAAGCATCTTGGCTTTCTTCTCTTTTCTTTCTGTTTTTCTCCCCGCTTCCTTTCTTTCCTCCCCGGAGGAGGAGGGTTTGCATTGTGAATTCAGGTCAGTGCACAATTTCCCTTCACTTGTGCTCAGAACTTCACACGCAGCTCCTGGAGTCCACCAAAGGCTCTGATTATGCTCATTGTTTGGACACTTTTCTTTCTTCCAGGCTTAGCCAAAGAGCTTGGTAAATAAATAAGCTGCTGGCGATGGGGGATAGCTCTTTATGTGTGAAATGTGAATCCAGCCCAGGAACATTAGGTTGCCCCTTTTGATGTTTTAAATGAGATGAGGAAGAAGGAGGTTTTGAGAATCCATTTTGGTTATCATCCTCTTCAATATTTACATCCACTAACCCAGGAAGGGTACAGATGGTTCCCAGCCTCTGGGCTGTGGTTTCAAAGCTTTTCTCCCACAAAAGATTCTCTTTCTTCCGTGCACCGATTACCACCTCCATGTTCTCTGGGTGTGAAACCATTTTGCTTTCCAACATATGTTTCTCAAGTAATAATTAATTCATTTTTCTATTTGAAATCCATAAAAAGATGCCTGTCCCTGCTGATCAGGACCTTGAGTTGGTTTATTTTCCATTTTGGCTTTGCTTTTAGCTAAGGGGTTTGGTGATTCATTCTGTGGGTTCTTAGTGAGGGATTTCTGCGATGCGCTGGGAAGTTATTGAAACAGTGTCTCGAGTTGGGTTCTTGCTTTGCTGTAGAAGGAATGACATCGCCTGGAGCCCACGAGCCTGGTCATCTGTGCTGCTAATGAGGCCAGACTCAGGGGTTAAGACTCTCACAGTCCCCTGAGTGGTCCTCACCTGCTCCCCAGCAGAAACACGTTTCCTAGAAGCTCCTCTCAGTGTGGCTTCACCTCCCAGACCCACTGGTCTCCTCTAATTCCACCGTCACCACCAGAAAGCGGGGGGCGAGTGATGGGCAGCGTCCCTGTGTAGAGGACAGATATTCCCTGCCACGGCCTCCCGTTGCTTTATGTACCGGTGAGTTGCTTTGAAAATGTCTCGTTCCTCCAGTGCTGGGCAAGGCGGCGTTCACTGCTTCCAGACAAGAGCAGAAAACCGTGTAAGCTCTGTGGGCCTGTGAAATCTCATTGCTGCTCTTTGAAAATGTAAGTTCCAAGGCCCGTTTTGGGGCCAACACTCCTGGACAGGGAAGGCCGAGAGAGGGTGCCCTCGCTGCTGGGCAGGGGGTCTCAGGGTGGGTTCCTCGGTGACAAAGCAGATGGAGATGGTCAAGTCTTCTCCTCCTTCCAGCAAAGGCCCTCCGTTACCTGATTCGTCCCAACTCCAGCACGGCTGTCAAAGCACTGGGCCGCAGCCCTCCTTGGCATGGAGGGATCTGCCTGGGGCTACCCACCTCAGAAGTTTCCAGAGCACCTGCTTCCCTCCCCTCACTGCAGCCTCTCAGTGTGGCTGGACGTGGAGGTAGTGAGACTGTCTGAAGCATCGTCTGAACAGGGAGCGATCTTTCCCGGTGCGATCTGCACTTACACGACAGAGTTGCTGGCTTCGTTCACGTTTGCTGGAGTCCTTGTGCGGTGGGGGTGGGGTGGGACTGACTGTGTCTGGCATGGGACCCAAGACCCCTCACTTACAGGCTCCAGACAGGATTCCTCAGAAGCAGGTGGCAGCGGAGAGGCCAAATCACCCACTCACAGCTGCTCCAAGGGCCGGGTAATGGGGGCTTCCTTCTCCTCCGGAGAGCCTCCGTCCATATCTGTTAAATGGGGATAAGATGCCTCCAGGGGAAGTTGTGAGAACCGAATGAGGAAATGTGTGAAATGTCCCTAGAACAGTACATGATCTGAATTCAGTTTTTCTCCGAAGCAAATGGACAGATTTTAATTTTCCGTGTTCCCTTCTCATCACCGTCTCTCATCACCAGATGTTTCTTTGCCATTATTAAAAATGCATGCGGAGACATTAGCCATCTCACCAAAGTTCATCCACATTGCTACCCATCAGAGCCGTTCCTTTCTTTGTTTATATTATCTTTTCTGATGCTAACGTATTTATATAGGTAGAGACACAGAATGCAGGCTTTTATTTTTTTTATCATTTGTAAAATATGTTTCTCATTTTTCCACGTAGTGACAGGATCTGCGTCGTCATTTCTTTTATGGCTGGTATGAGCCCCTGGAGTTGGTTCAGTCTAATACTTAGCTGTCCCCTTATTGATGCTGCCATAAAAAATTTAAGCAGGTAGTTTTCCTTTTCATTTTGTTCCCTGGGATGAATCAGTTACAGGACTGAACCAGGGAGTGTGAGTGGATTTACAGCTGCTGTGCGGTGGCATTCAATTCTTCCTCAAGACGAACGTGCATTCCCACCCAGGCAGTGCCCTGCGTCCTGCCAGCGACTTTTCTAACTTCTGCTCATTTGACAGGAGGAGCTGAGGGCAGGAAGCAGACGGCATCATTGCTTTAATTTGCATTTTTTTTGTTTGTTTGTTTCCTAGTGAGGAGGAGCAGTTTTCTGTGTTAATTACTACTCGCATTTTCTCCTTTGCACATTACCTGCTCCTGTCCTCACCCTCTGTTTAGGGACTCATGCAGGAAGTTGGTGTTGAGAGTTGAGAGCCTGCCATTGGCCTCCTCCCGCCCCCGCCCTGTGTCTGTGTTTCAGGCCCCTGTGGATGGAAGGCTGGCGGTGCCCTCGTCTGGAGAGCACATATTAAATAGGGCTATTAAAGACACAATTAATGAATGTGCACTGCGTCTCCTAAGAATCCTTCTGTGTAATTGCAATAGATACACTGTTAATGACAGGTACGGTGTTTTCATTCTGGAAGCGGCTCTCTGAAATCTAAGCTGAATGTGTTTTTAATTGTCCTTCATTTAACCGGCCCCTCGTCAGCGGCACCCCCTCCTGGCTTCCATGATGGTTCAGTGCTCTGCCCCTTTCTTCTTGCGGTGGTGATGGGGGTCTTCTGCTCAATCCCGGGCCCCCTTGAATCGGTGCAAAAGGCTGGAGGTGAGGATGGGAGCACCATTCTTCCCTGGAAAGCCCCTGGTTGGCATCAGGTTTGAAGTGTGCAGGGCATGCTCCTCCACGAGGTCTCGCTCACGCAAGCCACAGAAGCCACAGAAGGTTGAGCAAAGCCCGATGTGTAGACTGTGGGGTCTTAGCAGAGGCACAAAGAAGTCACTTAGAAAAGCCCTTAAAAAGCGCTGCAGCTTGGGCCAGCCAGGGAAGGTGTGGGTTCAGGGTAGGTCCTCCCAGAGGTTTCCCGGGGGAGGAGCATGGGAACAGCAGATCTAGTGCAGTACTTCTCAGGTTCCAGAGGCACTCAGGGCTCCTGGGATCTTCCTGCAAGGAGCACATGGTCAGACTCCACTGGTTTCCCGGGTGGCCCAAGACTTTGAATTTCTAACAAGCTCCCGAGTGCTGCCCATGCTGCTGGTCTGGGGACCATACTTCAAGTAGCTAGAGGTTGGGCTGGTTAGGACTGAGGTTTAAAATCCTTCCAGGGTACTTGAAATAACATACAAGCCATACCGCCTGCAAAGACCCCACCCCTGGCTCCTACCCCATCCCCAGTCTCAGCTCCTCCCACTCCACCTCTTACTGTTCAGTGTCCAGTGACAGTAGCCTCTTAGCTGACCCTGGACTACACCAAGCTCAGTCCTTGTAAGGGCCTGTGCATGCTATGGCTGCTGCCTGGAGTGCACGTGGCAGCAACCCCAGGTACTGGATCCTGTCCCCTATTCAGTCTCCCCATAAACCTCTTTTCTTCAAAGAGGCTTCCCTCACTACTCAGTGCAAAGAGGCCCCCAGGCATTCTTCACAACCTCTCTCATTGAAGTGTGGGAGTTCCTGTTTATGGTTTCCCCACCCCCCCCCCCACCACCCCTAGAACATAGGCTGGTTGAGGATGTGAGCATGGAGACCTGCCAGGTTTATCTTATTGATCACTAGATCCCTGGAACCAAACTCAGATCTGGCACAGGAGATACATGGTGGGCATTGGATGAATGGATTGATGGATGGGTGGATGGATGGATGGATGGATGGATGGATGGGTAGATGGATAGATGGATGGACAGATGGATGAATGGATTGATAGATAGATGGATGGACAGATGGATGGATGGATGGATGGATGGACAAATGTATGAATGGATTGATAGATGGATGAATGGATGGATGGATGGACAGATGGATGAAAGGATTGATGGATGGAAAAATGGATGGGTGGATGGATGGGCAGATGGATGGATGGACAGATGGATGAATGATGGAAGAATAGATGGATAGATTAATGGATGGATGGATGGATGGACAGATGGATGAATGGATAGATAGATGTATAGATGAATGGATGGATGGATGGACAAATGGATGAATGGATAGATGGATAGATGAATGGAAGCATGGATGGATGAATGGACAGATGGATGAATGGATTGATAAATGAATAGATGAAATGATGGACAGATGGATGGATGGATGGACAGATGGACAGATGAATGAATGGACTGATGGATGGATGAATGGATGGATACATGGGCGGATGGATGGATGGATAAATGGATGGACTGATAGATTGACGGATAGATAGAGGAACAGATGGATATATGGATGGATGGGTGGGTGGATAGATGGACAGATGGATGGGTGAATGGAAGAAAGGATGGATGGTGGTGTGGTTTTTGGGAAACACTGCTGAGACCTAGAAGACCCTTTACATTTACAAGGTCATCTTAGGGGATGCTGTGGAAGCCAGGAAATTAGAGTTGGCTCTTATTCTTTCAGGAGGAGGAAGAGGGTTCTGCAAGCATTCTGAGCTAGAGAGAAAGCTTACCTTGGGCTGCTCCCTATGCCCTGCCTCCTGCTGTGATGCAGCCTCAGGGATCACCCTTGCTTCACACCGAGAACGGCTGTTGGGCAGAGTGGATTTGAAACAGAGGGACAGTCCTATAGACCAGGGGATTCTGCTCCTGTGCCATCCCTAAACCAGGACCACACTAATGCTGGGCCAACCCTACCACTTCCTGGGTGCATTTGACTTCAAGCAGGACCTTCATCCAGGGGCAGTCTCAGGATAATTGGGAGTGGAACTGGTCCCAGGTTTTCTATAGGATAACTTGGTTGAATCCTCTCCTTTTTGTTAGGGATAGGAAGTGATTCTTTTTCTTTATCTTCACTTTAATTAATAAATCTTGAACATATCCTGAAAAGTACAGACCATAGTAGGACACATGCCCAGGTACCCACGAAAGAGAGCCAAGTGAGTGTTCACTAAATAATCCATAATTTCCTTCGTCCCAGTCTCCCTTGTGGTTAGTTTGGGGTCACATAATTAGTGCGGGCCAGTGGATGGTGAGCAGGAATATTGTGGGTGCCACTGAAATTTAGGGCCTCAGTTTTTACCACACCAGAGCCCAGTCCAGCTCAATGCCTGTAATCTAGCTGTCATCAATGTCAATTTTTTCCCTATATGTTTCGAATTGCTCTCTCTCAAAGAAATACACTAAGATAGATTCTGATGAAGTTCAACTCTCTCCTCCATCCTCTCACACCCATCCTCACCACCCACCTGGAAGTAACCTCTACCCTGAAATTGGTGTGGATCATCCCCCTTTTATATTAAAAACATAAAACACAATATACAAATCATAATTTATCTTGATTGTCGTCTGTATGTATATATGTATGTCTACCTGCAATCAATATGTTCTACTGCTTAGCTTGTTTTGCAAAGAATGACATTACTTTGCCTTTTGAAGTTTGCTTTATCTGCCCAACTTTGTGTAGGTAATTTGTCCATGTAGCACGTGTAATCTATTTGATTTATGTTTTCCCCTGATGTGGGAGTGCTAGGATTTCTATCCTGAGATTTTTGCCACTCCAATCAGGGCTGCAGCAAGCATCTGTGAACACATCTCCAGTCAGATGCTTGGATAGGGTGGAAGGTGTGTGCGTGACTTCCTTTTTCTCTACCTATTGCTAACTTATCTGTGAGGTGACTCACTGCTCCACACCTTGGAGTTATCAGACTTTCCATGTTTGCACTCAAGTGGGTGTGAGATTACAGCTTAATCTTGCTATTTTGCATCTTCCTGATACCTGGAAAGATGGAACATATTTTTCTGTTTATTGACTTTTTGATTCTCCTCCTCTGTGACTCATCTGCTCATATCTCATGCCTGTCTTTTTACACTTGGGTTGCTTAACTTTTTCTTGACCCCTACCTCTCCACTCTGAAAAGCCTATGTCATTTCCAGGCCCCTTACTTTTAAGATATGCCCTCCAAATGTGTCTTGAACTCCTGCCAGGTGCCATTCATTCTTTCCTGACACCTTCTAAGAAGGTTTCCTCCTAAGAATGTTTTACCATGCCACATTTATGTCTTAAAGTGCAATGGTTAGAATAGCAATTCTGACGGATGGTGTATTAGTCAGCTATTATAACCATAATGCTATGTAACAAACCACCGCCAAACCCAGTGGCATGCACTCAGCATTTATTCTCACAACTCTGTGTTGACTGTAGTTTGGTTGCTTTGGTTAAGGCTTGGCTGGGTGTTCAGGCTGCTGGCTGGTGGGCTTAGGTCTGCTTCATATCTGTGTGTGCTTGGACCCAAGTTGATAGGAACAGGACATAGGCCACCAGGACATGTTCTTCTCATGCCGAACACCAGAGCTCAGGAGCCAAGCTCAACCACACAAACACATTTTAAGACTTCTGCTCACATCATATTTGTTAGGGTTCCATTTGCCACAGCCATGGTCAGGTTCAACATCAGTGGGGCAGGGGGAGTACAGTTTGAGGAGGTTGGTGGGGTGGAGGGAAGGGAATGCTTCCTGAATGGTAATTTAAGGTATTTCAAGTAATAACTGTTTCCAGAAAATACATATTGTGTGGTCATATTTGATAAACATATTTTAGGGAAGAAAGTTTCAGATTTACTTACAGTAGGATTTGTTAAAGTCTCTGATACACTAATACACGTTATACTTCTCCAGGAGAAGGTTATACAACATTTCTCAGTCTCATTTAATTCTGTAATCTTTAATTTTTATTTATTTTTTTTGTTTATATAAATTTACGAGGTACAAGTACAATTTTGTTACATGTGTAGATTGCATAATGGTGAAGTCAGGGCTTTTAGAGTATTCATCACCCGAATACTGTGAACTGCACACATGAAGTAATTTTGGATATTCCACCCCTCCATACCCCTTCACAATTCCAAGTCTCCATTGTCTGTCATTCTCTCTGCTTCCATATGTATATATTTTTTAGTACCCATTTATGAATGAGGACATGTGGTATTTATCTTTCTGGGTCTGCCTTGTTTCACTTAAGATGACAACCTCCATTTCTATTTATGTTGCTGCAGAAGACATGATCTCATTCATGCTCATGGCTGAGTAGTCTTCCATTGTGTATATATGCCACATTTTCTTTATCCAGTAATCCACTGATAGACACTTGATTTGATTCCACATCTTTTCTATTGTGAATAGTGCTGTGATAAACATGAGTACAGGTATCTTTTTGATATCCTAATTTCTTTTCCCTTTTCCTCTGGGTAGATACCTAGTAGTGAGATTGCTGGATCTAATGGTAATTCTACTTTTAGGTATTTGAGCAATCTCTAAACAGTTTTCCATAGAGGCTGTACTAACTTATATTTCCATGAACAGTGTACAAGAGTTGCACTGTTCCATATCCTCACCAACATCTGTTATTTTTTGTCTTTTTATTAATACCCTTCTGACTGGTGTAAGATGATATCTTATTGTGGATCTAATTTGCATTTCTCTGATGATTGGTGATGTTGAGCATTTTTTCATCTGCCCATCGACCATGTGTATGTCTTCTTTTGAAATATGTCTATTTGTGTCCTTTGCTCACTTTTAAATATGATTATTTGGTTGTTGTTGTTGTTGTTGAGTTGTTTGAGTTCCTTATAAAGTCTAGATATTAATCCCCTGTTGGATGAATAGTTTGCAAATACTTTCTCCCATTCTGTAGGTTGTCTGTTCACACTGTTGGTTATTTCTTTTGCTGTGTGGAAGTTTTTTAGTTTAATTAAGGCCTATTTGCCTATTTTTGTTTTATTTGCCTGTGCTTTTGTGGTCTGAGTCATAAATTCTTTGCCTAGACAAATATTCAGAAGGACTTTCCCTAGGTTTTCTTCTAGCATTTTTATAGTTTTGGACATTACATTAAAATCTTTAATCCATCTTGAGTTGATTTTTGTATGTGGTGAGAGATCGGAGTCCATTTTCATTCTTCTGCGTAGGACAATTCAATTTTCCCAGCACCATTTATTGAAGAGTGTATGTTTTTCCTAATTATGTTTTTGTCAGCTTTGGCAAAGATGAGTTGGCTGTAAATATGTGGCTTTATTTCTGGGTTCTACATTCTGTTGCATTGGTTTATGTGTCTGTTTTTATAACAGTACCATGCTGTTTTGGTTACTGTAGCCTTGTAATATAATTTGAAGTCAGGTAACGTGGTGCCTCCAGCTTTGTTCTTCTTGCTTAGGATTTCTTTTGCTATGTGGGCTCTTTTGGGGTTCCATTTGAATTTAGGGTTATTTGTTCTAATTCTGTGAAAAATGATGTTGATATTTTGTTAGGAATTGCATTGAACCTGTAGATTGCTTTGGAATGTATGGTCATTTTAACAGTATTAATTCTTCTAATCCATAAGTATGAAATGTGTTTTCATTTGTGTCATCTACAATTTCTGAAGAGGTGTTTTGTAGTTTTCCTTGTGTAGAGATCTTTCACTTCCTTAGTTAAATTTATTTGTAGGTATTTTTCTGGTAGCAGTTTTAAATGGTTTTGCCTTCTTGATTTCATTCTTAGCTAGATCATTATTGGTGTAAAGAAACACTGCTGATTTTTGTTCATTGATTTTATATCCTGCAACTTTATTTTATCATTTATCAAATCTGTTTTTTCATGGAGTCTTTAGTTTTTAAAATAAAGACTAGTCTTTAGTCTTAATTTTAACTTTCATTTATCAAATCTGTTTTTTCATGGAGTCTTTAGTTTTTCCAGCTATAAGATCATGTCTTGAGTCAACAGGGATAATTTTACTTTCTGTTTTCCAATTTGGATGCCTTTCATTTCTCTCTTGGCTGATTGCTGTGGCCAAGACTTCCAGTACTATGTTGAATAGGAGTGGTGAAAGTGAGCATCTTGATCTTGCTCCAGTTCTTAGAGGAAATACTTCCAACTTTTCCCCATTCAGTATAATGTTGGCTGTGGGTTTGTTGTATATGGCTTTAATATTTTGAAGTATATTCCTTCTATGCCTAGTTTGTACGTGATGTATCACATTTATTGATTTGCATATGTTAAACCATCATTGCATGCTTAGTATAAAATCCACTTGATCGTGGTGTATTATCTTTGTGATGTGTTGTTGGATTCAGTTTGCTAGCATTATGTTGAGGATTTTTGGATCATTATTCATCAGTGATATTGGCCTGTAGTTTTTTTTGTTGTGTCCTTGTCTGGTTTTGATATCAGGGCAATGCTGGCTTCAGAGAATGAGTTTGGAAGTATTCCCTCCTCTTCAGTTATTTTTGAGCAGTTTGAGTAGGATTGGTATCAGTTCTTCTTTAAATGTTTGGTAGAATTCAGTGGTGAAACCACTGGGTCCTGGGCCTTTTTTTTTTTTTTTTTTTTTGGATAGGAGACTTTATGACAGCTTTGATCTCATTACTAATTGTTGATTTATTGAGGTTTTCTATTTTCTCATGGTTCAATCTCGGTGGGTTGTATGTGTCCAAGAATTTATCCATTTCTTCCAGGTTTTTCAATTTGTTGGCATATAGTTGTTCGTACTAGTCCTAGTAACTCTTTATACTTCTGTGGTCTCAGTTGTTATGTCTCTTTTCCATTTCTGATTTTATTTATTTTGAGTTTTCTTTTTTCTTTTCTTAGTCTAGTTTGTTGATTTTATCTTTTCAAAAGACCAACTTTTCATTTTGTTGATTTTCTGTATAGTTTTTTGGTCTCAATTTCATTTATTTCTGCTCTGATAATTATTATTTCTTTCTTTCTATTAATTTTGGATTTGATATGTTTTTTTCTAGTTCCTTGAGGCATATCATTAGGCTGTTTATTTAAATATTTTCTCTTTTTTGAAATAGATGTTTATTGCTATAAACTTTCCTCTTAGTACTTCCTTTGCTGTATCCCATAGATTTTGCTGTGTTGTGTTTCAATTTTAGTTTGTTTCAAGAAATTTTATAATTTCTTTCTCAATTTCTTTATTGACTCATTGGCCATTCAGGAGCATGTTGTTTAATTTCCATGTGTTTGTGGAGTTTCTGAGATTCTTCTTGTAATTGATTTCTAGTTTTATTTATTTGTGGTCAGAAAAGATACTTGATATGATTTCTACTTTTAAAAATTTGTTCAGACCTGTTTTGTGACCTAAGATATGGTCTATTCTGGAGAATGTTCTATGTGCTGATGAATTCTATAGCATTTGGGTGAAATGTTCCATAAATGCCAGTTAGGCCTATTAGGCCTAGTGTGTAGTTTAACTCTGATGTTCCTTTGTTGATTTTCTGTCTGGATGATCTATCCATAACTGAGAGAGGAGTGTTAAAGTCTCTTACTGTTATTGTATTTCAGTCTATCTCTTTCTTTAGATTTATTAATGTTTGCTTTATAGATGAGAGATTCGTATTGAGGGCATAGGTATTTAGAATTGTTACATCCTCATGCTGCATTGACCCCTTTATCATTATATAGTGACCTGCTTTGTCTCTTTTTACAGCCTTCGATTTGCAGTCTATTTTATTGGATATAAATAGAGCTACTCCTGCTCTTTTTTGGTTTCAAGTTGCATGGAATAACTTTTTCCAGCCCATCACTTTCAATCTATGTGCCATTATAGGTGAAGTGAGTTTCTTGTAGGCATGATATAGTTGAGATTTGTTTCTTTATCTGTTCAGCCACTCTATGCCTTTTCATTGGAAACTCGAGGTCATTTACATTCAGTACTATTATTCATAAGTAGGGACTTACTATTGCCATTTTGTCGCTTGTTTTCTGTTTATTTTGTATATCCCCTCTTCCTTTCTTACTATTTTTCTTTGTGGTTAAGTGATTTTCTCTAGGAGTATGTTCAAATTTATTGATATTTATTTTTATTAAATCTATTATAGGTTTTTGCATTGTGGTTATCAGGAGGCTTATAAAAACATCTTATAGATATAGCATGTTATTTTAAAGTGATGATAATTTAGATCACAAGGAAAAGAAAGAATAGAAACAAACAAAAATTATACCCTTTATCCTCATCTCCCCCATATTTTTACTTAGTTGTTTCAGTTTACATATTTCTATATAACCTATTTCTTAGCAAGTTGTTGTAGCTATTACTGTTCTTAATAGATTTATCTTCTGGGCTTCATAGTAGAGTTATGAGTGGATTGTGTATTACAATTACAGTATTAGAGTATTCTGGGTTTGTCCGTGTCCCTAATTTTAACAATGGATTCTAAACCTTCAGGGTGTTTTTTATTTTTTATTTATTTTTTGCATGCTAGTGTTTTGTTTTTTTTTCTTTTCAGATTGAAGAACTCCCTTTAACCTTTCTTCTAAGACAGATGTGGTTGTGGTGAATTCCCTCAGCTTTTGTTTGTCTAGAAAAGACGGTATCTGTCTTTCATATTTGAAGGATAACTTTGCTGACTAAAGTATTCTTGGATGACAGTTTTTTCTTTTAGCACTTTGAAAATGTGTTTCCACTCCCTCCTGGCCTGTATGGTTTCCTTTGAGAAGTCTGTTGCCAGATGAATTGACGCTCCTTATGGGTTATTTGTTTCTTTTCTCTTGCTGCTTTTTAAATCCTCTCTTTGTCCTTGACCTTTGAGAGTTTGATTATTATATGCCTTGGGGGCAGTCTTATTTAGGTTGAATCTGTTTGGTGTTCTCTGACCTTCCTGTACCTGGATATTTATATCTTTTTCAAGTTTTGGAAAGTTTTCTGTTATTATTTCTTTGAATACGATTCCTACCTCTTGCTCTTCCTCTACTTTCTCCTAAACACCAATAATCTTTACATTTGCTCTTTGAGGTAATTTTCTATATTTGCAGGTGATCTTTGTTCCTTTTTATTCTTTTTTTCTTTTTTCTCCTCTGACTATATTTTCAAATAGGCTGTCTTTAAGCTCACTGATTCTTTACTCTGCTTGATCCATTCTGCTATTGAGAGCCTATAGTGAAATTTTCAGTTCCACAGGTGTTTTTCTCAGTTCCAAGATTTCTCTTTGTTAAATTACTCTGATAAATTTCTGAATTGCTTTTCTGTGTTATCTTGAAGTTTTCTTAAAAATGCAGTTTTTAATTCTTGGTCAGGGAGCTCACATATCATCTCATTGGAGTCAGTTACTGTTTTCTAACTTTGTCCATGTTGGGAGATCATGGTTCCCTGTTTGCTATTGTTTCTTGTGGATGTATGTCAGTGTCTTTGCATTAAAGGATTCATTATTTATTGCAGTCTTCTCTGTCTGACTTGTTTTGGTTAAAAATTCTTTACTGCTAGGCCACTGCTTCCTTTTTGACTCTAAGTGGTACCTTAAGCCCAGGTTCTCCTTGGCTGTAGTAAAGACTGGAGTGCTGCCCTTTCCAAATGGGAGAGGTATCAAAGGGGATTTCTGGGTAGTGTGGGGATGGTAGCTAAGGGTTCATGCCCAGGGGACCTGTGGAATAAATCTCCAACATCATGGTGCTGCTGAACAGACACTCTGATTTGGAGTCTCCTTTGGCCAAATTCCAGAACAGAGTTTTCAGGGCTGGACTTAGTAGTCCTTCCTCCCTTCTTTGTCTCTAATGTCCTCAGGGATATTTCTCCCTTCAGCACTTGAAACGTTTTCTGTGGATCACGGCCGGAACAGTCTCCCGCCAGAGAACCCAAGATGATGGGGAAGCTTGTTGTCCACCTCAATCCCACTTTTTCCAGGGCAGAAACAGTGAGTTGGCAGTAAGTTTTCTGCAGGCTTGATGCCAGGCAGGATGGGGAGAGAGGCATCAAGGACATGGAAGTCCAATTTTCTTACCATCTGCTCTGAGTCTTTTCACTTCAGTGTGGCTCTGGGAACGGTCTCATCTTCATATTTGCATTCTGAAATATTGCTGGTGATCATCTCAGTGTTGTACATTTGTTTTCAGTTTTCTGCAGGTGAGAGTGAAGCCAGGTTGCTTCTATGCTACTATTTTGGAACCAAAAGTCTCCTTGTTTTTTCTGTCTTTTAATGTATAGAATTTTAACATATGTTGTGAATGCAGTCTGAGGAATTTGAGCAGTGGAGTCCAACAGCAATGCAGCATCCTCTGACACTCACTGATAGAAAGAAGCATCAAAGTCCTTCTCTGCAGAGGCCAGTGATGGCCTTGGGGGACATCCCCATGGTGTGACCATGCTGAAATTGACAAAGCCTTCTGCAGAGTGTCTTACCAGCCTGTGGGCTGTCCTGGGTACCACAACATTCCTCTCTGTGTCCCCTAATGTTGGAGCAAACAAAGAGCTGTCGTGCTGATTAGGCCGTTCTTGGTAGATAATGCTGAGAGTTCATAGCCAGTTTTCAGATGGGAAAATTTAAGAGATTATGTGCTTTGCCCTTTGGTCATTCAGAAAGAGTGGGACTTCAGAGAGAAACAGTCTTACACTGTAAGGGGAGCTGTACCCTTAAGGTGATGAGAAGCACGGAAAGTCCTCTGTGCACACAGACAGGCCTTTGTTTCAATTCTGGCTCCATATTTCCCTTCTTGGTGACCTCTCTGAGTCTCCTCTGTAAAATGAGCCTAAACATTCAGACCTCATTGTAGACCTCGTGGGCCCTTATGAAGATGACAGCAGATAATGCGTGTAAAACGCTGGGTCCTTAGTAGATGTCAGAGGTCTGTTTCCTTCCTTCTCCCGTTACCTTAAAATGTCCCGTTGGCTTTTCACCAGCTGCATTTTTGCTCCCAGGCCAGTCTCCCTCAGTGTTTGTTTTAACATCACCATGGAGATCTGAGTTTGATTTAAACAAGAATCACAGCAGATAGGGATCGAGAGAGAGGCCCTGACTATAAAGCTTTCGGGGTTACAGTCTGTTCAATAAATAATTCACTGTGAATCAATGGTTTGATGAGGTTAGGCTGAGAGGCCTTGACGTGCCTTTAAAATGTTCTGGGACAAGATCTGAGGTGACTGAGAAATAATGAGAATTTGAGGAAATTTCTCAGCATTCCTAGCCCCTGGCCCCAGCAGCCTCTTTTCTCCATCCTTTTTTTTTTTCTTTTTTGAGACAGTCTCACTCCGTCGCTAGGCCAGAGTGCAGTGGTGTGATCTCGACTCACTGCAACCTCTGCCTCCTGGGTTCAAGTGATTCTCCTGCCTCAGCCTCCCGAGTAGCTGGGACTACAGGCATGCGTCACCACGCCCAGCTAATTTTTGTATTTTTAGTAGAGACAGGGTTTCACCATGTTGGCCAGGATGGTCTCTGTCTCTTGATCTCGTGATCCACCCACCTTGGCCTCCCAAAGTGCTGGGATTGTAGGCGTGAGCCACTGTGCCCAGCCTCTTCTTTCCATCTTGACTTTAATACCTGCCCTCCCTTGGGTCCTGGCTCCAAGGACCCCTCTGTCACTGCTTCTAGCTTCTCTACCTACTGACTTTCCTTCTTTTTCTCTTTCCTCTCTTTCCTTCTGCTTTCTTCCTTCTCTTGCTTCCTCTTCCCATGTATCCATCCACCTATCTGATCAACCATCAACGCTTTCTTCCTTCCTCTCATTCCTCTATCTTCTCTCCTCATTTCTATCCACCCTTCCCACCTTTGTTCATCTCTCCCCCCTTCTCATTCTTCCATCCATCTGCTGTCCATCCCCCATCCATCATTTACCCATCCATCATCTTAACCATTCACCCATCATCCACCTCTCCATCCACCTACCTGCCTTTCCTCCCTCCATCCATTTAGGCTCCGGGGTGGAGTGAGCTATGATAACTGATATCTAAGACTCAGAGTTTAGTAGGGGGTACAGACAAGGAACCAATCCATGACAGTGGCATGTAATCTATTGTACAACAGGGCTGAAAGAACCAAGGAAGCCTCAGACACCCCTACTCCATTGGAGCAGAGGAAGTGGTAGTCAGGGAAGACTTCCTGGAAGAAGATTCGCCCTGGTCCCCAGACACTACAGCCTCCCTTCTCTTAAAGCTGCCCTCCGTATATAGTGCTTTCAACACTGCTACAGCCACAATGGCTCTTTGTGTCTGCTCCTGGCCCAGCACACCCCTACCATCCCTAGCACATATCCTGCCAAGGTCTATCAAGTCTGTGTAGCAGATGCCAGCCATCCTTCTGTAATCCTAGGCTGCATGACAGAAGTGCAGCTGCTGGCCCAGGAGGTGGTAGGGACACTCTGCCCGCTCTGTACTCTGGCTGGGCCTGAGTCCCAGCTTCTGCTGTAGGAGCTGCCCCGAGTGTGTCGCGGCCCATTGGGGTTCACCCTGGCATTGTGTGCCACCCGCGTGTCACTCTCCTTTCCTCCTCTCCATCCTGCTCACTCGGCCTTGCTCCTGCAGGCCGATGGCCACCCCCTGGTGCTAGTTCTCAGGGAAAAAGCAAACTGGGACAGAAAGGGGTCTCAGCTTCTTCTGAGTGAGGCTGGCAGCTTCTGCCCCAGCCAGAGCGTTTGTTCTGAATTTAGCTTTCTGACAGTGTGTGCATGGGGGTCTGGCTTCTCTCCCTGGCTGGGTGACAGCCCTGCCCATCCAGATGACCCCGTGCATTCTGAGCTCACAGCCGGCTTCCCAGCCCGTAGGATTGTCTCAGATGCTTTTTTTCAGAACTGGAGGACAGATGCTCAGTGGGGAGGGGGAGCCTGAAATGTAGGGTGATGATTTGATTCTGCACCTGTGCTCAGCCGAGAATCCTCTCTCAGGGTTGGTCTTCCCAGCTCTTGAGGATTCTCCCTCCAGAGTTTTCCCATCAGCCCCTCCCCACCCCCGGGGCGAGGGCCCTCCCTGCAGGTCTTGCTCCTCCTGCTGGGTCTCCCCAAGCACGCTTGCTGCTTCACCTGTCCCCCTGGGCTCAGCTGTCCTTTCTCCATGGGAGCCCTTTTGGATCCCTCCTCCCACCCGGGCTTTGTCTTGCCCCACCCCTGGGCTCTCCCAGGGCCTCTGCCACAGTCCCCATCCTGTCCCCGCCATGGCAGGCACCTCCATGTCTCTAGGGTCTGGGTTTTTGTGTTCTCTGCACCTGGCAGAAGCTCCGGAACCGCCATGAGCCCGGGGGCTTTCAGAGTGGAATCCGCATCCACGAGGCATTGTGCGTAAATTTCAGTGATAACCTCCTCCCATTTCCTCAAACCAAGGTACTGGGTAATGCTAGTAGCCTTCTTAAAGTTAAAGATTGTTAATATGGGCAGTGCCAAATTCCTCTCCAGAAAAATTCTCCTGCAAAAAGTACCACATC
Organism: Macaca fascicularis; assembly: GCF_037993035.2. Classification (NCBI taxonomy): domain Eukaryota; kingdom Metazoa; phylum Chordata; class Mammalia; order Primates; family Cercopithecidae; genus Macaca; species Macaca fascicularis. Next base: position 5,672,540 of record NC_088379.1, on the reverse strand, counting down.
TTCAAATATTCTAATTATAATTTGCCATCATCATAAATACGGCATGAAAACAATTCCCTGTGTTAACCCCACTTCATGAGATTCAAACTATTCATATTTGAGATGAATAGTCTCACTAGTCTTAAGATGCAAATATATAAGTGATTTATACATTTTGAATTCCAATTGAATTATGTATTAAACATTTTCTTATGATCCTCCATATTTTCACAACTGCTTTTTTTTTTTTTTTTTCTGAGACAGAGTCTCGTTGTATTGCCCAGGCTGGAGTTCAGTGGTGTGATCTTGGCTCACTGCAACCTTCGCCTTCTAGGTTCAAGTGATTCCCCTGTCTCAGCCTCCCAAGTAGCTGGAACTATATGCGCCCACCACCATGCCTGGCTAATTTTTGTATTTTTAGTGGAGATGGGGTTTCGCCATATTGGCCAGGCTGGTCTCAAACTCCTGGCCTCAGGTAATCTGCCTGCCTCAGCCTCCCAAAGTGCTGGGATTACAGGTGTGAGCCACTGCACCTGACCCACAACTGCTGTTTTTTAATGGGTGTATAATGTACTCTCATCTGAAGGAGGTATTGTTTACTTAACCAAGTCCTCGTTTTTAGACCTCTGAGTCATTTCTGATATTCACTAACGCCGAGATGTAAAGGGAGCTGTGGTGAGTGTCCTTGTACATACACTGGCCCACGTCTCTATGTTCTTAGGGTAAGTTCTTCTGTGTGCCCTTTTCCTCCTGCATATCGGATTGCAGGGTGCTGGGATTGCAGCATGGCTTTGGGTGTGTGGAAGGCCTGTCTCTGAGGCTGTTGCTGATGTTACTGGAGGATGTAGAGACTAAAGGGCCATTTAGGGAAGAGGTAGTAAGTACATGTGAGATCGGCCTCCTTTCCTCGTGTGAATACGTCTCCAGCTAAAGGAAAGCTGGACAAGGCAAGACAAGGATATGCTTGCTGTTCTATAAATCCCATTAACGGATGCAGGCACTGCTTTGGGCATCAACAATTCAGACTGCACAGAACACTGGGGCCAGCTAACCAGGATCCTGCCAACCAGCAGGAGAACAGAGGACCCTGGGTGGTAGCCCACGGTTGCACATGGCAAGGCCTGGCTGCACTCAGGTGGCATGGAGTCCCATCCTACTCCTGGGCATGCTGGGATAGGTTCCCCTAGGAGGGATTTTGGAAGTAGCTTCTGAGGGATGAATAGAAGTTTTCCAGGCAGAGAAGGGCAAGTGGAACAGAGAAAGACAGTCTAGGCAGCGGGAGCAGTGGGGCAATGGCTTGGAGGCTGGGAACTGTCAGGGTTTTGGGGCATGCCCTGGTAAGTGCATAGGCTGGTGGCCAGGATGTCCTGTTTTCCAGTCTGCCATAAAAATGACCACAGATGTAGGACCTGAAGCAACACAGGTGTGTCGTCTTACAGCTCTGGATGCCACAAGCCCAACCAGGTCTCACTGGGCTCCAGCCAAGATGTGGACCAGGTCATTTCTCTCCCAGAGCTCTAGGAAAGAATCCATTCTCTTGCCTTTTCCAGCTTCTAGAGTTGGAATGCAGAGGCTGCCTGCTGTCCTTGGCTCAGGCCTTCCCTCCCAAGCCAGCAGCGTCACCTCCCTCTGACCCTTTTTTTTGTTGTCCCACATTGTTCTCTGACCACAGCCAGAAAAGGACCCCTGGGGTGACTCCCTTTTAAGGACCCCCTTTTAAGGACCCCTGGGCTGACACTGGGCCCACCTGGATAATCTAGGATGATTTCCCATTTCTAGGTCCTTAATCAGACCTACAAAGTCCCGTTGGCCAGGAAAGGTAATATGCTCATGCTCTGAGCATTAGGATGTGGCCCTGTTTTGGGGGAATTTCTTCTGTTGAGCGCACAGGCATGAAGGCACCTAGAATGGTGGCCAGAAGTTGTCAGTTGAAGGCCTGGCTGGGGCACCAAGATTGAACACAAGATGTGAAGAATCGTTTCTCGATAACCTAATTTTGTAAACATTCTTGAGCATCCCCTCTGTGCTAGGCACTTTGCCAGGTCTTAGGATTGACCCACCTCGACAATGAGGAAGGGATGGATAGGGGCCCAACATCCATTGTTGAGAGCCCTGCAGAAGGGGGCAATTGGGCACTTCAGAGATGATGTCTGAACGGGGCTTTGAAGGATGGATAGGAATTTTCAGGCAGACAAGGGAAACATGATGTGAAGAAACACAGAGGCATGAAGCAGCCTGGTGTGGAGGGACCCTAGGGAGTTTAGAGCGGCTAAAACGTGAGGTGGGAGGAGGGTGGCGGGAGAGTGCACTGGTGATCTAGCCAGGGTTGGATTAAGGAGGCCTCGTGTGCTGGCCAGAGGGGCCTGGACTCTATTCTGTAGGTGATGAGGAGTTAGGCCTGGGATTTCAGTAAGTTAGGCTTGTGGACCGGAGCACACATTTGGCTGCAGCATTTGGAGGGGACAGGGAGGAGGAAATTGCAGGGTTTAGGGAGACTCTTCTTCAGCCAGTGGGCAAAGGAGGCGTGGTATTCGATAGGGTACTGGGCCCACTGAGCTCCCCCTCCTCGCCCTCCAGGACACAGTTGAGTGCAAAGTCCTAGCACGTGTGTTCCTGGAGGGGCTGAGTCAGGGGCAGGACTCAGGACTTTGCGTTCCCCCACTCTCACTGGTATCCTGAGTGCACTACATACACACACTAATGCACACTCACGCAGACACACATGCTTCCTCCTCCATACTGACACGCACACGCCTAGACTTGTGCATGCACATGCACACACACACATGCAGACACACACTCACACTTGGGTGCACACACAGAGACACGCATGTGGACAGTCACACACAAGCACACACATGCATGCACACACACTCATACTTGTACACACAGACACACATGCATGCACACACACACTTGTGCACACACTCAGACACACACATGCATGCACACATACTCATACTTGCATACACACAGACACATGCACACACATGCATGCACACACACACTTGTGCAGACACACTGACACATTCAACACACGCACACATACTCTCACACACACACACCCACACACCCACACACCCATGCCTTTGCCTGTGGTCTGCAGAAGAGCAGAACTGGGTCTCCTGCTCTTTGCATTAAAGTCACACTCTGCCCTGAAGATGTGCTGCATTTTAATGAAACCCCCCACCCCTCCCCCTACCGCAGGGTGGGAAACACGAGAAAACTGTCTTTGTTTTCTGTTATGTAGTAAACCTTGCTTGAGCGAGCACTGAAGGATGGAGCCATAAACCTGTTTACAGGGCAAGCAGCATCTGGGGATGGTGCCGGTGGCCGAGTGGCATGGAGGGCGAGCTAGACTTTTCGAGGTATGATGCTCTTTTTATAAGGGTCCTTGTGGAGTGGCTAAGAGATGGCAGCGCCAGGAAGCCCAAGTCCTGCCTTTCTTGGAGCCCTGCTTTTCCTGTCCACAAAATGGGAGCTGGCAGGATTGCATGGGCCACTCTGGATGGAGTTTGCTTAGCACAGGGGCTAACACAGGCAGCAATTTTTATTATGCTACGGATGTTAGTTTGGGGGTAAAAGCGAGTGTTTGTCTGAGTTTGGGAGAAGCATGGGCACCCTAATTCTGGAAGTCCCAGCTCTGCCATTTATGAGTGACCTTGGGCAAGTCCTTTGCTGTTTCTAATCCTGTTCTCCCACCTTTAAAATGGGTCTGCTGAGATGGGGCAAAGGTGTTTTGTGAGGTCTTCAGTGACTGTGGGACCTGCTCTTCCTGGAACATGGCCCTTGGCCCCTATCACTACCCCTGACCCTGCTGGGCCTCGGCTTGCCCAGGCGTGCACTCTGTGGTCCCTGCATCAGGCCTCTCCCACCTCTCCCATCTGCAGAAGATGCAGAGAGCTGAGTCGCCCTTTTCAATTCAATGGGGAGTGAGAGGAGGAGGCCCCTGAGCCAGCCCCAGTAGGAATGGGGCAGCGAAGGCTCCCAGGGCACGTGAAGGGTGAGGGGGAGCAGCCCCACCAAGGGGAAAAAGTTTTCAGTTGATGCCACAGGAAAACATAAGAGTGAGCCAGCAGAAGGCTAGAGGGGCCCTGGGGGCAGTGGAGCTTCATGGCTGGTGTTGTCTGGCTCATCAGATGTTTATGAAGCGCTTACCAGGCACTCGGCCTGTGTCAGGTGCCATCAGCCAGAGGCTCTTACCAGTTATGCTGTCACTTCTTCCTCCTCCTCCTCCTCACCCCACCCACCTTCCCTTCCTCCTTGCCTTTTTTCTGAGTTTTTCTGAGCACTCAGCACATTCCGGGTGTACCCTAGACTCTGGAGATTCAATGTTGAAGGAGGCAGGCACAGCCTCTGTCCCCATGGGGCTCACGTCCTAGCAGGGAGGCAGACAAGTCACCGGGTGATGTCCATTCAGTGACGTGAGCTGTCCTGTAGGGAGGAAGTGCTGTGGAAGTGCACGGGACGCGGCAGCAATGCAGCCCCAGGGGTCAGGCTGGCTGGCCTGGGGGAAGCGCTCTCCCGCCGAGACTTCAGGACGAACCTAAGTCAGCCAACAGTTAGAGGGAGTATTTCGGAGCAGACCACCCACGCAAAGTCTGAGAAACTGACAGTGGATAGGACATTAAGTGCAAGGTGGAGTTGGCGGGGCGCAGGACTGTGGGGGTCACAGAGGTCATTGTCTGCACTCCACGAGGACCCTTATAAAAATAGAGTCATGTCCCAAAAAGTCTAGTTCAGAAATTAGAGGCGCCAGAAGCTGTGCCCTTTGCAGGATGAACCATTGGAGGTGCAGTGATGGTGATGTATCAGTTAGCTTTTGCTGCATAACAAATGGCCCCCCCCAGATTTGTGGTTTAAAACAACAGCCATTCATTGAGCTTATGATTCTGTGAATGGGCAATGTGGGCTGGGCTCAGCTGGCTGGATCTTCTGTTATTGACTGGGCTCCATCGTGCATCTGTAGTCAGCAGCCAGTTATCTTGGTAGCTCTGTTTCTGAGGCTTGTCTGGCCTTTGCTTGGGGCAATGGGGAAGACTGGGACACATGACTCTTATCCTTCAGCAGATTAGCCTGGGCTTATACACAGGGCACTTGGGCAGAGGTTCAAGAAAGAACGGCAGCACATAGGTCTCAAGGCATGGACTTGGAAGTCATGTAAGATCACTTCTGCAAATTTAATTGACCAAAACAAATCACAAAGATTGACCTTTATTCAAAAAGTGGGGAAATAACTCCACTTATTAAAGGAAGGACCATTGCCAGTGAGTATGGATACACAGAGGGGATGAATTGCAGCCATTTTTTTCAACAGAGGTATTTGGTCTGGGGAAGAGAAGGTATGAGGTTAGTTCCCAACTGCTGAGTGCTTTCTGGGGTTCAGGAGACAGGCAGTGCCATGGGGTCCTGAGGGCAAAGCTAGGATCCAGGACTGCATCTAGAGAAGACCTTTCTACTGGGTGGAGGTCTCTCATGGGGTCTGGCTGGCCTTGGACACTGGAGGAACCAGGAAAGGCTGTGTGAGCCTTGGTGAGAGACACATGGCCGGAACTCAGGTAATAGAGAAAGGGTGGCCTCTGAGGTTGTGGCAATGGACCCCATATTGAATGGACCACATTCTCTGGTTGACTTTGCCCAATTCATGGGTTTTGATTTAAGCCTTTGCAGTCAGTGCTCCAGGAGTCCAATCCTCCGCCTATTTGCAAAGCTTTGTAATAAAGAGCCCATAATCTCTGGAGACATGGATTTCTTCCTGTGGAAGCTCATCAGTTTCTCAATTTTCCTCTGTAAACACTGGCGTTTTGAGTCAGCCTTCTTCCAGGGTGAGCTGGTGTCATCTGAACTGGAGATTGGCAAGCCCATCTCAGACAAAGAGGCCTCCCTGCACTGGTCCAGGGACTTGGCTGAGACACGCTGGGTCTGCAGGAAAGTGTAGCCAGAAGCCAGATCTCTGGATCTAAGAGGCAGCAAGCTTTGTCAGGGTGGACTTGCTGCGATAGCAAACAGCCCCAGTGATTCAGTGGCTTCCTAGGATGAAGTTTCTCACTTGGGCAGTGTTTCAATGTGGGTATTCCTAGCCAGGTGCTTCCTGGGCAGCTCTCCTCTGAGCAGTGTGATGCAGGAGCTCAGATTCCTTCCATCCTGTAACTCTACACACTCTTCTCCCGCTAACCAGGACCTGAGAGTCCTCCAGTCTAGCAGGCAGGGGAGACGAGAGCATGGATTATACACAGAGGACTTCCAGCCGTACTCTATTGGCCAGATCTCAGCCACTGGGCTGCTCCCATCTGCAAGGGAGGTTGGGAAATGTCGTCCACTGTGTGCCTGGGGGTCAAAGGTTTGGCTTGTGAACGCCCAGCTGGCTCCAGTAGAAAATGGCCGCAGCAACACCACTTTGGAGTCAGCAGACCTGAGTGCCAAGCGGGCTCTCCCATCTCCCATCTGGGGCTCTCTGGGCCCCAGAGTCCGCATCTGTAAAATGGGCACGGTGATATTCCCCACCTTGCAGGTTCGTGGGAGCCTTGGATGAGATCAAGCAGTGGAAGCACCAAGCCATATCCTGGCTGGGCACAGGCCCTGGGAGAGCTCACTGAGACTCCGAGAGTGTCCAGGGCTCAGGTCCAGTTGGCACAGCAGGCCAGAAGACTTGTGGGGGCACTGAAGAGGTTCTGGAAGCTTCTTTCATACCCAGCTGGAGGCAGACCTCATGGGACGCAGGAAGACAGGGGGTCCGGTGTGGCCACGGAAGGGGGTTTGGTGTCACTGGAGGGGCTGCACACCTTACCTGCTTGTCCTCTTTCCTGACCCCACTGAGCCCATTGCCTCCTCTGAGCCCCGGGCCCCATCTTGCAAGCTAGGGCAGTGGCAGTCACATCCCTGGGGAGGACTCTGGGATTCAGGACCCATGTGGTCCTGAGACCGCTTCTCAGACCTTATCCACCATGCCCCACCAGCCAGCCCCCCTGCCACCATCACAAGCTGGAGCCCACACAGCATGCATGATGCCACTCAAAGATCAAGTAGGTTCTCGGCTTGATGCAGAGCCTCCTGCTTGCCTTCTTCACCCACCTGTCTCCTCTGCCTGCTGTTGCAGGGGACAGCAGGGTGCCCAGTGCCCCACTCAGCATGTGCAGATATTTGCCATCACCGTGTTTGGTTCTGTTCTCCTCCTTGGAGATGGAGCCCCAGGCCTGGTTCCCAGTTCTCTCTTAGGTGCTCAGGGACCCTAGGGCTGTTTCGCTCCATCCCTTGCCCACACAGTGTTTGCGTTTAAACTTCTGCTTGGGTCTCCAGCACAAGCTGTTGGCGAAGGCCCAGGAAAGGCACTGGGCTCTACATTGAGTCAGAGGGGACACCCCACCTGGGTCATCTGGTGCACCATGCCATGCGTTTCCCATAAGAGTCCCTGTTCCCACAGTTTCTCCCTTGTCTCCTGTCTGCTCTAGAGAGAGTGCATGAGAGATGGCTAAGAACACAGGCTTGTGAACCTGAGAGATCTGAGTTCCAGTCCTGGCTCTGCCTGTTGTTTACTGTGTGGCCTTGAAGTGACTTTTCCCCTCTGAGCCTGGTTTACTCCATCTGTGATAACAGGGTTGCCTGGGCTGCTTGGTCCTTCGGTAATGGATGTAAAACACAGAGCCCAGGCCTGGCTTCTAGCCAGCACCAGGGAATATTCGCCATCGTGGTTCATGGTCATTCTTTAGCAGCACTGTACTTCTTGACAATGGGAATGTGGAGGGTAAGGTTCTTGCGCCCGCACCCCCGTAACTCCCTTTGTGCGTCTCCAAAGCCAAAGCCTGGACTCCCTCTCCAGCAGCCCTGGGTACAGTGAGTGACTGTGCACAGGCCCGGCCCTGGGGTCTGGAGCCTCCGTTGGCTCTGTGAGACGGCCACTGCGGCCCCTCTCTGGTCTCCCTGCCTCTGCTTGGGCCTCCTCCAGTCTGGAGGGCTCCTGTCACTGAGGCCTCCTGCCTGCCACCTTGCAAATGAAATCCAGTGGGCTTGTAGGAGAGGGAGAGCAGTGGCTCGGTGGGGCTTGCAGGAGAGGCAGGGCAGTGGCTGGGGCAGGGCTGGGCATCATGCACCCTCCCCCATGGTCGACCTTGAGGCGCTTACTTCCCTTGCCGACCCCCAACTCCTCATTTGTGAACTGAAGTGGGAGGGGTTGGACCAAACCAGTGCATTCCAGCCTGGTCGGTGCCCCCTTTGCTACTTTTCCTCCATGAGCCCTGCATTTTGGAAAACCAAGTCCACCACCTTGTACGGGTTAATCATCACCCACCTAACGTGGTCAGACACACCGCCTGGGTTCAGCATGTCAGAACCTGAGTCTCTGTCACTATCCATCCTCTGACCTTCTCCTGTCACCGCCCTTTTGAGTGGGCCACCTGGGCTGCTTTGTCTCAGAGCCCAGCTCAGTCTCCTCGGGCCATGCCCTTCTCTGGGACAAGGGGCGCCCAGGCTGGGGGAGTGTGCTCCCCAGAGCCTGCAGCCTCCTCTAGGTCCTGGATGCCCTGCCTGCTTCTACAGCCTGGGCAGACCCCTCCCCCGGCCTTCCTTTTCATGGACACTGCCCATGGGCCCACGATGGCTGCCTAGGGAGGGAGGTGTGTGGACCGGGCTGGCATGTAAGGGCTGGGGTCCACACTCAAGTCTGAGGCCCCCTGCAGTGAAGGTCAGAGCTGGGGGCAGAGATGGGATGGCCCCAGGCCCCCTCAGTGCTCCTGCCCTAATCCCCTTATGTGTGAGTACTGGGCCAGGTCGCTATCCAGGCCATCTCTCAGACCCACACACTCCTTAGTGTCTCCCTCATCTTATCCATCTGCAATTCTTCCAGGATGTCCCGGAACAGGGACCTCCTCTCCCATCCTGTGGCACCGCCGTCTCTCCCCTGGATGCCACAAGCCAGGTCTCCCTGCGCCTGCCCTTGACCCTGAGAGTCCATTCCAACACCAAAGTGAACTTTCAGAGAGCACAGAGGCCTCGTCACTGCCTGCTGATAACGAACCCAGGGCTTCTCAGCACACCCGGAGGTCCATGCAGCCCCCAGGGCACCCCGCAGGGATCCGCAGACCATGGCCCCCCTCCATGGCCGGTTCTCTAATGGCCCTAGTATGTACTGGCCCCAGCACCTGCCATTCCTCCCCCACCCCCGCCCTCTCTCCACTTCCCAGCCTTCACCCAGCTCATCCCTCCCGGGGAACTGCTCCTGATCTGCTGGCTCTGATTCCTCAGATGCCAGCTGAAGGCCACCTCCTCTGAGCCACTCCCCTCACCCATCCAGTCTAGGGTGCCCTCCCCGTTGGAGGCTCTGGCTCCGTGCTGTTTTCTCTTCCTCGCACTGATCATAACCGCCCAGGACTTAAATGCATTATTGATGATGATACTATTTTAATGCAGTTTCCTGTTAGAACATGATGATTGTTATTATTTCTTTATCTGTGGCCTGTGTGTCTGCTCCAGTAGGTGACAGGCTCGGAGCAGCATCCCTGGCTGTGTGGTTCGCTGTTGGATTCCGGTGCCTAGAGCCCTCCCATGGAGCGGAAAGCAGGGGCCGGAGGTTTGTGCTTTTTAGAGACAGGGTCTCACTCTGTCGCCCAGGCTGGAGTGCGGTGATGCTTATAACTCATTGGAGGCTCAAACTCCTGGCCCCAGGCAGTGCTCCCATCCCAGCCTCTCTAAGTGCTGGTGTTACAGGTGTGCACCACCACGCCCAGCTGAGACTGGACATTTCATTTGGCCTGAGATGCTGGCCTACGATCACTTTTTGGGGGACAGGTCAGTTTCGTGCCTGGGACCAGCACTGCCCTGGCCTAGCACCTGGCGTGAGTTGGTGCTCAGGGAGACCCAGGCTGCCCCGTGGTGATCTCTGGGGTGGATGACTTTCTTTGGCTTGTTTCTTTAGAAACAGTGGTGTGCTGGTGAATGTCGAACAACCAGCACTCCGGGAAAAACAAACAATCAAACAAACAAACAAAAAAGAAAACAGCAGCACTGATTTATAAGGTTGGCCAGTTTTCGTGGTGTAAGTTCTCCCCCCACGGCGGCCAGCGTCAAGCTGCCAAAGTGACACCATCACATGTGGCGTTGGGAAGAGGCATGCTCCTCTCTCCTCAGCAAGGGCCCCGGCATGCAGTGGCTTAGGAGGATGGCAGGGCGCTCTGTGTCCTGGCATCCGTGGGTCTGTGCACGGCTGGGAGATGTTGCTTGCCAGTGGAGAGTGGGATGTTGCCAGCTTTTCCCAGGACCTTGGGCCCTGGCCTATCACCCTGGGTCTCACATTGTTCCTGGCCATGTGTGAGGAGCGGGTGGTGGGACAGAGCTGCAGGCTTGACCCAGCGTGGGGGCTCTGCCATCGTTAGCTGTGTGACTCCGGGCAAGCTCTAAGCCCCCTCTGAGCCTCTGTTTCCTCGTCTGAAGGGTAGGGTGGGGTGGTCATTGTAGATCCTTCAGGAAACCCCATGATGGCAGGCAGTGGTGGGCAGGAAGGACTGGCAAACTGTCTCCAGCCTGGGCTTTCTGGGCCTGAGCTCTGTGTGACCGTGGAAACATCCCATTGTCCCTCTGGCGTCACTGCCTCTGTCCACCCAGTGTGGACACCGTGTCCGGCCCCTTGGCTATAAAATCCGGGTCCACACAGCCCTCTGAATTGGGGGAGGAAATGGAGGCTTGGAAAGATCTAGAGGCTGTCCCAAGTCACCCAGTGTGTGGGTAGCAGAGCCCCCCTCTTTGCCGCTCCTCACCTCCTCATGGCGGCAGGACCACCCCCTTCTGCTAACGTGATGTGTGATCCCCGCCCTCCACAGGGCTCACAGCAGCTCCCCAGCCCAGAGACCCTGTGCTGGGGCTCTCAGCAGGACGGAGCAGGGAGGGTGTGCGGGCAGCGTGGTGGGCGTTCTGCATGGGAGACCTCCTTAAGCCCTCCCTGCCATGCCTTCAGCACACACGGACCCCCACATGCCCAAGGAAGGCTGCCCAGTGCGTGCATGTTGGGACCTGCCCTAAAATCGAGGCTTGAGGGACGCTGGACCCACACAGGGCCCGGCACCACCTCCCGAGGGGCAGGCACTCTGCTCCCAGGACACTGGCGTGGGTGCTGTGTCCCAGAGGGCTGCGGGGTCAGCAGAAAGGCAGAATGGATCCCCGGCCTTCTGTGACCTTGCCCCATCTGTGGGCCCAGCTCAGGAACACAAGATGTTGGTGCAGTTCCGGGAGGTGCCGGATTCCACAGGCTGCAGGGGCACCTCCTCCCTCCTGCTCTCTCCAGCCTCTCACGACCCAGAGCCTCAGATCCTCCCACACCAGAATCCGCTAGGAACAGCACACCACGCAGGGGACTCCATCTTCGGTTTTGCTGAATGCCCCAAATCCCTGACCCTTGATCGCTGTGGGGTGACCCCGGGCTCCGGAGACCCCAGGACTGGCCTGTGTGGCCTTCGGCAAGCACCTGCTGTCTGTCTCCACAGCCACAGCCTGGGCAAGAGACGTCCCCTTGAGATGAGATGACCCCAATAAACGGCCTTTGCCTGTGGAAGGCGCCTTCGCTTCTGCTGTCCTGGTTTCGGTTTCCCGCATGTCCTGGGAATGTCAGTCTGAGAAACTGGTTTGGGAGTGGAGACAGTTTCACTGGGAGTGGAGTCCCCTTCATTTTGCAGTTACTCCCACCGTCCTAAATAAATGATACCTAACCCCTCCCGGTTTAGGAACCTGACACCTGAGCGGCTCTGCTCCCTTTCTGGGTCTCACAAAGAAACGTCAGAGGCTTCTGAGCCATCAAATGGTTGTCAGGAGGCCCAGGCGCCAAATCATACTCATTTTACAGCAGGAAATTCAAGGCCTGCAGAGGGCCCAGCTGAGTCTTCCGGTGGGTTTGGTTTGGCCCAGCCCGCAGTGGACCAAGCTGTCAGCATTTAGCAATTGCGAGTTCTCACATGAGCAGCCTGGGGTCCCCACCTCGCTGGAGAAACGAGGAAGGGGCGGCAGCAGGCCAGCATTCTCGTGGGGCCTTGACGTCCCCCTGAGGCAGGGACGGCCCACCGGATGGGGCCTAGGCTCTGCCTCATCCACACTTCCGGGCCCTGGGACTCTTTGAGCCTGTGCCCCAATCTAGTCCAGCCTCTTCTGGTTACAGAAGGGAAACTGAGGCACAAAGGCATGATGATCCAGTCCTGGGGAGTTAGACCCGGAGCACGGGTCTTGGGAGGGCCAGCCCCTGGGTCTTCTCCCCTGGGGTGCAGGAGGTGTGGAAGGTATTGTGGTTTTCATTCTCCATGCTTGCTGTTCATCAGCGTATGTCCTCCAGAAACAGATGTACTCACAAGGCTGCCCTGTGGCTGTAGACCCAGAGGAGAAGGTGGGGAAGGCGGGAGTTGCGGGCCAGGGCCTGTGTTTTACCTGGGGCGGGGAAAGCCCTGGGTCTGCTGTTCCTGAGACATTTTTTCCCAACCTCAATGAGTGGTCCATCGGATCCCGGGGCTGGTAGCTGTGAGCCAGGGGAGGCCCAGGGCGGCTTTGCTGGCTTTGCAGGCCAGGGAGACCATGCAGCTCTTGAAGAGGCCTTCCCAGCACACACTGCCCTGCTGAGGGTGGCTCCTGGGGGCCCATTCCTAAGAACCATATTGCAAAGTGTCGTAGGCCAGGTGTGGCTCACACTTGTAATCCCAATACTTCGGGAGGCTGAAGCAGGAGGGTTGGTTGAAGCCAGGAATTTGAGAGCAGCCTGAGCTGGACCCTCCAGCATTCTTCCTCGCTAGGAAGCTCAGGGAGGGTTGGTGTCATCAGCTAACCCTCTATGGGAATAGCATGTGTACTGGGTGTCTTGTATGTGCCGGGCCCTGGGGTGTCCTCAGTGTGGTCACCTCATTTCCTCCCTGGACACACCCACAAGAGAGGGGACCTTTACCATCTGTGTGTCCTTATGGGATGCCTGAGGCTGTGGGTCGGTCAGTGGCTTTCCCAGGGTCATACAGGTAGCGAATGGCGAGGCGAGGCCCTCCCACCCTGGCGGTGAAGCCCGTGCTTCTCTGTGTTACTGTCTGGCCTCCCAGAATCCACATCTGCTCCGGCAATGCCCAGTTGTGCCGAGTGGGACCTGCACCCGGATAACAGTGGGGGACGTGTTTGGAGCAATGGGGCCCTGGGACAGACCTCCTGGGGGCAGCCATGGAGGCTGGGCCCCTCCCTCCAAGGAAGGGGTCAGTGGTGAAGGGCGCAGGGGAAGTGCGCTGCTTCCATCCAGCACTTGCCTGCCCTCAGCCACCGCCTGCCGGGGCGACAGCCTGGATCTGGAGAGTTTAGATGTGCTGGGGAGAATCCTGGCGCAGCTGGAGCGCCAAGGCAGCATTAATGGCAGCATATCTACTGCGGGTGCATGGAGGGTGATCTAGGGGGCCTCTCGGTAGGAGAAAAGCAAAGTCTTGTGTGGCTGGACTCGGACTCTTGGGGGGCTTTGAGTCACTGAACGTGGCTGTTTTTACCCCATCCCTTTATTTGGAGCCAGACCCTAAATGTGATCTAAGCATGGGCCTGGGGCCTCGGGCAAGAGCTCCGTCCCTCCCTGGGCTGCAGAGGTTTGGAAAGAGAGGGGGGCCTCCTGTCCCCGACTTCACTCCTGAGCTTCAGCAGTGGGAGGATGGGCCAGAGCGCCTGACGGTGACGGGACGAGACAGTGTCGGGGCCGAGGAGCTGGGGTGCGCCTGGGACTCGGAGCGTGCCTCCTCCTGCCTGTGGCGGCTGACCATCTGTGTGAGTGCGTTCTTGGGTTGCTATAAGGAAATGCCCGAGTCTGGGTTTCACTGGTTATGCAGGACACCCCAGGAGGTGGGGAGTTGGGGTCTGCCTCATGTGAGCCTCGGGAAGCTTCTAGTCATGGCGGAAGGTAATGAGGGAGCAGGAGTGTCACATGGAGAGAGGGGGCAAGAGAGTGGGAGGCAGATCTCACGTGAACTGAGGGAGGACTCATTCATCACCAGGGGATGGCATGGAGAACCGTTCCTGAAGGCCCCACCCCCACATCCCACACCCCCCACCAGGCCCCACTGCAACACTGGGAATCACGTTTCAACACGAGCTTTGGAGGGGGCAGGCACCCGAACCATATCACCACCCCTGAGGGCAGAGGGATGGAGGTTGAGATGCAGCCAGAGGGCAGGAATAGGCTCACCCACCTGGGGTCCGCTCTGTGGGCTCTTCTGGGACCATGCATCTCCCTGGGTTTCCACACCCAGGCCCCACCAGCCATCATCTGTGGGTCCTGGGGTGGGGCCCATCTGCCCGTGCCTTCGCCTGGGCCATGGAGGACAGCCTTGTTTTGCACAGCGTCCCTGGGGCGGCTGCTGGAACCGAGCAGAACGGATTCATCTTCATTTATTGAAAGACGGGTTCCGTATCATATAACTGGAAGGTATGGCCACGGCTAGGCCTTCTGAGAAACATGCGACCCCAGGGCGGCGTCAGCACAAAGGGCAGACCAGAGGGCTGCAGGTGGTGCCAGAAGAGTCAGTGCTCATTCGCTCTTGCCCTGCCCGTGGAGCCTGTTCTACGCCGGGCTCTGTCTTGGTGACAGGACTGTGGCGGAGACCACTGAGGTGAACTCCTGCCTCCTGCAGCTCGCATTCCAAGGGAAGCCAGGCCGCAGCCAGATAGCCGAGTGGAGTCAGCTCTGGGGCCGAGGGCGGTAAGGGCAGCAGAGACTAAGACAAGTGTGGAGTGGTGGGAACAGCAGGTGGGGACTGGAGGTGATGCTGGGCAGAGTTCTGCAGGGAAGGCCGGAACCACAGGAGGGACTGAGAGGCGCATGTCTAGGGCCAAGCAAAGGCCCTGGGGTGGGCCTGAGGGGTATACCAGGTCAGGGTGGTTGGAGAGGAAGGAGCAAGGGGAGGGGCTGGGCTGCGCCCGGGTGGGGTCCGCTCGGGGGTCCACACACAGTCCAACCCCACTGCGACAGTGCCACAGGGTTGGTAAGGGCCTCAGCGGACAGTGCCGCAGGGTTGGTAAGGGCCTCAGCTTGTATCTGCTTTTACTGGGAGTTGAGGAGGCTGTGAGCTGGCCTGGACTTAGATTTTGTCAAGATCACGGCTGTGATGAGACTAGACAAGAGGGGGTGGTGGGGTGTGGGAGCCCGGACCCCAGGAAGGCACCTCTTCACCAGTCTGAGTGAGCCGAGGGGCTGGCTCACAGGGTGTGTCCACTAGCAGGATTCGTTGTCACTGTAACCTGGTAACTATGCTGTTGGATAGGCACGTGGGGCTGCTGTGACCATTTCACAGATGAGGAAATTGAGGAGAAGAGAATGCAAGAGTTGGCTCAGGGGTGGCAGAGTTGGTGACTTTTGACCTGGCACAGAACCATCTACATTGAGGCACATGCGTGCATGTGTGCATGAGGTCGGGCCTGCACACCCCCTGCCTAGGGCCTTGGGGAAGGTGCCTTGTGACATCACGAGGCCCCTGCGGCATGGCTGGAGTTGAGCATGAGCTTCCTAGGTGCCGCCGTATTCCACCGCAGCTCCCCAGAGACGTGGCTGGGGGCTCACAGCAGCTGGACGTCCCTGCAGCCCTGCGCACTCTCAGGGCCTTGGCATCAGCATTTGACTAATTTACCAGGTCCCATCGCCTCTTCCACTCTAAGGGCATTTAGTGAGGGAGACGTGAAGAAAGCAGCAGCAGGGAGTGGCTACGGTACTCTGGGAAAGTGAATCTGCCTTACCAGACCTGGAAATCAGTGTCACTTAAAGATCTGCAAAAATGGCGCCGGGCGCGGTGGCTCACGCCTGTAATCCCAGCACTTTGGGAGGCCAAGGCGGGCGGATCACAAGGTCAGGAGATCGAGACCACGGTGAAACCCCGTCTTTACTAAAAATACAAAAAATTAGCCGGGCGCGGTTGTGGGCGCCTGTAGTCCCAGCTACTCGGGAGGCTGAGGCAGGAGAATGGCGTGAACCTGGGAGGCGGAGCTTGCAGTGAGCCGAGATCGCGCCACTGCACTCCAGCCTGGGCGACAGAGCGAGACTCCGTCTCAAAAAAAAAAAAAAAAAAAAAAAAGATCTGCAAAAATGTAACACTGAAAATGTATTTTAAGAGACCAGCTGGAAAAACAGAAAAGACAGAGGTGTCGTGGAAGGACGTGCCTGGCAAAACCCCTTCGTCTGTGCAGGCACCCAGCAGGCCCCTCCCACAGGGCACCCTCAGTCCTGCGGAGGAACCCGGGGAGGTGGGGTCACCCTGGTTAGGGATGAGGACTCTGAACCCAGGCCCCAGAGTGGTGGGATCAGGACTTGCACATGGATGCCTTCTGTGTCGCGGGTGTGAGGACAGAGAACACAGGCCCTGAGCCTGCTGCTCCCTCCACTTACTGGCTGTGTGGCCTTGGGCAAGTTACTTCTCCAGCTTCAGCATCCACCTCTGAGGAGTAGAATAAGAATAGTCTCTGTCTCATGGTGGCTATGGGGCGAGGGAGCTTGAGTGAAGCCAGCGCAGCTCCTGGAGCCATGCCCAGCAGGCTGGCAACCCTCGTCCGGTGCACAGGGGCCACTGTCCTGGGTCCTGTGGTGCATGGCACTCAGGTGTGCGGGGGAAGCTTTTCCAGGCCCGCTTCTCGTTGTAAGGAATAGGATTTAAAGTTCATCCCGGGAGGTGAAAGTGGGGGAGGGAGCGTGGACAGCATGGGCTGTCCCTGACGTGTCCCTCCTGGGCACAGGGCTCACCGTTCCCACATTGAAGGCGGCTGTGCCCACGGACTGCTCTTCCATGCTTTCCAGGAGAGCCCTGAGTTTGTATAAATTATTCACCAAAAAAAAAAAAAAAAAAAAAAGAGAGAGAGAGAGAACATCATTGGGTGTATTTGTATCTGGTTTGAAGTTTCTAGCAACACATCACTTCTAAGAAAAGCCCCAAGCCAAAAACAAAAAAACCCTCCAGACCACCAAACCCTTTTCCTGGCTGCCCCAGCCCCTCTGCACCCTGGTTTGGCTGAGAAAGCACGAGGGGCAGCATCTGTAGGTGTTCTGGGGCGTCCCAGGTCTCTGCCTCACGACGGCATCTGAAGAATGCCCGGCGTGTGTCTGGCTGAAGGTGCGGGTACCTGCCCAGCTCTGGCAGCCCGGCGGGAGCCCTCTCCCTCCTCCCAGGCAGAGACGCTCCTCTGCGCGGTGCAGTCACCACCTCTGGGAGATCCATGCTCAGCATCTGTCTTGATTTCCCATCCTTGTTGGGATGGGTCTTCCAAACTTCTAGGCCCAGTAGGGCTAGCTGCTCTTCTCCCGGGCTGGCATCTCCTCTCCCACAGCTGGGCAGTTACAGGGCCTTCTCCTGAAAAGCCTTTTCCAGTCTGAACGCAGTGCTATGGAGTCGTTTGGATGGACTCCTTAAGCCTCGGTCTCAGTGCTGAATGGTGGTGCTGCCGTCAGCACCAGCGGGCCCGTCCCTTTCTCCTCTTGCCTCTCTGCCTTTAGCCCCCAAGGCAGCCACCCCGCGCAGACCCTTGCAGAGCACCTCCTGTGTTCTGGGCTTGGTGCCGGGCACAAGGGATGGAGGTGACTGGGACCCTGCCACTTTGGTGGCAGATGAGTGAGTGGAGGGGTCAGAGGGCCCCTGTGGGGGTGGGGCAGGGCTGTGCTCATGACCCGGGTGTGCAGCTGGGCCTGTGGGATCATGACCAGTGAGCTCGGTTCATCATGGGCAGCCATCTAGCGGGGATGCATTTGGTCAGTGGCTCTGTGGGAGGAGCTGGTACCCAGGCCTGGGGGGTGGGTGGGGAAGTCAGCTCACCCTGACCACCCGCTGTAGGTAGCTCTGGGGTGGGGGCAGGTGCGCTGAACTGGGGCAGGTGCGCTGAGCTGGGGCAGGTGTGCTGAACTAGGGCAGGTGCGCTGAGCTGGGGCAGGTGAACTGAGCTGGGGCAGGTGTGCTGAGCTGGGCCGCCTGGCAGGTATAGCGCTTGCCCTCTCCCGGTCTCTCCCAGGTGACCTGTTGGGGGATTTCAGGTCATGTCATACACATCCTCCCAACTCACAGCCAAGCCAGAGGAGGGCCTGTGGCTCCATCCTGTCCCAGAGGGTGTGTCCGGCGGGGACACCGACCGGCAGGCAGACCAAGAGCCTCTGGGACTGCTCCTGGAGAGGGCGGGTGGTCTCAGGGGAAGAGGCAGATACGGAGGCCCACAACTTCAGGCCCTCTGTTTTGGAGTCTGGTGCACATCTGCCTTCCCATGGCCCATCCGGTGGCCAGGTATGACCGCCACCCCTTGCTGGCCTCATCTTTTGTGGGACTGCCCAGCGGGCCCAGGCCTGATCAGCCAACAGGGGCCACTTTTGAGGCATCCAGAATCCAGGCCAAGTGTGCCTGTGTTCCTGGGGCGGTGGCCCAGGCCTGGGACATTTACTTAAGAGCTCGGGTGTGGCCTCTTGGAAAACAGTACCCGCTCACATCCTGTCCATCCAGGCCTGGCGTACCTCTTGCTCAAGAGGAGAATTAATCCATGGGCCTCAGGTGAAATGCCAGCTTCCACCCCCGGGACTCATGTGTGTGGCTCCCAGATGTGTGAGCACCTGCTGCGCGTGGGTGCTGGGCCAGCTGCAAGGACACGGCAGGCTCATACCCAGGGACTCCCCTGGAGCCACACAGCAGGAGCAGAAACCACAGGAGCACTTGAACCCACCTGGAAGCCCCCAGAGGCTTTCTGCCGGAGGGGGCACTGGGGCAAGGTAGAGGCACCAGGGCAAGATGGGGGCTGTTGTAGCAGCTCTGGGACCTGCGCCTTCCCTGCGAATAAAAACGCGGCACACAGCATTTGGAGAACGCTTGTGGTTTATACAGCACGTGCACAGCCAGATTCTCCTGGGTGCCCCGCTGACCCCCTGAGATGGGTTTTCTGGTCCCAGCAGACTCATGAATGCCGGTCACAGGGGGAAGGGGCTCCAGAACATTTCTGTGAATTGTCTCAACATTCTTGTGAGGCAGGTATGATCATCCCCATTCTACAGATTAGAAAACTGAGGTTCAGACAGCTGGAGAGCCGTGATCACTGTCTTTGCCCTTGCTGCTCCACACCCTGGTGGTCACCCCAGACTCCTCCGGCTTTTCCCGGGGGCTTTTGCCTGGCATGTTTTGCTCTCCTGATTTTGAGCACACCCCAAGACTTCCCTTCTGCTCGTTACCAAGGCGGCAGAGGGTCTGGGGCACAAGGAGAGAGAGGGGCCCTGTGGTGGCCGAGACATGGGAGGGACTGCTCCGAAGCCCAGCAGCCCTTGGAGAATGTGGCCAAAGTCCCAGACCTCCCCCAAGAAAAGTCCAGGGATACGTGTCTCTCACACACACCTTTGGCAGCCATCCCCAGGGACTCCAGGTTGAGAAGCTCTGGCCTGAGCCACCCCCAGCTGTTGACAAGAGGTAACGACCCCACTGGAGACAGGCCCTCCACGCCTCCATCTGCCTCTGCCTCTGCCTCTGCCCACCCCGGCCATGACCCCAGCCTGGCTCACAGCCGGATGTCCATCCAGCAGAAGGTAAAGGGGCACCCGAGGCCATGGGCAGGCTCTCATGGAACCACCGGCAACATCATAGCCTTGGAGATGAAGGGGCAGCCTTGGCTGGGTCGGGGACAGGGCACGTGAGTTTGCTCTGGTCCAGTAAAGATGCTTTCGAGGCAGCACAGTTGTTAAAGAGAGAGGCCTTCGGGGTCAGGAATACCTGGCTTTGAACTTTGGCTCTGCTCCTTCCCAGCCTTCCTCCTCAGAGCCTCAGTTTTTCATTTGTGAGATGGGGATGGGAAAGCACCCACCTCATGGGGCTCCTGTCAGGTACAGGAACCTCCTGGGGCCTGGCTAGCAGGCTCTGGGTCTCTGGCGGCCACGGTCATGCGTGTTCCCCGGTGTGGAGGGGCGTCTCTTTCCATACGTGCTTCTGGCAGTGTTGCACAGTGTTGCACAGCTTGGCGGCCTCCTGGCTCCTGCACCAGAAGCTTGGGCCCAGGGCACACTGGTCTGTGCCCAGCAGTGGGGTCCTGGGGCCGTGACAGGCCCCCACCTTCTTGCACACAGCCACAGGGTCCACCATGTCCTTGAGACTCTCGATGAGCACAGGCTCATACTGGGTGACGAAGTGCTTGCACTGGATCATGTAGGGCAGCGGCAGGATGCTGCAGGCACCCTTGAAGGCCATCAGGATGTCTCGCTTGGTGCTCTTGCTCTCCAGGTTGTGGGAGGACACCGTGAGCAGCCTCTTGCACCCATTGCAGAAACTGCCGTGGTTCTCCGCGTCCCACTCTGGGGACGGCACGACGGCATAGGCGTCAGGGAGCGCTCGGGACCGCCTCCGGTTGCCACACAGACGGATGAACCTGCACACCTTCTCTGGGGTGATTTTGGCCACAAGCTGCACCAAGGAGGGGCTGTAGGTGTCCACCAAGATGATGCACTCCTTCCTGATAGAGGCGGGCATTACCGAGCACACGCGCTCCAGGGCGTGGGTGATCATGAGCTCAGAGCTGTTGGACATGAGCCAGTGGTCCAGCTTCTGCACCACGCTCATGCACACCTCACAGGTCACGCCGGCCTTCATCTGCATCTCGCTCTGTTTCCTTGGCAACCCCAGCTCCAGGGAGGGGACCCCGTCCATGGCCACTACTTGAGTCAAGTGGGCAGGTGCCCCTAGCTCCTCACAGAATCCCCCCTTCCCGCAGAGCTCCTGCGCGGGGAGAAGGCTCAGTGCTTGCTCAGCAGGGACGAAAAACTGACGGAGGTAGTTCTTGCAGAGGACAGCCAGGCCAGGCCCCAAGGACTCACACTGCTCCTGGATGTTCAAGTCTGCCAAGGACAAGTTGGACCGGACAGCCTCCTGGAGTCGGTAGACCTGCCGCACACAGTGTCGGCACAGAGCTCCTTCATGCACCTGGGGAGGGTGGAACCTAAGGGGTCCATTGGCCATGAATGGAGCCACAGCCTCAGAGGTGTCCCCTTTGGCAAGTGGCCCCAGGGTGGCCAGGTGCCTCTGCAGCGGCTCACAGAGGCTGAGCGCTGTGCACACCTGTGCCGGGGCGCTGTCCGGGTCCCCGTGGAGCATGCTCAGGATGGCTGAACTGTGGGCATCCACCATCCACTTGCATCCGGCTGAAGACTCCTGGCTGGGGAGCCACTCACAGGTCTTCATCACCAAAGCCAGGATGTCAGACTCCGTGGCGTCAGGGTTCAGCCGGTTGCCAGCGGCAGCTGCTATGTCCTGGCATACGTCACAGGGCAGAGACTTCACGGTGGGTTTGTTCCATACGGCCCCTTGGCAGTACCCCACAGCCCCACACCTGGCAGCTGCCTGCAGATCCTGGCACCACACCATGGAGCCCTTTGCACACTCCTGGGGGCCTGAGGTGGGGCTGGCCCTGGTGGCCCCCAGGAGGCTGGGAAGGAGGAGCAGGGCACACAGCATGCTGCCCAGGGACTCTCCGGCTCCAGAGCACGCAGCAGTGGCTGCTGCTATAAACCCGGCTCTCCTGCCTGGCCCCAGAGGCGGTGCAGAAGGGCGGCCCCACCTCCTGGCCACTCCCACAGCCTGACACACACCCTGTGCCCGGGGGTTCCTGGCCTCTTGGCCTTTGCTCTTGCAGTGCCCGGAACACTATCCCTCCCCTCTTTTCCCTTGGATAAGACAAACTCTTACCAGTTTTCTGAGCCTAGTTGATAAGTGAATGAAGCTCAGCTCCTAGGAAATCCTCCTGGCTGGGCTGCGTCCCCGCCTCCTCCTGCTGCAGTAGTTCCTGGGGTTCCCTTCTCTGTGGCTCACTGTCCTCTCCTGACTTGTTTGTGTAGCCTGGGTCCTCTCTTGGAATGTGAGGCCCCCTGAGGAGTCTCTGCCCCCATTCTGGGAGGTACAGAAAAGGATCCTCTGCTTTATATTTGCTGAAGATTGAGTGATGCCAATGACTGGCCACCCCCTGGATGCCACTGTTTTCTAATGTGGCCTCAGGGCCATGTGCCCAGCCGGGGTTCTGCCAGGTCCTGAACCCAGCCGGTGTTTTCATTCTAGAAATGTCAATCAAAGGTTGAGTGTGGGCTGGTCCGTGGTAGGTGTGGATTAAATGTTTGTTGAAGGCACACACACACAAAAGGTGTTTGTTGCATTTCTGTGTCATCTGTTATCTTATCTTTTTCTTCTTCCTTAGTTTTTAAAATAGTTCTTAGGCGAGAGAGTCAGCTGGGTGGGCACGCACAGGCGCTTTGTGTCAGATCCTGTTCATTAAATGGAGAATTCTGGAGTCAGCCTCACCTCCAGCCTAATTGCCACACAGTCAAGGAGTGGGCAGGCCAGAGGTTTGATGGCAGGGGCTCCCCTAGCCCCCCATGTGGGTGTCCTCAGCTCAGCTTCCTGGGCTTGGGTGCTCCGTAGGAACACACTTCCCAGTTATGTGGGTCAGGCAGCCCGGCCTGAAATTGCAGCAGCCACTCATGAGGAATGCGGTAGTGCAGGGTGCTTCCTGCCAACCCTCCTGCTGGGTGCAGGGGTCGGGAAGAGAAGACGGAAAATAGGATTTACTGAGTTCTTGCAGTGACTTCCAAGGACTCTGGTTGCTGGGGACTGGTGGAGGGGACGGTCTTAGGGAACAGGTGAGTCTGGGTGTGCTTAGCTGCAGGATGGCAGCTGGCCAGCACCTCCAGGTCATACCCCAGGTGGGGCTGGAGACGTACGTGGGTGTCCTTATCTAGACTTGACTCAGCCAAGCGCGTGTTGATGCATTTCTACAGGCTTATGGTGGGCCTGCCATTCATTCAGTCCATCGCCTGACATTTCCAGGGCACCCACTCACATCCCACCAGGACTTTGGGCACCAGGCTGAAGCAAACAGAAGGCCCTGCCCCTTGGCGTGAACACAGCTGCATGCCAGACTTCCTGCGAGTCCCTCCAGACCCAGCCCCCACTGCGCTGCCTTGGTCTCTTGCACTGAGGGGGTGCCATCCAGGAGGCCAGAATGTCCTCCTCATCCTGACATCCCTTGAGCCTAGCACAACACCCCGATAATGAAGGGCTTCTTGGCTCAGCCTTGTCTTTACAAGATTGCCCCATGCTGCCGTGTTTATCTGTAGAGCCGACATTCTTGTTTCTGGGTAGAATTCCACTGGGCAGGTGGAATGCCCCGCTGGGTCCTGGGTGTGTATTAATTAGGTCAGTGCACCACTATGGCGGATTTGTCTACTCTATCCTTGATTGGCCTTTGGGCCAGTTCCACTTGGGAGCTAGTAGGAGTAATGCTGCCCCGAACACTTCTGTGTATGTCTTGGATGCACACGTGTCTTCCCTTCTCTGTTGGGTATTCCCGGGGAGCGGCACGGATTGGGCATGCGTAGTGCGTGTGTGCTGAGCAGATACTGCTGGATTGATTTCCGAAGTGGTTGTGCCCGTTCCCACTCCCCTCAGCAGCATTTGAGGAATTCCGATTGCTCCATGTCTGTTTTGTTTCGGGGAGTGGGGTGTTTTCCAACACCAACGACCGATTCTTACAGACGCCAACTGGGTGCCCTGTAATTCCTTTCAGTTCTGACACCAACTACCCGGAGTTAGCACAGGCCCCACAGGTTAAGGGTTCAGCCCCCGCTTTAGAAGCTATAATCACAGGTCCAAGGTTGGCACCTGTACTTCTGATGAAGTGGCTATAAATTGGGGTCCTGCAACCCCCTCCTCGGGTTTGATAGTTCTCTAGGGTGGCTCACAGAATTCAGGAGGCCCTTTGCTTACATTTCTTATTTATCATGAAAGATATGACTCAAGAGGCCATGCACAAGGCAAGGACTAGGGGCCGGGGTGCAGGACTCCCACACCCTCTGGGTGTGCCACCCTCCTCACGCCCCCATGTGTTCACCAACCAGGAAACTCATCAAACTTCTTTGTCCAAGAGATTTTCGAGGGTTTAATCTCCAGCAGCCCCCACTCCTTCCCAGAGGCCAGGGGGTGGGGCTAGACAGTCCAGTCCTCGAGTGGCTTGGTCTTTCTGGTGACCAGCCCCATCAGAGGCCATCTAGGGACCCCACCCTAGGTCACCTCATTAGCATAAACTCAGGTGTGGTCAGAGGGGGTCGTTATGAATAACAAAATACACTTCTGTCACTCAGCAAATTCCAAGGGTTGGAGCTCTGTGCCAGAAAGTGGGGACAAAACCAAACACATTTTTTTTAATATGGGGTGGGGGGGATGATGCTGGATTACTTAAAGATGGCTGCAAGAACGGTGCAAGGCACTCCCAAGTACCTTTGCCCAGACGCACCTGCCCCACTTGCTTCGAGGTTCTCACTGCTCCTCCCTCCTTTCCTCTCACCTGTCTGTCCACCTACCTAGCCACCTACCTGTCGGTCCACACATGTATGTATTTGCACATATTTGTTTTTATAACCTTTGAGCGTAGGTGGAGACATTATATCTCTTTACCCCAGTTACTTTGGTGCCTATTTCCTAAGGACCAGGACATTCTCTCATAACCAGGGTGCATTTATGAAAATAAAGAACTGTAGTGTGGATACAATACTAGAATTTAATCCACAGCCCGGTTCAGCTTTACCAGCAGCCCTAGTGCTGCCCCATGTGGCATTGATTTCCCAGGTCTAGCCCCAGTCCAGGCACCCTGGTCATGGTGCCTCAGTGGCCTTCCATCAAGAGCTGATGGCAGCTTTGTGTTTTCTTTTGTAGCACTGGGGAACCAGCTGGTAATTTTGTAGAATGTCCCTCGCTGCAGGTCTGGCTGGGCTTTCCTCGTGACCAGACCCAGGTCATGCATTGCATAGGGAGGCTTTGTTGATTTATCAACATGCATGATCTTTGATCACCTGGAGAAGATATACCAGTTTCCTTCACTGTAAAGTTATTTCCTGCTTGTAATTAATAAGCGACATTTAGAAAGGTATCTTGAAAATATGTAACGATCTTATTCCTCATGAAATGTTTGTGCATTTATTTGAACACCTGCCCATCATTTTCTAGCCCTGTCTTCCTTCTATGTTAATTAGTTTGTATTCTTTTGTGAATAAAAAAAGCTTTATCTCCCCTTCCTCTCTCCTTCCTTCTGTTCCCTTCTCCTCCCTCCCTGCCTCTCTTTTTCCTTCCTTCCTCTTTCCTTTTTTCTTTTTTAAAAGACTCAGAATTATTTTTTACTTTCTTATTTTTTTTAAAGTTTATTTAGTAGACTATAACCCAACACACCTGTCCCACTTGCTTCGACGTTCTCACCACCTCTCCCTCCTTTCCTCTCACCTGTCCACCTACCTACCCACCTACCCAACTGTTCCTACACATGTATATATTTGCACATACTTTTTTCATATCATTCATTGCTTTTGGTGCCAAAATTATCCCAGATGTGATCTATGGGAGTCCCCTCAGGCATCATTCTTTGGCACTTCCGTACTTTCCGGCACAAGACATATTCCAGGCTCATCTTTTGCATTCTTTGAACCAGCCCTGGAATCAGCCTGTTCTCCAGGGATCATGGTGTTTAGAAACCAATATTTGGATATGAAATGTGCTCATTGCTCCTGTGCTGTCATGCCTTTTAGGCCCTCTGAGTGAAAACCTTACCTCTTCCTGACATGGGGTGAAAGAGGAAGGAGGGAGGGACGGTGTGCACAGGGAGAAATGTAGAAACATTCGCAGACATAGAAACAATATATATATACACACACATGCACACACACACGTGTATATGTAACATATTCATCCATCCATCTTCACAAGACTACGAGTTCACACTGTTACTTCCAACACTCAGGGCAGTGTAACTCCCCTGCCCAAGAGTGAGAGGCTTGGCTCCCATGATCTTTAACCTATTTACCCCTTACTGAACCCTAGAATATAACCAAGCCATTTTAGAAACACCACTGTGAAATGCAAACCCTGCTAACTAGAGCTCTTTCTTGCTACACATTTCTCTTTATTCTGTTGAGATAAATTTCACATACAGCTAAACGCACACATCTTCACACACCTGCAGAACGCACACCCCAGTCAAGGGGCAGAATGGTCCCGCGTGCTTCTTCCCAGTTACTTGTCAATGAGAGCAAACACTTTTCTTCCACAGATTAATTTTGTCTGTTCTTGAACCTCGTATTGGTGGAGTTGAACAGGAGGGAATGGATGTCCTCTGTGCCTGCCTCTTTCGCTTGATGTTATGAGATCCAGGCATGTTGTTCCCATGACTGTAGGCTGTTCCTTTACCTTGCTGGGCAGTGCTTCATTGTGTGGCTTTCCCACACTCTGTTCATCCACCCTGAGCTGGTGTGGGGTGGTTTCCAGTTTGGGGTTATTCAAACATGGCTGCTCCAAACAACTTGGTGACATCGGATGGTGTGCAGAATGTTTCTGTAGGGTGTGCACCTGTGCGGGCAGGTGGGTGTGTGCTGAGCAGGTTCCCCAGGACTTCTCCGAAGTGGCCACACCAGCTGCTGTCACCCACCCGTGTTGCTGGTGCTGGTTGCTGCATGTGGCTCTGACTTCACCCCTTCAGAAAATGCAGAGAATGGTATCACAGACATTCATCCTCCACCCACGCTTTAACAAATGCTACCATTGGCTGTATTTTTTTTTTTTTTGTAAACCCCATTTTTTCAAAAAGTTACGTGCAAGGTATTCGCGTTTTCTCCCCAAGTGAAGACGAGCCTTGCTGCAGTGGAGTTAGGGAGGGTGGGAGGAGACCGCCTGGTGGGTAAGACCCTGACCTGGAGCCTGGGGCCAGGAAGGAGGGAACAAAGAAGGGGGCTCTCTCCCCAAATAAGTGTTCTGGGGGGACAGAACCTGCTTGCGGCTTGCTTCATGGAGAGGCATCTTTCGGAGAGAATAAGGGAGGCTTTGATGCTGACCAAGGGAGAGCGTGAATGGGAACAACACGCTTACCTCCGATTTCTGAGGCTTTGGCCCTTTCACCCCCATTTCACCATTGGCCCTTGTGGTCCTGCCGTGCAGAAGGGAAGGGTTACCCTGTGTACACAGTGCCATGTGCTACTGTTCCTCTCTCTGAAGGAGGAGGTGCAGGGTAATGGAGTTGCCTCCTTCTCCTGAAGCCCAGTGGGGCTTGCCCAGTCTGCTGTGGAACTTGGGACCCAGATAGTGCCATCTTTCCTGCCCCCCATCCCCTCTGCCAGGTCACCAGCTGCTGCCACTTGCTCCTTGCCCACTCCCATGCTTCCTCTCCTCCCCTCTGCCCTTCCCAAGTTTCTTGGGTGACCCTCCTGTCCCTCTCTGGGGCCCAGCTTCATTGCCCAGCCACATGGGGCCTCGAAGGTGGGAATCATGGGTCACTCATTTCACGAACATTGTCCAAGCCCCGCTGTAAGTTGCGGGGTGGGAGCTGCTGGGTACTAGGGGCTCAATGGGGATGAAGATAGATGAGGAGTGGCTCTTTGGGGTGGGGAGACAGACCATGAACGAGTGAACATGAAGTGACCACTCAAGTGGCAGGCAGAAGGGAGTTCCGTGGGGTGAGACCGTGGGGGAAGGTGGAGATTTGGGGAGAGGTGGCGCTATCGGTCCCTGGGAAGCAGGTGTGAGCTCAGCATGGGGATGAAGTGGGTACCCAGGGGAAAGCACCCCAGGAGGGGGACTCAGCAAGGGCAAAGGCCCCAGTGTGGGCGCGAGCTGCTAATTGAGTAGCAGGGATGTGGCAGGGGGTGGGCATAGGTGGAGGGGAGGGTCGGAGGGCAGGTGAAGAGTGAGGCTGGAAGGAGTCGTTGGCTGCTTCTGGGAAGGTGGAGGTGACATTTCCCAAATACCGCCTTTGTGAAAGCTGGAAAGAGTCACACCCCAGGTGAGGGGCAGCCTGAGGCCAGGGTCGGGGCTGCTCCCAGGTGAGCACCAGTTGTGGGAAAGGCGCTGCACACAGAAGCCTGCTCCTGCCTGGCAGAGCTGGGCAGCAAGTGGGGGCAGCCTGATGAGCTGGGTGAGGGTGGCTGGAGGCTGAGTGGGAGGCCCTGACTCATACCTGAGCCGAGTGTGGGTGCCGAGGTCCAGGCAGGGTGCAGGGGAGGTGCAGGCTGGCATGAGAGGGAAGCGCCCTTGCCACAGCCCCTTCCCCGTCAGAGATTTGAGAAGCCAGGGAAGGGTAGAACCTGTGAGCTGCCCAGCCCAGATCACCCTCCACCTCCCCCAGATCACCATCCACCCCCTCCCCCAGCCCAGATCACCCTCCACCTCCTCCCCCAGCCAAGATCACCCTCCATCTCCTCCCCCAGCCCAGATCACCCTCCACCCCCTCCCCCAGCCCAGATCACCCTCCACCCCCTCCCCCAGCCCAGGTCACCATCCACCCCCTCCCCCAGCTCAGGTCACCCTCCACCCCCTCCCCCAGCCCAGATCACCCTCCACCCCCTCCCCCAGCCCAGATCACCCTCCACCTCCCCCAGATCACCCTCCATCTCCTCCCCCAGCCCAGATCACCCTCCACCCCCTCCCCCAGCCCAGGTCACCCTCCACCCCCTCCCCCAGCCCAGGTCACCCTCCACCTCCTCCCCCAGCCCAGGTCACCCTCCACCCCCTCCCCCAGCCCAGATCACCCTCTACCTCCTCCCCCAGCCCAGATCACCATCCACCCCCTCCCCCAGCCCAGATCACCCTCCACCCCCTCCCCCAGCCCAGGTCACCCTCCACCCCCTCCCCCAGCCCAGATCACCCTCCACCCCCTCCCCCAGCCAAGATCACCCTCCACCTCCTCCCCCAGCTCAGGTCACCCTCCACCCCCTCCCCCAGCCCAGATCACCCTCCACCCCCTCCCCCAGCCCAGATCACCCTCCACCTCCCCCAGATCACCCTCCATCTCCTCCCCCAGCCCAGGTCACCCTCCACCCCCTCCCCCAGCCCAGGTCACCCTCCACCTCCTCCCCCAGCCCAGGTCACCCTCCACCCCCTCCCCCAGCCCAGATCACCCTCTACCTCCTCCCCCAGCCCAGATCACCATCCACCCCCTCCCCCAGCCCAGATCACCCTCCACCCCCTCCCCCAGCCCAGGTCACCCTCCACCCCCTCCCCCAGCCCAGATCACCCTCCACCCCCTCTCCCAGCCCAGATCACCATCCACCCCCTCCCCCAGCCCAGATCACCCTCCACCCCCTCCCCCAGCCCAGGTCACCCTCCACCCCCTCCCCCAGCCAAGATCACCCTCCACCTCCTCCCCCAGCCCAGATCACCCTCCACCCCCTCCCCCAGCCCAGGTCACCATCCACCCCCTCCCCCAGCCCAGATCACCCTCCACCCCCTCCCCCAGCCCAGGTCACCCTCCACCCCCTCCCCCAGCCCAGGTCACCCTCTACCTCCTCCCCCAGCCCAGATCACCCTCTACCTCCTCCCCCAGCCCAGATCACCATCCACCCCCTCCCCCAGCCCAGGTCACCCTCCACCCCCTCCCCCAGCCCAGATCACCCTCTACTTCCTCCCCCAGCCCAGATCACCCTCTACCTCCTCCCCCAGCCCAGATCACCCTCTACCTCCTCCCCCAGCCCAGATCACCCTCTACCTCCTCCCCCAGCCCAGATCACCCTCTACCTCCTCCCCCAGCCCAGATCACCCTCTACTTCCTCCCCCAGCCCAGGTCACCCTTCACCTCCTCCCCCAGCCCAGGTCACCATCTACCTCCTCCCCCAGCCCAGATCACCCTCTATCCCCTCCCCCAGCCCAGATAACCATCCACTCCTCCCCCAAACCCAAATCATCCTCCACTTCCTCCCCCAGCCCAAATCACCCTGCACTCCCTCCCCGAGCCCAGCTTGCCATCCACCTCCTCCTTCAGGTCCCCTCCTCTCAAGCAGGGACCCAGTGACTCCTGGAGGGAGGGAAAAGTGGTGCTTGAGAGAGTCAGGGGCTGCTGGGGGTTCTGGCCCTTTCACAAGTGAGTGCTGTGGTGAGGAGGACGAGGACCCCCTCACTCCTCCTGGGGCCTCTCCTCCCTGCTGACCTGATACCCCTACCTGGGATAGCCCCACTGCAGAGGTCAACTCTGAGGCCGTGTTTTCGTCCCTGTTTCATGATATCAACAAAGCAGAGAGCAGCACGTGCAGCCCAGCCCCAGCACATGGCCTTTAGCAGGCGCCCTGGAACTCCTCTGAACAGTATGGAGGTTCCTCAGGCCGACAAAACAATGTACATAGATGGGGTGGCTGAAAACAACAGGAGCTCCTTTCGCAGTTCTGGGAGTCTGACGTCTGAAATCAGGGTGTCGGCAGGGCCGTGCTCCCTCCGAAGGCTGCGGGGTGGCTCCTTCCTGCCTCCTCCCAGGTTCTGGCGGGGTCCGGCGATCCCCGCCGGGTTTGCAGCTGCATTGCTATAGCCTCTGCCTCCGTTGTGGCTTTCTTCTCTGTGTCTCTGTCCAGATTTCCTTCTTCCTATGAGAATACCAGTCATTGGATTTAGGGGCCACCCGAATTGAATATGACCTCATCTCAACTAATTACATCTGCAAAAACCCTAGCTCCAAACTAGGTCAGATCACAGGTAGCAGGGTTAGGACTTGAATGTACCTTTTTTTGGGAGGAAGAGGGCACAATTCAACCCACAACTGATGGGTTCTGGGCACTAGTGACCTTGATGTTAAACTCGACTGTGGTTCAGATCCAGCCTTGGCCCTGAGAAGTCTGGAGCAGGGAGGCCCCCCGTGGTGCAGAGCGTCTGGGGTTAGGGCAGGCACCTGAGAGTTTGTGGAGCACCTAGGACTCACCAGTCTCTAGCTGCTGCCTCTAAAGTCCTTCTGAGCACGTGGCCACCATTGGAACCTCAACTCCCTGAGACCACGCAGGCCTGAGATGCAGGGAGTTTTGGGAGCCAGAACCCCAGTTCCGTAGTCCCTACAACCTGAAACCTTGAGAGGCACTGAAACTTCCAGCCACAGTGGCCCCAACTCCAGGCACTTAGAAGCTCCGTCATAAAGCTTAGCCTTGTCATAAGGTGCAGAGACCCAGGGTCTGTGACATAAGGACCAGAGACCACAGAAACTTAGGTGTTGAGACTCAGGACTTTGGGGCCTTGAGGTCACACCTCCAGAGCCAGAAACCTTCTTTCCAGAGTCTCAGCACCTTGGTGTTAGAGGGACAAGTACAGAATGCTGGACTGGCCAAGCATCTCCCATGCGCCAGCACCTTGGGCAGCCTGGCTTCCTCGCTTCTGAGTCTGTGGCTCAGGAAGGCCCGCAGGTGGGTTCCCACAGGGGTCCTCCCCAGTGCGGGCATGTCAGCCTCCACCTCCCTGGCCTGACTGTGGCTGCCGGCCCATCTTAACACAACAGGCCCCACACGCCCACCTGCCCCCAGAAGCTCCTTGAGCAAGCTGGGAGTGCCTCCCCCACAGGTAAAGGGGCTGTCTCATCCCCACAGGTGAAGCTGAGGGCTGGCGAAATGTGCAGAATCCCTCTTTCCCTGTTAGAAGACGGGACTAAGCAGACCCTCAAAGCAAACACTTGTACACTTGCACCATGTTTATTGGTCTTTATTTTCATACACGTATTCAGCAATTATTTACTAAGAGCCTTCTATGTGCTGAGTGCTATTCTAGGTGCTGGGAATATTTAAGTTAACAAAACAGACAGAAACCCAGCACTCTTGGAACTTCTATTCTAGCGGAGGAAGCAGAAATTAAACAACACATATCATAAGTGTTACAATACGGAGGAAAGTGGTGAGCGGGGTGGAGACATTGTATAGGTTGTAAGTGGACTGGAAACAGGAGCGTGTGTGTTCAGGGAAGGCCTCTGTGACTCAACAAAACATCTGAGTGTAAACTTGGAGGAGCTGTGAGAGAGACAGGTCAGTGTCTGTGCACCAAGCAGCGAGGCCAGCCTATGCAAAGGTCCTGTGGCAGGCGGGTGCAGAAAGAACAGGGGCCAGGAGACTTGAGCGGAGTGATGGGGGCGGGAGCAGAAGGCGCCGCGGTCACAGCGATCCTGTGAGTGGGTCTGGCTCTTCCTCCGAGGGCAGTGGGGAGCCAGAGCAGGGTTTTGAGCAGAGAGCTGACATGATCCCATGATGCTTCTAAAAGCACCATGTTGGGCTTAAGTGCAGGGGCCACGCCTCTTTCGAGCCCCTGTTCCTGGCATAGAAGGGGTGCACCGTAGCATTAGTGCCAGCTGTGCCAGGTATCCCTTAGCGGCGGCCACCAGGATCTGGGGCCAGGGTGGAAGCAGGGAGCATGCCGAGGAGGAGTCGGAGGCGACTGTGGTGATCTGGAGGAGAAGCCACGGGGCCTCGGGTGGCGACGGTAGGCGACAGGCTGCAGATTCAGCACCTGCTTGAAGTTAGAGCCAGTCAACAGGATTTGCTGATGGTTCGAATGTGGCATGTGCGAGAAAGAGAAGAGTCAGGGACACACCAAACGTTCAGACAATGAACCGGAGGAGGGGACCCAGGCAGGCAGACCTGTTGGGCTGTGGTTGCAACACCCAGGTGGCCTGATCCAGGGCGGGGAGCAGAGGGAGGGTGGGGAGGGATACAGGACTGGGCCATTGCTGTGGGCAGTGAGAGGGAGGAGTCGGGGGAGGCCCAGACTTGTGAGATGGGCTGGCTGTCTCTTCTCCTAGAGGTCAGGACTGGGTTGCGGGAGGCAGATGGGGACCTCAGTGCCAACATGGCGAGGGCGAGAGTTTGTGGGACATGCCTGCAGAGGTGCCCTTCAACAGATACTTGGGACTTGGCAGTAAGGACCAGACCCAAGGAGAAAGTACAGAAATCACAGGCTCTGGCTGGTGTTTGAGGTGCTGAGGCTGGGGACATCCAGGGGGAGAGCGGGGGGAGAGGAGCCAGGGTTGATGGGGGAGAGCCGGGTCTGGAGGGGCTGCTGGATTCACAGCCTAAGATGTGGGAGGGCATCGTTAGAAGAGCATGAGGCCTCCTGCCAGGGAGGAATTTGGGTGATTTTGAGTCACAGCTGCCCTCCATGAGTGGAAGAAGGCCTGGGGCGCAGCAGCAGGTCCTGTGGTTGGAGCGGGACCGAGGGGAAGCACCAGGGCTGGACTCATCGGCTTCTGTTCAGGAGCTGGGCACTGAAGGCAGAGCAGAGTGGGATGGAGGCCAGGATGGGGGCTGCAGGGAGGCCAGAGGAGGCGGCAAGGGCCTAAACGCTTCCCTAAGCTGCACTGCTCAGGATATTGTGGCCCTGCCAGTCACTCACCTGCCAGGCTGCCCTTTGTCACGGTTGTGGCAGACCCAACCCTCCTGGGTTGCTGGGGGCTGGATACGTCAGGAAGTGCAGGACTCCAGAGGGGCCCAGGGACGGCCAGCTGCTTTTCCTGGTTGGAGCTGTCATCCCCGGGGCCACAGGCAGCATCTCCAGTGGCCCTGAGAGTAGAGGGACGGGGGACAGGTGCCCACCTACCCAGACCCACCCCTCACATGTGCACAGTTCCTCAGGCCAGAGCCAAATGCCTTGAAGCTGCTTTCTTTCCTTTTTCTTTTCTTTCTTTTTTCCTCCCATCTCTCCTTCTTTCATTCCTTTCCTTTCATTTCTTCCCCCCTCCTTCCTTCCTCCCTGTCTTCCGTTTTCCCTTCCCTTTTGGTTGAGCTTAAAGCCAATGAGAGAGGTCAGACTGGGGGTTGGAGGGATGGTGATAAAGGAAGGAGGTGGGAAGGGGAGGGGAGGGAAGAAAAGAACTTTATTTCCCAGCAGAGCTGAGCATCAGTAAGCCTCTGATGTTGCACAGTGAGTCGGAGGGACACAAGCACTCGGCCCCATGCCCCGCCCACCCCAGGAACTGTGGGCGGCTTTCAGCACCGCCCCTGCCCCCCCAACCATGGCTCCTCACAGCGGCCTCCGAAGCATCAGGGGCCGCAGGTGGCTTCACTGGGGATTAGGGCTTCAATATATGAATTTAGGGGACACAATTCTACCCATAGGGTCATCACTATTTGTGAGTATTGGGGTACCTGCTGGGGATTGGCATCTGAGTAGGATTGTTTCAATCAGCTCAGATGCCTGGGACGCTGCTGAGGGGCCGCCCCTGCTGCTGGCCTTTCCTGAGCCCTCAGGAGGGACTGAGCCTGCTCCTCTGGCCCCAGCATGACCCTGAGCAGCCTTGTTGAGGTGATGATGGCTGGGATCCAGCCCTGGAGTTGGGGCTTGAGCACAGGGACCATGGCTCCTTCGAGCCCCTGTTCCTGGCCTATAAGGGGTGCACCCTAGCGTTAGTGCCAGCTGTGCCAGGTATCCCTGTCAGGTCATGGCAGCCTGCTGCAGGACTAAGGTTTCCCTCACCTTCAGCCGGGCTGTCTCTGAGCCTGGCTCACCTTCTCACCCCACTGAGCTGAGATACATCCGGGGCTGGCTGTCCCGGCACAGAGGAGCTTGGAGAAGCCGTGTCACCTTTACTGACAAGTACTTTTCTTATAGAAGTGGGTCCCAAAAGGACCCTGTGTGCTTAGTTCGGGGGGCTAGAAGTCCTAGATCAAGGTATGGGCAGGGTTGGTTCCTTCTGAGGCTGTGAAAGTGGTTGCATCCTCCTTGTAACTCTCTGCAAGGAGGTTACTGGGTTGCTGAGGGGAAGGGTGCTTAGGCCCGGGCGACGGAGAGTGGAGCGTGTCATCCTGGGCATCCCCTGCCTGAGTGAGCTGACTTCTGCCTCCAGGCCTTGCCTTGTGTGTAAAGAAAGGATCCTACTAGTACCTGACAAGAGTTAAAAGTTAGAACATCTGGCTAAGTCCCTTGCACCTGGTAAACCCTCAATATAGTGTCCATTTTACAGATGGGAACACTGAGGCTTAGGGAAGTTCAGAGCCAGGGTTGACCTGAATTTAGATGTCCAATGAAGCCAGTATGTGCACATGGATCATCGTAGATCCATGATTTCTATTTGGATTTTACTCCCATTCTGGAAAGGGTTCTGTTTTGCAGGGAGAGATAGATACGCAACTCACAAATGAGTCCATCCATCCACACATTGGGACTGTGGACCTCAAAACTTGGCTGCCAGAGCACGGGGGTCCTCCAGGCTCAGCAACCGCGGGGACAGGCTCGGGGCAGGACCCTGAGGAGGCTCCTGTTCTTGGAAGATGGAGCCTGGCATTTTGAAACTGGAATTATGAAACAAACTGTGACCCAGGATGGAACGGAGCCTGTGCATCCCAGGATGTCCCAGAGATGGGAGCATTCTGCACGTGCATCTCGGGTTGTTGAGAGAAGTGAAGCACTGCAGATACAGTAGACGCTTTTCTCCCCTTCCTCCGCCCCGTAGACGTGACCTCCACGCGCGGGCTGATGCTTCCCGTCCATGCCTGCTTGGTTTCGCCACATATACCACTGTGTCACCGGCCTCAAATGTGTGTGAGCCGCTCACGCTGGGGGCCGGCGGAGGCTTGCTCTTCTTCACTCTGTTATGTCCAGAAAACGCATCCCTGTAGGTAGGTGAGAGTCCACTGTGGGAAGAACCAGCAGTGTGGCTACTTTCTTTCTGAGGCACAACTGTGTTTTGTGTCCCCCACTGTCCTGCTGCTCAGGGCCCTGTGGCGTGCAAGCAAGCGGGGAGAGCGGCCCGGGTGTGGCGCCTGGAGGTGGAACTGCGGCGCAGGGCAAGGGGCATCTCCCGCGTCACTCAGTGTGGCCAAGGCGTGCTCAGAGCCCTGCGCCAGCCAGGCACAGAGAGGAATGCTGGACTCTAGGTTCCTGTAGTCCAAGGAAGGGTTTTGCCTGTCTTCCTCCCTTCCTTCCTCTTCACTCCCTCCCTCCTTCATTCCTTCTCTTCTCCCCTCCCTGCTCTCCTTCCCTCCCTCTCTCCCTTCCTTCCTCCTTCCATGTCTCCTTTCTTTTCCATCTCCTTTCCTTTCCATCTCCCTCCCTCCCTTCCTCCCTTTCTCTCCCCTCCCTCCCTTTCTCTCCCCTCCCACCCTTTCTCTCCCCTCCCACCCTTTCTCTCCCCTCCCTCCCTTTCTCTCCCCTCCCTCCCTTTCTCTCCTCTCCCTCCCTTCCTTCCTCTCCTTTCCCTCTCTTCCTCCCTCCTTTGCTTCCTTCCTCTATCCCTCCCTCCCTCCCTCTCTCCCTCTCTCCCTCTCTCCCTTCCTTCCTTTCTTCCTTCTTTCTTGCCTGCCTTCCCGACTTCCTCCATCCCTGCCTTTCTTCCTCCCTTCCTTTCTCTCCCTGCCTTCCTCTCCCCTCCCTTCGTCCTCCCTCCCTTCCTTACTTCCTCTCCCC
Source organism: Macaca fascicularis (assembly GCF_037993035.2). Taxonomy (NCBI): domain Eukaryota; kingdom Metazoa; phylum Chordata; class Mammalia; order Primates; family Cercopithecidae; genus Macaca; species Macaca fascicularis. The sequence goes on along the minus strand of NC_088379.1, from coordinate 5,636,442 downwards.
TCTCTCCCTCCTTTCCTTTCTCTCCCCTGCGTTCTTCCTCCCTCCCTTCCTTACTTCCTCTTCCCTCCCTCCTTCCTTTCCTTTCTCTCCCCTCCCTCCCTCCCTTCCTCTCTTTTTCTTCTCTCCCTCCCTTCCTCTCTTTTCTCTCCCTCCCTCCCTTCCTCCCTTTCTTCCCTTTCTTCCTTCTCTCTTCCTTCCCTTCTTCCTTCCTTCTTCCCTCCCTTTCTTCCTTCCTTTCTCTCCCCTCCCTCCCAGCACCTTCACAATAGCCCAGGATGGAACGTACAGACTGACCAGGAAACAAACCCTTGCTTTTCTTCCTACCTATGGGTGAACTTGGGCAAGTGACCATGTGACATTGTGCCTTTGGTCTCCCTGCCTGTGAGATGGGGATGACACTTCCTGCCTGACAGGGCTTCCGTGACCCAGCACCAGGTGCAGGAGCACCTGGCACTTGGTAGATGCTGGGGCTGCCATGCATTTGTTCATGGAGTCACGTGGGGTGGGCTTGGCTCTGTGCAGAGTCCTCCGGAGCCCCCATATTCTACTCTCCACATTGGCCCTGGAGGGAAGCAGCTTCCCAGAAGACAGGGTCTGTGCTGTCTCCAGCCATCGTTGGCCTGGAAAATCGCTCCAGTGTTCCCGAAATCCAATGGCAGCCCCCCAGCCAGACATTCCTCCACACCCAGGGTCCCCAGGAGCCGCCCCTCCCTCCCAGAGAGGTTCATGAGGAAGGTGCCTGGGGCTGGTGGGAGGGGTGGGAGCTGGGGAGACATCTGGAAATTCTCCATCCTTGAAATTAGTTAAACAAATAACGTTTGCTCTCCCGCTTACCCTCCAACAATCTGAAGAATGGGGCCCCTGGGACGCGTGGGGCTGTGCATTTTCCTGTGTCTGGTCGGGGTTTCTCCAGAAAGGAGGGTCCCGGGATGGATGTGGGCAAGGCCCTTGGTGTCTTCGGGACCCGGGCTCTGCAGACTGCGTGTGGCCTCAGGCAGGCAGCCCCCAGTGCCTTGGCCTGTGTTCTCATCTGTTCCTGGGGTACTCCTGGGAGGGTATTTAAGGACCGACCCCCTGTCTGTGACTCATGAGCTCTGCCTGGTGGTGCCAGGCTCTCTGGAGTGACACGGTGTGTGACCCTCTAGGCTGCGGGAGGAATTAAAGGAGCCAGGGAAATCATCACTTGGCTGCCAGGCTGGAGGGGACAGCTGCAGCCCCCACACCTGCTCCCCAGCCCTTTCTTGGGCTCCCCAGGCCCCCCAGAAGTTGTCAGCCATCACGGTTGAGTCTCAGGCAAGGCCCCATCATCTTTATGTTTGCTCAGCAGCCTCTGGGTAACTGCGAGCCACATGCCAAGGCCCCCACTCCGGGTGAGGCTCCCAACCTCACCCCGCAGGACTCACCACGGCTGTAGGTACCCTGTGTAAGGATGCATCCGTGCCTGTCTCTCACACACATGTGTTCCCCAGCTGTCCAGGGCTCTCCTGCCCTGAGCTCCAGTACCTGGATGAGGCCTGGCACATGGGAGGTATCCATCCGCAGTAGACTGAATGAATCTGAGTGAGTGAATGAGGGAGTGCATGAATGAGTGACTGAATGAATGAATGAGTGAGAGAGTGAGTGAGTAAATGAGAGAGTGAATGAGGGAATGAATGAGTGAGGGAATGAATGAATGAAGGAATGAGGGAATGAGTGAGTGAGTGAGTGAAGGAATGAGGAATGAGTGAATGAGTGGATGGGAGAGAGTGAGTGAATGCATGAGTGACTGGGTGAATGAGTGAGGGAGTGAATGAATGAGGAAGTGAGGGAATGAGTGAGTGAATGAGTGAATAAGTGAATGGATGGGAGAGTGAGTGAATGCATGAGTGACTAAGTGAGTGAATGAGTGAGGGAGTGAATGAGTGAAGGAATGAGGGAGGGAGTGAGTGAATGAGTAAATGAGTGAGTGAGTATGAGTGAGTGAATGAGTGAATAGATGGGAGTGAGTGAACGCTTGAGTGACTGAGTAGGTGAATGAGGGAGTGAATGAATGAATGAGGAAGTGAGGGAATGAGTAAGTGAGTGAATGAGGGAATGAGTGAATGAGTGAATGGATGGGAGTGAGTGAATGCATGAGTGACTGAGTATGTGAATGAGTGAGGGAGTGAATGAATGAATGAGGAAGTGAGGGAATGAGTGAGTGAGGGAGTGAAAGAATGAGTGAATCAGTAAGCAATGAGTGAATGAATGAATGAGCAAATGAGTAAGTGAATGAATGAAGTAGCCTGGGGCCTGGGCCTGGGTCTTTAGCAGCAGCAGCAGCAGCAGTGGGGCCTGGTCTCTGGGAGGCCCTGCCACACCCCAGCTGGGAGTCCTGAGGCCAAGCCACTGCCCTCCCTGGGCCTCAGTTTCCCATCAAGGGATGGGGAAATGGTTTCCAGATTCCACCCTCTCAACAGCTGACAGCTATCCATGGGGCACACCTCTGTGTCAGCCCAGTGCTGGGTGCTGGGAATACCCAGCTCTCAGACCTGTCCCCGCTCCTGAAGAGTGCACAGTGGTGACATGGGGGACCAGCCTTCCACACACCCGACACTCCCCCACTGGGCCATGCACGTGCTGTGGGCACACAGGGCAGGGCAAGCCTGAGTGGCATGTAGTCTGCCCATGGGCACAGGTGGGGTTCAGACCCTCAACTGCCACCATAGGAAGTCTGGGCTTCGCTGCTGGGGTGCTGGGGGGACTACAGAAGTGTTCAGAGTGGGAGTGTGCCAGGCTGGTTTTGTGAGTCCCAGACCCCACTGGTGCAGGATTGCAGAGCAGTGAGGGCCAGACTGAGTCAGGGAGCTCAGAGAGCATGCTGAAGCCCCTTCAGGCTTCTCAGGGCCAAGGCTGGATCTGAACACTCCCCGACACCTGGCAGGCAGCACCTTCCTCCTTCCGGGACAGGAGCGAGATACCCTGAAGTGCTTGCGCAAATGCACGTTTGGCCAAGGCAAGAAGCATCCTTCACAGTGTGACCCAGGCCCTATTCCACGCCTTCTCTCCCCAGCTGCCCGGCTCTTCCTGCTCGGCACAGCCCTCCCCTCAGCACCATGAATTTTCCTCCTCGTGCCACACACCCGACACCACTGACCCTCGGCTCCCGCTCTGCCTTCCTTCTGGAAGGCTCTTTTCTTTTTTTCTTTTTTTCTTTTCTTTTCTTTCTTTTTTTTTTTTTTTGAGATGGAGTCTTGCTCTATCACCCAGGCTGGAGTGCAGTGGCATGATCTTGGTTCAGTGTAACCTCTGCCTCCCAGGTTCAAGCAATTCGCCTGCCTCAGCCTCCCGAGTAGCTGGGATTGCAGGCATATGCCACCACGCCTGGCTAGTTTTTGTATTTTTTAGTAGAGATGGGGTTTCACCACATTGGCCAAGCTGGTTTCTAACTCCTGACCTCAGGTGATTCGCCCGCCTCGGCTTCCCAAAGTGCTGGGATTACAGGTGTGAGCCACTGCCCCTGGCCTGGAAGGTTCTTTTGTTCCCCCTCTTCTCTGCTGGCCAACGTCTATGATGCTTTTCCACTTTCAGCCCAAACACACATCACCCTCAACTGTGTCCAGTTTTCCAGGCGCCCTGCCCCAGACTTCTGCAAGCTATGTGCTCACCTGCTGACTCATGGACCAGAGGACCTGGACCCCTGAGGACGTGGGCAATGTCCCAGCCTCTCTCTAGCCCCATGCCCAGCAACTGGCTTACCACTCTGTGCTTCAGTTTCTGCCTCTGTAAAACGTGTCGGTAGCAGGACTCAGCTCCTAGGATTGCCAGAAGGATGAGGCGAGCAGCGCCCAGCAGAGTGTAAGAACTTGGATATGTTAGTGTCAGGCGCTGTGTTGGGGTCAGGCACCACGATGGGTTCAGGCTCCATGTTGGGGTCATGTGCTGTGTTGGGTTCATGCTCCGTGTTGGGGTCAAGCACTGTGTTGGGGTCAGGCGTTGTGTTGGGGTCAGGCTCTGTGTTGGGGTCAGGCACTGTGTTGGGGTCAGGCGCTGTGTTGGGGTCAGGCGCTGTGTTGGGGTCAGGCTCTGTGTTGGGGTCAGGAGCTGTGTTGGGGTCAGGCTCTGTGTTGGGGTCAGGCGCTGTGTTGGGGCCAGGCGCTGTGTTGGGGTCAGGCGCTGTGTTGGGGTCAGGCGCTGTGTTGGGGTCAGGTGATGTGTTGGGGTCAGGCTGTGTGTTGGGGTCATGGGCCACATTAGGGTCAGGCTCTGTGTTGGGGTCAGGCGCTGTGTTGGGGTCAGGCGCTGTGTTGGGGCCAGGCTGTGTGTTGGGGTCAGGCGCTGTGTTGGGGTCAGGCGCTGTGTTGGGGTCAGGCGCTGTGTTGGGGTCAGGCGCTGTGTTGGGGCCAGGCTCTGTGTTGGGGTCAGGCGCTGTGTTGGGGCCAGGCTGTGTGTTGGGGCCAGGCTGTGTGTTGGGGTCAGGCGCTGTGTTGGGGTCAGATGCTGTGTTGGGGCCAGGCTGTGTGTTGGGGTCAGGCTGTGTGTTGGGGTCAGGCGCTGTGTTGGGGTCAGGCTGTGTGTTGGGGCCAGGCTGTGTGTTGGGGTCAGGCGCTGTGTTGGGGTCAGGCGCTGTGTTGGGGTCAGGCGCTGTGTTGGGGACAGGCTGTGTGTTGGGGTCAGGCGCTGTGTTGGGGTCAGGCGCTGTGTTGGGGTCAGGCGCTGTGTTGGGGCCAGGCTGTGTGTTGGGGCCAGGCTGTGTGTTGGGGTCAGGCGCTGTGTTGGGGTCAGGCGCTGTGTTGGGGTCAGATGCTGTGTTGGGGTCAGGCGCTGTGTTGGGGTCAGGCGCTGTGTTGGGGTCAGGCGCTGTGTTGGGGCCAGGCTGTGTGTTGGGGTCAGGCGCTGTGTTGGGGTCAGGCGCTGTGTTGGGGTCAGGCTGTGTGTTGGGGCCAGGCTGTGTGTTGGGGTCAGGCTGTGTGTTGGGGTCAGGCTCTGTGTTGGGGTCAGGCTCTGTGTTGGGGTCAGGCGCTGTGTTGGGGTCAGGCTCTGTGTTGGGGTCAGATGCTGTGTTGGGGTCAGGCGCTGTGTTGGGGTCAGGCTCTGTGTTGGGGTCAGGCTCTGTGTTGGGGTCAGGCGCTGTGTTGGGGTCAGGCGCTGTGTTGGGGTCAGATGCTGTGTTGGGGCCAGGCTGTGTGTTGGGGTCAGGCGCTGTGTTGGGGTCAGATGCTGTGTTGGGGTCAGGCGCTGTGTTGGGGTCAGATGCTGTGTTGGGGCCAGGCTGTGTGTTGGGGTCAGGCGCTGTGTTGGGGTCAGATGCTGTGTTGGGGTCAGGCGCTGTGTTGGGGTCAGATGCTGTGTTGGGGTCAGGCGCTGTGTTGGGGTCAGGCGCTGTGTTGGGGCCAGGCTGTGTGTTGGGGTCAGGCGCTGTGTTGGGGTCAGGCGCTGTGTTGGGGTCAGGCGCTGTGTTGGGGCCAGGCTGTGTGTTGGGGTCAGGCGCTGTGTTGGGGTCAGGCGCTGTGTTGGGGTCAGATGCTGTGTTGGGGCCAGGCTGTGTGTTGGGGTCAGGCTGTGTGTTGGGGTCAGGCGCTGTGTTGGGGTCAGGCTGTGTGTTGGGGCCAGGCTGTGTGTTGGGGTCAGGCTCTGTGTTGGGGTCAGGCTGTGTGTTGGGGTCAGGCTGTGTGTTGGGGTCAGGCGCTGTGTTGGGGCCAGGCTCTGTGTAGGGGCCAGGCTCTGTGTTGGGGTCAGGCGCTGTGTTGGGGCCAGGCTGTGTGTTGGGGCCAGGCTGTGTGTTGGGGTCAGGCGCTGTGTTGGGGTCAGGCGCTGTGTTGGGGTCAGGCGCTGTGTTGGGGTCAGGCGCTGTGTTGGGGCCAGGCTGTGTGTTGGGGTCAGGCGCTGTGTTGGGGTCAGGCGCTGTGTTGGGGTCAGATGCTGTGTTGGGGCCAGGCTGTGTGTTGGGGTCAGGCTGTGTGTTGGGGTCAGGCTGTGTGTTGGGGCCAGGCTGTGTGTTGGGGTCAGGCTGTGTGTTGGGGTCAGGCTCTGTGTTGGGGTCAGGCTCTGTGTTGGGGTCAGGCGCTGTGTTGGGGTCAGGCTGTGTGTTGGGGTCAGGCTGTGTGTTGGGGTCAGGCGCTGTGTTGGGGTCAGGCTGTGTGTTGGGGCCAGGCTGTGTGTTGGGGTCAGGCGCTGTGTTGGGGTCAGGCGCTGTGTTGGGGTCAGGCGCTGTGTTGGGGACAGGCTGTGTGTTGGGGTCAGGCGCTGTGTTGGGGTCAGGCGCTGTGTTGGGGCCAGGCTGTGTGTTGGGGCCAGGCTGTGTGTTGGGGTCAGGCGCTGTGTTGGGGTCAGGCGCTGTGTTGGGGTCAGGCGCTGTGTTGGGGTCAGGCGCTGTGTTGGGGTCAGGCGCTGTGTTGGGGTCAGGCGCTGTGTTGGGGTCAGGCGCTGTGTTGGGGTCAGGCTGTGTGTTGGGGCCAGGCTGTGTGTTGGGGTCAGGCTGTGTGTTGGGGTCAGGCTCTGTGTTGGGGTCAGGCTCTGTGTTGGGGTCAGGCGCTGTGTTGGGGTCAGGCTCTGTGTTGGGGTCAGATGCTGTGTTGGGGTCAGGCGCTGTGTTGGGGTCAGGCTCTGTGTTGGGGTCAGGCTCTGTGTTGGGGTCAGGCGCTGTGTTGGGGTCAGGCGCTGTGTTGGGGTCAGATGCTGTGTTGGGGCCAGGCTGTGTGTTGGGGTCAGGCGCTGTGTTGGGGTCAGATGCTGTGTTGGGGTCAGGCGCTGTGTTGGGGTCAGATGCTGTGTTGGGGCCAGGCTGTGTGTTGGGGCCAGGCGCTGTGTTGGGGTCAGGCGCTGTGTTGGGGTCAGATGCTGTGTTGGGGTCAGATGCTGTGTTGGGGTCAGATGCTGTGTTGGGGTCAGATGCTGTGTTGGGGTCAGGCGCTGTGTTGGGGTCAGGCGCTGTGTTGGGGCCAGGCTGTGTGTTGGGGTCAGGCGCTGTGTTGGGGTCAGGCGCTGTGTTGGGGTCAGGCGCTGTGTTGGGGCCAGGCTGTGTGTTGGGGTCAGGCGCTGTGTTGGGGTCAGGCGCTGTGTTGGGGTCAGATGCTGTGTTGGGGTCAGGCTGTGTGTTGGGGTCAGGCGCTGTGTTGGGGTCAGGCTGTGTGTTGGGGCCAGGCTGTGTGTTGGGGTCAGGCTCTGTGTTGGGGTCAGGCTGTGTGTTGGGGTCAGGCGCTGTGTTGGGGCCAGGCTCTGTGTTGGGGCCAGGCTCTGTGTTGGGGTCAGGCGCTGTGTTGGGGCCAGGCTGTGTGTTGGGGTCAGGCGCTGTGTTGGGGTCAGGCGCTGTGTTGGGGTCAGGCGCTGTGTTGGGGTCAGGCGCTGTGTTGGGGCCAGGCTGTGTGTTGGGGTCAGGCGCTGTGTTGGGGTCAGGCGCTGTGTTGGGGTCAGATGCTGTGTTGGGGCCAGGCTGTGTGTTGGGGTCAGGCTGTGTGTTGGGGTCAGGCTGTGTGTTGGGGCCAGGCTGTGTGTTGGGGTCAGGCTCTGTGTTGGGGTCAGGCTCTGTGTTGGGGTCAGGCGCTGTGTTGGGGTCAGGCTCTGTGTTGGGGTCAGATGCTGTGTTGGGGTCAGGCGCTGTGTTGGGGTCAGGCTCTGTGTTGGGGTCAGGCTCTGTGTTGGGGTCAGGCGCTGTGTTGGGGTCAGGCGCTGTGTTGGGGTCAGATGCTGTGTTGGGGTCAGGCGCTGTGTTGGGGTCAGATGCTGTGTTGGGGTCAGGCGCTGTGTTGGGGTCAGGCGCTGTGTTGGGGTCAGGCGCTGTGTTGGGGCCAGGCTGTGTGTTGGGGTCAGGCGCTGTGTTGGGGTCAGATGCTGTGTTGGGGTCAGGCGCTGTGTTGGGGTCAGGCGCTGTGTTGGGGTCAGGCGCTGTGTTGGGGCCAGGCTGTGTGTTGGGGCCAGGCTGTGTGTTGGGGTCAGGCGCTGTGTTGGGGTCAGGCGCTGTGTTGGGGTCAGGCGCTGTGTTGGGGTCAGGCGCTGTGTTGGGGTCAGGCGCTGTGTTGGGGCCAGGCTGTGTGTTGGGGTCAGGCGCTGTGTTGGGGTCAGGCGCTGTGTTGGGGTCAGATGCTGTGTTGGGGCCAGGCTGTGTGTTGGGGTCAGGCTGTGTGTTGGGGTCAGGCGCTGTGTTGGGGTCAGGCTGTGTGTTGGGGCCAGGCTGTGTGTTGGGGTCAGGCTGTGTGTTGGGGTCAGGCGCTGTGTTGGGGTCAGGCTCTGTGTTGGGGTCAGGCTGTGTGTTGGGGTCAGGCTGTGTGTTGGGGTCAGGCGCTGTGTTGGGGTCAGGCTCTGTGTTGGGGCCAGGCTGTGTGTTGGGGTCAGGCGCTGTGTTGGGGTCAGGCGCTGTGTTGGGGTCAGGCTCTGTGTTGGGGCCAGGCTCTGTGTTGGGGTCAGGCGCTGTGTTGGGGTCAGGCTCTGTGTTGGGGTCAGGCTCTGTGTTGGGGTCAGGCACTGTGTTGGGGTCAGGCGCTGTGTTGGGGTCAGGCGCTGTGTTGGGGTCAGATGCTGTGTTGGGGCCAGGCTGTGTGTTGGGGTCAGGCGCTGTGTTGGGGTCAGATGCTGTGTTGGGGTCAGGCGCTGTGTTGGGGTCAGATGCTGTGTTGGGGTCAGGCGCTGTGTTGGGGTCAGGCGCTGTGTTGGGGCCAGGCTGTGTGTTGGGGTCAGGCGCTGTGTTGGGGTCAGATGCTGTGTTGGGGTCAGGCGCTGTGTTGGGGTCAGGCGCTGTGTTGGGGTCAGATGCTGTGTTGGGGCCAGGCTGTGTGTTGGGGTCAGGCTGTGTGTTGGGGTCAGGCGCTGTGTTGGGGTCAGGCTGTGTGTTGGGGCCAGGCTGTGTGTTGGGGTCAGGCGCTGTGTTGGGGTCAGGCGCTGTGTTGGGGTCAGGCGCTGTGTTGGGGACAGGCTGTGTGTTGGGGACAGGCGCTGTGTTGGGGTCAGGCGCTGTGTTGGGGTCAGGCGCTGTGTTGGGGCCAGGCTGTGTGTTGGGGCCAGGCTGTGTGTTGGGGTCAGGCGCTGTGTTGGGGTCAGGCGCTGTGTTGGGGTCAGGCGCTGTGTTGGGGTCAGATGCTGTGTTGGGGTCAGGCGCTGTGTTGGGGTCAGGCGCTGTGTTGGGGTCAGGCGCTGTGTTGGGGTCAGGCGCTGTGTTGGGGCCAGGCTGTGTGTTGGGGCCAGGCTGTGTGTTGGGGTCAGGCGCTGTGTTGGGGTCAGGCGCTGTGTTGGGGTCAGGCGCTGTGTTGGGGTCAGATGCTGTGTTGGGGTCAGGCGCTGTGTTGGGGTCAGGCGCTGTGTTGGGGTCAGGCGCTGTGTTGGGGCCAGGCTGTGTGTTGGGGTCAGGCGCTGTGTTGGGGTCAGGCGCTGTGTTGGGGTCAGGCTGTGTGTTGGGGCCAGGCTGTGTGTTGGGGTCAGGCTGTGTGTTGGGGTCAGGCTCTGTGTTGGGGTCAGGCTCTGTGTTGGGGTCAGGCGCTGTGTTGGGGTCAGGCTCTGTGTTGGGGTCAGATGCTGTGTTGGGGTCAGGCGCTGTGTTGGGGTCAGGCTCTGTGTTGGGGTCAGGCTCTGTGTTGGGGTCAGGCGCTGTGTTGGGGTCAGGCGCTGTGTTGGGGTCAGATGCTGTGTTGGGGCCAGGCTGTGTGTTGGGGTCAGGCGCTGTGTTGGGGTCAGATGCTGTGTTGGGGTCAGGCGCTGTGTTGGGGTCAGATGCTGTGTTGGGGCCAGGCTGTGTGTTGGGGTCAGGCGCTGTGTTGGGGTCAGATGCTGTGTTGGGGTCAGGCGCTGTGTTGGGGTCAGATGCTGTGTTGGGGTCAGGCGCTGTGTTGGGGTCAGGCGCTGTGTTGGGGCCAGGCTGTGTGTTGGGGTCAGGCGCTGTGTTGGGGTCAGGCGCTGTGTTGGGGTCAGGCGCTGTGTTGGGGCCAGGCTGTGTGTTGGGGTCAGGCGCTGTGTTGGGGTCAGGCGCTGTGTTGGGGTCAGATGCTGTGTTGGGGCCAGGCTGTGTGTTGGGGTCAGGCTGTGTGTTGGGGTCAGGCGCTGTGTTGGGGTCAGGCTGTGTGTTGGGGCCAGGCTGTGTGTTGGGGTCAGGCTCTGTGTTGGGGTCAGGCTGTGTGTTGGGGTCAGGCGCTGTGTTGGGGCCAGGCTCTGTGTTGGGGCCAGGCTCTGTGTTGGGGTCAGGCGCTGTGTTGGGGCCAGGCTGTGTGTTGGGGCCAGGCTGTGTGTTGGGGTCAGGCGCTGTGTTGGGGTCAGGCGCTGTGTTGGGGTCAGGCGCTGTGTTGGGGTCAGGCGCTGTGTTGGGGCCAGGCTGTGTGTTGGGGTCAGGCGCTGTGTTGGGGTCAGGCGCTGTGTTGGGGTCAGATGCTGTGTTGGGGCCAGGCTGTGTGTTGGGGTCAGGCTGTGTGTTGGGGTCAGGCGCTGTGTTGGGGTCAGGCTGTGTGTTGGGGCCAGGCTGTGTGTTGGGGTCAGGCTGTGTGTTGGGGTCAGGCTCTGTGTTGGGGTCAGGCTCTGTGTTGGGGTCAGGCGCTGTGTTGGGGTCAGGCTCTGTGTTGGGGTCAGATGCTGTGTTGGGGTCAGGCGCTGTGTTGGGGTCAGGCTCTGTGTTGGGGTCAGGCTCTGTGTTGGGGTCAGGCGCTGTGTTGGGGTCAGGCGCTGTGTTGGGGTCAGGTGCTGTGTTGGGGTCAGATGCTGTGTTGGGGTCAGGCGCTGTGTTGGGGTCAGATGCTGTGTTGGGGTCAGGCGCTGTGTTGGGGTCAGGCGCTGTGTTGGGGTCAGGCGCTGTGTTGGGGCCAGGCTGTGTGTTGGGGTCAGGCGCTGTGTTGGGGTCAGATGCTGTGTTGGGGTCAGGCGCTGTGTTGGGGTCAGGCGCTGTGTTGGGGTCAGGCGCTGTGTTGGGGCCAGGCTGTGTGTTGGGGCCAGGCTGTGTGTTGGGGTCAGGCGCTGTGTTGGGGTCAGGCGCTGTGTTGGGGTCAGGCGCTGTGTTGGGGTCAGGCGCTGTGTTGGGGTCAGGCGCTGTGTTGGGGCCAGGCTGTGTGTTGGGGTCAGGCGCTGTGTTGGGGTCAGGCGCTGTGTTGGGGTCAGGCGCTGTGTTGGGGCCAGGCTGTGTGTTGGGGTCAGGCTGTGTGTTGGGGTCAGGCGCTGTGTTGGGGTCAGGCTGTGTGTTGGGGCCAGGCTGTGTGTTGGGGTCAGGCTGTGTGTTGGGGTCAGGCGCTGTGTTGGGGTCAGGCGCTGTGTTGGGGTCAGGCTGTGTGTTGGGGTCAGGCTGTGTGTTGGGGTCAGGCGCTGTGTTGGGGTCAGGCTCTGTGTTGGGGCCAGGCTGTGTGTTGGGGTCAGGCGCTGTGTTGGGGTCAGGCGCTGTGTTGGGGTCAGGCTCTGTGTTGGGGCCAGGCTCTGTGTTGGGGTCAGGCGCTGTGTTGGGGTCAGGCTCTGTGTTGGGGTCAGGCTCTGTGTTGGGGTCAGGCACTGTGTTGGGGTCAGGCGCTGTGTTGGGGTCAGGCGCTGTGTTGGGGTCAGATGCTGTGTTGGGGCCAGGCTGTGTGTTGGGGTCAGGCGCTGTGTTGGGGTCAGATGCTGTGTTGGGGTCAGGCGCTGTGTTGGGGTCAGATGCTGTGTTGGGGTCAGGCGCTGTGTTGGGGTCAGGCGCTGTGTTGGGGTCAGGCGCTGTGTTGGGGCCAGGCTGTGTGTTGGGGTCAGGCGCTGTGTTGGGGTCAGATGCTGTGTTGGGGTCAGGCGCTGTGTTGGGGTCAGGCGCTGTGTTGGGGTCAGATGCTGTGTTGGGGCCAGGCTGTGTGTTGGGGTCAGGCTGTGTGTTGGGGTCAGGCGCTGTGTTGGGGTCAGGCTGTGTGTTGGGGCCAGGCTGTGTGTTGGGGTCAGGCGCTGTGTTGGGGTCAGGCGCTGTGTTGGGGTCAGGCGCTGTGTTGGGGACAGGCTGTGTGTTGGGGTCAGGCGCTGTGTTGGGGTCAGGCGCTGTGTTGGGGTCAGGCGCTGTGTTGGGGCCAGGCTGTGTGTTGGGGCCAGGCTGTGTGTTGGGGTCAGGCGCTGTGTTGGGGTCAGGCGCTGTGTTGGGGTCAGGCGCTGTGTTGGGGTCAGATGCTGTGTTGGGGTCAGGCGCTGTGTTGGGGTCAGGCGCTGTGTTGGGGTCAGGCGCTGTGTTGGGGCCAGGCTGTGTGTTGGGGTCAGGCGCTGTGTTGGGGTCAGGCGCTGTGTTGGGGTCAGGCTGTGTGTTGGGGCCAGGCTGTGTGTTGGGGTCAGGCTGTGTGTTGGGGTCAGGCTCTGTGTTGGGGTCAGGCTCTGTGTTGGGGTCAGGCGCTGTGTTGGGGTCAGGCTCTGTGTTGGGGTCAGATGCTGTGTTGGGGTCAGGCGCTGTGTTGGGGTCAGGCGCTGTGTTGGGGTCAGGCTCTGTGTTGGGGTCAGGCGCTGTGTTGGGGTCAGGCGCTGTGTTGGGGTCAGATGCTGTGTTGGGGCCAGGCTGTGTGTTGGGGTCAGGCGCTGTGTTGGGGTCAGATGCTGTGTTGGGGTCAGGCGCTGTGTTGGGGTCAGATGCTGTGTTGGGGCCAGGCTGTGTGTTGGGGCCAGGCGCTGTGTTGGGGTCAGATGCTGTGTTGGGGTCAGATGCTGTGTTGGGGTCAGGCGCTGTGTTGGGGTCAGGCGCTGTGTTGGGGCCAGGCTGTGTGTTGGGGTCAGGCGCTGTGTTGGGGTCAGGCGCTGTGTTGGGGTCAGGCGCTGTGTTGGGGCCAGGCTGTGTGTTGGGGTCAGGCGCTGTGTTGGGGTCAGGCGCTGTGTTGGGGTCAGATGCTGTGTTGGGGCCAGGCTGTGTGTTGGGGTCAGGCGCTGTGTTGGGGTCAGGCTGTGTGTTGGGGCCAGGCTGTGTGTTGGGGTCAGGCTCTGTGTTGGGGTCAGGCTCTGTGTTGGGGTCAGGCGCTGTGTTGGGGCCAGGCTCTGTGTTGGGGCCAGGCTCTGTGTTGGGGTCAGGCGCTGTGTTGGGGCCAGGCTGTGTGTTGGGGCCAGGCTGTGTGTTGGGGTCAGGCGCTGTGTTGGGGTCAGGCGCTGTGTTGGGGTCAGGCGCTGTGTTGGGGTCAGGCGCTGTGTTGGGGCCAGGCTGTGTGTTGGGGTCAGGCGCTGTGTTGGGGTCAGGCGCTGTGTTGGGGTCAGATGCTGTGTTGGGGCCAGGCTGTGTGTTGGGGTCAGGCTGTGTGTTGGGGTCAGGCGCTGTGTTGGGGTCAGGCTGTGTGTTGGGGCCAGGCTGTGTGTTGGGGTCAGGCTGTGTGTTGGGGTCAGGCTCTGTGTTGGGGTCAGGCTCTGTGTTGGGGTCAGGCGCTGTGTTGGGGTCAGGCTCTGTGTTGGGGTCAGATGCTGTGTTGGGGTCAGGCGCTGTGTTGGGGTCAGGCTCTGTGTTGGGGTCAGGCTCTGTGTTGGGGTCAGGCGCTGTGTTGGGGTCAGGCGCTGTGTTGGGGTCAGGCGCTGTGTTGGGGTCAGGCGCTGTGTTGGGGTCAGATGCTGTGTTGGGGTCAGGCGCTGTGTTGGGGTCAGATGCTGTGTTGGGGTCAGGCGCTGTGTTGGGGTCAGGCGCTGTGTTGGGGTCAGGCGCTGTGTTGGGGCCAGGCTGTGTGTTGGGGTCAGGCGCTGTGTTGGGGTCAGATGCTGTGTTGGGGTCAGGCGCTGTGTTGGGGTCAGGCGCTGTGTTGGGGTCAGGCGCTGTGTTGGGGCCAGGCTGTGTGTTGGGGCCAGGCTGTGTGTTGGGGTCAGGCGCTGTGTTGGGGTCAGGCGCTGTGTTGGGGTCAGGCGCTGTGTTGGGGTCAGGCGCTGTGTTGGGGTCAGGCGCTGTGTTGGGGCCAGGCTGTGTGTTGGGGTCAGGCGCTGTGTTGGGGTCAGGCGCTGTGTTGGGGTCAGATGCTGTGTTGGGGCCAGGCTGTGTGTTGGGGTCAGGCTGTGTGTTGGGGTCAGGCGCTGTGTTGGGGTCAGGCTGTGTGTTGGGGCCAGGCTGTGTGTTGGGGTCAGGCGCTGTGTTGGGGTCAGGCTCTGTGTTGGGGTCAGGCTGTGTGTTGGGGTCAGGCTGTGTGTTGGGGTCAGGCGCTGTATTGGGGTCAGGCTCTGTGTTGGGGCCAGGCTGTGTGTTGGGGTCAGGCGCTGTGTTGGGGTCAGGCGCTGTGTTGGGGTCAGGCTCTGTGTTGGGGCCAGGCTCTGTGTTGGGGTCAGGCGCTGTGTTGGGGTCAGGCGCTGTGTTGGGGTCAGGCGCTGTGTTGGGGCCAGCCTGTGTGTTGGGGTCAGGCGCTGTGTTGGGGTCAGGCGCTGTGTTGGGGTCAGATGCTGTGTTGGGGTCAGATGCTGTGTTGGGGTCAGGCGCTGTGTTGGGGTCAGGCGCTGTGTTGGGGTCAGGCTGTGTGTTGGGGTCAGGCGCTGTGTTGGGGTCAGGCGCTGTGTTGGGGTCAGGCGCTGTGTTGGGGTCAGGCGCTGTGTTGGGGTCAGGCGCTGTGTTGGGGTCAGGCGCTGTGTTGGGGCCAGGCTGTGTGTTGGGGTCAGGCGCTGTGTTGGGGTCAGGCGCTGTGTTGGGGTCAGGCGCTGTGTTGGGGCCAGGCGCTGTGTTGGGGCCAGGCGCTGTGTTGGGGCCAGGCGCTGTGTTGGGGCCAGGCTGTGTGTTGGGGTCAGGCGCTGTGTTGGGGTCAGGCGCTGTGTTGGGGCCAGATGCTGTGTTGGGGCCAGGCTGTGTGTTGGGGCCAGGCTGTGTGTTGGGGTCAGGCTGTGTGTTGGGGCCAGGCTGTGTGTTGGGGCCAGGCTGTGTGTTGGGGTCAGGCGCTGTGTTGGGGCCAGGCTCTGTGTTGGGGCCAGGCTCTGTGTTGGGGTCAGGCGCTGTGTTGGGGCCAGGCTGTGTGTTGGGGCTAGGCTGTGTGTTGGGGTCAGGCGCTGTGTTGGGGTCAGGCGCTGTGTTGGGGTCAGGCGCTGTGTTGGGGTCAGGCGCTGTGTTGGGGCCAGGCTGTGTGTTGGGGTCAGGCGCTGTGTTGGGGTCAGGCGCTGTGTTGGGGTCAGATGCTGTGTTGGGGCCAGGCTGTGTGTTGGGGTCAGGCTGTGTGTTGGGGTCAGGCGCTGTGTTGGGGTCAGGCTGTGTGTTGGGGTCAGGCTGTGTGTTGGGGTCAGGCTGTGTGTTGGGGTCAGGCTCTGTGTTGGGGTCAGGCTCTGTGTTGGGGTCAGGCGCTGTGTTGGGGTCAGGCTCTGTGTTGGGGTCAGATGCTGTGTTGGGGTCAGGCGCTGTGTTGGGGTCAGGCTCTGTGTTGGGGTCAGGCGCTGTGTTGGGGTCAGGCGCTGTGTTGGGGTCAGATGCTGTGTTGGGGTCAGGCGCTGTGTTGGGGTCAGATGCTGTGTTGGGGTCAGGCGCTGTGTTGGGGTCAGGCGCTGTGTTGGGGTCAGGCGCTGTGTTGGGGCCAGGCTGTGTGTTGGGGTCAGGCGCTGTGTTGGGGTCAGATGCTGTGTTGGGGTCAGGCGCTGTGTTGGGGTCAGGCGCTGTGTTGGGGTCAGGCGCTGTGTTGGGGCCAGGCTGTGTGTTGGGGTCAGGCGCTGTGTTGGGGTCAGGCGCTGTGTTGGGGCCAGGATGTGTGTTGGGGTCAGGCGCTGTGTTGGGGTCAGGCGCTGTGTTGGGGTCAGATGCTGTGTTGGGGCCAGGCTGTGTGTTGGGGTCAGGCTGTGTGTTGGGGTCAGGCGCTGTGTTGGGGTCAGGCTGTGTGTTGGGGCCAGGCTGTGTGTTGGGGTCAGGCGCTGTGTTGGGGTCAGGCGCTGTGTTGGGGTCAGGCTGTGTGTTGGGGTCAGGCTGTGTGTTGGGGTCAGGCGCTGTGTGTTGGGGTCAGGCTCTGTGTTGGGGTCAGGCTCTGTGTTGGGGTCAGGCTGTGTGTTGGGGTCAGGCGCTGTGTTGGGGTCAGGCTCTGTGTTGGGGCCAGGCTGTGTGTTGGGGTCAGGCGCTGTGTTGGGGTCAGGCGCTGTGTTGGGGTCAGGCTCTGTGTTGGGGCCAGGCTGTGTGTTGGGGTCAGGCGCTGTGTTGGGGTCAGGCTCTGTGTTGGGGTCAGGCGCTGTGTTGGGGTCAGGCTCTGTGTTGGGGTCAGGCGCTGTGTTGGGGTCAGGCGCTGTGTTGGGGTCAGGCGCTGTGTTGGGGCCAGGCTGTGTGTTGGGGTCAGGCGCTGTTTTGGGGTCAGATGCTGTGTTGGGGTCAGGCGCTGTGTTGGGGTCAGATGCTGTGTTGGGGTCAGGCGCTGTGTTGGGGTCAGGCGCTGTGTTGGCGTCAGGCGCTGTGTTGGGGCCAGGCTGTGTGTTGGGGTCAGGCGCTGTGTTGGGGTCAGATGCTGTGTTGGGGTCAGGCGCTGTGTTGGGGTCAGGCGCTGTGTTGGGGTCAGGCGCTGTGTTGGGGTCAGGCGCTGTGTTGGGGCCAGGCTGTGTGTTGGGGTCAGGCGCTGTGTTGGGGTCAGGCGCTGTGTTGGGGTCAGGCGCTGTGTTGGGGTCAGGCGCTGTGTTGGGGCCAGGCTGTGTGTTGGGGTCAGGCGCTGTGTTGGGGTCAGGCGCTGTGTTGGGGTCAGATGCTGTGTTGGGGCCAGGCTGTGTGTTGGGGCCAGGCTGTGTGTTGGGGTCAGGCGCTGTGTTGGGGTCAGGCTGTGTGTTGGGGCCAGGCTGTGTGTTGGGGTCAGGCTCTGTGTTGGGGTCAGGCTCTGTGTTGGGGTCAGGCTGTGTGTTGGGGTCAGGCTGTGTGTTGGGGTCAGGCGCTGTGTTGGGGCCAGGCTCTGTGTTGGGGCCAGGCTCTGTGTTGGGGTCAGGCGCTGTGTTGGGGCCAGGCTGTGTGTTGGGGTCAGGCTGTGTGTTGGGGTCAGGCGCTGTGTTGGGGTCAGGCGCTGTGTTGGGGTCAGGCGCTGTGTTGGGGCCAGGCTGTGTGTTGGGGTCAGGCGCTGTGTTGGGGTCAGGCGCTGTGTTGGGGTCAGATGCTGTGTTGGGGCCAGGCTGTGTGTTGGGGTCAGGCTGTGTGTTGGGGTCAGGCTGTGTGTTGGGGCCAGGCTGTGTGTTGGGGTCAGGCTGTGTGTTGGGGTCAGGCTCTGTGTTGGGGTCAGGCGCTGTGTTGGGGTCAGGCTCTGTGTTGGGGTCAGGCGCTGTGTTGGGGTCAGGCTCTGTGTTGGGGTCAGGCTCTGTGTTGGGGTCAGGCGCTGTGTTGGGGTCAGGCGCTGTGTTGGGGTCAGATGCTGTGTTGGGGTCAGGCGCTGTGTTGGGGTCAGATGCTGTGTTGGGGTCAGGCGCTGTGTTGGGGTCAGGCGCTGTGTTGGGGTCAGGCGCTGTGTTGGGGCCAGGCGCTGTGTTGGGGCCAGGCGCTGTGTTGGGGCCAGGCTGTGTGTTGGGGTCAGGCGCTGTGTTGGGGTCAGATGCTGTGTTGGGGTCAGGCGCTGTGTTGGGGTCAGGCGCTGTGTTGGGGTCAGGCGCTGTGTTGGGGCCAGGCTGTGTGTTGGGGTCAGGCGCTGTGTTGGGGTCAGGCGCTGTGTTGGGGCCAGGCGCTGTGTTGGGGCCAGGCTGTGTGTTGGGGTCAGGCGCTGTGTTGGGGTCAGGCTCTGTGTTGGGGTCAGGCTCTGTGTTGGGGTCAGGCTGTGTGTTGGGGTCAGGCGCTGTGTTGGGGTCAGGCTGTGTGTTGGGGTCAGGCGCTGTGTTGGGGTCAGGCGCTGTGTTGGGGTCAGGCGCTGTGTTGGGGCCAGGCTGTGTGTTGGGGTCAGGCGCTGTGTTGGGGTCAGGCTGTGTTGGGGACAGGCTGTGTGTTGGGGACAGGCGCTGTGTTGGGGTCAGGCTGTGTGTTGGGGACAGGCGCTGTGTTGGGGTCAGGCTGTGTGTTGGGGACAGGCTGTGTTGGGGTCAGGCGCTGTGTTGGGGCCAGGCTGTGTGTTGGGGTCAGGCGCTTTGTTGGGGTCAGGCGCTGTGTTGGGGTCAGGCGCTGTGTTGGGGACAGGCTGTGTTGGGGTCAGATGCTGTGTTGGGGTCAGGCGCTGTGTTGGGGTCAGATGCTGTGTTGGGGTCAGGCTGTGTGTTGGGGACAGGCGCTGTGTTGGGGTCAGGCGCTGTGTTGGGGTCAGGCGCTGTGTTGGGGTCAGATGCTGTGTTGGGGCCAGGCTGTGTGTTGGGGCCAGGCTGTGTGTTGGGGTCAGGCGCTGTGTTGGGGCCAGGCTGTGTGTTGGGGTCAGGCGCTGTGTTGGGGTCAGGCGCTGTGTTGGGGTCAGGCTGTGTGTTGGGGACAGGCGCTGTGTTGGGGTCAGGCGCTGTGTTGGGGTCAGGCTGTGTGTTGGGGACAGGCGCTGTGTTGGGGACAGGCGCTGTGTTGGGGACAGGTGCCAATTTAGGGTCAGGCGCCAGGCTGGAGTGAGGTTCTTTGTTAGCGTCAGACGCTGTGTTAGTCCACTCAGGCTGCCAAAACAAAATACCTGGGACTAGGGGCTTCAACAAGAGTAATTCATTTTCTCACAGTTCTGGAGGTCAACAGCTTGAGACCAAGGTGTCGGCAGGGTTGGTTTCTCCTGAGGCCTCCCTGCCCGGCTTGCAGGCGGCCGCCATCTCCCCGTGTCCTCACGTGGTCGTTCCTCTGTGTGTGTATATCCTCATCTCCTCTTCTTATAAGGACATCAGTCCAGTTGGACTAGGGGGCCACCCAGATGTCCTCATTTAACCTTAGTTACTTTAAACGTCCTAGTTCCAATTACAGTCATATCAGGTGCTGGGCTTCAACACAGGCATTTCAGGTGGACACAATTCTGCCCAAGATAGGAGCTCACTGATGTTTGTGATGTGAATGAATGAATGAATGAATGAATGAAATTATGCAAATGAGGCATTTCCCTTCTGCTGAGGGAAATCACAGCCACCAAAGAGCTGGTCTCTCAGGACCAGCTGCCCATCCACCTTTACATGCTTTTGTTTTCCTGTTTCCCACCCATAAGCTTGAAGGGTGGGAGGGGAGGGCCTCCTTTTGAGGACAGCAACATAAAACGGCCCAGGCACTGTTGTCTCTCCCCAGCTGAGGACAACAGTGGTGTCTGGAGCTCGGGGGATGCTTGGGGAAGAGGGTGGCTTCTGTGACCAGCAGCTGTCCCCACCTGGGAGAGAGGGTAACGCAGGAAGGGGCTGTCAAGAGCAAACCCTTGGCTTTTTGCTCTGGGTGCAGAGGAGATCTGAACAGAGGCCTGCTGCTCAGTGGCTGTGAGACAGACCCTGGGTGCCTGCTGCTTGTCCTCCTGTGGCAGGGGTAGGGGGTGGAGGGTCATCTCTCGACAACCAGTATGGAGGGAAGGATCGCAGGTTTGGGGGCCTGCAGAACTCCACCCCACCCCACCCTACCCTGGCATTTAGGAGTGGTTGGCCCTGGGCAAGGCTTCACTGCTCCGGGCTCCATTTCACCCCTGGTTGGGTGCACACAGCCACCTCCAGGGTTGTGGTGAGGGGTGAGTAGAGGAGGTCAGAGTGAAGGCCGAGCCTGGCGCTGGGCGTGGTGCAGGCAGAGACCTTTCTGTCCATCCCTGCTCCTTGACATTCCAGCACTCCTCAGGACCCAGCACACAGTAGGTGTCAGAAATGCATATTGATTGACTGACAGAGTGAACAGCACACCGCAGGCCCTGGGACAGATTCCCTACCACCTGTTAGCTTTTCCTGAAGAGTATTCTGTCTTCTCAGCCCCCGTGCGCTGGGCCTGAATCCCAGCCTGTCATCTCCGCATAGATGGCCTCGGTGCTGGGTGAGGTGACTTTATTCCTGAAAGGACACGCAGCCAGGCCTGGAGGCAGAGGCTGGGGCTGCAGGTCGGGGGGGCAACAACAGTGCCCGGGCCCCCAGTTGCTTTTGGCCAGGGAGCCGCGTGCCCCAGTGAACATCGCAAGCTGACAGGTGTGAGCCGCGGCCAGAGGGCCTGGTTCACACCAGGGATGGCATCAGGGGCATTTTCCTTTTGTGTCTCTGCCTGAGCTGCTCTGCTTCATGGCCTCTGGGGAAGAGGCCAGAAAGGGAAACTGGAAGGCCCTGGGGGTTTTAGTTTTTTGAGCTGACACAGCTGCCTGTTGGGCCTCTGGAGAGGTCAGGAGGGCCGCAGAGCGGGCTGTCCACACAGCTAGCCCGAGAGGCCGCAGGGCAGGGGTATCTGGCCTACAGCTCCTGCGATGCCTTGGTTACCCCAAAACAAAACTGCCCCATTGACCTGGTTGAGTGGGTGCCCAGCTCCCCTCAGGAGTGCCATGGGTGACACAGTACTTCTGAGGAAAGTTCGAGGGAGGGAAGCGTCTTCCAGGAAGAGAGAAGATCTTGTGGGCAGCCCTGTGGCCTGGCCAGGCAGTGCTGAGACCTCCTCCTGTGGGGTGGGGGAGGCGGGGCTGGCAGGGAAGTTTGACGTCAGAGGCTGGCACAGGCTGTAGATTGGAGGCAGGGAGACGGTACCCACTGCTGTAGGTACTGGGGAGACATTGAGGGTTGTTGAGCAGGGGGAGGGCTGTGCCTCAGCGGAGCAGGGCTGGGTGCAGGTCTGGTCCTGTGTGTTAACGCTAGTAGTTTTCCCGCTGTGCTCCCCTGAGCGCTTTGGGGGCCCCTGAGCTAAGGAGGATGTGGGGAAACCATGGGGAATTCCCCCATGGTCCCCATTCCCCAAACCAAGCAGCCTGACGTGCATGCTTCACTTCTTCTACATCGTGCTTCCAGGTTAGATTTCATTTTGGACAAAACTTCCTGCTGCTCAAAACTTATTAAACACCTTTGCCTAATGAGATTGATGTGGGATGATTTCATTTTCATTTATTTGCTCATCAAACTTGACCTGAGTGTCCTTTCTCTAGGGCCTAGGCTGGACAGGAGACTCAGGTGACCGAGACAAGGTCCCGGCCAGGAGGAGCCCACTGTCCTGTGGGACAGCCTGGGGCTTAGGCTGCCCCAAGGGGATCCCGGGCACCATAGCAGGAGCAGCGGAGGTGTCCCCAGGGGCCAGGGGAGGCTTCTTGGTGGAGGCGATGCTTCATGGAGCCCTAAGGAATGAGCAGAAGTTGGCGTTTGGGACCAGGAGAAAGGGCATAACTGGCTGAGGGACCACGTGTGCAAAGGCTCCTGTGCTGGCTGCGGGGCCTGGGCTTGGGCCTGGTGGAGTGTGGGGGCCGGCAGGGGGTGCATGGAAGGGTCAGAGAGAAGACTGCCGGCCTCCTAAGGTGCATGGCAAAGGCCACACACTCCCCTGATGTTGCTCCCTGGCCTAGGCGGCACACTCTTCTGTATGCGCAAAGTTGTGGCCCTGAGAGGTACGGTGAAGACCTTGTGGCTTTGGACTCATCCAGCCACACAGAGCTCAGATCCGAGCCCTCTCCGCCCCACCGTGGGACCCTGGTGAGTCTCTCCACCCTTCTCCGAGTCTCTGTTTCCTCAACTATAGAAGGAGGGGGGATCCTATGCACCCCCAAGTGTTGCTATGAAGAAGGCATCTCTCCGAACCCCAAGCACATAGCAGGCCTCATGCTAGGGAGACATGAGGCGGGGGAAGGCACGGAAAGGCGGCGGTGTTGAGGCTGCGGGCTTGAGCCCAGCTGCTGAGTTTGAGGCCCTGCCTGGCTCCGTTTCCTCATCTGTAAAATGGGCTTTACCATTTCAGTTCCTGTCTCCCAGGTGGACGTGAGAGTTGAATAAGGTGACACCTGTGACGGCTGGGCCCCATGGTGGTTAGGGAGGCCCATGATGATGATGCCACGATGCCTGGCCCCGGGAAGTGAGGCAGCCGCCTCTCAGAGCTCTGAATTTCCCAGGCATCTGTCCTGGCGCAGCCTGGAGTGTCCAGGCCACTGGTCTCTGGTCTCAGCATGCTCAGGAACACTTCCCAGCATGGTCTCAAGCGTCCCATCTCTGGACAAGCCTCTACAGGGCCAGCCCTGCTCTCATCACCCTCTGGGACTTCGCCTGGTTGGGTTCAGGAGCCTTGGGGGTCCTGTGAAGCCAGCCCGGTCACATTGAGGGCACTAGCCAGGGCCGTCCACTTTGGGGAGAAGTGCCCGAGCAGGTGGCCTCTGCCCCCAATTGGCAGGGAGGGAGAGAGGCAAGGAGCAGCTGGGAGCATTGGCAGAGTGGGTGGCGGGGGGGACCACGTCCTTCATGTTATCCAGGGCCACCCCTGCAGAGTCCAGTGGCCCTGACCATCCGACCTGGCAGGCGAGGGGCGTTTAGGGAGGTTGAGCTGCTGCGGGGGCGCTCCTCTACCTTGTCAGGTGGCCCAGCAGCCCCCACTCCCCACACGCGCCCAGTGCTATTTGGGGGTCTGAGCCAGCCAATGGGGTGAGAGGACCCCCGCCCCCCTGTCCCCTGTGCCAGCGAGTAGAATCCTGGGCGGGCCCTAGGGAAATAAGGCAATGGTACCTTGGAGTCCTCACGCTGAGCGATGCCATGCCCTAAGCCCCAGAGGACATGGTCCCCGATGCTGCCATCTTTCTGTGTCCCAGGATCCCCTTGGGGCAGCCTAAGCCCCAGGCTGTTCCACAGGACAATGGGCTCCTCCTGGTCAGGACCTTGTTTCGGTCACCTGAGTCTCCTGTCCAGCCTAGGCCTTAGAGAAAGGACACTCAGGTCAAGTTTGATGAGCAAATAAATGAAAGCGAAATCATCCCACATTTCCCTGTTCCCAGGTGCCCACCTGGGCACTAACCAGCCAACCCCAGTCAGTGGCCAACGCAGTCTCCAGGGGCCCCTGCACACTTCCGCGCCCCAGACATTTGGGGTGCCAGACTCCCCCAGCTTCAGAACAGCCCTGTGGTCAAAAGGCAGCCTGGAGTCCCAGCCTCAGGAAATTCCAGCGTACCCCCTCGCCTTTCCCAAGCCCACCTCGCACCATTGTGTCTAGAGCCGCTCCAAGGCCCTCTGGCCGCTTAGACCCCACGGTGCGTTTTCATGGCTGGAGTGGCATCCGTGTCTGTGGGAGCAGCTGCAGGCCTGTCGGAATTGCATGCCGAGAGCTGTGTAATCGAGATTTGGCGACATTACTTTCTTGTAGGTGGGAATTTGGAGGGAAAGGGAATAGGACCTGGCTGGATATTCAGATCTGGGGAGTAACTCAACGCACTGCCTAATCCTTGGTGTCCCACGAGGTCACTTTTCAGCGGTCACCTGACAGCCCGATGTTGCATTTTCACATCTGTGGCCGTGACCCTGCCGTGAACTCGCAGTCGCCTCCTGAAGCCTGGGCCGTGCGTTGGCTACACACGGCCAAGCTCGCAGCTTGAATTTTTCATGGGACCACACTCAACACAGGTGCCCGTTTTCCATCGAGGATTTCATTTCTCCCCCGTCTTTTTCCATCATCCTCGTGCTGCTCCTCGCCACCTGCCACCTGGGGAGTGTCAGAAATGCCAGGCTGCAGGCAGACCTGAAGCTCGCTGGAAGCTTCTTCAAGATGCCCTGCCACACACGTCAGGGGACATTAGAGAGGAGGCCGTGTCAGGACTGAGGATGCAGTGATTCAATCAGTGGTGCGCTCTCTCCCCAAATTAAATTATTCATCATTTCATCATTTCCTGGTCCTTAATAAAATAATTACTGCCTTCGCTCTTTCCCTCCGCCGTAACAGGACTTGCTTCCATCTCTGAACGTGAAAGATGCCGTGCGGGCATCTGCAGCCTCTGGAGCTGCAGCCCCCGCCCTCCTTCCCCTCTGCCTTTACCTTCCTCCCCCCAGGTCCCGCCTCACCCACTGGGGGATGGCCGAGCTTCCAGCTTGACCTCTGGGCTGTCAGCCTGGCCAAGCCAAGGCCTCCTCTGCCTGGTGGCCGCACACTCCGTGTGATCAGTGGGGAAACGTGTGGCGCCCCCGCGAGCAACATGTGTTCGTGGACTCCTGCTGCACTGTGCTGGGATTTTCATGCACGTGACAAAATCACATCGCAGACAGAAAATTTCCAAGGACAAGATGAGAAACGAAGTGGCGCTTCTCACGTTTGCATGATCCGAGGAGCGTAGCAGCAGCCTTGCTGTTGGGGTGACAGAGAAAACCCAGTGAGGAGCTCTCTCCCCTGGCCCTTCCATGGTCTGCGGCCATCCTCGGGATACAGCCGAGAGGCTGGGGCAGTGCATTCTGGGTGCCTCACCTCTGACCCCTTCTTAGCTCCCCAACCCCTGCTGCCCAAAATATGGCCTGGCAATCCACACATCAAGCCCCGCCCCACATCTGCCCACCTGTCATCTGCATATTAACAAGACCCCTGGAGCTCCCAGGCACACCTGGGAGGGGCTGCCCTGCAGGCTTCAGCATCTCTGTTGTCCCGTGGCAGCTGGACACAGCTGGCATCTGAAAGGCACTGCATCAGGCTCACCTGTCTCTGTGCCCAAATTTCTAAGGAATTAATGGAAGTATCAAGAGAAGCCACAGCGCAAGTGAGTGTTGGGGAGAGGACACCCGGGGAGCCACCCAGAGTGCCTTGGAGCCTGGCCTGTGTGCTCTGCTCTTCCCTGGGCTCCGAGGTGGGGAGGCGAGCTGACGTTTGTTAAGGCTGTGCTGGGTGCCAGCTCTCCTGCCCGGTGCTTCACGTGGGGGCAGGTGGATGGGAGACTTTGGATTCAGTCTGGGACTTTAATCCCAAATCTCTCACCCGTGAGTGAGAGATGTGAGCAAATCACATATCTTCATGAGCGTCAGCTTGTTCATCTATAGAATGGGGCAGAGGGCAGCGTGAAGGATCTAAAGTCGGGTTTCGGGAGGCTGGGAGCGGGACTAAGAATTTTGGCCTTTGTTTTATGCTTCTTATGGGCCCATTGTAGGCCAGGGGTCCTTGATGTGCAGGAGCCCAAATAAAAATAGGCAGTGCTGGCCGGGCGCAGTGGCTCACGCCTGTAATCCCAGCACTTTGGGAGGCCGAGACGGGCGGATCATGTGGTCAGGAGATCGAGACCATCCTGGCTAACAAGGTGAAACCCCATCTCTACTAAAAATACAAAAAAAAAAAAAGAAAAAAAAATTAGCCAGGTATGGTGGCAGGCGCCTGTAGTCCCAGCTACTTGGGAGGCTGAGGCAGGAGAATGGCATGAACCCCGGGGGGCGCGGAGCTTGCAGTGAGCCGAGATCGTGCCACTGCACTCCAGCCTGGGCGACAGAGCAAGACTCCATCTCAAAAAAAAAAAAAAAAAAAGAAAAGAAAAGAAAAGAAAAAATAGGCAGTGCCCTCAGTGTACTCCAGAGAGGTTGTCTCTAAGGCCTGGGTTCCTCCCCTCCTAGTGCACCTGGAGGCCACACACACTCCAAGCATGCATGGCACCATCATCTGTTTCCAGAGTGCCCTCTGCTGTCAGAGTGACCTTTTCCAGGGATGGAGCCTCTTGTTCATCCTGGCGACCTCAGTCCCCAGCTCTGGGTCTGGCACCCAGGAGGAGCTAAGTGAATAAAGGAGGCCAGCTGGGCCCCAGCGCCTGTGCATGGAAGAAGCCGGTGCACGCTTTCAGAGTGAATGAATAACAATAGCGTGTTGTGAGCACTCACTATCTGCTGTCACAGTGCACTCGCCAGAGGGAGCGCTCACAACATGCTATTACCGTTTCCCAGTGAGTTCCAAAAAACAAATAAAGAAATGAGCCACTGTCGCCAATTCCCCATCCCATGTACCAGTCTCGCCAATGTGGGGGCTCAGGAGTGCCTGTTTGAGATCACCGACCACTGCACCTCCCTGGTTTCTGCCACCGTATCTCAGCTCCCAGTGTGACAACAGGCCCACCACAACCCCTCCAGTTCGGTTTTCTTGTTATCATCCTCATTGTACAGTTGAGGAAACTGAGTCACTGACTGTCTGGAGCCCAGGGATCAAGGGGCAGTGGGCCAGGGAGCCTGGTCCCGAAGGCTGGTGCTGACCACTCTGCTCAGAAGCCTCCTGAATGAATGACTGCAGGATTAAGAGGGGAGCTGCTGGATTTGGTTCATGTTACAGGATTTGCTGCATAGCCTGTTACTCAGAAAATGGGGCTGTGATATCAGACCCGGTTTTGAAACTGGATATAGTCCAGCTGCGTGAGCTTGGGGATAGGAAGGGAATGGTTATTTGGCTTCCCTGAAGCTTCGCTCACATATTCTGAAAAGCGGATTTAAAAAGGAGACTCCAGCGCATAGTAGGTACTTAGCAAATGTTTCCTTCCCAGAGTGGAGGTGTGAGTTTTAGTTGTTGAAAATCACTGGGGGTGGGGGTGCGGAAGCTCTCGACTCCAGGGCCTCCAGGAACAGACCCCTAGTCTTGGGAAAGGCCGTATCCTTCTCCACGTCTCTGTTAAAACAATCAACGCTGGAGGCTGGCAAAGCAATTTGTTGCTTAACTTTAGTGGAAAAATAGGATCAGTGATTTGTGCTTGCTGAATTTGGAAATAGTAGGGAGGAAAGTTGGGCGGGCTGGGGGAGACGGTGGTGCCACTCTCCTCCACAGTTCCAGAGTGCCACGCAGCGCACACAACGGCCCTGATTAGTGTTTCAGCAGGAGCCCTGCGCCGCCTGCATACTGATGCCTGCCGGACTGGCATGGAATTGGTTTCTCAGTTGTCACACTGGGAACCAAGGAACCATGCAAGGCAGAAGGCCTCAGTTGTCACAGCAGAGAATGGGGAGGTGTGGAGGCCAGCGATTTCAAACAGGCATCCCTGAGCCCCCACACTGGTGAGTCTGGTATGTTGGATCGAGAATTGGCAAGAGTGGCTCCTTTCCTTATTTGGTTTTTGAAACTGACTGTGAACCAACGTATTCATTAACTCATTCACCCAGGAAGCGTGTGTTGAGTTTCTACTCTGGGCTGGCAGTGAGCTGAGAGCTGGATGCCGTGGTGGACTGAACACAACTGGTCAGCCTGGAACTTTCCATCGTAGAGGAACAAAATGGGCCAGGCAGCTTCACCATCAGGCGATGTCACAGTGCTGGGATTCAACCTGCAGAACCCACCCAACCACCCATGAGTGACCCCCTAACTCTAGCTGGAGAAGCCAGAGAAGGCTCCATGGGGGTGGAACAGGTGGGATCTTTTGTGATGGGTATTGAGGGATGAATAGAAGTTCACCGGGAGAAAAAGAAGGCATTCTGGGAGAGGCTACAGTCTGAGCTCTGGATGCCCTGAGGGAGGCGCTGTGGTCTATTCAGGGAAATGGGAGCTGCAGCCTATGGAGAGCTGGTGGGAACGGGTGGTTGGCGCATGCAGGGCGTGGAATGCTACACTAACTAGGTTGGACTGAGCCCCGAGGGGAAGCGTGCTGCGGAGGGATTTGCAGCAGAGAAGGGCTATGTGGTTAGATTTGTAGTCTAGGAAGGTGTGTGTTGCATCAAGAATGAATTCTTTGAGGATGAGAGTTTGTACCCATGCAAAGGTAGGACTGGGGACCGCTGCACTTTTGGGGATTCCAAAAACCGGTGTACTGTGACCATTTCCATTGGTATCAATGACAAATAAAAAACAGAGAAAGTTCACCCCAAATTTCTTCCACAGTCCAGACTTTCTGAACTTCCGGCACTATGGAATGTACTGGTGTGTGCTGGGCATCAGGGTAGTGCCTAGCACAGAGGAGGGGCCCGAGAAAGGCAGATGGGGCGAGGTGGGCAATGCTATCTTCCTTCTAAAAGCTGGCGGCTCCAGTCATGGGTCCTGCCAGCACAGCCTGAGCTCCACCGTGGCTCCTCGATACAGCCCAAGGCCGCGTGGGGTCCTGACCTTTGCCCACAGTGCTGGGGGTTCTGCCCGGGTTATGTCACCTCTCTAGAAAATGAGGATGACAAAGCATGCTCCTTGCAGGGTTTTTGTGGTGAAGTGAGGACAGTATTAGCTTCTCGTGGGTGAATGATATCCAGGGCTGCTGGGCAAAAGAAGGCCCAGGATGCTCCGCTGGGGCCAGGCGATGCGTGCAAGGACCAGGCGGCCCGAGCAGGAGACGTCTGCTGCGCGGCAACGTTCTCCCACATTTAGCCCTCGGGAGCCGCCAGGGCATGAATATTTAATCTCAGCGGTTGTCATTTGTCTTTGCACTGTTAATACTATTTTTCCTTTTTAATTTACAGCACGGCATACATCTTGAGAGTTTCTTTACATGTAAAATTTGTGGTATTCAGGCTTCATCCCAGCTGCTGTGGGAGCTGGCCGGGAAGGCAGGGTGCGTGGGCTTTCCCCAGTGGCAGGAGGTGACAGGTTTCCCTGTGGGAGGTGCCAGGGTGGGCACAGGCATTGTGAGGAGCCAGGAGCTGGAGCCGTCTCCTTTCTGCTGGTTTTGGTGTTTATAGTAATGTGTGTCCCCCTCTGCAGGGGCTTGTGCTGGAGATATGCATGCACTTTTCTTTTAAGTTCATTTTTTCTCCTTTATAAAGATGCGTAGACATTCTAGAACATGTAGAAAAGAAAAAAATTCATACATGGCCCTACTCACCAAGGACACTAAGGCTTCCCCCCTTCTAATAGTTATGTGTGTACAAGAGGTTAATATGTAATCTCCATCAAGATGGTAAATAGAACACAAGCCCAGACAAAGGCGTGACTTGTTAGCAGCTGCCGTTGTTTAGTGCGGGGCTAAGGGTTTACAGGAGTAAACCACGATGACCCTGGGAGGTCTGTTCTCTCATTCCCGTTTTGCAGACGAGGAAACGGAGATGCAGACAAGCCAAGGAACCATGCAAGGCAGAAGGCCTGGGGCAGGGCCAGGGTGCGAACCCAGGGCTCCAACTTGATAGAAATTTTTTGTTAACTGTCCCAAATCTCACAGCTTGAAGACTATTGCTATCCACATGACAAGTATTCATTTCTCCAAATTTCTTCCACACAAAGGGATATGAATATGCAAGCATTCTCTGAATGGTTTCTGCTGGAACAAATGTCCCCAAACCAAAAAGTGTTTCCTGATCTTGTCCCAGTCTGATGAGAACCTCAGGGCAGGTGGAGGTGAGAGTACATCTAGTTCACTCCCCTGCAGTCACTCAGGGGCCCAGGTTCCTGCCTCCTTGTGGCTCTGCCCTCCTGCAGATCCGGGGGGCAAGGAGAGGCTGGCAGGATTCCACAGAGGAGAGTGTTATGGGCCAGTCCACTGTGGCACCCAGGACTCTGCCCACATTCCACTGGCCAGAGCTCAGTCATGTGGCCATGCCCCACTCAGAGGAGGCTGGGCAATGTGGTCTTGGTATAGGGGTGGGGGGTGCATGGAGAGAAGCAGTTTAGTGAACCAGTTCTGGAGACTGCATCATCTCTAACACAGGCACACACTCACCTGGCCTCATGTCCATCCATACCCCATTCTCCCTCTGGCTGCAGTGGAAACATGTGGAAAGGGGCAGCCTGAAAACACAGGGTCCTGTAGGGGGTGGGTAGCTTGGCCCAGGCAGTAGCTGAGCCCAGGGAGCAGGGAATACAGGTGGGAGGCAGAACCAGTGGGTAACCCACTGTATACAGGGTGCAGAAGAGGGCAAATCTAGGCAGACTCCCAGCTTTCTGGCTGGGCGATTCCCTAAGTGGTTCCAAAATCGGGCCGGGGTGCTGGGAGGCAGAGGCACTTGGGAGCCCAGAACCTGGTTGGATGCTGTCACTTGACCTCTATTTGCCATGTGCTTAGACAGGGCTGGGATGAGAAAGGACCTAAATGCCAGGGGAGGCACCCTGCTGCCTTTCTCTTTGGAGATGGGTGGGGCTTGTATGGAGGCAGGTGGCTCCGTGGCTCCATGGCTCCGTGGCTCCGTGGCTTGGAGCAAACAGCCCACACAGAGGTAGAGTGTTTGGAGGGAAGACACTGAAGCATTGCGTGGTTTCACCTCAGCATCTAAAGCCCCCACCACGGTCCAGCCTGGCATCCCCCCGGGCATTTGGCAGCTGCAGTTCTCCTGGCCAGAGCACATCACAAGTGGTCCCCTGGATGTCCAGGAAACAGCAAGGCCTATGTGCTGCTGTTGGAAGCTGCCAGACATGGGCGAATGACATGTCATCCACAGTTCCCACGCTGCTGCCTTTGTCCACATCCACTGTGGCCAGGACAGCAGCAGAGGGTGGAAGAGTCCTTAGGGCTCCCACACAGATTGGCCATCCTTTCTTCTTGGGCCCGGGATGAGGAGCTCACCCTGGAGCCTTCGCTTGGCCTCTGGGTTGGGTGATCAAGGAGGTGGCGACTGCCAGGTCACCTTGTCCTCACAGCTCTCATCATCACTCTGGCCTCCAAGTCAAGTGACATCTCATTCATAAGGTGACAGAAGTCAGAAGGCAGCTGGCCCGGAGCCCCCCAGCTCCTCCGGAGTGCGGGCCTGGGCAGTCTGTGCCACTCAGGGGCTGCCTGCTCCTCACAGCTCAGCAGGGCCTGCACTAAGCTTCAGAGGCCTCCTGAATCTTGAAGGAGCCAGGGCTCTGGCTCCCTCAGCCCTGGGCTCCAGTCCCAGCTCTGGCCTCTTGGGGAGATGCCACCCAGCTCTTGGTCTCAGCGGCCACTGTCAAAAATAAGGGGCTGCATCCCAAAGTACTCTTTAGTGCTGGCTCCTGGACCGGCCCCAGCACAAGGGTTCCTCTGCATTTTCCTGGCTGCTTTTCTACCTCTCAGGAAGCTGTTCTGCTGGGGGGTCCCTGGGAGGCTCAAGTCCCTTGGCCCCTTTATCACAGGAGATAGCTGCCAGGTTGGGTTTGACTGGGCTCCTGCCCAAGGGGCTGGCTGTGTCCTGGCTTCAGAAGCAAGGTCTGTGCCTTTCTGCCCCATGGAGCCACACTGAGGTATGCAGATGGCAGCGGGTTCTCCCTCAGTGCCCCCAGCTCCCACATCTGTTTCCATCTCAACTGTCCCCTGCAAAACACAGGTGTTCTCTGTCCCCACTTCACTCTGCCACCCTCTTCTGAGCAGGCTCTGGTTCTCCTTGTTCCCCCTAAGTACTGATCACAAGGCTTATGTGTGAATAGCTCCAGGTCTAAGAGGGACTCCACCATCCTCCTTCCAGGTATGGAGCTACCACTATTAAGATCACCATGGGTCACAACCTTGTTGATGGTGACTGAGTCCTGCAGCACCCAAAGCCTCATATACATGGCTGTAACTCAGTTGCTCCCATCCCCCTCATGCTATGTCTCTGTCCTTGCAGTACCCATGGGATCAGCCCAGGGCCTGGAATACGGCAGTTGCCTGGGACTATCTATTTTAGAAGAATACACTGAAAAAAGTGTGTGTAGCATCGAGAGTGGGGGTTACTTTCTGTCTGTGTGAGAGCCAAGAAGCCTCATGGTTCTGGGTGCAGTGGGGGCTCTCAGAAAGGTTCGTTGAATGCATTAATGCATAGAGTGGATGAATGAGTGCTCTTGTGCTTTCACAGTGCAGCAGCAAGGCCTTGCATTGTACTCCACCCAGCTTCATCTTGATCACTTGAAAGGCACTCTCTAGTCCCAGCTGCTTGTTTTGGATCCTAACCATCTCTTTCATCTGTTGACAGATTCTTATTGTCAGCATTGTGTCGGGAAGATTAGGTTTTTGAAGGGCGAAGGTGTTCTCTGACATTCAGGGGTTTGGGTCTGGACGTTGCATTTGATCTTCCCCTTCCTATCCAAAACACCATATCTGTTGTCAGGCAGCTCCATGTTTCACTCCCCACTCCACATCTGGTGGCTGTGTAACCTTGGACAAGTCACTTAACCTCTCTGAACTGCAGTGTGCTCATTTGTAAAATAGGAAAAATGAACAGCGCTACTCTGAAGAGTTGTCGTGATGGTAGAAATGAGGAGCACTCCTAAAGTGCTTAACACAGAGCCTGACAATGAGTTAAGACATGATGATGATTATAGTGAGGCTGGCGGTGATGGTGGTGGTGGTGATGGTGCTGATAGTGGTCATGGTGGTGCTGATGATGGTGGTGGTGATGGTCTGGGTGGCAGTGGTGATGGTGCTGTTGATGGTGGTAGTGATAGTGATGATGGTGATGGAGGTGATGGTAATGGTGGTGATGGTGTGGTCATGGTGATAGTGATGGTGATGGTGATGACGGTGATGGTGGTGGTAGTGATGGTGCTGATAGTGGTCATGGTGGTGATGATGATGGTGGTGGTGATGGTCCTGGTGATGGTGGTGATGCCAATGATGGTGGCGGTGGTGATGATGCTGTTGATGGTGGTGGTGATAGTGATGATGGTGATGGAGGTGATGGTAATGGTGATGATGGTGTGGTCATGGTGATAGTGATGGTGATGGTGATGACGATGATGGTGGTGTTAGTGATGATGATGATGGTGATGATGACAATAATGTACCTCATAGCAAGGGACTGGAAAATTGAATGCAGAGACAGTGTTCACAAAAGTTCTTTCTCCCAGAAATTCAGTCCTTTGGGAATGCATTGGTTGCTTTTGTGCAAACCCTAATTCCAATCTGTGGTTAGAATGTGCGGTTCATTTATCTTCCCTCAGGCTCCCTGGCAGGCTAAGAGCAGGAGGTGATGTGTCAGAACCTCCAAAAGGAGCCCTGTTTATCCAGGCAGAGCCTGCTCTCAAAATGTCTGCCTGAGTCTGTAGCTTCCTTCCAGCCCCGCTGAGGCTTCCAAGTCTCTCGCCAACAGATCCCCAGTCTTAGCTGCACATGAGTCTCCTGGGCAGGTCTACAGATTATGAAGCCTGGACCCCACCTCCAGAGATTCTGATTAAATTGGGTTGGAGTGGAGCCCCTGTGTCTGCTTAAAAAGCTCCCCAGGTGATTCCAATCTGCAGCCAAAGTCTGAGAACCCCTGCAAAGAATTTCATTCCTTCTCATTGCAGGGCTGTTGAAAAACAATCACTGCCTAGCATCTAGTAAGCAGATGAACACGTTTCTGAGATTAGTGGCACAGTGAGTGGTCTGCTCAGTTTGTCACCAGAGATCGGAAGACAGTTGTTATCAAACAATGGGTCTTCATGCTCAGCACTCTTAAAAAGAAAGAAGAGTGGAGGCCAAAGGCCACAAAGATGGACTGAAGTCACTGGGCCAGCAGGTCCAGTGTCCTCCAGGGAAATTCATGGCCGAGGGAAAACTCTCCTCCTTCTTGAGCATTTTCTAATAAATGAGGAAAGGTGGCCCAGATTGTTTCATTGAACTCTCCAGGGTCACACAGTGAGTTACTATATCTATCCACCCATCCATCCATCCTCCCATCTCCCCATCTATCCATCCATCCTCCCATCCATTTGCCTTCCCATTCTTCCATCCATCCATCTATCTATCCTTCCACCTTCCCATCCACCTTCCCATCCTCCCATCCCTCTATCCATCCTCTCATATATCTATCCATCCTCTCATCCTCCCATCTATCTGTCCATCCATCCACCCATCCATCCTCTCATCCTCCCTTCCATCCATCTACATATTCTCCCACCTTCCCATTCATGCACACATCCATTCACCTTCCCATTCTCTCCCATCCATCTATCTATCCTCCCACCTTCCCACACCCACCCATTCATCCTCCCATCCTCCCATCCCTCCATCCATCCTCTCATATATCTATCTGTCTTCTTATCCTCCCATCCATCCATCCACCCATCCATCCTCCCATCCCTCTATCCACCCTCTCATTTATCTATCCATCCTTTCATCCTCCTATGCATCCATCCACCCATCCATCCTCTCATCCTCCCATCCTCTCTCCCATCCATCTATATATTCTCCCAACTTCCCATCCATCAATCCTCTCACTTATCTATCCATCCATCCATCCATCCATCCATCCATCCATCCATCCACCATCCTCCCACCTTCTCGTCCATCCACACATCCATCCTCACATCCTCCCATTCCTCCATCTGTCCTCTCATATATCTATCCATCCTCTCATCCTCCCATCCATCCACCCACCCATCCTCCCATCCTCCCTTCCATCCATCTACATATTCTCCTACCTTCCCATCCACACACACATCCATCCTCCCATCCATTCACCTTCCCATTCTCCCATCCATTCATCTATCTATCCTCACACCTTCCCACCCACCCACCCATCTGTTCTCACATCCTCTCATCCCTCCATCCATCCTCTCTATAGCTATCCATCCTCTCATCCTCCCATCCATCCATCTATCCATCCATCCACCCATCCATGCTCCCATCCTCCCTTCCATCCATCTACATATTCTCCCACCTTCCCATCCACCCACACATCCATCCTCTCACTTATCTGTTTATCCATCCATCCTTCCATCCATCCTTCCAGCCAGCCAGCCATCCAACCATCCTTCCATCATTTCACTCATCCATTCATCCAGATGGGATAGGGATGGACAACTGCATGGGTTCTTCATGGAGGCTTTAACTGCCAGGCAAGAGGTTGGCTCTGCCTTGTGGCCAAGGAGAGCCATGTGAGCCACTCTAGGAAGGAGAACCTGGTAGCTGCTGTGATGGTCTGGGCGATGATTGGAGAGACACAGATGATGGTCTGGGCGATGATTGGAGAGACAGGGCTCTGAGGAACAACTTAGTGGAAGAACAGTCAGGACTGAGCTTGGGGACAGACAGAGCCCTGGCCCCAGCCCCAGCCTGCATGGAGCTCACAGGCCAGTGGGAGGCACTGTGACGCACTGTGACGCACTGACCACCCACTGTTTCACCTGCATGAGCTCATTGCTGCATCCTCACCTAAAACAGTGCTCAGGACCTGGAGAGTTCTCTGCAAACATCTCATGCTTGCAGGGAGGTGATGTCACAGTGATGAGGAGGAGGCAGGTGAGAGTGGGCCGGAGTAGTGACAAGAGGTGCCATGTCAGACGGAGTGGTCGTGGGGCCTCTACCGGGAGCAACAGTCTGAGCTGAGCCCCAGATGAGAGGGCTGCCTGTGAGAACCCAAGGGAGGAGATTTCTAGGTGGAGGGAACAGCTAGGGAAAGGTGAAGGCATCTTTTTCTCACCCCAGGACAGGGCTCCTGCAGGGACAGACGGGATGGGAACAGGTCAGCGTTGCACCCGCCGGCTATCGGAGCCAGCATCCTGCATCCTTCCCTGCCAGCCCCGCCTCCCCGCTCCGCTCAGCTCCTGCCTCACGCAACGCCATCTTCAGATTTCACGGAACACATTTCCACTCTCAAAGGGCAATGTTGTGGCCTTCTCCCCTCATGAGGAGACAGTGGTTCTGTGCTCCCCTGTGATTATCTTTTCAATTAAATCCTCAGACATGGCCAGGGCACCATTTATAAATTCATAAGAAAAGCCTGCAGACCCACGGTGGCTGTCCGGGACCTAATTTGCTCTAAATGGCAATTTTAAATGATACGACGCAGGCCGGGCAGCTGGGCCACGTCCCCTTCGTTCCAGGGAAGAGGGACAGAACGAAGATCAGCAGTGGCCCTCCAGGGACGCTTGCCACCCCTACCCTGTTCTCGGTTCCTGGACTCATCACAGAGCGAACTGGCCGGGACGCTAGGAGAGTGTGGAGCCAGGTGCGTCTCTCGCACCCAGAGCCCAGGTTCCGAGTGAAGGCCTGTTCCGGAAGTGGGTGGGTGTGGAAAAGAGGGCCCTCGGTGCTGCTGGCCCTGGCTGGCGATCAGGCCCTTGTCTCTGGGCCTGGAAGCCCCCTGCTGTAGAGGTGATGTCTGTGGAATGCAATCTTCAGGACGCCCAGGCGGAGTCTCCCATAGTGGGGCAGCCTCTGCACAGGTTTTGCTGGAGTCTCCACTGCACTGGTCTAGGTCCGAGCAGTCGCAGCACTGGCCCCAGCTGCCCTTCCAAGCCCTGCAGCCTTGTGGATTAGAACCTGGCCTCCTTTGGGAGAAAGGCCCAGGACCCGATTCAGTGGCATCATTCCCTAGTGCTTGGACCCTGACCTCTCTGAGATGGGGTCTATGCTGCAGGGATGAGTGTTCCCTGCACTGGGAGCCTGTGGCCCGGGACACTCAGGAATGCTCTGTGCTGTTAGCTTGTGTCCCTGGCACTGCCCTGGGCAGGCTGCTGCAGGCACAGAGGGGCCTCAGACCCAAAGAGCGGCGGGGACAGACAGGTCCATGGATGCATCGGGACAGAGGGAAGGACCTGGGGCTGGCTGCACAGGGCCACTTTCCCCACCTTCTGGGTTGGGGAGGATTTGGGGCAGGCTTCTAGGAGGAGGTGACAGCTGAGCAGAAGTTCACTAGGAGGGGAAGGGCAGAGGAGCGGGGGCCAGGCGAAGTGGACGGCGTGTTCCCCGCCTCAGGGGGATGAGGGGATGGTGTGGAGTGTCCAGAGAGCCCGCAGCTGGTCAGGGACAGGCATTGCAGGCCTAGTGGGTTGTAGCAAGAGGGGGACAAGATCACAAAGGACTGTGGCTTTGACGCCTAAATGCACGGCCGCTGCCCTTCCGGAGGGTCCTGGGCAGGAGTAGACGAAGACCATCTCCCTCCTGCCCCTCACCGAATGTTTCTTTCACACACGCCGCGCTTCTGGGAAGGACATGGGAGGGCAGACTGAAGCTGGAAGAAGTGGGAGGTGGCAAGGGTGTCTGGTCACATCCCGCTGGCCCCATCCCATTAAGACGAGGCTCCGCTGAGACTGGTCACCGCTGGAGGGGCCTCATTATGTTTGTAATTGACTCCCCGCTGTGAGGCTCCCACTCTAGGACCTGGTTTGATTGGGCCGAGGGCGGAATTAACAGAATAAAACTGCGTTAGCTCAGATCATGAAGAAGAATTCACAGCCTGAGTGGATGGGGCCAAAGCGTTCATCATAAAAAAAAAAAAAAAAAAAAAAAGCCCTGAAGACCGTTATTGTCAATTCTACATTTTATTTCATTGACTCCTTTAACAAAAATGGTATGGAGCCCCTGGCCTGTGGGGTTTTGTATGCTAGACACGGTAGAATTTGCTCGGGATGTCGGCCGACCTTCCTTGTGGCCATTGATTATTAATTTTTGTAATGTTAAAGCATCAAAAGAGGGAATATTCTTGGGAACACAAATACTAATGACCAAACATCAGAAACTGCTTCCAGAACAAACGTCCCATCAATAAAACATCCACAAATATGTGTTTGCCGAGTTGAATGTAAGGGCTCGGGCTGCAGCCGGGAGCCTGAGGGGTGGGGTCTGCCTGTGCCGGAGGGGCTGAGAGGAGAGGGGAGGGAGATGGCGTGTTCCCAGGGAGCCTCAACCAGGGGTGATTGGGTGCCTACAGGGACCCTGGCAACGTGGGATTGGGTACAGGGATGCCCGTCAGGAGAGCTGACCTCCTTAGAGGGAGTGGCTCCAGAAAAAGGGCTCCACCCCAGGGGTTAGGAAGGGCTGGCGGGCGTGCACCCCAGGCAGAGGCAGCAGGAGATGCAGACATTTAGAGGCAGGATGCCCACGGAACCTTCTAGCAGCTTGGCAGGTGGAAGCCTAAGAATCCTGGTGTGGGGATGAGACTGGAAACCCAAGACAGAATCGGGTCACAGAGGGCCCCGAATGCCAGGCAGAGGCGTGTCCGTCACCCCGGAGGCAGTGACGATGGCTGGGCGGTAGCAGGACTAGAAGGGCCTTTTGGGAGGAACTGCTCCTGGCTGGGAGGCTGTGGCTTGGCGGTGGGGAGGTGGGAGGGTGGGCACGGTCCTGGCATGGGTCACCAGGGACCCGGAGGCTGATGCAGTCACTGCTAAGCAGGATTGAAGAGGCCTGGCTCTGGCGGGGTCTCGGGGGAGAGGGGTTCCCCGTGCCCACTTCACCTCCCTCCAGTGCATTCTGCACACGGCAGCCAGAGGGTGTTTCGAAAGCAGCTCATTGGTGATGTCATTACCCGGCTTTAAAAACTTCATCCAGGGTTCTCTGCTGCACCCACCTGAAGCTCCCAGTGAAGCTCCGTGCCTTGGCGTGCGCTGAGATGCCCCATGTCTGCTCCCCAGTCTGCTGGTGGCCTCCCCCTTGGGGCTGGGGCCTCTGTGGTTGTCTTTGCTCACTCCTGAGTCTCCAGGGCCTCCCAGAGCCTGGCACCTGCTCAGTGCTCAGTAGATGGGTGTTGGATGAATGAATGAGTGGATGGATGAATTAATGAATGAATGTGGGAAGGGCCAGATTTGAAAATGGGTTAGAGGCAACATCTCCAGAAACAGCAGGCCAGGCAGTGAGGTCAGCGGGCAGAGCCCCCTCTGCCTGAGTGGCTCCTGTCCCCTCTCCTGCCTCTCATTATGGCTTGATAGGCTGACGGGCATCCATCCCTTCAATGTCAGGGAGCTCTTATGCAAATGACAAAACCCCACTCTTCAGGTATTGGACGCGTCTTTACCAGGTGAAGACTCCGGGCCAGCCCTGGGGGCTGGTGTGCGTAGCATGGTCCCTGGCTACAGGAGGGCACGGGCCAGCAGGAGGCTTGGAGCAAGTGCCACAGAGTCCCCAGCTCTGTACATTCTGCATGGGGTGCTGGGTGGGCCCAGGTGGGAAGCCCAGTCCACAGTGTCACCAAGAAGGTAGCCGGGAACAGAGTCAGCAGACAAGGGAGAGTGTGGACGAACACCCTGGGGAGCCTTGTGGAGCGAGACTGAGGTCTGGAAATTCCGGAAGTCTCTGTCTTTGCTTCCTGGGGCCGCTGTAACAAATGACCGCCAGCCGGGAGCTTAAAGCAACAGACACTTATCCTCTACAGCTGCGGGAGCCCGAGGCCTGGAACCCAATGGTCTGCGGGGCCAGGCTCCCTCTGTGGGCTCCTGGGGAGGACCCTTCTGGCTGCCCCACCTCCTGGTAGGCCCGACAGTCCGTGGCTTACAGACTCCTCCCCCAGTCACTGTCTCCATCTTCACATGACTGTCCCCCCTCTGTGTGTCTTTGTCCACATGACTTTCTTATAAGGACACCTGGCCTTGGACTTAGGGCCCACTTTACCCACTCTGGCCTCCTCTTAACTTGGTTCCATCTGCAAAGACCCTGTTTCCATTTGCCAATGCCAGGTGTAAGGCCTTAAACATACCTTTTCAGGGTACCCGACTCCACCCACAACCTTCCTTTGGGAAGTGGATCCTGATGGCTGGAGGTTGGGGGCAGGGGGTGCTGCAGTGACTGGGGCTGGGCAGGTGGAAAGGCCCGGGCAGGAAGGACCTGGATGACAGGCCAAGGAGTAGGGACAGTGGGGACCATGCAGAGCTAGTCATGGTGGGAAGACAAGGACAGGTCAATGTGTGGAACACCTGCCACAAGGGTGAGGGTGTGAGCAAGGAGGAAGTCCAAGTGTGAGGAGGCCCAGATGCCTCTGAGGTCCGTCCTGCATGTGGCAGGCTCAGCCGGCCCCACGAGGGCGTGAGCATTCTCCCGGTGCAGCAGCCACAGGAGCGTCCCAGCCTGGGAGCAGAGCGAGCAGGAGGCTGAGACAGAGCATGGCCAGCCCAGCTGTCTGCGCTCCTGCCACTTGTCTCCCAGGGAACCCAGGATCCTGGAGCCACTTCCCTGTGGCTGCAGACACGAAGAGCACATCTGAAGGGGAATCAGAACTCATTACTGTGTGTGTACCTACACATGTGCACACATGCATTCATGCATGCTCATGTTCACACACAACACATAAACACATGCACACATAAATGACCCCTGCTCCCCGCTCTTACTGTGGTGCTGTGGTTTGGGGCCTAGCCCAGGCCTTTGGAAGACTGCATGTCCAGTGACAGACTCAAAGTTAGAGAGCACACTCAGGCCAGGCCTCCACTGTCTGAAGATACCAGTCTGAAGGACACTGGGTTCTTGGATCTGGTGCCATTGTCATCCATGTGCTTGTCCTTTAGGCTGTGATGAGGGACTCCAGTCTCCATGGCTGGGGCTGGGGGCTTCCCTTGGCTGCCTAAGAGAGTGAGTGAGCCCTGTGGCCCCAAGCGGAAGGAAGGCAGGCAGGGGCTGAAGGCTCTCGCTGGCCAATACCCAGGCACTTCTCTCTCCTGAGTGCCACAGGCTGGTGGGCTCAGCCATGTGCCAGCCAATGTGCTCCGGGGAAACAGAACCACAGGAAGTGAATGGTTAGGAGCTAGCCAGCTAGCTAGACCACAGGCACTCAAGGAGAGGTACAGACATCGGGAGGTCGAGGTCGATACACAGATACACACATAGGCACAGATTGATACATTTAAGAACTTGGGCCGGGCGCGGTGGCTCAAGCCTGTAATCCCAGCACTTTGGGAGGCCGAGACGGGCGGATCGTGAGGTCAGGAGATCGAGACCATCCTGGCTAACACGGTGAAACCCGTCTCTACTAAAAAATACAAAAAAACTAGCCAGGCGAGGTGGCGGGCGCCTGTAGTCCCAGCTACTCGGGAGGCTGAGGCAGGAGAATGGCGTAAACCCAGGAGGCGGAGCTTGCAGTGAGCTGAGATCCGGCCACTGCACTCCAGCCTGGGCGGCAGAGTGAGACTCCGTCTCAAAAAAAAAAAAAAAAAAAAAAAAGAACTTGGCTCATGCCGTTGTTGGGGTTTATAAATCAGGAACCTGTAGGTCAGGTCTGCAGGCTGGTAACTGAGGCAGGAGTGGGTGCAGCCCACGGCTGACAGGGGCTGAGTGGGGCAGAGTTTCTTCTTTGGGATGCATCGGTGTTTGCTCTCAAGGCCTTCAATGGATTGGATAAGGCCCCCATGTTATTTTGGGTGGTCTCCTTTACCTAAAGTCAGCAGGCTGCCGAAGGGAACCACAGCGCCAAAGCCCT
This sequence comes from Macaca fascicularis, assembly GCF_037993035.2. Lineage (NCBI taxonomy): Eukaryota > Metazoa > Chordata > Mammalia > Primates > Cercopithecidae > Macaca > Macaca fascicularis. The sequence continues at coordinate 5,595,972 of NC_088379.1, read as the reverse complement.
CCACAGCCCTCCGCGGCAGAGCCTGGATGACTGCTTGACTGGATCACTGGGGACCGTAGCCTAGACAGGTTGACACATAAAACCCGTTACCTTTCCCTGCCAATAAAGGTGACAGGGACCTTTTCCTGATGAAAAGCCGAGTAGAAAATGCCCCCAAGAAGAACAGCACTGGGCCAGCAGTGCCCAAATCAGCAGGGTGGCCATGCCTCCCGCCAGAAGTCCCGTCTCCAATCACAAGCCCTCCCCTGCCACACCTGTCTAAGCAGGGACGTGGCCCAGCACCTGCTCTGTGCTCTCCCTCTGCTTCCGTTTCCTCCCTGACTCTGGTCATGACTTGACATCCTATCCCATGGGCATTGCCTACTATCTGTGTCTCTTACCAGAAGGGGCAGGTCTTCCTTAGACAGCCAGGTCCGAATCTCCATCTCAGTGCTAAGTGGGCTAAGAAACTCACACCTGCTGAGCCCCCGCGCTGTTCAGGCAAATTCCCCAAGGTGCTCTGAACTTATCAACCTCCTTTATGTCACCCCCAGGGCCCCAGCTGCAGCCACGGCCAGGTTGTGACTCCTCCCATGCAAGGCCTTGCAGCTGTCAATGACTTCAGTGGAGGAGAAACAGCCCGCAGCGTTCTGCCTGGGCCGTGGGGAGGGGGCTCTGTGGGGCTGAGTCTGTGGCAAGGCAGTGCTGTGGACAGGTCTCTAGATGAGACGTGGCCTCTGGCATCAAGGCAGGTCCAAATCTTGGGAATAGCCTGAGTCATTCGGAGTCAACCTGCTGGCTATGGGGACAGCTTCTAGGACAGACTCATGGGTAACAGTGGGGTTTCAGTGGGCTGACCATGGCTGACGGAGGTTGACCATGGCTGACTGGGGCTGTCCAGGACTGACCACAGGTGACTGGGGCTGACCATGGCTGACCATTGCTGACCGTGGCTGACCGTGGCTGACCGGGGCTGACCGGGGCTGACCAGGGGCAAGGGCTTCCTGGCAGGAGAGCAGAGTGGCCCAGTGAGCTGGCTCCCATTCCAGATCCAATGCTCTTCCAGCCCCCACATGCTCACAGTCAGACTGGCTCAGAGCTCTGCAAAGCCGGGGTCCAGGGCTCCCCTCTGCTTATCTGACCTCCGGAGCAGAGCTTACTGTCAACAACTGGAGTCTATTTCTGAGGAGGCTCAGAAGGCGGGAGGACACGGATGGAGACAAATGGCCATGAGATGAGATTTCCTGCCCCACTGTATGGAGCCCAGTGAAGCCGAAGAGAAAATGTGTGTAGGACCATGAAGATCCGCCCCAGAATTCTGTCTCCAGATGAGTAAGACAAGCGTGGAACAGACTGGACTTAGTTCCTGGATGACCTGGGCCACTTTCCCTTCCAGAGTCCCTGAGTGGAGGGTGGTGGCCATTGCACCCATTTCACGGTGAGGTAAACTGACGCACAAAGTCATCGTGTTGGCTATCGTGCACACCTGCCCTCAGATGTGTGTCTCAGAATGGCGCCTGGGACACTTGTTCCTGCTTCTAGGCTGCTGGGGCCCCAGGGCCCATCCCCAGCCACCGGGGGCCTCTTGAGCCCTTAGAAAGTTAGACACAGGGTGTGGCAAAGGGACAGTGTGTTAAGCAGCCCCTCCAGAGGCTGGGGTCCCGCAGCAGACCACCCGTAACGGGAGCCATTTGCCCAGTGAGGCAATGTGAGAAAGGCCGGGCGTGTAGGCTGCAGTGGGTATGCAGTGATGTGGGGGCGGCAGGCAGGAAGAAGGTGAAACACTCCGCCTGCAAAGGAGGCTCACTTCCTCTCAGGGGCTATGGGCAGCCCGGGAGACCCCGCCTCATGGTCGGCGTGACTAGCTACCCCTTCTCCAGGGCTGTATTGAAATGTGCCTTCCAGGTGAGGCCTCCCACATTCCCTTATTTAAAATAGTACCCCCACCCCCACCCTCACTGTCCCCACCCATACCTCAGCCGCTTCTCTCCTGGCCCCGACCCCTGCTGAACCCTGTAATTCGGCTATTCACTGTCCATTACTCTTTCCCGTGAGGCAGGGGTGGAGTCTGTTGTGTTCTCCGCTGAGTCTCCAGAGCTAGGACAGAGCCTGGTGCCTGACAGCCCCCAGCGCTTGTTTCCGAATGATTGAGCCATCTGGGCCTCCCCCTGAGCGTCGCCTGCTCTGACCCGGCCGCCACGGCATCCCCTGAACTTTGCACACGGCTTCCTGAGTGTGAGTGCCTGATCAATATTTGGCCGATGAATAAGAGTGTCTATAACATGGAGAAAGTGGTGTGGGGGTCCCTGCTTTCTGTGATCACTGGGAAGGGGATGGACTGGGCACACGGCATGGGTGCTTGGCCCCTGAAAGGGGAGACCTCTCACACAGCTGGGCACTGAGGCCCGGGTCGGGGGGCCCTTCGGCTCTGTGTTGTCAGGGGGCCTCCGCCAAGTCGCTCAAAGCCTCCATGGCCCGGTTTCTCCTCTCCTGACAGGCTCTCCTGAGAGCTTTGTGTCACCCAATAAGAATGGCTTCCAAGGGTTCCCCACGAGCCTCCACAGAAGTCTGATAAACTGTGTTCCTCATGGCAATGCTCATTACCAGGAAAGGTGACAGGTTAGGATCAGTAAAGGGACAAAGGCACACAGGGCAGAGTCAGGAGGAGCTGAGCGCCAACGCCCAGCTGCCCTCTCTCTAGGTGGACTTCTACGGGTGCCGTTTCCTTCTCTGGGCAAGGGTATGTGACTGCACACGGGACACAGGACATGTTGCCAACCAGGGAAGCTCAGCTGAGCCTCAGTGTCTGGGCCTTTCCCTGGCTCAGCCACATCAGTGTGACTGACTGTCCACGTGGCCGCCCTGGGCCTCCAGCCCTCCAGAGGCCAAGTGGAGACCACGTGTCCTAAAGCCTCCAGATAAACAAAACTGCTCCAATTAGACAGGACATCCTAAGGCTTAGCGATCACTCCCAGAAACCAATCAAGGGCCAAACCTTTCTTTGCAATGTGCAGTTTGGACAACCCAGCCCTGTGGCATTAGCCTCTTCTGCACTCCATTGCCAGGGAGGGGCTCTGCCCTGGAGCCCCCCTACCCCAGCTGTGCATGCTTGGCCTGGCAGGGCTTGGGCCTCTGCTGGGCTGCCCTATTCCTTGTCCAGGGCCCCACCGACCCTGGCAGTGTTCGCATTGGGGGGACGTGTCCCTCTTCTCCTTCTCTCTGTGAGCTCTTGGGACAGACCCCATGACGCTGAGTCCCAACTCTGCATGGTTCTAGGACACAGATGCTCTGCGAATGAACGTGAATGTGAACGTCCAGTGGTGGGTGCAGTGAGCAGTCAGCCTCTCCCTCCCTGACTCACCATTTTAATGAGCAATTATCTGGTACCCATGTGTGCTGTGTTAGGACTGGGGATGCTGTAATGCACAATACAGAGGCAGCCGTGTCCTCCAGGCTCAGTGGCCAGCCCTGGGCACTGTTTATTCCATCATACCTCATACCTGGTGGTGAATGCTGCTGGGAGAAGCTCAGGGTCCGCTTAGGCACCTGCCAGCCGCGCCACATGGCTGAGCCTGAGCTGAGTCTGACCTGTGAGTGAATCCCTCCTTTGGGCAGGAGGCCTCCTGCCTGCTGCAGATGGCTCGGGGTGGGCCTGGAGTGGAGTGGCCGTGGCTCACAAGGGTCTGAAGTGTGGTGGAATTCTGGGCTTTGCCCTGAAGCAGGGACATGTCTGTGACCAGGTGTTGAGCCCGAGAGTTTCTGATGGCAGGTGGGCTGCAGAGTGACTGCAGCACCTGGCACTGTGTGCAAAGGATGGATGCTGGTGCTTGAGAGAGGCCTGTGGCTCCATTATTTACACTAGAGATGGACATGGAGAAGTGACATTCCCAAACTCTTCCCACTCCTTCCCCTCTGGTACCCACAGAGCCAGCACAGCAGTTCACAAAATATAGCCTAGGAGTTGGAGGAACCTGACCCACTGCAGGTGGGAGACCATGCTGTGAGGCTGGGCAGCGTGCTGGGAGTTCAGGCTGTGTCCAGAACAGGCACCCGCCAAGGGGGTGATGGGAGGGGACCCAGCTCCTGCTCCACCCTCAGGCTGTCGTTGGCCTCAACAGAGTGAGGACACAGTTCCACGTGGCACAGTGAAACTGGGATGGCAGGCACCCCGAGTAGCCCGGAACCGCGGCCAGAACCATGTATGATATTGCGGCAGTTGTGAGTCCACCTGGAGTTGTGGGGAAGGCACTGACCCTGCAGACGCGTCCCCTCCACCCGCTCCAGGCTCCCCAGCTTGCCAGGGCCGCAGGCCGGTGCCTCAGAGGCTTGGCTGGGACAGGAGTTCGGAGCAGGTGTCCCCCACAGCGTGGCCTCCCCGGGTGGGCTCACAGTCTTGATACTTCATTGACAAAATGAGTGTTCCCTTTCTGGATAAACAGGTGATATGTGGGGTTTTTAGGAAGAAAAACAGAAAAGATAGGCCTGCGGAGGTGACAGGAGAGGTGGCGACATCCTGAGGTTCTTCTCCTCCTAGATCTACTGTCCAGTCCCCTTTCTTTGAAATCAAGAGAGCCCACCTGACTCCTGCTAAGTACCCCTAAGAGGCATTCCAGTGGCCCTGCCTGGAGAGCCCTCTGAGCCAAGCCTTGGCCACACATGGCGTCCTCTTTACCCAGCATGCACCTGAGCGGGAGCCACAGACTTTCCTGAGTGACAGACGTGGCAAGGAAAGGGCTGGGACATGGTGTCTGTGGCCCTGAGAACAGGAGTATGCGCTCCGTTTACAGAATGAATAGTCCACTCATTGTGCTCACCACACAGGGGCCTTCGCTGCATGGGGATGGCACAGCCCCGGGAGGGAGCTAGGGCACAAGACTGCCAGGCAGGGCTGGGCTTGGTCAGCAGGGAAGGAAAGAGCTGGGTGGTGGGATTCTGCCTGGAGAACAGTGGCCTCTAGGTGGAGGTCAGCCGGGGGACCCAGGAGACCTGGGAGGGATCGGGGAGGTCTGGACATGCGGAGTCAGCATCTGGCAGGGAGCTTGGGCTCTGCAGAGTTTGGAGAGGTCGGGGAGCCGAAGGGGACGGTCCTGAATGTAACCTTGACCATTGGTGAGCCAGCGAGGAGCCTGCTGAGGCTCTGATGTCCATATTTGAACGTTTAACTTCGGACCAGCTTTCGGGGCTTCCCTGGAGCCGTAGGGAAGGGTCTCCTGAGCCGCAATGGTGGGGAGGGAACTACGGAGAAACTTACATCCTTGCGGGAACACAGAGCTCAGTGTCCTGGGAGAGAACCCAGGGAGATGCTGGATGCCACCAGAGCAGAGGAGAGTGTGCCCAGTAATGAGAGAGAATGCTGGCCACGGTGACCTTTATCACGGTGGATGATTCTGCCTCTCCCCCATCAACCACCTGAGGCTGTTCAGACCTCCATCCCCACTGCAGACACACCTGGCTGATGTACTGGGCTGTAGAGGCTCCCTCTGAAATTCACACCACCGGGAACCTCAGAAAGGGACCTTCTTTGGAAGTGGGGTCTTTGCAGATGGAATTAAGGGCAGGTCCTACTGGAGTAGGGTGGGCCCTAAATCCAATGACTGATGTCCTTATAAAAAAAAGGAGAGACAGTGAAGAGAAAGCCACATGGCAGATAAAGCAGGCAGAGAGTAGAGTGAGGCAGCTGCCAGCCAAAGAACGCAGGGGATCGCCCGCCATGCTGGATGCTAAAAGAAAGCATGAACAAATTCCCCTGGAGCCTCTGGGAGGCACGTGGTACTGTCGATGCCTCGATCTGGGACTTCCATCTCCTGAACTGAGAGAGAATAAATGCCCACTGTTTATACGCCACATAGTGCAGGGCGCTTTGTTATGGCAGCCTGAGGGACTGAAACAAGCACCTCCTGTACACGGGGTCCCAGGCCAGCAATGCCCACGTGTCTTCTAAGGGGCTCACAGCGTCCTGGGAGGGAGCATTCCTGTGTTTCTGTGCCCTCTTGGGAAACTGAGGCCAAAAGAATTAGAGTCCCCAGGGGGTGGGGGCCCAGGGGAGGGAGAGCATGAGGACAAATTCCTAATGCCTGCAGGGCTTAAATCCTAGATGACGGATTGATGGGTGCAGCAAACCACCATGGCACATGTATACCTGTGTAACAAACGTGCACGTTCTGCACATGTATCCCAGAACTTAAAGTAAAAAAAAAAAAAAAAAATTGGAGTCCTTCAGAAAGTAGCCGATTTGAAATTCAAATGCACATCTTCAAAGCCCAGGCTGTCCTGGATCTATAGATGTTATATTCTGACTTACTTCCTTTGAGCATTTAAGTGTTTTTACCTTGCTTTGCTCGCCTGGTGTTTCCTAGAAAACACAGTGCAATAAAAATCAACATACAATGGGAGGCAGCTTAAAGTTACCCATCCCAGCGGCCTTTGTAATCCACTCTCAGAAACCTTCCGGCAGCCCAGGTCCCTGCGTCCGCAGATCGCCGCTGCATCTGAACGTATGTTCCGAGGTGATGGGTTTACATGTGCTGAGAATGACATCTCTGTCTTCCCACAAAAGGCCACTGTATCTGTCACCCGACTTTTACATTTTCACATTTCTTCATTCGGGGAACCAAAGTGACCTGCGTGGTATCAAGTTTATCTTCCTCATATTTTATGAATTCCTTCGTCACAGGTCCCAGCCGGAGCGGCCTGCTGGGGATCAGGGTGGTGTTGCCGTGGGAAGGAACACGGTCCAGGGCAGCCAGGCTTTAGCGAGATTTGTGGAACAGAGAGGAGGCTGGGCTTATAAGGATAGAAAGGGCTTTGGCCAGAAGGTGCTGACTCCAGTGTGGAAATACCAGGAACACGAAGGCCTCTGCACTTGGGGAGCTCTGCAAGCGATTCCTCTCCTTTCTAACCTCCTCCATTCTGATCCCAGTTTAAAAGGAAAAAAACAAAATGATCCTCGCTTTAGAGAACTCTGAGCTGGGCGGGCATTTACAACTTAAATAACAGCCTGAGGCTTCACTACACACACCACCTCCTGCACCCAGCCCTCCTCCTGCACCCAGCCCCGCTCCTGTACCCAGCCCGCCTCCTCCACGCAGCCCGCCTCCTCCACGCAGCCCGCCTCCTCCATGTGGCCTGTCTGCTGTACCCAGCCCGCCTCCTCCACGCAGCCCGCCTCCTCCACACAGCCCGCCTCCTCCACACAGCCCGCCTGCTCTGTGTGGCCTGTCTCCTGTACCCAGCCCCACTCCTGTACCCAGCCCACCTCCTCCACGCAGCCCGCCTGCTCCATGTGGCCTGTCTCCTGTACCCAGCCCCACTCCTGTACCCAGCCCGCCTCCTCCACGCAGCCCGCCTCCTCCACGCAGCCCGCCTCCTCCACGCAGCCTGTCTCCTGCACCCAGCCCCACTCCTGTACCCAGCCCGCCTCCTCCACGCAGCCCGCCTCCTCCACGCAGCCCGCCTCCTCCATGCAGCCCGCCTCCTCCACGCAGCCTGTCTCCTGTACCCAGCCCGCCTCCTCCACGCAGCCTGTCTCCTGTACCCAGCCCGCCTCCTCCACGCAGCCTGTCTCCTGCACCCAGCCCCACTCCTGTACCCAGCCCACCTCCTCCATGCAGCCCGCCTCCTCCATGCGGCCTGTCTCCTGCATCCAGCCCACCTTCTGCACGCAGCCTGCTTCTTGCACGCAGCTCACCTCTTGCATCCAGCCCGCCTCCTCCACACAGCCTGCCTCCTTCGGGCCTCCTGGCTTTCCTTCTTTTTCATTTATTTGCACCCCTGTGCATTGCCTGCTGTCCCTGCTGCCCAGGCCCTCCCCGACTTGTCAGGACTTCTGGCTGATTCCTGCAGGGCAGGCTGTCTGTTCATCCTCAGGGGGCGTTTGTTGAGTGAATGAATGAGAGATGTAATTTGGTCACCTGTCCTGTGCCCACACACCCTCCTGAGGGTCTCACTCCACACAGCACACACTCCCACTTTTGTTTGCTCACCTTCCAGGGCGTCACAGCCCTCGTGAGGCCCTTTGCAGCCTTTGGTCCCCAGATGAGATCCAGGTCTAGTCTAACCCAGCATGCCCCTCCCGTCACTGTGGGCAGCTGTGTCTCAGTCACTCGGACTCCACGTTACCAGGAGCGTGCTGCGTAGGGTGGACAGTTCCCAGGCAGAGCCCCTGGGCCATCCCAGCCAAGGCCCAGGAGCTGCCCCCATAACTATCCCATCACACCAGGGCTGGCTCAGGCTCTGCTGAGGCCACTCCACCTGCACCAGGTTGGTTCTGCCACCCCGCGCCCCCCCGCCCCACAACCCAGAGCCCCAGGGCTCCCTGCCAGACCTCGTGTCTGACTTTGGAGCCCCATGGGAAGCCATCTCTAGCTCTTCTGGAATCTCCCAGCACACTCTTGTTATTTTTCCTAACAATGGAACACACAGGAAGGAAGCGGAGGTTGTGGGGTCAGGTGGCTTCAGGTTGTACCAGTCAGGCCGTGTGGACCCAGCAGGGGGTGGGAACTGAGGTTCAGGCCTGGCACCCCTGGAAGGGCAGCTTCCCTGAGGGTGGTTAGATGCAGCTGGCAGGTGCCCGCTGTGGGCCCAGGGGAGCCTGATGAGGCTCCCAGAGGCAGGAGGGAGAGACATGTGAAGGGAGGGTACCAGGGTGAAAGGAACCTGGGAAAGAAAGAAATGAGTAGGGAGGCTCAGGGCGGGGAGACAAGCTCTGGGATGCGGCACCACAGGGCTTCCTCTGCTGGCCGCAGGGAAATGCCCTAAACCCAGCGGGTCGGGGGCACCCCACGCCTGCATCCTGGCACCCTCACTGTGGTGGCCTGTTAGCTAGAGCCTGACATCAGGCCCTGCACACAGAAGCCCACAGATGTCACCCGCAGCACAGCCTGGGGACAGCAGCTCCCAGCTGAAGCATCCCTTTGTCTGTCTGGTGGTTGCTGGAGCCCCTTGTGTGCCTGACGGGGACCCGCAGCACCTGCCTCCTGAGGCCTCTCCCAAAGCTGCTTCTGCTGTTGGAAACAAGCCCTGTCTCATGGGAGGGGCTCTCCGGTGGCCCTGCCCTCCTGGCCCAGGTTACAGTCGAACCTGAGGGCCACCCCACAGTCAGCTGGGTCCTCACTGTTGCTGTTGGAGCTCCCACAGCCTGGCTGGGCCACTTTGCAGAACCAGGGTGGCCGGATGGAGGGGTCTTCCAGCCTCCACCACACACAGGGCAGGATGTGGCCTCCACGACCCCCGGCCCTAGACAGGGTCACTGGGCCCGAGTCCCACGTCTCGCGAGAAGGTCCCATTCAGGGACCCTGATACCTGTTCCTACAGGATCCGAGGCTGAACTATCCCCTTATACCCCAGCTGAGGGCGCTGATAACGTGGAGCCTGTGGTAGCTTCCCGGGGCTGCCAGAACAGATGACCCCAGACCTGACAGCTTCAAACAGCAGAGACGACTTCTCTCCCAGATGCCTGGAAGTCAGCAGTCACAGTGTCTGCAGGGCATGCTCCCCCTCGAGCCTCCAAAGGAGGATCCCCCCTGGCTCTTCCAGCTTCTAGTGGCTCCAGGTGTGCATCCCCCCAGCCTTTGCACCTGCCCTCCCGTGGCATCTTCTTCCTGGATCTGTCTCTCGTGAGGACACGTATGCTTGGATTTAGAGCCCACTTGGATAGTCCATGATATGATCTCATCATTAAGACCTTTAACTTAATTACATCTGCTAAGACCGTTTTTCCAAATAAGGTCACATTCAGAAGCTCCGACTGGGATGTGGACATGTCTTTTGGGTGGGTCACTATTGAACCCTTTACCGACCTCAGCGGGAAACGGCTGCATTTGCAGGCTGCCTGTCTACCGGGTGTTCCCAGCCCCAGTGCAGCCCTGTCTCCTACCTCTCCGAGGGCCAGCCCTGGAGAGCACAAAGCCCACCCTCCCAGGTGGTAACGACGTGACTCACCCTCCATGTGTGTGCTCAGGGGGCCCCTGCAGGACCCCTCCCTGCACCGAGAAGCCCACCCTAAGGAGACCTGCAAAGCCACTGGTATTGAACAGCTATGGAAGGCTTCTCTGGATGATAAATCGAAGTTCTGTTTTCACAAGCTGTCTGTTACATTCCCTCGGCCCACAATGGCCGGAAGATCCTGAAGTGGGCTGTGTTATCCCCGTCATACAGCAGAAGGGGTGGCTCCTGGATGAGGCTGTGACTCCCTGTTGCGGAGTGGAGCCCAGACCTCCACTTCCCCCTCCCGTTGTCTGGGCTGCCCTCAGAATTGCCTCTAGCATGGACACCTGGGTGGTGGCTTGTTGAATGCGATGTAAATTGTAAGGAAAAATATGACATGGAGCTGTTTAAATTCTCTCTCCTTTGCCTGCACCAGAGAGAGCACGCTGCATGCACCTGGCCTCTGCACTTCCACCGTCTGGAGATCACCAGCCTGCAGGGAGGCCGCGTGCTAATCTCAGCTTCCCCTAGACTCGCATAGCGGTGATAGACAGGGCCTGTTCTGAGGACCTCAGAGCCGCCTTGGTGGGACTTGCCTCCCCCACCCCCAGCCCCATGCTGTCTGGCCGGCCTCTTCTCTGCATGTCTTTCTCTCAATTAATCCCCAGCAGCTACGGTACCGAGGGCTCTGGCTGTGTTCTCTCTGTGCTTTAATTAGGGGTCACTGCGAACGGTATTATTTCCCAGGCTTGCCATGATTCTATTAAAATTTTCCTTTGTAGACATCAGGCACAGCCTGATGTCTACAAAGGAACAAAGGAAGCAGGAATCCAGGGCAGAGCTGCTCGCTCATCAGCAAGCGCTGGGCTTTCCTCCCCGTCACCGCCTCCAGCAGCGTAGCCTGGCGATGGACGGTCGGTTTTGGCATTTAAGGTAATGTACATCTCCTGGTACCTGAGCCCTGTGCTAGGAGAGATTCGGAAATTAAGGTGATCTTGGCAGCCAGGAGTGTGGTCATCAACTAGTGACCAGTCTGCCATGGTCTCAGGCGAGGGCCGGGCTCCCGCGGGCCGGCTGAGTGCCCTCCCCAGTCGAGTCCTTCAGTTCTGCTGTCCTGTTTTGCCATTGCCAAGGCATTGCTTCCAGCCCAGAAAAGCTCAATGAGGTTCAGAATAGCAGCCGCAGTTGTGCAGTCTGTGGAGAGGGTCCTGCTCCTGGCAAACAGGGAATTCTGAGCTGGGTCAGGGACTGAGATCCTGGGGATCCGCCTCAGTCTCAGGCTAAGGGATGAGGTCAAAGAAGGAGCAGTTGTCCCTGTGAGCGCTGCCTGGCTACTGCATGTGGTGCAGATGCCCCCTCTACATGGGCTGGACACACCCACTCTCGCTGGTACAGACCCTGCCTCCTGCAGATCCTCTGCCACATTTCCCAGAGCATCCTCCACAGCGACTTGCCCAGACCTTCCCTGCCTCTGTCCCCATGGCCTCCTTCCACTCACCAGGACAGGAACGGCCGTCTCATTGACCGATGTGGAAATGGGGGCTCCATGAGGGGGAGGGACCCACGAGTGTCTGAGCCAAGACAGGCACGTGTCCGTCACTGGCCATGGCAGACATGGCCGCCCTATTGTGCCACAGTCAAACACATCCTGACTGCTTCCTGTTGCTCCTGTCTTCTGAGAGCTTGGATGAGATGAGATCCTTGCATCTTAAATTAATTTATGAAGCTGTTTCATAATTGAGCCCAGTTTAGATGCTCAAACTTCTGAGGCAGCTAAGGCCCCCTGTGCCATTTGACAGGCCCGCACTTGCTTGGATTACCACAAACAGTCACTAGCTACATTTATGTATTCATGCTTTTTCATTCATTCATTCATTCATTCATTCAATGTTTACTAACCATTTAAGGAGCACCTCCTATATGGTCAGCAGCACGCTAAGGCTGGGATACCTTCATGAACCCACATTCCAGTTGGGCATATGGGCGCTAACCAAACAGCTGCACAGACAGCAAGATGGAAGCTGAAATCCATGCAACGCCGGAACCAAAAGCTAGTTCTCTGGACCCTCTCATTTGGCTCCTTAACCTTCTCTCTCTGGGTGCTGGGTGGCAGAAAGCTGGAACTGGTTGCCTAGAGTCATGCGCTCTGGGCTCTTCCTCCTTAAATTCCTTCCGCTCTCTCAGATGCTGCCATTTCCAAGCACCCTAAACTGACTTCCTAATTCGTGGCTGCATCGTCGCTGGTGCCTTCTTGAATTGATTTGCCTCTCCCTGTATTGCTTTTTGAGTTCCTCGACTGCTTGAGTTCTCGGTCATTGCTGGTGTCTAGGCAGCATTTACAATTTCAAACGATCTCTTGAAGGTGTGAATAATTTCTCAAGATGTCTTGGTGGTAAATAATCCGTGTAAATTGTCCCCGGCCCTCCTGGCCCCTGCAGATGTTACCTGGTATCTGGATACCTGTATTTTATATTGTCCCAGACAGTGTTCTAATGCAAACAAGGTGACAAGTCCGTTATTTAGAGTTTGGAAATCCTGTCTCTGCATGAAAATCAATGCATGTAATTTCTGAATCAAAATAATCGCACATAATTTAGGTAGATGCTGCATTTCTGGTGTTCACAGAGTCTGTGTTTTGGAAAACACAAATGCCTGACAGATCCCTGTCAAAAGCCCTGTTCATCAGGAAAACACTTGTGAGCTGTGGTTCCCGTCCTCTGGTGTGACTGGGGCTGGGTGAATGGTGACCGGGACACTGACAGGGCTCTGGAGCCACAAGGAGGGGCATTCCAGCAGAGCAGGGTGGCCTGTGGTTAGGCGGAGGGTGAATGCCAGGCTGGGTTCTCTATCTATAGGTGGAGGGCTGAAACAGGAGGCTGGTGTTATATTTCAGGTCTAGAAAGATCCCCTGGCAGCAGGAGGACCCTGATAAAAGGACACAAGATCACAGGCCTGGAGATCAGTGGGAGGGCCCTGGGCCGAGACCCCGGGGGCCTGGCTGGCTGGGGAAGGGTGCTGGCCTTGTTGCCTTCTACAGCAGGGCCCAGGGGCCTCTCCCAGCTTCTTGATGCTCTGAGCGTTGCCTGCCTCTGGGACAGCTTGGGGAGCTCCTTCTTCACCCTCCTCTTGTGGAAAAGACCATCTCCCTTCTGACTCGGCCTGGGAGGGGAGCCCAACACAGCTCAGGACAGTCGGGGGTCCCAGCCTGCCTCCCTCTGCCAGGCCTGGTCCAGTGTAGGGGGTGAGGCTGTCATGGGCAGCCTTCCTCGTGGGATGGGCAGAGCTGAGGGCTCCCATAGATCACGGAGCTCACCCACAGGAAAGGTCTCTGCCCCTGGAGGATTTGGTCTTTTAGAGCCTTTGTCGTAGGGACGATGCTAGCGTCCCAGAATTGCCCCTGCCAGGGAGGGGGGCTGCCTTGGAGCTTAGAGACCACCTTTCCTTGAAGGAGGGAGAGGGAGGACCAGCGGGGGTGAGGTTGGCAGACGTGCAGAGATGACAGACAGACAGATGGCTCCTCAGACAGCTGTTCCCAGTTCCACGTGCCGTCCGTCCTGGCCCCAGCAGGGGGATCCGGTGAAAGGGGGGCAGGTTGTTTGCAGGTGGACACCGGCCAGTGTGTGTAGTGGCTATGCCTGCAAGGCCCTCTCTCTGGCCAGCTGGCACCTCAGTGCCCCAGGTCATCTCCCTTGGGGTGTCCCTGCTGCACTCCTCCCAGGCCTACTTCTCCCTGGGCTCTGCCCTGCTTCCTCTGTGCCCTCTGCCCGTGCCTTAGCCCCCAGGCCACCATCTCCTCCCAGGGATGTACCTGGCACAGGGCAAAGGCTCCACAAAGGCTGGTCTTTGTTCTTATCAGCTACCCAGCAGCTGGTCTTGCCCCTCCTCTCTGTCCCCGCCCTGCCGCCCTTCCTGTGGCTTCCTGAGACATTCTGCTGTTTTCCCTTTGTCCTCCCTTGAGACATAAATCAAATCCACTCCCCGGATCTCCTGCCATCTCTCTCCTCTCCACTCCTCCAGTTCTAAGTTCCCTGTACCCTGAGCCTTCCTGATGTCCTCTGAACACAGGGCACTGATTTTCCCTTCCAGGCCTTGGCACATGCTATTCCCTTTGCCCTCTCACCTGAATAACCCATGCTCAGCCTCCAACACGGGTTACTCATAGCTGACCCATCCTCCAGGGGGCCGTTTGTGGTGCTGTGGCCCTGAGGCTGCACTGTGCTGGGGCACCCCACCCCTGCTCCTGTGGCAGTTCTACACACCTGTCATGAAGCCCTGGTCTCCAGGACCTTGCATGAGCATGCCATCTCTACAGGCAGGTACAGCAGCTGCACTTTTCACACTGGCGTCCCAAGATGCCCGGCACCAGCACATGGCATAGCACAAGCAGCTGCTCATTTCACGCTGCTGACTGAATCCATGCAGAGGGAACACCTTGGCTAGGACCTCTCTGGATTGACTTCTTCACATTGACCACCTGGCCGGCAGGTCCCTTGACCTCTCCAAGCTTCCGTGATCTCGTTTGTAACCGGAGGTGATAGCAGTCAAGGCTTGTGGTTATGAAACCTTTATTAAGTCGGCGTGACCCACGCTTCTCTGAGCCCCTCTGTGCAGCAGCCCACCCACCCCCCGTTAAGGCAGCTGTGGCTTGATCCCCATTTGTCAGGTAAGTGCAGGGAGCCCTGGGAGGATGAGGGCTGGCTCGGGGGGCCCATCAAGTCAGGAGGGGTAGAGCAGGTGCAGATGCCACAGTGGCTGTCCAGGGCTGTGCTCCCAGCTGTGGGAAGGCAGACAGCAGGGGCTGCCTGGAGCAAGCCCAGTGCAGTGCCTGAGCACCATGAGTGTTCGCAGCCACCCTTTCCATCCAGTCTTTCCCTCCTGGAGGCTGGGCAGGGCAGGGGCTGAAGAACCAGGGCCTCTCCCTCCTCCCTCCTTTTCTGGTCTATCTTCTGCCTCCAGATGCGTCCCAGGCTGAGCCCCATGGGCAAGGAATTGGGTCCCTCTCGAGAGACAGGTTCACACTGCTGCTCCTGGCAGGCCCGACAGACTGGCCCTCCTTCCAGAGCAGGGCTGCCCACCTTCCATGGCCTGTAAATACGTGATTTTTCTTGACATCTCCTGAGTCCTCCCTGCCCCGCCTAGCGCCTGGTAACTACCATTCTACTCTCTGCTTCTATGGGTTCCGCTCTTTAAGAAGTTGAATCTGGCTGGGCACGGTGGCTCAAGCCTGTAATCCCAGCACTTTGGGAGGCCGAGACGGGCGGATCACGAGGTCAGGAGATCGAGACCGTCCTGGCTAACCCGGTGAAACCCCGTCTCTACTAAAAAATACAAAAAAGTAGCCGGGCGAGGTGGCGGGCGCCTGTAGTCCCAGCTACTCGGGAGGCTGAGGCAGGAGAATGACGTAAACCCGGGAGGCGGAGCTTGCAGTGAGCAGAGATCTGGCCACTGCACTCCAGCCTGGGCGACAGAGCGACACTGTCTCAAAAAAAAAAAGAAGTTGAATCTATGAGGTCATGCGGTATTTGTCTTTCTGTGCCTGGCTTGTTTCACTTAGCACCATGTCCGCCAGGCCCATCCATGCCGCTGGGAATGACAGGGGTGGTTCCTTCTTTGTAAAGGCTGACTAGGATTCCACGGTGTGGATACACTAGGGTTCTTTATGCACTATCTGTTGGTGGTCCCCAGGAGGATTCCGGATGAACATGAGAGTGCAGGGACCTCTTCTGCATTCTGATTTTATTTCCTCTGAATATGTACCCAGCAGTGGGGTTGCTGGATTTTATAATAGTTCCATTTCTAACTTTGAGGAACGTCTGTACTATTTTCCACAGTGGCTGTCGTTCTGTAAATAATTAACCGACGAGTCCTTCCCCAGCCCCTGGGAGACCGGCTCCTGACAAGCAGACCGGAAGGGAATGGTTTTAAAAATGTAAATGAATGTTTTATTTAATACGGAAGTCAAAATGCTTTCTTCATAGTACAGCCGGGCTTCTGGGAGATGCAGCACCAGGAGGAAGGAGGTGCCATTTCCCGTGCACCTGCGGAGCCTCTGACCCCAGGGCAGGCCCGGACTCCTCATCTCCCATATTTTCTTAGGAAAGCAATACTAGCTACTGCAACATATAAGCCCCCCAAATATATAATCGCTCAAAGGTAACACAAGTTCATTTCTCACTCGCATAAAGTCTAAGTGACGCTCCTTGGCAGCAGCCTGTCCTCCAGGCAGCAACTCAGGGACCCAGGCTCCTTCCACCTGGGGCGTGGCTGTGCTCCTGCCTTCTCATGCCCATCCAGAATTAAGAAACAAATGAGTGTTTCAAAGTGCCCATCTGTACTGGTAGAGGGGAAAGAGGATGAGAATCTCAGGTGGGAGGGTTTGAGGCCCAGCCTGGAAGTAGCACATACCATTTCTGTGCACATGACCCTGGATGGGACCGACCAAGTCTCAGGACCTAAGTTTAGTGGAGTTTAGAAAAATGCAATCAGCTGTGGCAGCCTAGAGAAGAGAGGAGATGGGCTGGGGAATCCCATGCAGTCTCTTGCCAGATTTTCCTTCTGATTCTTCAGGAAACAAAAGAGGTTCATGGAGGGGCACAACGGCTTCCTGAGGCCTGGATCCTACTGGATCTGTCTGACTCTTGGTGTCTTAGCAGCTGCTTGTGACTGTGGGTGTCTCTGTGGGCACATCCGAGTCACAGTTTTGGATCTGCTGGTGGTCGTGGTTCAACTTTCTAAGTTGCTGCCTTGGGCTTCGGTTTCCCCAGCTGGAGCATAAAGTGGTTGGACCAGATAACCTCTGATTACCGGCTGGCTACCCTGCTGTACCCTCGCTGAGCTCTGCCCAGGGTGACCTGAGCTCTTGTGAGTGCGTGTGTGTGTTCCAGTAGGGCTGGGCTCCAGCCGGTCAGGGAGAGAACACGTGGGGCCGTGTCTGGAAAGTGGACACAGTGCCATATAGAAGACACCACTGCTCAGCCTGGATGGGTCTAGCTAGATGCCATTTTTAAAAACATTCCTTTTTATGATTTCAATAGTAATGCATATCCATTATGTGGACATTAAATGACATGATACACCCTCAAACCAGGAAGTAAAAGTGTGTTAACACTGGGACACAAGCCTTTTACTTTCCATCTGGTACATTATATTCAGTGCCCACTTACACACAGCAAGAGCTATACACACACACATTCACACACAGACACACACTCATACACTCACACACACATATACTCACACATTCACACACACACAGACATACACAGATACACACACATTCACACAGACACACATTCATACACTCACACGCTCACACATATACTCACACATTCACACACACAGACACACACACAGACACACACATTCACACACACTCATACACTCACACGCTCCCACATATACATTCACACACACAGACATGCACACATTCACACACATACACTCACTCACACATATACTCACATTCACACACACAGACACACACAGACACACACACATTCACACAGACACATTCATACACACAGACACACAGACACACACATTCACACACACAGACACACATTCACACACAGACACACACTCATACACTCACACGCTCACACATATACTCACACATTCACACACAGACACACACAGACACACATTCATACACTCACACACTGTCACACACACATTCACACACAGACACACTCATACATTCACATGCTCATACATATACTCACACATTCACACACACACATACATTCACACACAGACCCACACTCATACACTCACATGCTCACACATATGCTCATACATTCACACACACAGACACAGACACACATTCACACACACACACACGCTCACACATATACTCACACATTCACACACAGACACACACAGACACACATACACAGACACAGAGACACACACATTCACACACAGACACACACTCATACACTCACATGCTCACACATATACTCACACATTCTCTCACACACACACACACACAGACACACACTTACACTCATACACTCACACGCTCACACATATATTCACACACACACACACTCATACACTCACACACTCACACATTCACATACGGACAAATGTCTGGATGCACGTGAGTGTATTTCCATAGCCGAGATCTTATTCCAAATATAGTTTGTATCTTTTGTACAAATACAGTTTTGTAACCTGCCCTCCTTGGCATCATTTCCCATACGATGACAGACTTTGCATAAGCTTCCCCGTGAGTGGTCCATGCCATGAGCCTGTGGTGACTGGTCCAGCTGTTTCCTGGTGTTTATATAATCTGTGTGGTTTCCATGTTAGTCCTTTAAGCAATCTTATGGTGAATGGCTTAGTCCTTGCGAGCTGCTATAACAAAATACTGTAGACTGCAAGGCTTAAACAACAGCCATTTGTTTCTTAATTCTGGAGGTTGGAAGTCCAAGATCAAGGTCAGGTTCTGGCGAGGGCCTCTTCCTGGCTTGCAGATGTCTGCCTCCTCACTGTGTCCTCTCATGGTGTAGAGAGAGAGAGAGAAAGCTCTATGGAGTCTCCTTTTATAAGGGCACTGATCCCCTTGGACCAGGGCCCCACCCTCATGACCTCATCCAACCCTAATCACCTGCCAAAGGCCCCATCTCCAAATACCATTAAATTGGGGGTTAGGGCCTCAGTGTGTGCATTCTGGGAGGCTACATTCAGTCCATGAAACAGGGAGCAGCTTTGGACATCAGTCCCTGCCTGATTTCTGGGCCGTTTCCTTAAACCACATCCTTAGACATGCAGTGGTTGGTGTAAGGGGTGTCATCAGGTCCACAGCTTGTGACTTCTGCAGCAAGGAGCAGGGGATTGGAGCTTTGGGCTCCGGCTCATCTCTCCCGCTCTGAACTGGAAGTGGGTGATGGAGCAGGAAGGTGCTGGTGCCCACAGCCTGTTTCACTGGGCTTGGAGCTGCCTGGCTGGGGGCAGAGTGGAGCGGTTGTGAACACAGCATTTCTCCTGGGTCCTTGGCCTAGTCTGGCTTTGGTAAGGAAGAGAGAGGCAGAGCAGGGCCCTGCGACCTTGAAATGGATTGTTCTTCTCTAGCAACGGTGCCTGTCCGCAGCGCTGGTACCGCAGTCGGCTTAGAAACCGTGTGGCCATCACTGCAGCCTCAGCATCACAGCCTCGCTTGCCCCAGACCAATTGCTGGGGGAGACTGATTTGCCAGAACTCCACCTCTCCTTGGAGCTGCATCAACTCAGGCTCCAGAGCCTGTCCTGGGGACCCACGCTGGCTAAAGGAGGCTACGACAGAAAGCGAGGCCAGGCTGGGTTCTAATGGACATCTTCCTCTTTTCTGTGCAAGACTCACTTTCCTCATCTGTAAAATGGGGACTGTCGTGTTCCACTCACAGGACACTGGAGTGCCCTGGGGGAGATGCGCAGCACATCATCTGTGCTTGGAAGGTGTTACTTCTTGTCCCCTCCACTCATGAACACGCTGGCTCCGTACTTGTGTCTTCTAAAGCTAATCTTCCGCCCACCCGAGGAGATGGGGCTGACAGTTAGCTGGGGTTGGGGTAGGAGGGCTTCCAAGTGGGTGTCAGCTCCCATGATCTGCTTCCTGGCATGGCAGGTGTGGTGGGCCATGGCCTCCTCCAGCCTTCTCTGAGGCTGCCCTCTTCGGGGGGCCCTCCCTCCTGGTGCCCCCGCGCCCCACCCCCAGATGGTTACTGGGAATGTGCCCACCGACCCTAGATGGCTGAACTTGGTGTCTGGAGTTCCCTCCCCCCACCACCAACCCAAGTATAAGTCCCTCTCTAGCCCTGACCAGCTGGGGGCATGGGCAAGTCAGTGCTCCTCTTGGAACCTCAGGATCTTCATCTACAAACCAGGAGTGAAAAGGCTGGCCCGCCTGTCCCACAGGAAAGGAAACTCTCATTTACCGAGAACCTGCAACATGCCAAGCCCTCTCCCCTCAGCCTGGAGGCAATGTCTTGAGGTGCAGGGAGGGTGGGTGACTTGTCCCAGGTCACACAGCTGCCTCGCAGCAGAACTGAATTCAGGCTGAAGTCAGCCTGCCTCAAAGGCCTTTGCCTCCCAGGCCCCAGGCTGCCTGCTCAGGTCACCACGTTCATGGTGTCAGAAGATCTGCCTTCCTCCTGGACTTCTGAGCACAAACGGCTGCAAATGCAGCAGCTCAGCGTCCACAGCACACAGAAGAGAGAGGCAGCTGCCCTGCTTAGGGGAGTGGAGCGAGCTCGGAGCCCCCCTTCTCAGGTGCCGGGCCTCACAGTCAGCCCACAGGGGTTTGGGGAAAAGTTCTCGCCTTAAAAGAATCATGCGGGATCACACAGGGCACACCCAGCAAGTGTGAGCAGACAGAGGCAGGAATGGAAAGCCCCTGGGCATGGGAGCCGGAGAGGACGCAGCCGCAGAGCTGAGCCCCTGCAGAGCTGAGCCCAGGGTTGCCTTTTGAGGGTTCTGCTTAATCCATGTGTGCCAAGGAAGAACTGGGTGCAAATCTCTGCCTCCCCCGCCGGCTGGGACCTCTGGCAGCTCTTCTATGTTCTCTGGGCCTCAGTTGCCCCATCCATCAGTGAGAACAGAGTTCCTTCCGCAGAGCATTGTTGTGAGGTCAGCACAGGCTCCACTGGTGACAATTTTCTCCTCAGCACCCTCGTCAGACCCCAAGCCCGGGGCCTCGTCGTACATCATGGAAATGAGCAGTTGTCCTAGAGCTCACAGGCTCACGTCATCTCACAGCTGGCAGGGCAGTGGATGTCAGTCACTTCATTGTGCAGATGGGGAAACTGAGGTCACCAAGAAGGGAGCGGCCTCCCATCTCCATGATCCTGATGCCTGGGCCGAGGCTCTTGAACAACGCAGGCCCTCTGCACGTCTCCCTCAGCTCCCTGATTGCATCTGAGCTGCCTGGCGACCCTGCAGAGGAGCTCCAGACCGGGGGCCACAGCCCCCAACCACCCAGGGAGGAGCTGAGGCCCAGGGAGCCTGCATGCTTTACCTGGGCCACCCAGAGAAACAGGGAGGCACCTGCTGGCCTGGCCTAGCAAGACTGTCGGGAGTGTTGCCTGGGTGAGGGACAGAATGTGGGCCGAGGGTGGAAGGATGGGGAGGCTTGGCCACGGAAGGACTTGGAAGGCCAGGCTGGCTGTCAGTTCCAAAGTGGTGCAGAAGAGATTGGACGTGGGTGGGGATTTGGAGCTCTGTTGAGAGTGAACCTGTCCTGCTTCCGGAAGGTTCTTCCGGTGACTCATGAAGTGTGTC
Source organism: Macaca fascicularis (assembly GCF_037993035.2). Lineage (NCBI taxonomy): Eukaryota > Metazoa > Chordata > Mammalia > Primates > Cercopithecidae > Macaca > Macaca fascicularis. Next base: position 5,574,811 of record NC_088379.1, on the reverse strand, counting down.
TTGGGAAGGGAGGGAGGAGACCAAAGCAACCTGACTGCCCGTCTATCACCCTCATCTCACAACACCCTCCCGGAACCTGCAAAGAACTTCTGTCCTCCCTGCTGCGTAGATAAGGAGCTAGAAGCCGGGAGAAGTGAGATCCAAGCTCCGGCTGCTCAAGCTGGAGAGGAATGAGGATTTGCACCTGGGTCTGACTCCAAGGCCCTTGCGCTTCCTACCACACCACCCAGCCCCCAGGAATTAGAACTTTCTGGAAAGCTACTGGAGCCCCCCCCCCCGCCCCACTCCCCACCCCTTCCCCATTTCCCGTCTCAGGGCAGTGAGCCAGTAGCACTCTGCATGGAGGCTGTAAAATTAGCAACTTAATTTTGGGTGTCAGGAAATCAGTTGAGGGGAAAATGTGTTTTCAAGGGATTAGTTTTCTTACAAACCAGCATGATAAAAATAAAGAGAAAGGAGAGTGGACGGGAGAAAGGACGGTTTCTAAATTTATAACAGGGATTCATTATTCATGGGCCACATCTGAAAAGGCCAAAGCTACAGAAAGGAGCGAGGCGTGGGTGGGAAAGGCCGCGGCGGAATCCGAGGCGCCTTCACCAGGCGGGAGATGACAAAACAAAGGACCTTCCCATCCAAGAAGGGGGTGAGCGACTGGGGACCGCAAGGGCTCCAGGCACAACTCAGCTTATCAAAGAAGACACAGCTGCTTCTCCAGGCAAGGCCAGGCGCCCCGTGCCAGCAACCCAGTGCCCGTGCAGAGGTTTAGGCTTCTGTGATTGCCTGGCATGTAGGAGAGCAGGATGAAGCTGGAGTGGGGGCTCTTGCACTGATACACATGGGCTAATTGACTCCAAACAACAGTGTTGTGGATGGATGTTGGCCATTCTGCAGAAGAGGAAACTGAGGGTCAAAGTGGCGAAGAGAGACAGCCAGGGTCAGGTGGGTGGTGGCAGTGGCTGAAGCCTCAGGCTGGAGGATCTGAATGGTGCTCTCTTCCCTGCCCCTGCCACACTCTGGTCTTGGTGCATTTAAGGGCTGAAAAACAAGGAATGTGTCAGGAGACCCACTGTGTGCCTCTCACCAGGCCGGGGCCTCCCCCGAGGAGGGCCTCATTCAGCCTTTCCCACAGCACAGTGCGGCAGGGTTGGTGCTGTTGCCAGAGGAGGACTGGGGCTCTGGGATGAGGGGAGCTTGCCCAGGACTATGCAGCTTCTAGATCCCGGCCTGTCCCCGGCCCACTCAGTGAAGGGTGAGGCTGTCTCGTGCCTCCTCCTCCCCGGAGCAGCCCAGCTCCTCGGCAAGAGATGGACCTGTAGAGACTCCTCACCTGGCGGGGACCAAGCCAGGGATCAGGCAAATCACACCACCACCCTCAAAAGAGCCCACAGTTAGGACTTCCCCAGGAGTTTGTAATTCTGGCCCCTGCTGTATGTTGAGCACCAGCTCTGTGCCTGGTCCTGCAGGAGGAACCACACGTTTCACTCGCTTCATCTCCACATGACCCAGGGAGGTAGGTGCTGTCATGGTCCCCACTGCATGGGTCAGGAAACGGAGGATCCATAAGGGTGAGTGAGTTGCCCAAGGTGACTCCCTTGTGGGAGAACCAGGCCTGGACCCAGATACTGTCCCTTTCTGGAAAATCCATGGCCTAAAATGCCAAAGCCAGAGGACCAGCAGGAGCTTTGTAGAAAAGGCCGACTGACAGGCATAGTGGAAGGAACGTTTTTAAGAAATGCGTTTCACTAGAAGTGGGTGATGGAGCAGGAAGGTGCTGGTGCCCACAGCCTGTTTCCCTGGGCTTGGAGATTCATCTCCTGCAGTTTGACCAGGCCCCCGTTTTGGGGCCCTCTTCCTGGATGACGTCCATGTACCCACATTTCAAATGGCTGCACTTCTGGGGGGCCAGGATGAGTCCGGAGTCCTGGAAAGGGAAGGATTAGGGTTCCTCCTAGCCCTCCCTTAGCCCATGAGGCTGAGGACATCAGTGAGATACAAACCCCTGATGACCGTGGGCCAGCCTCTCATGCCCAGGACTCAGAGGTTCTGTGGACACGGGTGACCCAGTCCCCTGCCTTGGCTCATGTTGGGGATCGCAACCCAGTGCAGGTAAAGGGGAGGCCCAGAGTGGGAGCATCTGTCCAGAGGCTGTGTTCCTTAAGTAACTTAAATTACACAGAGAACAGTTTCCAGAACGTACAGGCAAGACACCAGCGGCAAATCAGTGCTGGGTGACAACACTCTGAGTGCTGGTGCAGAGCCACTTTGCCACGAAGTTGGGACCCATGTGCCAAAATCCCAGCCCCTCCCTAGCTCTGGAAGGGGTGCTGAGAACGCGCCCTGCCAAGGTGGCCAGGCAGAGCTGGGTGAGGCCCCGCCTCCTAGGGACTCAGGACCTGGGCAGCAGGGGACCAGCACTGCTGCCGGCCTCATTGCTCTAAGCCCCTGGCCCCAAGATCATATGAGGAGGAAATGAAGCCGCATGGACCAAAGTTGATGCCTGGAGCAGAAGTGTCTACACCACAGAGCGCCTGCTGGATGTCAGGGCTGCCTGGGAGCTGGGAATGCCAGCATGAGCAACCCCTGGCCCTCCCTCCACGCATGTCCTTGGGAGTGCAGCGCCATGGAGGAGAGGGATGAGTGCCAGGGAGCCCAGAGCCCTGTCACCCCCGGCAGGGGAATATGTGAAGCTGAGCATGAAGTGGCTTCCTGGAGGGCAGCTCCTGGGCCAGTATCTTGAAGGCTGCAAGAGGGAGCTGGCTGAGGCCGGGGAAGGGGGACAGGGGCAGCACCGCGGAGACAGTGGGGAAGGACACGGCACAGGGTACGTGTGTGCGCACAATCACGTGTGCATATGTGGGAGTATGTGCGTGTGTGTGTATTTGAGTGTGTATGAGTGGGCAAATGTAGCACGAGTATGTGTGTGTGTGAGTGCATGTATGTGTATGCATGTGTGTGTACGTGTGTTTGAGTGTGTGCGTGTCACCCCCAGGAGTGGCATGTCTGCAGCGTGCACCACATGGGGCAGGTCGGTGACAGTGAGACGAAGCTGGACTCTGGATGACACAGGAGCCTGACTCAGGAGGGAGTTTGATGCTGGAGGCCATGGGGAGCTATGGAAGGTACTTGATCAGAGGAGGGCCCAGACTTGTTCTTTCCCAAGGACTCTGTGGGAGTTGCATGCAGGAGAGGTTCCAGGGATGCCGCTGCAGGGGCACCAGTGAGGAGGTGGGCCCAGAGGTGAGGGGCCTGGTCAGGGGAGACAGCGTGGGGTGGACTGAAAAGGATAGTTTTGAGAGGAGGGTAGCAGGTGGTATCCTGGAACTTGACACTGGCTGGGGCTGGGTGCAGGCACGGGAGACAGGCCATGGGGCTGGGCTCTGTTCTCCAAGATGGGGAATCACACAGGGACATTGGCCATCCACCCTCATTTTGCCCAGCTGAGCCATGCCCTGGGAGACCCTTCGTGGAACGATCCTCTGGTCTGCCTTCCTCGCTCCTCAAACACTGGCATCTGGGGAGAAAGCCCGCAAGTCACTAAATCACTGCTTGGCGAGGTTCACGCTGCGGCGATGCTGAGAGCAAACACATGGGGGCCGAGCCGGCGGGTGGACACCTCCCGGGCAGCGCGCAGTGGCGAAGGGCCGTGGGGAAGAGGGTGCTGGGTGTGCCAGGTCCCAGGGAGGCAGGCGGCTGGGGAGCCAGCTGTCCTCCTTGGAATCCTGGTTTCTCGGCCGCTTCATTCGGTCTATTCGCTGGACAGTCGTGAGTGTGCGCTGTGCACCCAGCACTGTGGGGACCCAGCTGGGGCCCCAGATGGACACAAGCGCTGACCTCATGGGCTTTCTTTCCAGCTTCTGGCACCCCCATCCTGCCTGTAACCCACTCCACCATCACCTGGAGTGTACCCCTGCCTGGTGGCACATCCAGCTCCCAACTGTCAGCTCCCTCCACTCTCGGTCCCATGCACGAGCTGCCCAGCCTGCCCGTGGAGACCCCAGGAGTGGGGGAGGTCACGCCTGGAGGAGCCCTGAGCAGGGGTGGGCAGGATGAGGTGGATCAATACCCACCTTCCTCGCTCCCAGGCATGCTCTGTGCCAGCTCTTGGAGGTCCCTGGCAGTGCTGGACCCTCTGCCTGCCTTGAGGGCGTCCTGCAGACGGGCCCTGGAATGGGGGCTTCCCCCCTCTGTCCTAATGTCCTGCTTTTCTACGGGTGCTGCCCACACTGAAGGCCTCATCTGCTTCTGGGTGGTCTGGGCCTCAGATCTGAGGAGACAGACAGTATTCAAGTTAAGAAATAACCGCCGGGCGCAGTGGCTCAAGCCTGTAATCCCAGCACTTTGGGAGGCCGAGATGGGTGGATCACGAGGTCAGGAGATCGAGATCATCCTGGTTAACACGGTGAAACCCCGTCTCTACTAAAAAATACAAAAAAACTAGCCGGGCGAGGTGGCAGGCGCCTGTAGTCCCAGCTACTCGGGAGGCTGAGGCAGGAGAATGGCGTGAACCCGGGAGGCGGAACTTGCAGTGAGCTGAGATCTGGCCACTGCACTCCGGCCTGGGCGACAGAGCGAGACTCCGTCTCAAAAAAAAAAAAAAAAAAAAAAAGAAATAACCACAGAGAGTATCAGTGTGCCAGATGGAGAAATAACCACAGACAGTGCCAGTGTGCTGGCTGGAGACTGGGTGTGATAGAGAGGAACCGGCTTTTACATCGCGCGTCCGAGAGGACCTCTCTGAGCTGAGACTGTAACTCAGGGAGGCCCTGGCTGCTGGAGGGCGGTAATGAGTGGGGGCCTCAGGGACCTCCCCACACCCCCAAGGGCTGCAAGTTGCCTCTCACCTTGACGCTGGGCGCCAGCGTGCGGGCAGCCCCAGCAGGATGAAACCGGGGACAGAGCCCCAGGCTCCATCGCCCCGACTCCGGTGATTCCACTGGGAGGCTTGGCCTTCCCGGGGAGCTCTGCCCAAGCTGGCATGGATCCAGCTCCACCCCACGTGCCCTCTGAGCCGCTGCAGCTGTGGCAACCCGCACAGGTGATTTCATCTTGGGACCCTGAGCCCTGGAAAAAGCACCTGCATTTTTCTCAGGGTGCTGACCTGTGAAGGTGTAGGTGAGAGGAATCTTGCCCCACCCCACCCAGCTGCCTCAGCACTCCCTGTTTGGACACTGTCCCCACCCCTGCAGTGTCCGCCCCACAGCCCTGCTCCCATCACCTGCTCGGTCCCACGGCCTCATGGGCCAGCAAAGCCCAACTCTCCTTACAAAGAACCTTGCTCTGCTCTTGGTTCCTTAGTTGCAATCAATCCTGATCTTTTTATTGTTCTCTTTCTTGGAGTGAAAAACGGAAGCAGTGCACATCCGTGATGACATAACCAGACATTCGTGCCGATCCGGTCCCCTTCAAATCAGTAGCGCTACTTACTGTAGAACACGGTGCCATGAGCTCCCAGGGGACAAGATTTATGTGGTTTGAGGATCCAGTTCCAAGGCGAAGGTACCAGGGCTGGCACTGGTAACTGAGAATGGGCCTCCCTCCGCCTCCTGGCTCAGCACTTCGCTTCATGCCAAATACATCAAACTGAACCCTGGCAAGGCAGAGGCTTCTGCACCCGGTCTTCCTGTGTACAAGGCAGGGTGTTCAAGACGCTGCTGTTGCTGCCCTTTGCGTTGGTCTCACTGTCCCTGTGTGTCTGGAGACTGAAGGAATCGGCAGGTATATTTTTCCTTCTCCCGCTCTCTTTAAAATGCATCTCGACCAGGGAAATACTTTCCCACTAAGACACAATTAAGTTTCCTGAATTAATTATGTACCTGACAGCAGGATTAGCGATTTTCTTAATTTCCACTGTAATTACCTTGGAAGAGCAGTCACCCCTGATTTCTCTGGAAGGAGGGCTCCCACACCGAGCACAGCGTCTGAGGCACCTGCCGTGAAGCTCCCGCTCTGCAGACTTGTGGGCGCACTCCCGGCTTCTGTGGACGCTGAGTGAGTCCTGGTCCCGCCCCTGCAATGCAGTTCTTCTCTGTTCAACCAAGGCTTCCTGAGCGCCAGTCACATGTGCCCAGGCAGGGAGGGAAGGGTGCGTCTGTCACAGGGACACCCTGGAGTGGCTGGGATGGTTGTCTCCTTTCATGGCTGGGGCCATCAGAAGGGAGGAGGTGACCTCTAGATGGCCTCTGGTGCTCAAGATCTACCTGTCCATTAAAACAAGGAATGTGCCCCATGAGAACCAGAGGGCTTCATAGGGAAGAAGTCCTTGGAAGCAGCACAAGGCTTCGCCAGGCTCAGCACCAGTGTCTGAGGGTGACACCTCCCTGGTGGGGGAAGAGGATTCTGTGGTCATGGTGGTCCCCGTGGGGCTGATTAATGATTCTTCCCCCTGGGCTGGGCAATGATCTCTGTTCTCAAGGGGATAATTTGTGTGAATGAGAAGGAAAGTCATCAAAAGGTGGAGATGGAGATGGGGACATTCAAGGGTCTGGTCAGAGCGGCTACTACTTTTTATAAAAAGGAGCCATGTGGACATGTTTGGTCTGACTGTGGGCCTCATCCCCAGCAGCCTTTGTTGCTCCTCCTCTTGATGTCCTGGCTCCCATGATCACCTTGTCCACTTCCACGCAGCACACCAGATTCATTTATTCCGCTGTGGTGACCGAGGGAGAGGAGAATATTATAAAACCATTAGGGCCGGGCGTGGTGGCTCACACCTGTAATCCCAGCACTTTGGGAGGCCAAGGCGGGTGGATCATGAGGTCAGGAGATCGAGACCATCCTGGCTAACACGGTGAAACCCCGTCTCTACTAAAAATACAAAAAATTAGCCGGGCTTGGTGGCGGGCACCTGTAGTCCCAGCTACCTGGGAGGCTGAAGCAGGAGAATGGCGTGAACCCGGGAGGCGGAGCTTGCAGTGAGCTGAGATCGCGCCACTGCACTCCAGCCTGGGCGACAGAGCAAGACTCTGTCTCAAACAAACAAACAAACAAACAAACACCATTAGGGTGTCAGTGACCCAGGGAAAGTGGGACTGATTTAAATGCCATTTCACTTCTTTTAAGAATCTGTCTATTCCTTTATCTCTTGGTGCATTTACTGGACAGGTTCCACCCGATTTCACGTTTTAAAATTAATCAGCCGAGCAGAGAGGCCCTGCCAGCGGTTGCATCCTGCTTCCGGGAGCACAGGCGCACAGGGGCTGGGGAAGATATCTGGGGAATATATATCAGGGGCCTAAAATATATCTGTCTGTATGTGTATATATGTGTCAGGAGCCCCAAACAGGGAAAATGTTCTTTCATAGAGCATTCAAAATCTAAACTCAAAAGGGAAAAAGCCGCACATATGTATGTCACCCACACTCACAGCCCTGGAGCTCCTGGCCTAGTTAAAGAAAGTGGTGAGGCTGCCGAGTTAGAAATGAGTACCAGAGTTGTCTGTAAAAAGTTTATCTCCTAGAAGTTTGAGGTTGGCAGTGACCTCGACTCACATCTGCTACACACAGTCTTCAGCTTCAACCGCATGGAGCTGAGCTAGAGACCGAGATGGAGACAGAGACATAGAGAGACAGATAGAGAGACAGAGATGGAGACATAGAGACACAGAGACATAGAGACACAGAGGTAGAGATGGAGCAGGAGCTGGAGATCCCTATGCAGATGGAGACACAGATACAATGCAGAAACAGTAGCAGCTAGAGAGGGTATACCTAGGATGCAGGGAGAGGCACAAGTGCAGGTGGAGGTGGGGGTGCACATGGAGGTGGGGGTGCAGATGGAGGTGGGGGTGCACATGGAGGTGGGGGTGCACATGGAGGTGGGGGTGCAGGTGGAGGTGGGGGTGCACATGGAGGTGGGGGTGCAGATGGAGGTGGAGGTACACATGGAGGTGGGGGTGCACATGGAGGTGGGGGTGCAGATGGAGGTGGAGGTACACATGGAGGTGGGGGTGCAGATGGAGGTGGGGTGCACATGGAGGTGGCGGTACAGATGGAGGTGGGGGTGCAGATGGAGGTGGGGGTGCAGGTGGAGGTGGGGGTGCATGTGGAAGTAGGGGTGCACGTGGAGGTGGGGGTGCACATGGAGGTGGGGGTGCAGATGGCTGGAGACACAGCTAGAAACAGACATGCAGATGCTGATGCAGACTGATGGGCCGTGTGCTCCCCAGAGGCTAATGCAGGCCCAGAATGATGTTCCTGCAACGTGTATTGAACAAAGGAGACCGCTGGCCCCTGGCTTGCTGGCTATCTCATTTCAATCTTTCTCGTTGCAAACTTCACCAAGAACCACAGGCTGGGCGCCACGCGTAAGCAGCCTCTGGGTTGGCAGCGTGCGGGTGCTGAGGTTCTGGCGCCCTGGAGGAGAAGGGCTTTCCTCTGCCAGCCCCTCTCTGTCAGACTTGGTCTGTAGGTAACCTGCTCCCCCGCCCAACTCCACCCAGAGAGTAGGCCTGGAGCTGAGACGAGGAGCTTGTGCTCTCCCACTCCTGACCTCGAACCCTTGCAGGCCTCACCCTGATCACTCACTGCAGTCCGGGTGCCAGGAGTAGGGCCGAGGCTTCTGCTGCAGCTCACGGCTGTGCTCTCAGAAGCTTCTTGCTCCGGGACCCTTGGGAATCACACACTGGGGTCCTCCCAGTTCAAGCCTTTTTCTCCTGTGTGTACAACTGAAACGGACATCTGGAGGCCATCACGGTGATTCAGACTCAAATGCCTTTGCCTGGAGAGCAGGAGTGTGGAACCCAGAGGACCCGGTGGTTTTGGCATTCAGCTCAGCACCCCAGAGCGCCTGTGACTTTGCGGAGCTCAAGAGTGGAGAGGTGTGAAGTCCCTGCTGGGTGCTGGGCACTGCACTGGGCCCTTGGAGGCAGAGGAATTCATTTCCTCTCAGTAAAAATCCTTAAATACTGTTCATTTTATAAGCTAGGAAACCAAACTCAGAGAGGTGAAGCGGTACCAATGTCACTCAGTTCACCCATGGCTGTGGTGGGATTTGAACCCACATCCATCTGGCTCTGGACCCAAGGGCTGGCTTCCCAGCCATGTGGCCTGGGCAGTCGGCCACACAGGGCCACATTCAGGAGGGCTCCATGCTTGTTAAATGCTATATGCTGTCGTTATCATGAGTAGTAAGTGCAAACCAGGAAGCTTGAAGACGGGGGCCACATTTCATTTTGTCTTGGGCCTCACCAATGGCATACCCAGTCCTGAACCATGGTATTTCCTACACAATTTAGCGCCTTCCTGCTCTGGTCTAGCTGGGACCCGACTCTCGGGGGCCACAAAAGGCCCATGGTGAGCAGAGAAGCTAGGGAGCCGTCTGATGGCCGTGGGAGCCGATGTCCCCCGCCAACCTGTCGTGCACGATGCTTCTTGAACTAGAAAAAGTCCACCTCTGAGCCGGGGGGCGAACCCTCCACCTCCCCCTGGTAAACTAAAGTCAATGGGGTGAAAAGGATGGAAACCTGGAGCGCCAGGAGGGATGGGGAGCAGGACTGTGCAGCCCATGGTGGAACGGATGAGCCAAATGTTCCAAGAAAGCCCGATATCATGGAGCTCTCCAGGGTGGGATGGGTGACGAGCCTAGCACTATGGCTTCTGAATTTTAAAATAAGCTTGGAGCATCCGTGGAAAATGCTTTTTGATGGGAAAGGGGTGTGGATGTGGTATAGGGAGATCCAGTGGGGCAGCTGGGGCTTCCACGGAGCCGGCGGGGAGCCAGGCACAGGGCTGGGAACTGTTCTCAGACGGTCTCACCGGATTGTCTCACTGACCCCAAGAACAGCTCAGGAGAGCTCTGTGCGCACAGAGACACCTCAGTCCCTGCGTCAGGGGGTGGGACCACCCCTGAGATGGGAGGATGGCTCCAGCTCACAGGCATGGAAGCTGAGCCCAGAGAAATCGGGGGGTCCCCCAGTGAGTCTGGGTGGCATTGGAGCCCTCTCTCTGTCTCTCCTTTTGCATACTAGTGATATTGATGCCCTCCTCATGGGCATTCTGGAGACAGAGAAGTCACACGTACAAAGCAGTGTGCACCCAGGGTCTGACAGGGCCTGGTACTCAGATACCCCCGAGAGCCTGGCTCTGCCAGTGGGGACACAAGAACGCAGCAGCAAGGCCCCAGAGCTGGGCAGTGCCAGTGAGAAGCCTGGCCCTTCCTCTTCCTGACCCTGCGATCTTCGAGAGTGGTGAACCCCATGAGCCTCAGTTTCCCCATGGGATGAATTGGGATAATTGTCGCGCTGCCCTCATAGAGCTGGAGTGAAGATTCAGTGGCAGTCGATGGACAACACTGAGAATCAGGCCTGGTGTGGGACGTGCCAAGCCCCTAGCCTTCTGTGCCTCCATTTCCCTGGCTGTAAAACACCCAACTCCCAGAGTCATTGCGAGGAGCCCCGGCAGGGGGCACGCACGGCTGTGCAGTAGCCTAGTGAGGGGTTCAGTCCCTCTCTCTACATGGGGCGCTCATTTGGCGCGGGGAGGCTGTGGAAGCCAGCAAGAACTATCACGGTGATCTCGGCGGTAGGGACACCCCAGGGTCTGTGTCTGCTGACAGCCACAGCGTCCTGTGTGGGAGAGTCCCAGGGAACATTGCGTGAGAAAAGGAACTTCTTTTAGTCTGAGTGGGCCTCCTCTGCCAGGGCTCAGGAGCTGCCATAGTCTGGGCTTAATGAGGCCTAAATCTGTCAACAGTGGAGGCTGCTGCTTGTGGTAAATATTTGGCGTACAGCTCCATTTGGCAAGGTTATATTTGCTCCACTGGGGGAAAAATAACTCTCTGTTTGCCATGGTGATGGATTTGTCGTTCTCCACTTAGAAGTTGCCAGCAGCTGCAGGCAGAATTGCTAAATCTGCCTGTCTGTCCATCCGTCCATCCATCCATCCATCTACGCACCCACCTACCCACCCACCCATTCATTCATTCATTTGTTCATTAGCTGACATCCTGAGATCTACTCTGTTAGGGAAGCAAGATGAACAGTGGAACCCCTAAGCCACAAACTGGCTGCATGGCCCTTGGCTTGTCATTCCCCCTCCTCTGGGCCTCAGTGCTTCTTTCCCTAAAAGGCAGGTCCTTGTCACTGAACTGGTAGGGCTGTGGGGAGGCATAGATTAAACATTTTTAAAGGACATGGGTGTGCATTGACTAGTAGCCCAATAAACATTGCTGGAGACTTGATGTAGTCAGGGAGGGCTTCCTGAAGGTAGCACACCCTGAAACAGATGTCAAGTGGATAAGTAGACACTTGTCCCCCAATACACAGACACAAAACAACAAACAAATGAAACAAAGCAGCATAGGTAAGTGCCATAAATTTAAAATGATACCAACCTATTAAGACATGTAGAGAGAGAGTAGGAAGATTGCCAAAAAGGTCAGCTGGTTTTTACTAGACCTCTTGAGCCAGTGAATGAGTCTGCAGCTGACTGTCTCGGGAACCCCCGCTATGATACTGGCAGGAGGTCGTGACTGTTCGAATTGTTTCTGAGCATTTATTGGCTTCATCCAGAATTGTGGCATTTTAGACCCAACCTTTATTTAACCTTAGGTTTAGATATTTACATGTATAAAAATGAAAGGGGATACATTCTTTTTTTCCTTTTCTTTTCTTTCTTTTTTTTTTTTTTTTGAGAAGGAGTCTTACTCTGTGGCCAGGCTGGAGTGCAATGATGCGATCTCGGCTTACTGCAACCTCCACCTCCTGGGTTCAAGTGATTCTCTTGCCTCAACCTTCCGAGTAGCTGGGATTACAGATGTGTGCCAACATGCCAGGCTAATTTTTTGTATTTTAGTAGAGATGGGGTTTCACTATGCTGGCCAGGACGGTCTTGATCTTCTGACCTCCTGGGTCCACCTCCCTCAGCCTCCCAAAGTGCTAGGATTACAGGCGTGAGCCACTGTGCCTGGCCGATAAATTCTTTTAAAGTTTGTGTAGAAGAATAAATGTCTAAGAATAGAAAAATTTTCTAAAAATAGAAAAACCAAAGAAAGCGAACTTGCCTTAGAAGCCACTAAACGTGCTCTAAACCAAGTGGCATGAAAGTAGACGGTGAATCAGTGGAGTGAGTCCGCTCAGCACCGTGACACACACACTGATGGACAGACCCTGGGAAGGAATCATGAGAAAGGTGGTTTTTCCAATCAGTGGAGAAGAATGTCAGTGGTCCATTTTGTACTTCCAATGGGGGGGAAAAAATTAAGGCATGCTGTGTCTCTCATGAGGGAGCTGGCTGGGAACACGGGGTTGGGTCTCTGGGTTCAAGCCATGCACCAAAATAGATTTTAGGCAGATCTAAGAAATAAACATTTTAAAAATCCAAATATTATTAGAAAAATGAGAATATATATAACCACTTCAGCGACAAGAAGCTCACAGCTGCCGAAAGAAAATGTGGGCACTTTTGAGATGTAAAACGTGATTGTTTGTAAGGCGAAAACACTATATACAAAAATCAGTGGATAAAATGGATTCATGACGGGTTCAGGTGCAGGTGTCCATGTTGCGTGTCTGCGAGCCTAGAGGAAGTGGTCCCGGCCGGGGTGTTTGGTTTGGTTTAGCTGCCTGGGAGTGGGTGGGAGAAGCTTTATGGGAAAAAAATAAGACTGAATTTTAATAAAGCATGTAGGAAGGGAGGGAGGGAAAGGGGTGAGGAGGGATGAAGGTCGGGAGGGAGGGAGAGGGGAGAGGGAAAAACAGAGGGTGGCCCTAGCACCCAGTCACTTCTTTCCCACTTATCTGTGACAATGGTTACCTGAGGGTGCTGAGATTTCAGGCTTTTTTTTTTTTTTTTTTTTTTTTTGAGACACAGTCTCACTCTAGCTCAGGCTGGAGTATAGTGGTGTGATCTTGGCTGACTGCAACCTCCACCTCTGGGTTCAAGTGAGTCTCCTGACTCAGTTTCCCCAGTAGCTGGGACTACTGACACCTGCTAATCTTTGTATTTTTAGTAGAGATGGGGTTTCACCATGTTGGCCAGGCTGGTCTCAAACTCCTGACCTCAGGTGATCCACCCGTCTTGGCCTCCCAAAGTGCTGGGATTACAGGCGCGAGCCACCATGCCTGGCCTCAGACTCTGTATACTTACTTTTCTTCTATGTTTATTCATTACTCAGGCTTTTACAGTGCACGCGTGCGATTATGTAATCAGAAATAAAGCCACAGAGCTATTTTCATTGCATTTTAAAACGTGGCTGTAGTATGCATCAGTGCTCAGAGGAGAGGCCCAGAGGACTGAAATTAAACTCAATATTGATAAATAGGGGCAAAGAATACTGTGAAAAGAAAATAAAATGGACCCAAAAAGGGAAGGCTGAAATCTGGAGGGAGTGAGCAGAAGTTCTGCAGGGGGCCCGGCTGCAAGCTGCTTTCCCTGGGGACGAGTGTGTCTCGGGAGATGCAGCCACACTGTGAACCGTGCGGAGACCGGGGCCACCAGGTCACGCTGCCTCGGCACAGTGACCTTTCCTGGGTAACCATTCATCTGCGTGCAGAGAGCAAATTTCGGGGCCCAAACAGGAAATCGGTACTTGCTTCTGTCCATAGAACAGAGCGTCAGTTACACGTGGCGGAGGAGACCCTGGGGCAGCCTGGGACAATGAGGCAGCCCACATTAGAGCTGGGAGCAGGGGGACAAAGGGAGATGGTGAGGTCCCTGCAGCCTGGGGACCAGGGCCACCTAACAGGAACCAGAATCATGTGGGCCACAGAGGGGATGCAGAGGGAGAGAGGGAGGGATACCCAGAGCCTCTCTTCCTCCTGCTGGAGCCTCCGATTGTGGAGTCCAGTGGGCAGTTGCAGGCCACGGCCGGGGCCAGGCAGCCATAGGGGCCGCCTCCCAGCGCTCAGCAGAGCTGGAGCACAGAATGGGCTGGGGGCAGCAGGGCGATGACAGCACAGCCAGGGCCCAGGTGTTGTCCAGGAGGCATTTCCACATCCATTCTCACCCGCACTCACCACTCACGGAGGATTCTGAGGTCGACGCCGGGGCCTCCATCATCCCCGCTTTCCAGATGGGAAGCGCACAGCCCCCGGGGGCTGGAGTGAGCCACCAGGAAGAAGGGGCCTTGTGGGGCGAGGAGGGCCACGGAGAGTAGGATGGAAGGAGCTGGTGTTAAGGGGAAGCCACGCTGCTGCCAGGCCATGCCCCATCTGGGCTCTGGAGAGAAGGCTGGGGTGGTTCAGCCTCCGCCGCCCACCGGGGCTGTGTTCTAGGGCTTGGGGACACACTGAGGACAGGCTCTGGCTCCTGTCTCAGGAGGGGCCCTGACATAGGAGGCGGGGGTGGCCCCCTTGCCCCAGCCGTCCAAACCACAAGCTCCGAAGGCAGCTGCTTCACGGACGCGAAATTACATCTCTCTGAAAATACCCCTTTCTTTCTTCTAATTGCCATGGCTCTAATAATCCCACTCTATCTTCTCTCTCACCCTTGACGGTGAATTTAATTTAATAGACTGTAACTGTGCTGCCTCTGATCTTTAAATGCCATGTTTATTTGCCTCGTTAGAACGGACTCGATGATTGAGGAAAGTGTGGCGATGTCTTGCGAAGTGGGTTTTGACCAGTGCGGGTTTCGGCATTACTGTGTCCACAGTCCCAGATTGAAACCGATGTGGATGCAAATGCCTTCCATTCCCGTGGGGTGGAGCGGCCAGCGGGACTGAGGCCCCCTCTGCTGAGTGTCCGGGTGGGTCCTGAACCGGAGAGGCCCGCGCGGACCCCGGATTCGGAGTGAGCGCCCTGCCCTCCCCAGCTGTGGGCAGCCTTGTCCGTGCGGTGTCCTCCGAGCTGGCATAGTCCGGGAAGGCGCCCTGCCCTGTCACCCGGCCGTCAGGGAAGAGCACTCCTCACGCACCAAGTTGGCCAGGACAGCCGAGGTTAATATCTGAAGTGCGCCTGGCTTCATGGTTTTGGCCAGTTTCAGGTCCCCAGAGGCCAGCGGCCATGGGCAGTGTGGCCAGGGAGGGGCGGCTCCTTGTTCTCCGTGGGGCATGCCCAGGAAATGCGGCCCCGGGGCCGGCGTTTGGTTCTGTGTGCGGCATGGCCAGGAAACAGAACCTTGGGGCTGGCGCCTTGTTCTGTGCACGGTGTGCCCAGGAAATACGACCCCGGGGCCTGGACATGTGCTGTTCGGCTTCCCAGATACCCACGTGGACGGATGCTTGCTGCATCCAGGTCTCTGCTCAACGTCAGCTCACTGAGTGGAGTGTCCGGGCCACTCTGCACCCCCATCACGCTCCGTCCTCCTCCTGTATTCACAGCACATTGGCCACCCGACTTCACACTTTCCTCCTTTCTAGCATCTGACCGTCCCGTGGTGGGCAGCTCCCAGGGAGCAGGAGCTGGCGTCTGGTTACCCACCAGGGAGGTTCGAGGCCAGAACTAGGTCCCCTGCTTTCCCCGTGGTGGGGAAGAGAAGGCTGCACACGGTCCCCAGACCTTTCTGTTGTGGGATGTCCACTCTTGATACTATCTCAGGGTGGAAGAGGATGAATGAGGGAGAGAATGGCTCACACAGAAACTCAGAGACATGTGGAAAAGGACAGATCCAGAGAGACAACGACAGACCGCATCCATGCAGAGCCCTCCAAGTCATAGTGAGACGGAGGAATGACACGCCCAGAGACATGGACATGGAGAAGTACAGGGACAGAATGACAGGCCAGACAGAGAGCCAAGTCTGTGCAGAGAGAGAGAGAGAAGGAGTGAGAGAGGGTTGGGAGGGGAGACACAAACACATACACAATTAGAGAGAGGGAGGGACACAGAGAGGGAGAGAATGAGAGGTGCACACAAAAAGCCAGAGATCCCTGCAGAGAGAGAGGAGGGGAGGGAGAGGGGTGGGGAGACACACACACACACACACACACACACACACACACACACAACTGGGGAGGAAGGATGGAGAGAGACAGAGAAACAGAGAAAGAGATGGAGTGACAGAGAGACAGAGACAGACAGAGGGCCGGGGGGTTGAGGAGAGAGTGAGCCTGGGGTCATTCTGGCTCTGGACTCTGGGTGTGTGTTTCTGTAGAGCTGGTCTGGGCGTGCCCCGGCGAAGGCCTGTGGTACCTCTGGGGGCTGGGGACAGGTGGGGACAGGGCTGGGTGAAGGCTGCTGCAGCCTGTTTCTTCCTGTGGCTGACAAAGCAGCTCCTCTGACTTCCCTGTCTAGAATTCCAGCCTGTTAGCTGTCTGCTGCCCACCCGGACGCTGAGATGCAGAAAATTCAGACAAGTTTTGGCCTGGCCTGTTTCCAGTTAAGACTCTGTCTTCAGGTGGGAAATGTCCCTAATGGAAAGGAAAACAGAACTGGCATTACCCAGGGCCCACATCCCACCCTTTCTCCCGTAGTAGGTCCTGGAGAGGCACAAGCTGCTGTGGGAGACACGGTGCCCTCCCCAGGAGGCACAGTGTGGACACCGCGGGTCTGTTCTGCGCCACACACAGACAGCACACTGGTGCCTTTAGAATAGAAAAGTTGAGTCACATTCTGGAATCAACCCAATAACAGGTCCTGGGATCTAGGAGACCACGTCATGGCAGAAGCAGGTATCAGAGGTGAGCAGCTCTCCAGGCAGTGTCATTAAGGGAGAGCATCTGAGAGGCTCACTCAGTCACTCATCAACCCATCAGCCGTGCCCAAGGCATCTCCGTGGCTGCATCTCAAAGTCCAGCCCAGGGCCAGGCACATAGTAGCTACCCAGTAAGGTGGAGTTTGAGTTTGATCAATGGTTGGAAGAAAGAAAGGAAGGAGTGGAAGGAGGGAGGGCGGGAAGGAAGGAAGGAAGGTGAGAAGAAGGGAGGGAGGGAGAGAGGAAGGAGGGAAGAAGGAAGGAAGGAAGGTGGGAAGAAGGGAGGGAGGGAGAGAGGAAGGAGGGAAGAAGGAAGGAAGGTGGGAAGAAGGGAGGGAGGGAGAGAGGAAGGAGGGAAGAAGGAAGGAAGGAAGGTGGGAAGAAGGGAGGGAGGGAGAGAGGAAGGAGGGAAGAAGGAAGGAAGGAAGGAAGGTGGGAAGAAGGGAGGGAGGGAGAGAGGAAGAAGGGAAGAAGGAAGGAAGGAGGGAAGCAAGGGAGGGAGGGAGGGGGGAGTGGTGAGGAGAGGGAGGACAGTCATTGAAGGAGGCAGGTAGGAAGTGTCCCTAGAGGGCTGGGGTGGCCAACCAGAAAGGAACCCTGAGTGCCACAGGCGCCACACACTGGTCTACAGCATAGATCCTCAGGATTAGGCCCCTCCCTCAACCTCAGGTCCCCAGACTCCATCCTTACCCCTTACTTCCCTCGGACTTTCAACAGGCAGGACAGGAGAGAAGGCCTGCCCCTCCCCACCGTAAGTACCCCTCCCGCCTGCTCAGTCCCCTCTCCTCCTCACTCCTGTCCTTGTGGGAGGAGTCAGCCACCTCCTCACTGTGGAGACCTCTGCTTGGCTCCACTCCCTCAGGTGTGACTGTCCTTGTGTGAGCCCCACCAGGGGACACATGGGCTCCTTCATCTCTGTAAGGCCAGAAACCCTGAGGAGGGCAGCTTCCTTCCAAAGCCCAGGCTGCCCTGCAGGCACTGCCGCTCCATGGCCTTGGAGCTGTATTTCTTTCTTTTTCTTGGCAGATTTTCATACCTCCCTCCAGGCTGCAGGAGAAAGGAAAGGCTGTAGGAAAAGCCCACGTCACTGTTCCTGGAACACAGGAGGTGCTCAAAGGACCATAACCACTGCCTTCTCTGAGGGCAGAAGGGGAAGGTCGCAGCCTGAAGAATCAGACAGACCCGGGTTGCCCCCGCCTCACACTACTCGCGGAGAGGTTCTGTGCAAGTCTCTTCACCTCTCTGAGCCTCAGTTTTCGAATCTCTAAAATGGGACTGTATGTGGCCACAACGTGAGACAGCACACAGAAAATACTGTGCGCTGCAAGTGTCAGTTACACATTAGACCGGGTTATTGCCGTGGATGAGGGGGAGCCATAGCCACAGCCTCCTAGCTCACTGGTCAACAGGTGGCAAAGCACCTGCCCCCAACCCTGCAGAGGTGGGGCTGCTGAAAGAAGCTCCCCAGAAGGAAAACGGGGCTTTGCCTTGGATTCAGGAATGAGGGCTCAGCAGGGCCTGGAGTTTAGGATTCACCTGCAGCCTTGGGACACTTGGCTCCTAAGCCAGGCCAGAGCCGGGATTGCTGACCCCCATGTGGAGGTCAGCCCACAGCCTGGTGCTGGGGAGTCAACAGAGACCCACTCAGCAGAAAGGGGGTGGGTCCTGCTGGTAGAATGAGGTTCCCTGGCCCTGAGGACTCCCACGTGCTTCCAGGGAGATGGATCCCTGCAATACCCCAAACCCAGCGTTCGGCCTCCCGCCTGTCCCAGATCCTGAGATCTGTGGCTGGAACAATCAATTCTGTGTGCTTGCTAAATGACAGCCTTCCCTGGGAGCGGCTTAACTCATAATTTTCAAGCGCTTAAAGGCATCTTGTCATTATTTAACTCTGAAATGGGATTCTTAAGAATTGGAGAAATACGTTCTGCCAATTTCCCCGCCTTTGGTTTGCTTGCCTGGAGAGCAGAGCGCATTAAGTTATGATGGTGCTGTGGCTGGAGGCGGGTGACGTAGCCGTGCAGAGACTGAATCAGGGCGGTGGAATGTGGGTGGCTTTCCCTGTACATTTACTGTCATTTGTTGCCTTTATGGAACCTGTTTGGGCATCGTTCATGCATTTCAGCAAACTTTCGCTGGCTGCTTGGGCTGGGAGCCAAGGACACAGGCGGGACAGGTGCACAGACCTGCAAGCCGCAAGGGGTGGCTGATGTTGGAAGCTGGAGCCAACAGCTCCATGGCGTGAAGCAGGGGCCACTCAGCAGGTCCAGACCAGGCCACAGCGATGGGCACCTGACTTGTGACCAGGGTTGCTGTGTATAGCATTGAGGGAAGGAAGACTTGACTAGGTGGTTCAGGCACCCTTGGGTGGGCCTGGCTCACAACTAATACAAAATCAAAAGGGAGCTGTCAGGAATTGGTCCTTCAGGGCGGGAAGAGGCTGCTGCTGCTTCCTGGGGTGTGGGGTGTGGGGTGACCAGACACCAGCGCTCCTGTCCCTGGGAACCTGACACTGTAGAGGGGCAGACAGACAATAGCAAAACAAAATCCATGCCTGTTGTCAGGTAGCAATATGTGCTATGAATAGAAACCAAGCAGAATCCCTGATAGAGCCATGGCAGGGCTGCTCATAGAGCCATGGCGGGGCCCCTCATAGGGCCATGGCGGGGCTCCTCATAGGGCCATGGCGGGGCTGCTCACAGGGCCATGGCGGGGCTGCTCACAGGGCCATGGCGGGGCTGCTCATAGGGCCATGGCGGGGCTGGTCACAGGGCCATGGCGGGGCTGCTCATAGGGCCATGGCGGGGCTGGTCACAGGGCCATGGCGGGGCTGCTCATAGGGCCATGGCGGGGCTGGTCATAGAGTCATGGCGGGGCTGGTGGGGCTGGTCATAGAGTCATGGCGGGGCTGGTCACAGGGCCATGGCGGGGCTGCTCACAGGGCCATGGCGGGTCTGGTCACAGGGCCATGGCGGGGCTGGTCACAGGGCCGTGGTGGGGCTGGTCACAGGGCCGTGGCGGGGCTGGTCATAGGGCCGTGGCGGGGCTGGTCATAGAGTCATGGCAGGGCAGACACTGGCATGCAGTGAGGGGCTCCCTGTGGGGGGTCTGGGGAGGAGAGGAGCACAGGCAAAGGCCCTGAGGTGGGACCCTGTGTGGAGGTCATTTCCTGGGGTGTACCACGGACAGTGCTGAACTTGAAGCAGCGATGTTGACAACACCATGAGGTGCCTGCCAACCAGGGACACCCCTGTGAGCCTTGGTGTCAGGGTTTCTAGGTCAGGTCAGTCACGCAGGCCCAGGTGGCTGATCTTGATCTCAGTCCCAGGGTGAGGCTGCATGCCACGCGGCCCAGGGCCCCCACCATCAATGGGACTGTTGGCATACACTGTCCACATGACCTGGAGCCCTGGTAAGCAAAGCCACTCTTAACTGGTAGGATGTTCCAAGGACTCAGAGGTCACATCCCGGGAATGATCAAGGGCCAGTCAGCTTTTGGAATGTGAAGGACGTGGACAACCCAGACTTGTGGCTTAGTTAACCCTTTATTGCTCAGCTGCCAGAAGCCTTTTGCTTCTGGGAGGGGTGGGCAGGGAGGGGACCCGCCACATCCCAGCCAGTCACTGTGTGGGGAGGCTCCCTTCGTCTGACCCTGGAGATAACTCTGGGTGGGAGGCATGGCTCCCTCCACTGTACAGAAGGGACACCTGAGGTCCAGTGAGTGGAGTGGCCAGCTCAAGGTCACATAGCTTGTCAGCACACCTCCTCCATGGGAGCCTGACATGGGCCATGGGCACACACGGCCGTCTTGGAGTTATGGCGTTAACCATGGAGGCGTCCAGTGGGAGACTGGGTCAAGGGAGGATGAGGCCTTCCCTAGGGCTGGCCACCTGCTGGGGTTGGACAGGGCACTGGAGCAGGTCAGCGAGCTCTGCTGGGTGGCCTTGAGCAAGCCAGTGCCTTCTCAGAGCTGTAGCCTTGGCCCTGGGCCCTCCCAGAGCCTGGTACGAGGGCTCAGTGGGCAGCTGGGCGGAGGAGGAGCAGCAGCTTCCTCTGCACATTGAGGAGGAGGCTTGGACACCGTCCATCCTGCTGACTTCCCAGGCTGTGGGGCAGATGCTGCCGCTCGGAACCCACCTGTGCCCTGCAGATGTAAAGCCTTCACTCTCGATTGCTTTTCTCTCCAGCGGCATTCACGGACCAGTTTCTGGTTTCTCTCCAGCAGCACTCACGGACCAGTTTCTGTTGAATGCAAGGTGGGAGGGGCTCAGTCTGTTTCATCTTGACCATAGGTCACAGTAGGGAACGATTTTCACATCTGCCCTGCAGCTCTCTGCCTAAGGCAGCCTGAGTAGCCCTGGCAAAGAAACGCTGACCTCAGGGCTACTCTAGACCTCAGTTAAGATCGTCTGCTGGGCTGCTTGGTTGCCGTGTGACTTCAAGCAAGTGACTCCACTTCTCTGGGCCTGTGTCCTCACTCATGGGAGGGGTCCAGTGGAGGCCCGGAGGTCTCAAGGGTGCTCTCGGCTCTTGTAGCAGGGTTTAGGGGCTGGGACCTCAAGTGGGCACTGGGACCCCACGATGGTTTCTGGGTGGGCACTGTGTTGTTCATTCATTTATTCATTCAACCCACATTTACCGGTCATTCATTCAACCCGCATTTACCGGTACGCACTCCATGCTGGGCGTTGGGCTGAGAGGTGGCTAGAGAGCTGGTCAGATGCAGTCCTGGCCCTCGTGGAGCTCACAGGCAGCTCCAAGCAGAGGAAATCCATCATTGATGAGACAGGTGTCACAGGTCACTTCGGGCAGAAAGGGAGTGAGAAGGCCCGGCGGGGCGTGGGGAGGGACGGCAGGCCTCTCACTCTTGTTTTCGCCTTCCTAAGGCTCTGCCCCTCCTCTCTGAACCTCCCTTTCCTCCCATCTGGCCTGTTGTTAGGGGCTCCGGCTTCATCCTGAAGGTGCTGGGACGCTGCGGGTTGTTCAGAGGCTGATTTGCACCATGTGGGAGGAGAGGCAACTGGAGTGGGTGGAGGAACAGAGAACGGCGGGTGTTTTGCTGTTGCGTTTGCAGATTTTATCCACTTGCAAAACAGTTCCATGTTTTGCAGGGACCTGGGGGGGCGGGGGCGGTGCTTCTTGTCCTTGGTGGAATGCCCTGGCCTTTTTACGCAGGACAGGCGTCAGGGCTGCACGGAGGCTGGGACTGTGGGGAGAGCGTGTTTTCTCGGAACACGGCCTGAAGTTCCCAGAAGGAATTGCGCCACACTCATCCCCCGCTCTCAGCTGAACTGGGAAGGGAGCCTCCCCTTCTCGGCATGGTCCTAGCTGGGGTTGAATTGTCACTGTCTGCCACGTTTGCAGGTACAGGTGTGAGAAGTCTCCTCCCTCATCATCCCCTTCAGGCAGCAGCTACTACTGACGAGTGAGGGCCGCATGTTGTGGGGACCCCATGCACAGCTCAGGATTCAGGCCATGGTGTTCAAACTCAGCCCCTCCACCTGCTACCTCCTCCTCTGGTAGGTGGGAGTGTGCTAGTCCCCCTGGCTGGGTGTTGAAGGGACTCAACGAACTAACACGTCCAGCATGCCCAGCTCTTGGAAGTCGACACAGGTGTGACTGAGGGGATTTGTCATTGCCGTGATTACTAGTACAGCTGCCCGATTTACTGCTGTCTTTAAGAGTTTTCAGGCCGGGCGCGGTGGCTCAAGCCTGTAATCCCAGCACTTTGGGAGGCCGAGACGGGCGGATCACAAGGTCAGGAGATCGAGACCATCCTGGCAAACACGGTGAAACCCTGTCTCTACTAAAAAATACAAAAAAACTAGCCAGGCGAGGTGGCGGGCGCCTGTAGTCCCAGCTGCTCGGGAGGCTGAGGCAGGAGAATGGTGTAAACCCAGGAGGTGGAGCTTGCAGTGAGCGGAGATCCGGCCACTGCACTCCAGCCTGGGCGACAGAGCGAGACTCCGTCTCAAAAAAAAAGAGTTTTCTAATCAGACACACTGAGGACACGTATGGTGGCGATGTCTGTGGGTCACTGTCAGTGTTAGCTACTCAGTGTTGCTGTTGACTTATCCCTTGTTTTCGATTCCGTAACATCTTCCCACTCAAAACTTTCAGCCGGTTTCCACAATCGCACGACTCGAAGCATCCTCTGAGCTTTCCGGAGAGCGGGAGTTGTTTGTGTTAATTGCGTCTTACTTCCTAATGAATTTTTGTATCTTGTGTGTAAATATGATCATGCACGTTTTAAAGCAGAGTTCCCTTTCAGACGGCTCTGTCCTCATCTGCTTGTGTCTTGGGCATTTTTTTCCTTCTCTTTGAAAACACTCAACACAGCATTTGGACTGCCTTCAGCAGAAACCGAACACAGTCAACAGTGCCTCGAAAAATCAATTTGGAGTGTCAGATTCTATAATCTGGGAACTGGCATGCGAAAATGTTATCATTTTGTTCCAGGACCCCCTAAGAGCACATGGAGGCTCTCGTTTTAAAAATATTGAGTTGTAAGAGTTTCTTGGATCTAAGAAGACATTTTTTAAAAAGCCGCACGGAGGCTCAGAGCATCTCACTGAGGAGCCTACCTCCTAGAGCTTCGCGCTGGGAAATTACCCAGGACACAGAGGCTGGGGAGGAGTTAAAATAATGAAAATGTTGTTCCTGAAGGGCATCGTTGCTTGTCACAGCAATCAAGAGAAAAAAGTGGATTTCCACCACACACAGCACGTGGTAGGCACTCTGTTTGCAGAACAGATTTGAAAAAGTTCATCCTGAGGAATGACCTGTCAGTAACGCCACACACTGGATGGAATATTACACAGCAGGCAGGACATGCTGCGCATTTTGTGATAAAATCAGAACACAGGTCTGTGCGTACCTTGTAACTGGAATTATGTTCACACAGGGACCAGGGCTAGACAGGAACAGAGGAGGCAGTGGACCTGGTGGATGGCTAAGGGGCAGCAGCTTCTTTTTTTCTGGTTAGCGTTGTTCTCAATTGTTTCATTATTCTTAAAGGATTCCAAGAAGAATTGAGGATGCGTTAGCATATCAGGAAGGGCTTTTATTTGATCGTATGTGGATTGCTACATTTCAGGAAATTTTCCTAAGATAGATTCCAGGTCACAGGGTAGATTAACCCACTGGACTTGATCCCAAGCCCAGTCTCTGGTCTCTGACTTGGCGGCTCACACGCACCCTCTTTGGGCTTCTTTCCAGCTCTGCTCTGTCCTTCAGCCCATCCCGCTTCACTCCTGCTGGGAATTCCTAGGCGAGTCCTCTCCACAGAAGGCAGCTGCTGGGTGCAGAAGCTTTTTCGCTGTGTGTCTCCTGGGGTCTGCGGAGTCCAGCTAATTCCATTGTGTTGTTCTTTGCCTCATTCTGTTTGGGTGTTCCTGCTTGAAGTAACACTCTGGGGTTTAGAGTGGTTTCCATCCTCCCAAATAGGTTGGTTCCTGGGGACAACGTGGGGCCAGTGTGACTCATGCCCAGCAGCAGGAGACAGAGGTAACTACCCTGGTCCATTCACAGGAGGTGCTCATGTGTCCTTCCCGACCAAATGCAAAGCAATAGGCAAAAAGAGGTAACTACCCTGGTCCATTCACAGGAGGTGCTCATGTGTCCTTCCCGACCAAATGCAAAGCGATAGGCAAGCGATGGTTTTCTCCCAGCGCCTGTGTGCCCTCCACCATGTCAAGAGGGCCAGAGACTCACCTCTACCTGGCCATAAACTCAGCCTGCCCCCTCCAGCCCCCCATCAAACGCCACTTCCCCAATTAACCCAGAAGTCACGGGCTGTGTCCGGATCATCGGATGGCTGCTTCGCATTGAGGCACAACACAGTGTCAAGTACAGCGGCAGCCTCGCACCTGCTGCCTGTGGGAGCTGCCAAGGTAACTGGCACCTCCTCCCCTCACACCGGCTGCTGCTGGCAGCCTCGGGTTTGCAGGCTCTGGCCTCCCAGCTGACTGGCATGGGGCTGGAGGGTGGCTCCGTCACCCACCGTGGCTCTTGGAAGTATGCCCGGCGGAGGGCTTGCAGAGCAGCTGTAGAGCAGGCGTATCTGCTGGAGGCTGACAAGGCCCTGCATGCCGAGGGGAGCACAGGCAGCTCTGCCTGTGCCAGGAGCATGACTGGGGCGCTTCCAGGAGTTCGGGCCTCATTCACCCTGGATGGTCATACCAAATTCTAAAGACTCCATCCTTTGGGACAAGAGCCATTGCAAACATCCTACCTTGTGCCATTTTAACACCTCCAGATGCCAGGCACGGTGACTCATGCCTGTAATCCCGGCACTTTGGGAGACCAAGGTGGGCGGATCATGAGGTCAGGAGATCGAGACCACGGTGAAACCCCGTCTGTACTAAAAATACAAAAAATTAGCCAGGCGTGGTGGCGGGCGCCTGTAGACCCGGCTACTCGGGAGGCTGAGGCAGGAGAATGGCGTGACCCCGGGAGGCAGAGCTTGCAGTGAGCCAAGACCTTGCCACTGCACTATAGCCTGGGTGACAAAGCGCGACTCTGTCTTAAAAAAAAAAAAAAAAAAAAAAAGACCTCCAGACATAAAACCAGCCAGAACCACAGTGCCACTTCCCTCCCACAGAGCTGGAAGCCTAGAGCAGATGCACAATTTGGAACTCGGGTCAAATAGAGTCTCGCTTCGTCCTTTCTGACCCTGGACGAGTGACTTCACATCATGAGTCTCAGTCTCCCTGTCTGCACAGGAAGAGCCTGGAGTGAGGATTAAGGAAGCAGCTCAGCCAGTGTCTGGAAGAGACCCAGCACGTGGCGGCCACGGTGAAGCTGTGCCCGCCATTTTCGCCTTCCAGCACTGCTCTCTGTGCCTGTGAAACTTGGCTGCTCATTGCCTTTCTAGAACTTCTGCCTTCATCCCTTCATTGCTGCTGGCATGGAGCAACCTGCTTCCTTAGCCAGCACTGGCGGATCTCAGGGGAGTTCCCTGCAGCACCCACACCTCTTGGTCTGACCCACTCTGCCCCTCCTTCTCCCTCAGCTCCTGCAGCTCCTTGGCCGGGCCTCCCACAGGGTGCACGTGGGGGCTCCTGCCGTGCGAGAGCAGCAGCTGCGTTTCAGTGGCCTCTGTGCCTGCTCTTAGCCCCACAGGATCCTGGGCTCCCCTGTTCAGCAGCAGGGCAGGGAACATCAGTCACTCATAAAGGAGCTGGGGCAGCCTGGAGTTAGGCCCCAGGGCTCCTGCTCTGCCAGGCTTACCCCCTTCAGTGCTGGTCCCTGAGGAGGTGCAGGGGGCAGCCTGGAGGAGGAGGGCCCTGGCAATGAGGGCCCTCGGGGGTGGTGGGGTGGCACTGTTGGCTGACCGGTGTGGACTCACTTCCCAGTTTGAGCCGCTCGTACAGTTGCACTGGCACCGATGGCTGCAGAAGTTCCCTGCCCAGTCATGTGCACGCCTGGTCTGGACTCAGCCTGGCACCGCGTCGGTGCTCAGGAGAGGTCTGGAAAGGAACTCTGGCACTGGAGGGGTTCAGTTACCCGGAGAGTTTATAGATAGCGAGGGATTCACTAAAAAGGACCGATACTCATACAGTCAGCGAGACACAGCTGGCCAGGAGTAAAGTGAGGAGGTGTGTGCTGGTTTTCCGTAGGTCATGTCCGAGGTCGTGCCCCCATTTCCATCCCTAAGGTGTCAGTAAAAACTGCAGGCAGGGGCACTGACAGTGGGGGAGGGGTCCTCTGGGATTAGGCCTGGCCCAGCTTCATTCTGGAACAATCTGCTAGTGAGTGTCACAGCCTCCAGCACCAGTGGGCTCAGAATACCAGCAAGCCATGGCAGGCAGCTGAACCCACATGTGGAAGGGCTGGGTCGGGAGATGCGGCTCAGGGCGTGGATGCAGAGAGGTGGGCATAGGCACCGGGGGTGGCCATGGGGGTGCTGCCCCTGTGGGTTCAGACACAGAAAATCAGCTGCCTCTGCTGGCGCCAGCCCTCTCCACCCACAGGGCACACTGCCAGTCCGGGGCTGAGGTGGAGTTAAGGAGATGCTCTAAGCCCACGGGTAGCTCACAGCTGAAATGACATGGCTCTTGCACTGGGTCGGGCTGCAGTCAGGGTCCAGCTGCTGGCATTGGAGAATGTCAGAGGTGCCCAGGACATGCAGGGCAGGTGCCACGCCACACCAACCCCTCTGGGGCACGGTGCACAGATCAGGGGACAGCCTGGGAAGCTCAGAGAAGACAAGCCTGGAGCCACCGCATGACCCAACACTGAGTTTTCTGATGTTGCTATAATCTTGGGCCAGTTACTTAATGTTCCTTGGGACTCAGTTTCCTGGTCAGTGAAATGGGAAGGTGTTTTCCTGTTCTGATGTGATTGTGAGGTCTCAGTGAGGTTCCCTTCACTCTGTCCTCTGCTGGTGTCCGGGGCATGGTGGGCACCAGTCTTGCTAACTCCTCCCCACACAGCTTTCATGCTGAAGGGCATCCTGCTCTCTCCCCGTATCTCTGTGGTTGTGGGTTCAGATCCTGCTGCCTTCGCTGCCGTGTATTTGGGTGACTTGCCTGGCAGGGTCTCCTCGCCCCCAACACTTGGCACCCCCTCCAGGACCAGGCTGCATTTCCTTTCCCTCTGTTCACCCACCTCGCTGGCGCCCGATGCCACCTTTCACACTCAGAATCTAGAGTGCCTTCTGGAAGTTTCTTGAATGACTTCACTGCCCCACAATCGCCCTATGTCACCTTAGTTCCCTCTTCCTCTCTGATCCTGGGAGGGTTTGTTAGAAAGTCTGGGTAGCGGATCAAAGCCTCCTCTTTGCGGGTTCGGTGGAGCCATCAGGTCCTGGGTGCCACAGCAGCCCGTGTGTCTTCTCGTCTCACAGCACAGACTGAGCCTGACCTGGAACGCGACCGAAGCTCAGAATGATTTCCGCTGGGAAGACACATCTGCAGCACCCATCGCCTCTGCTGAGACCGAGGTTCCAGTCTGGGGCTCCCTTTGGGCAAGTCCCTTTCCTACTGGGCCTCAGTTTCCCCATATATAAAGTGCAGGCGTGCATACACGTGCCCGCGAGGGGGGTTCTGGGGTCCACTCAAGGGCCTTTGCAGCTGCCAAATGCAAGCCTCGTGGCTGTTAGGGACACACATGTCCACAGTGGCTGCACCTTCGAAGAAGGGGTGGTCCATGCTGTAAGCAGGGGACAAGCCAGAGCACACCGGCTTCCGTTAAGTGGCACAGTGACACAGGCAGTGCCACCTGCCCACCACTCCGTTCCTACTTCGTGCATGTCCTACACACACCTCTGGAATCCTCAGGACAGGCACAGGAGGTCCGCTTCGTTAACACTTTGTTCAGATGAAAGAAACCTAAGTCTCAGAAAGGTGTAAGCCTTGCCCAAGGCCAGAGCTTGCAGGCGGGTGCTGCCTTTCACACCTGCGCGTGGCTTCCGGGTTCTCAAGTGGGAGTGGGGCGAGCAGGGGCTCCTCACCCTGAGGAGGAGGGGTGGGCACAGCATATATGTCCCCGCCAATGGAGTAATTATAGGGGAGGAAAATGGCTTCATTAAATCATTTTTTAAAAGTGAGTATGTACAAACACTCAGCAATTAAGCAGCCGATTTGCAGACAGCAGTTTTCCAACTGCGCTTGCCTTCCATGTTTCTATTTGCCCGGTTTTAGACTCTGGTTGTTATTTTTAATTGGAATAAATATAGACTGGAATGATCACCTCCTGAGTTGCTGGGTGCAGTTAAAGAACTGGGTGATGGTGCAGCTACTGAATGCTGGGGAGGTCCCCTGGGGGACGGCACCAGGCACAGAGAGGAGAGGTGCTCAGTGAGCACTGTGGTCCTCCTCCCCTCCCGCCTCTTCCCCTTCCCTGTTTCCCTCCCTCCTCCCTCCTCCTCCCACCCTTTCTCCCTCCTTCTTCCTTCCTCCCTTTCTTCCCTCTTCCCCCTCCCTTTTCTCCCATCCTTTCCCTTCTCCCTTTTTCCCTCCTTCCTTCCTTTCTTTCCTCTCCCTCCTCTTCCTCTTCCCTCCCTCCCTCCTCCTCCCTTTTCTCCCCCTTTCACTCTCCTCCCTCCCTCCTCCCACCTCTCTCCCTCCTCCTCCTCCCTTTTCCCTCCCTTTCTCCCCTCCCTTTCTCCCCTCTTCCCTCCTCCCTCTTCCTTCCTCCCTCTTCCCCCATCCTTCCCCTTCTTCCTTTTTCCCTCCTTCCTTCCTTTCTTTCCTCTCCTTCCTCCCACTCTTCCCTCTTTTTCCCTCCCTCCCTCTTCCCTCCCTCCTCCCTCCTCCCTCCTTCCTCCCTTTCTCTCCCCTTTCCTTCCTCTTCCCATTTCCCTCCTGCCTCTGCCTCCTCCCTTCCTTCCTTCCAGACAGGCTGAGCTCTCCCAGGGATTCTGACACCGTCCAGAGATTCTAGGGAGAATTCTTCCCCAGAAGGGCAGGCTCAGGAGCCACTGGGACCACTAAGGAAGATGTACAGGAATTCGATCCACAAGTGGCAGTGCTAGTGCTTAGACTCAAATACTCAAATCCAGTTCCCATATGTTCAGTGGGAAACTGTGGCCTAGGGAGGGAAACCTGTTCACCTGAGGTCACACCGCCTTTAGGTCTGGCACCCAGAGCACCTCCAAAGGAATCCAGCAAGCATTTATTGAGTGCCAGCTGTGTGCCTGGCCAGTAGAGGCTTGCATCCCCACTCTGGCCGGGAGATCTGCGTGGGCTTCAGGAGGGGGTAGTATTGGGTTTGGAGTTGATGTGAGGGTTCTGTGCTCTGGCAGTCTGCTAAGAGACAGGCCCAGCTGTCTGATGTAGGGTGCTGGCGGCACCCCTTCCCTCCCTCTGCTTCGTCCACCATGAGCCGGGGCAGCAACTGAGTGGGCCACAGCCTCCATCACGCTGTCCCTGCTGAACAGCCCTCAGTGTCCCCTGCCCACAGGCCGCTGTTATGTGGTTGGACTCTCGACCCCTAGCTGCGTCCAGCACCCAGCACTGAGCCCGGCGCCCCGCAGACACTCAGCACATCACTGGGGGTCACACGGGCCCCTCACTGCTGCACCGTGTTCCTCGAAGCCATACACTTAAATCCTACCAGGCCCTCCAGTGGTCCCAGCCAGAGGCCCCCTCCCTCCTCGGGCCCTTGGAGCTTCCCACTGGCCTCAGACTCTTCCTGGGGGTGACGTGCTGCCTGTCTTCATTCCTTCATTGAAAACCAGGAGCTCCCCAGGGGATGCAGGGAGATTTAACGAAGTAGGCAGGTGAGGTGCTAACGCAGAGTCTTCCTCATGTAGAATAGACAGTCAGTGCAACTACCCATAGAGGGATGAATGGAGTCACCCCCAAAATCTGTGTCCACCAGGAACTTCAGGGGTGACCCTATTGGACCCAGGGCCTTCGCAGATGTAATTAGCTAAGGATAGAGGTGAAATCAGCCTGGCTTTAGGGTGGGCCCTACACCTAACGTGAAATTGAGATAGAGAGTGGCGCAATGCAGCCTCAATCCAAGGGACGCCTGGAGCCCTCAGCAGCTGGAAGAGGCAGGAGGATCCTCCCCGGGAGACTCCAGAGGGAGCTCAGGGCCCTGCCAGCACCTTGACTTTGGACTTCTGACCTCCAGAACTGTGAGGGGACAAGCCACCTGGATTGTGGTATTTGCACACAGCCTGGGACCCTAGCCCATCACCTCAACTCACGCCCTGGCCCTGCCCTCCTCAGCACACCTCTAGAACTGCATTGTCTGGTTGAGTCTTGTTGCTTGCACAACATTGAAAACATACAGCAAGAGGTCAACATGCTGGTGTGGGTTTTCTTTTTTTTCATGTTCTTTAAAGGAATGATGTTTAGAGTTTAGAATAATGGCCAGACAAGCAGTGCCACCGCCTTTGTTCTTTCCCCAGGAAGTCGGGTGCGGCAGCACCTCCTAACCGCATCTCTCTTCCCACCGGCCTGGCCTTCCCAGCACCCTGAGCTGTCTGATGGAGTCGGGCGGTCCCCCTCCGCCCCTTGCCGCCACTGCTCACCAGCCAGTTTCAGGTTTTCTAACCACGATCCAAGAGTCTGAACTCTTCCGAGAGTCCAAGCTTGGCAAGTGCACTGCAGAGCGAAACGTGCTCACCGTAGAGAGACAAGGCCATCCATCATTGAGGATCCTGTCCCCCGAGCACCCCTGGTCTGCAACAGAAACCTGGCATGTTCCAGAGAGCGGGAGCTTAACTCGGGTCCTCCTTTTTTCTGACACAGCTGCGGGGAGAGGCAAAGGCCGGGCAAGCCCGCTGGGCGTTCTCCAGCTTTGTTCCTTGCAATAAATCTTCATCATTAGATATCATCGTGGCTGCACTTACTTATCTGAGAAGCAGATGCTCAGAGGAAATAATGCGGAGAGAGAGACTCTTGAGTTGCCCACCAGGAAAACGCAGTCAGGGCAAGAGGCTTCTGGGGAGAACGGATCCCTTTCGGGTCTCTCGAAAGGGGCTCTCGGAGGCTGGATAACAGGACACTTGTGGGGTACGTGCAGGTTAAGGGTGTGTGGTCGCAGCCCTTTTTGTTGATGGGGACCCCGGAGATGCCTGATTCCAATCCTCTGATGCCTCAAAGAAGAAAACTAATGCTAAAATCCATAGTGGGCTGCCCAGGGAGCAGCAGTGGGTGGACATGAGCCCAGACCCCCCAACCGTGCTTCGCCCAGGGGCCATCCTGACTCCCAGCCCAGCCCTCCACTTTCCTCCAAGCATCATGGCACCTGAACAGTGTCACCCCATCTTCCATGTCACCTGGTGTCCCCTCCTTCAGCCTGACACCTTGAGCAGCCCCAAGTCATGCCAACTCTACTTCCTGGGCCTACACCTATCCTTCCTCTCACTCCTCCACCTCCTCAGTCACCTGTCCTCACCTGCAGTCACCTGTCCCCTCAGTCATTTGTCCCTACAGTCACCTGTCCCCTCCTGCAGTCACCTGTCCCATTCTCACTCACCTGTCCCCTCGGTCACCTGCCCCCACCTCAGTCACCTGTCCCCTTCTCACCTGTCCCCTCGGTCACCTGTCCCCACCTCAGTCACCTGTCCCCACCTCAGTCACCTGTCCCCTCAGTCACCTGTCTTCACCTCAGTCACCTGTCCCCTCCTTAGTCACCTGTCCCCTCCTCAGTCACCTGTCCCCTCCTACAATTACCTGTCCCCTCCTCAGTCACCTGTCCCTCCTACAGTCACCTGTCCCCTCCTGCAGTCACCTGTCCCCTTTTGCAGTCATCTATCTCCACCTCAGTCACCTGTCCTCTCCTGCAGTCACCTGTCCCCTCAGTCACCTGTCCTCTCCTTAGTCACCTGTCCCCTGCAGTCACCTGTCCCCTCCTCAGTCACCTGTCCCCACCTGCAGCTGCAGCACTCTTCCCAAACAGCAGTAATGAGCCCTGCTTCACATGTGCCACGACCCAGGCACCATTCAGCCAGATTCCACACGGTCACTTGCTCATCTGCTGGGACCGCGTTTTCCAGGGGTCACGTGCCCGTCCACTGCAGAGCCCCACACCTTCCGAAGACGCCCACCGCCTTGGCATGTTGTCCAGACCGGCGTGTCCCTTAGGAATATAATTGGAGCCATGGGGGTCTTTCTAAATGTTCTAGTGACCACACTAAAAAGTGAAGAGAAACAGGTGACGTGGAAAAGCATGGACGGACCTTAAGTGCATATCACTAAGTGCAAGGAACCATATGAAAAGGCCGTGAACTCCGGGATTCCAAGTGGTCACCTTCTGGAAAAGGCATAACTATGGCGATGGTAAAAGGATCGGTGGTTGCCAGGAGGCAGGCGGGGGAGGGGATGAATCGGCGGAGAACAGAGGATTCTTGGGGCAGTGATGCTGTCCGTATGATACCACAGTGTAGGGGCCCTGTCATCCTACAGGTGCCCAGACCCATAGAGTGCAGGAGCCCCCAAGGCTGGCCCTGACCTGAACTCTGCACTCTGGTGGCAACCACGCGTCAGGGCGGCTCACCGATTGTACCAGCGAGTCTCCGGTTGGGGCGCTGACGGTGGGGGCAGAAGGTATACGGGAACTCTCTCATTTCTACTCTATTTGCTGTGAATCTGAAACTGCTTTAAGAAATAAAACCTGTGGGTTAAAATAAAGAACAGGTGAAATTAATGTTAATAGCAGCTTTTAATTAACTCCGTATATCCAAAAGATTATGTCAACATGTAATCAATATAAACATTATAATGAAATATCTTACATTCTTTTGAATGCTAAGTCTTTGAAATCAGTTTATATTTCACAGTCCCAGGGCATCTCCATTCAAAAGAATTCACCATATTCCTAGTGCTAGGCGGCCTGCGGGTCAGTGGTGCTGCCCGACGATGCGGGTCTGGCCCTCTCTGTGGCCGTGGGGACCGCCCACCCCACCCACCTCCAGCCGCCCTGTTGTCTGTCACAGCTGACGCGGGGACACTGCTCCCGAACCAGCTCCTACACATGCCTTGGACCCGGCTCAAATGCCCACTTGTGGTCGGCAGAGCAACGCCTCCCACAGACGTCCACATCCTAATCCCCGGAAACGGTGACTATTGCTACCTTACATGGCAAAGGGGACTTTGCAGATGGATTAAATGAAGGATCTTGGGATTATCCTGCATTATCCTCGTGGGGTCTTTGTAATCACAAGTAGGGAGCCAGAGGGACGTGAGACTGTGGTAGTCGGTGCTGTGAGGGAGGCTGTGACGGGAAGCAGAGTGGAGCGACGGGCCTCGGGGCGAGGACTGCAGGAGGTCAATAGCAGGGGGGAGAGGCAGGGCGTGGGTTCTCCCCTGGAGCTTCCAGGAGGTGCCCACACCTTGATTAGCCCTCTATAGACCCCCTGCAGACTCCTGCCCTCCGGAACTGTAGATAATGAATGTGGCTGGTTTGCAGCCACTGAGTCTGCGGGCCTTTGTTACAGCAGCCATGGGAATCTCACAGGCCCCCCAAGTGCAGTCAGCCTGTCGGTGTTTGCACCCCCTCCACTGAGCCTGGGGCCCTCATGCCAGGTGCTCCTCGTGCACAGACGGGAGAGGAAGGGGACCTGGACTAAGGTGAGCAAGGAGATGTAGGGATGGAATTTAAAAGCTTTAGGAGGAAAAGTCAGCCGGTCAGTGATGGATTAGACCTGGTAGTGGGGGCAGCCTAGGGGACTGAGGATGGCACCCAGACCCCCTCAGTTTGATGTCCCCTATAGTGTCTCCCAGGACTCTCTGGACGTGCCTGTTAACATTGCTGCTCCTGGCTGCAGGGTCTGTCTGCTTGTATTCTCTCTTTCTCTCCCTCTCCCCACAACACCAGCCAGCCTGTCACCCCCATGAGTGCAGGGGACAGTGTCCGTGCTGCCCATGGATTCCAGCCGCAGTGTAGTGATGGGACACACAGCAGGAACTCAACATGCACACATCATGTGAAAGATTTGAATGAGGGGGTGAATCTGGATTCCTAGGCCCGTAATATGGGCCTTAAAGCATAAAACGTTAAACAAATAGAGGGAATGAATGGGTGAGTGGGTGGATCGATGTTCCTCGTATCTGCAGGAGTTGGACTTGGGAGTCGTGGATATCTGAGGAATTGGGTTTGCATTGCCTGCAGGGCGAGGGGCTTCCTAGGCACTGGCAGCTGCTAGGTTTTTTCTTTTCTTTTATTTTTTTAGATGGAATCTTGCTCTGTCACCCAGGCTGAAGTGCAGTGGTGCGATCTCAGCTCACTGCAACCTGTACCTCCTGGGTTCAAGAGATTCTCGTGCCTCAGTCTCCTGAGTACCTGGGATTACAGGTACCTGCCACCTTACCCAATTTTTGTATTTTTAGTAGAGACGGGGGTTTCACCATGTTGGCCAGTCTGGTCTCGAACTCCTGACCTCATGCCTCGGCCTCCCAAAGTGCTGGGATTACAGGCATGAGGCACCACGTCCAGCAGGGACTGTTCTTTAAATGGACCCGCCTTCCCTGTCCTCAGGGCCCTTGTACCTGGAATGCAGCTGCCATCACAAAGTACCACCGTGGTGATCTTTTTCTTGGGGTCCTGGAGGTCAGAAGTCTGAGAGTGTTTTTCTCGGAGGCTCTGAGGGAGCCTCTGCTCTCTGCCTCTCCTCCCAGCATGGCTGCCCGGGTCCTTGGTACCCTCAACCCGCGGCCGCATCACCCTACTCTCTGCCTCCATCTGCGCACGGCCTTCTCTGTGTGTGTATCTGTGTCCCAATTTCCAACTTCTTATAACACCAGCCATACAGGACTCAGGGCCCACCCTCATCCAGCATGACCTCATCTTAACTAACTGCATCTGCAGAGATGCTGTTTCCAAATTAGGCCACACTCATGGGTTCCGGGTGCACAGGAACTGGGGAACACTACTCAAGCCTGTCCAAATGCCTTTCCCCGGCCAGGCACAACCTCTCTGCTTCCTTCCGGGCTCTGCGCAAACATCACCTTGTCCAAGGAGCCTTTCTACCACTCTTGTCTGCAACCCAGCAGCCCCACCGCCCCTCCCTCACCATCCGCCTGCACCCCCACACTGTTGATTCTTCTTCCCACCCTCATCGCATTTGAGGCTGTCGTATTTTTGCTTCTTTCCTTGTTGTCCATCTGCCTCCCTCCATCTCCCCTCCTAGAAGAGCCCCTTCGTAGAGAGCAGGGGCTTTGCTCATGGGCCCTTTCTGCAGGCCACACCTGGCAGGAGCTCTGGAGTTTGCAGGTGTGAGCAGGCTCTTCTGGCCCAGGGCGGGGAGCAGGACTGAGGCCGGCTGGATGCTGAGCTAAGACGAGCAGTGCCGGGAGTGAAGGGAAGAGAGGAATGAGAGGTATTTGGGAGGCAGGATCGATAGGCAGGTCTTGGAGATGGCTCAGCAGGGTGGGGAAGGAAGGGGAGGCTTCCCCTGTGTCAGGCTCGTCAACACAACCATTTGTTTCTGCAAGGGCCCTGGAATTTTCTGGGTCTCTGGATCAGATCGATCCTTTGCTAATGGACCTCTCTCTGCGTCCTTCCCAAAGAAAATCAATTCTCTGAGGTTTGAGAGTAAGTGCATCCTAATTACACCTCCACTGGGCTTCTTTGTTCGCTCCCGCCTGGTCCTCCCTGGGGAGGCCAGGGGCAGACAGAGGCCAGATGGGTCCTGAGGCCCCTTACCATCCTGGGGAGGGGCTGGCCCCTGGGAGTTAGAGGGCTGGGGGTTGGGGGTCTGCTCTTTGTCCTGGCCTAGGAGGAATCTTGTGGCCCTGAGGCCTGTGAGGGACACACATTCTGGGGACCTGTGGCCACGTGGCCAGCATGCCCAGAGATGACAAACAGTCTACTTTTCTGGAGCCTCAGGTTCACTTGAAGATGTAGGAAATGTCTCCATGTAGAAACCACCAAGGATGTGTTATAGAAGGGCACGAAACAGCTCCCAGTGGGTGGGGCCTTTATGCTAAAGCAGCTCCAGGCCTGTCCCCTCGGCCCCCAAGGGACAAACTGGGTGAGTCTGAGAAGCACTGGCCTCGCAGTCGGGCCACACACGTCAGCGCAGGTTGGGCT
Organism: Macaca fascicularis; assembly: GCF_037993035.2. NCBI lineage: Eukaryota > Metazoa > Chordata > Mammalia > Primates > Cercopithecidae > Macaca > Macaca fascicularis. Next base: position 5,538,752 of record NC_088379.1, on the reverse strand, counting down.
CGGAGCCAGGTGCTGGGGTCTGAGGCAGGCACTGAAGCGTGGTTCCAGCCCAAGGCCTCCTCGCCCAAGCTGGGGAGTTGCCCCCAGTCCCCCGAGCTCAGCTCCCCGCAGCATATCTCGGCAGTGGTCGGACACGGGGAGGCCCTGCAAGGCATGCTGCCCACGACAGGAGCGCCAGGGTCGTGCGTTCCGCCCGTGTTCCTCTCCCCACCGTGGGTCTGTGTCTGGAATCTGCATCGATGGAGCAGGGGTGAGATGGGAAACGCTTCCCCGAGCACCTCTCTGATCCTCTCCAGTAGAGTCAGGGCGTATTCTGCAATCCCAGTGTATTAAACAGGTGATGATAAGAGGTGTTGGTTCAGGGTCTCTGGGACTTAATCTTCAATGGAGAATTAATTCCATGTCCTGATGCATGGACGGCTTCCGAACAACAGATATGAAGTTGCCTTTGTGGCTTATCTCCCTCTCCTTGCTGGGGAGCCAAGGCGCTTTAAAGCTCGGTGTACTCTCAGATTCTCACTTGGCCAGGAGGGCCTTGCCCAGGGAGGTACTGAGTGGATAGCCCTGTCTCCCAGCACGAGCCCAGCAGACGCCACTCCAGGGTGGGCACAGTGCTTTGGGTCTGATTTCCAGCAGCTGCCCGAGCTCTGGTACCTGCGTGCGGTCCCCTACCATCCTGTGCTGCAGGTGGTGGTCAGGATAGAGGATGAGGCTCCCTGGAGGAGTTCAGAGTCCAGAGAGGGAAAGAGGCAAGCAGACAGGCCACAGGAATGCCTCAGCACAGCCGTCGGCCTGAAATCAGACAGGCCAGTGTCAAATCCTGAGTCAGCCACTTATTAACTAAGTGATTTCAGGCAGAGAACTATCCCTTTGGAGGCTCCTCTGTCAGCTGTGAGATGCATACGGTAACCTAGAGCTGCCCAGCACATAGGAAGCACTGGGGAGGAATGACTGGCTGGGATTTGGAGTCAGAAGGACCTGACTTTGGATCCTAGCTCTGGACCTAAGCTCCACACCTGCGTGAGTCCTCAGTGTTCCTGAGAGAGCCCGGTCTCCTCTCCTGCCTTGTCGGGATGCACTGCCCCCAGGCAGAGTGCCCAGAACTGCACTCAAGGTGTCTGAGGCGCCCTGCCCACACGGTCACAGGGCAGGGGCCGGACACCGTGTGGGCTGATGAAGGCCGCACCTGGAGGGCACGTGGCTGATAGCTGTCCCCCTATTCCCCCAGGTCGTCGGATTTCGGGACGTCCTACACCAAGCTCACCCTCCAGCCTGGCGTCACCACCGTCATCGACAACTTCTACATCTGCCCGACCAACAAGAGGAAGGTAGGTGCTGTCCGGGGGTGGCCACTGCTCCGGCTGCAGCTCTGGCTCTCGCCTTGCGCCGCTCACTCTGCAGGGCAAGGAAGCTGCTGCCCTGCCTGCTGTCTCCTACTCTGGACCAGGCCGGAGCGTGAGATGTTTCCCTCCCGGCTCTCGCTGCCACCCTTCCCAGTGCCACCTGACACCATTCTGTGCTTTAAGCCAGAGGCCAGGCTTTGGACGAAGGCGCCGCCTGCATACCTGGGGCACATTTGTCTTCCCCCCGGTTGGGGGGTAGCACACATCCATCAGGGCATAGCAGGGAGGAGCTGTGGGTCTGGAAGCAGAGAGAGAAGCAGCTCTCTTGGGTTGGGAGCCCTCGGAAGGCAGTGCTGAGCAGGCCCGTTCTCCGGAAGTTAGTTGTTGATCTGGTTTTGATTAGGCTGTGATTTCCACCTGAGCTCTCCTCGCTGTTTCCTGGGTCCGGGGGAGCTTCCTGACTTTGTTCTCTGGCTGGCTGTACAATAGGAGAGAGGGGTCTTTCCGAGGCTGCCCACCGTGGGTTCTGTGAGAAGACCCCTCCTGCGAACGTGTGTCTGTGTCCTGGCCCACCCCGAGCCCAGATCGAGGTCGGCAGAGGCACCAGGACAAAGCCGTCCTGCGAATCTGACTCCGTTCAGCAAAGCAGTTCACGGTCACAGAAAGGGACTCAGACCAGTGTTTGCATCCCGGCTCCCCTCTCTGTGCCTCAGTTTCCTCAAATGGGATGTCACCCACATCTCGTGCAGGGAATCGTGAGCTCTAGGATCAGGCACCCAGAGCTCCTGCATGGTGCTCGGCATGAAGTGGGCACTTAGGCCCCTGGGCTCAGCTCTAATGGTGACTTTGAAGGAGAGATCTGAGCAGCTTGGAGTCTGTGAGAACGTCCGTAAATCAACAGAACATCCAGAAAGGGAGTCGTGTGGGATGGTGATGATTCCAAGGGTGCTGGAGCGTTTCGATGATTGTGCTGGTGGCAGGTTCACAGGGGCTCAGAGGAGCTGGGTGCACTGGAGCTTGGCAGCTTCTGCTGAGACCACAGGCCTGGCAGCAGCAGTCCGTGGCACAGGGGGCCTGAGATGCGTGCAGCCTTGATTGGGACGTCTCAGTGGTCTCAGCCATGTTTGTTCATGGGATGTCCTCCCTCTTCCTAAAGCAGGTTGCTTTGCTGGTTTTGTTTTGTTTTGTTTGTTTTCTCTTCTTGATGTCTGCTGTAGGAGCTTCCAGTCGGACAGACTTGGAATGCAGAGGTGGGGAGGATTGCAGAGGGGAGGCGAGGGAGACCTGGCCCTGGGGACACGAGAGGCACCTGCTGGAAGGCCATGTCTCGGCATGCAGGGAAGAGGGGTGGTTTGACCTGAGCCAGCCCCCGCTTTTTCCCGGCCCCAGCCCTGGGGATTCACACACCTGATCTCTTTCCATCCCGCAGTGGCCCAAAGAGGGAGGCATCATTGTCCCCCTTTCCAGGGCAGGACATGGGACAAGAGGTGAGATTTGCTCAGTCTCACACCTGGCGGGGCAGGGGGCCGGATCTGAACCCAGCTTCCCCGAGCCCAAAGCTGAGGGTGGAGGGCATTGTCCAGGCTTGGCAGCGGTGAGGCCCGCACCTGCTGGAAAACCCAAACCGTATGGGAGCAGAGGCAGATGCTCTGCCTTCTGGCCCGGCCGTCACCCCTTCTTCCGGGGACTGCTGTCATTCAAATTTGAGGCAAAGATGAGTGGCTTGGGGCTGGCACTGACCCAGGTGAGGGCCCGCACTGACCCCAGATTCCCGCTGGCAACGGAGGAGGCCACGCCCCCCACCTCTTGGCCCAGGCTTCAGTTCCTGTCCCTCCATCCAATCCAGTCCAGTCCTGGTGGTCTTCCAGCGGCTACCCTTCTCCACTCCATGCAGGGGACACTCCGCTCCTGTCCATCTAGTCACCAGCTAGGAGAGTCCACAGGTGTCTGGGATGTGATGGTATCTCCAGGGTCAGCCCCGCAGGCCACGTCTGTGTTTGGAAATGTGAAGAGCAAGGCAACAGGGGCAGTAACGGAACCAAGACAGACTCTGAGGCCCTGAGGTCAGGGAAGGTGTCACATGGAGACTGGGCCAGACAGCACGAGGTCAGAGAGAGCATCTTCCGCACAGAGCAACCTGGGGACATGGCCATGGCCTCCGCTGAGCCTCAGTTTCCTGGCCTGTAAAGCGGGCGGGTGGGAGGACCCATGAGATGATACATAGAATGTGCATGGGGTCAGCAGAGGGGTTTCTAGGCGGCACCAGACCTTCTGTGCAGGCCAAAGGCTGGGGCTCCGATTTGGGGTACTCAGCAGAACTTCCTCTGCAGGCAGCACGGGGGAGGCGTCTGCAGTCTTGAAAGCAGACAAACCCTGAGACAGGTTATTTGAGTCCCTGGGCACAGGCTGGATTTCAGAGCCAGGACAGTTTGGACGTTTAGCCTAGAAATATCACTGCGGGTACAGGATTGGGTCTGTTGGCGGCCTGGCCACCAGCAGAGAGGCTCAGCTGACTTTAAAGGGATGGGATGAATGAATGAGTGAATGAGTGTCACAAACAGCAGTGTGTGCTGCCCAGCAGACGCTGTAGCCGCATCGGGTTTGCCTGGGTGCAGACACTGCATTTGCAGGGTGGTGTAGAGGACGGTGCCAGCACTGGGGATTCCCCGTACTCAGTTCCGCTCTGCCAGGTGCCCCCCATCAGGGAGCTGCAGATGTCTTACGTGTAAAGGGGACAGTGATCAAGGGTGGGCTTGACAGGTGAGCGCCTGGCAGAGCCTTACTCAAAATTGCCATTTGCTGTCAGCTGAAGAGAAGCCCCCAAAGATGTCCCAGTCCTGACCCCTACAACCTGTGAATGTCACCTTCTATGGCAAAAGGGACTTTGCAAATGGGATTAAGTGGAGGATGTTGTGATGGGAAGGTTCTCCTGGGTTGTCTGGATGGGCTCAGCTCAGTGTCATCACAGGGTCCTTGTGGAGGGTGGCAGGAGGGCTAGGGCTGCAGGGGGAGCTGGCAGATGGAGCAGAGGCTGGGGCAGGGCCTGGATGGGGCCACAAGCCAAGGAAAGCAGGCGCCTCTGGAAAGAAGTTGGAAAAGCCCAGGAAATGGACTTGCCACCGGAGCCTCCAGAGGAACCGGCCCTGCCAACACCTTGCCTTTAGCTTTGTGCCCTCCATGGCCAGAAGAGAATGAATTTCTGTTGTTTCAAGCCACGGAGTGTGTGGTGATTTGTTGCAGCAGCCACAGGAGGCTGATACAGCCACTGTTTTGAGGAGGAGCTGCAGGGGTGGGGCTGGGAGTGGGGAGGCCGGGGCTCCTGCTCTCCCCTCACCCACACTGTTCTGCCCACCCCACAGCCCCCCAGATGGAACTGGCCTCCCGTGGGCCCTCCTCCTCCTGCTGACACATGGATCCTGATTCCTGTTGGGCCCCAGGTGGCAGGAGCAAAGCCACAGGTGCAGACAAGGCTGGGCTTCTGGATGCCCCGGTTTGGGACTGTTCTCACCTCTCCCCACCCACCTCCTCACCTCAGGACAAAACTGACCCTCTCTTGGGAAGGCCATGATCCCCTAGGTTGGAGCCACCAGGAGCCCCACCAAGGGCCTCGGTGAATCTGAACTTGTTGCTTCCAGAGCCCCTGATGCTGCAGGAACTGCTGTCTCGGAGGCAGGCAGGGCAGTAACGGTGCGGGGCCAAGAGTGCGGTGGACACAGGGCACCGGGGAGTGGCAGGGGAATGGGATGAGAGGCTGCCCTGAGGCCAACCCCCTGGCTTTTCTGGCTGGGGCATAGGGGCCTCTGTCTGGGTCTGAGTCTGGCCCCGCAGCCTACCTGCTCTGAGACCTTGAGCAAGTGTTAACCACCCTTGTTCCGGGCTTCCTCATTGGCGAAATGGGGATAGTAGCAGCATCTACACTGTAAGGCTGATGGAAGTAATGAGGTGCTCCTTGTCAAGTGCTCCGATCAGGGCCTGGCCCAAGGGAAGGCCCCACGAGTTATTCGTTATTCCTCTAAGGATAACCCACTGTTATCCTTAGAGGGAAACACTGAGGCCCTCCTGGCCAGCCATCTGAGACTTTAGGTTAGGAACTGGCTGCAGGGTGACAAAGCCTCACACGTGTGGCCCCAGTGGGCTGTGTCTATTGGAGGGACCAGACGTAGCCATGGAGCAGAGGCATCCGGGTGGCTGTGCCAGGCATGGGGGGCATTGCCCTGGCCCTGCTTATCTGCGTCTGGGTCAGGCTGCTTGCTCTTGGCATAGTCTGCCCACACCTCTGTGTTTAGAGAACACATTAATTCTCAGTGATGGGAACCAGGGCAGCGATTTGTTATCTAACTAACAGGGAGGCATGTGTTTCCCTGTGATGCTCCTGGCTTCTGTCTTGGGAGAATGAAACATTGGCTCCTGTCTGCCGAGGTGGGACGGGCCACGTGCTGAGTGGGGCTGGGGACAGAGGTCGGCGGGGCCAGAGAGCATGTGGACTCAGAGGCCAAGGGCGGCAGAGGGCCCAAGCTCCAGGCAGCAGGCTCTGCTGCTCCTTCTCTAGTGGTACAAACTGTAGGCAAGTTCCTAATCCGCCTGCGCCTCAGTTCCTTGTCCGTAAAGTGGGGTCGTGATGGTGAATAAGGATTACTTGGGCTAATGCATATACGGTACCTAGAATCAAGCCTGGCACACAGTTTGATAGTGGTCTTGCAACAAGTGGGAACTCAGGCTGATTTGGCTTTAAACGCATTTAGAGGCAGAAAAGTCACAGTTATGATTCCACATAAAACGAATTTGACTTTACATGTCAAGTAAGGAGTGGGGCAAGCCAGAGAAGCTGGTTAAAGCAGAAAAAGAGACTCAGGGGGTACAGGGCTGGTCTTCAGACACCTGCATGGTGGTCCTGGGGAACAAAAGCAGCCCATGACTGGGGCAGAGGCCAGGCATGATTCCTCCCTACTCCTCAGCCGTGCACAGCCCCTGGCACTCAAACGGAACTCAGGAGAGAAGGATGTGATGGGCTGGGCTGGGGCGCATCTGGGAAAGATATTTCAATGTAATATGAAGCAAAAATGGCCTTTATCATTGCATGAAACTTATCCACTCGGAGTTTCTTGATCCCTCCTGCTACCCCCTCGGTGATCATTTTCGGTGTATCAGACTTTTGGCCGGAAGCAGACGTCCCCATACTCAGATGTGTGGGCGGGGGCAGGGCCCGCCTCAGGGTCACGATTTGTTCACTTCCATTACCCAAAGCAGAAAATGGAGGCTTAGGGAAGCTGGAAGAGTCATCCAAGGTCACCCAGCCCGTAGACAGAACAAAAACAATCACTGACACATGATGCTTGAACCCAGGTCTGCCAGCCCCTACAGTACCCCTCGTCATGCTCCGGGCTCCCCAGGCACCCTTGCAGCTAAGTTCTAGCGAGCTGGTGGGGCTTGCTGTGTCTGTGCGAGCACAGCCCTGCCCACTTGGCTAGAGGCTAGAAATCAGCAGCTCCTTACTGCACACCGGGCGCGGTCTGAGGGCTGCTGAACTGTGTAACTCTGGGCAGATCCCATTTCCTCTCTGGGCCTCCATTTCCCCATCCCTTAGATGAGGCAGCTGAACTGATCTAGCTCCACTATCCTAGCCTCTCCTGGTCTCCTCCCGGGGCGATCCTCTGGGAACAGTAGCAGCCATGAAAGGGGATGCCCGTGCCCTGGCCATCTCCGTGGTGAGAGGGCAGCTTGAACGGGGTCTCTAAGCCCCTCCCAGCACTCACACCCACCCATTCAACAGATATGGGGCTGAGGCCCTACTAGGTGCTGGGCTGTGTGCCTGGTGCTAGAGAGAGCCTTCCCTTTGTCCAGTCTTATAGAGAGCAGATACAGATTAGGTATCTACTATGCACTGGATCCCTTGCTGGGCACTGGGGAGCAAAGGTGAACTGGACAAACAGCTCTAACCTTCTAGAGCCTCTGAGGGTCTGGTGGGGCCCTAAGAAACTGAATCTCCCTGCTGCACGTTTATAGAAAGAATGAGAAAAGGGTGGCCAGATGCAGTGTCTCACGCCTGTGATCCCAGCACTTTGGGAGCTGAGGCTGGAGCATCGCTTGAGCCCAGGAGTTTGAGACCAGCCTGGACAACATAAAAAAATAAAAATAAAAAATAGCCAGGCCTGGCATGTATGGTCCCAGCTACTCAGGAGGCTGAGGTGGGAAGATGGATTGAGCCCAAGAGGTTGAGGCTGCCGTGATCTATGATCCCGCCACTACGCTCCAGCTTGGGTGACAAAGTGAGACACTGTCTCAAAAGGAAGAAAAGGGGGCCTTTAGCCAATAGAGGATTGACCCGGGTGACTCTGATTGGGAAAAGACCACTTTGTTTACAGGAGTATGTGCCGTGCCAGGTCCGCCTCTCTGTTATTGGATAACGGATAGGTTTTGCAGGAAGATGTGAATACTATTAGGAGTCCATTTAGCAACAATTACAGGCGGAGCAGCACTTTATAGCTTCTTGGAGACCACTTTGCAACCTGTCTTAGGAAACGAATTCCCTTTTATTTTTGTCTGACCTGCAGTAGAATCAGCACCCCCTGGCCTTGCTGCTCCTGGCCAGGCATCCTACTATTGTCATGGCCGGACCCGAGACCCTGGGGGCCCTGAAGACCCCACACATTCCCTGCAATGCTCACATCAGCTTTGGGCCAACAGCACGTTCCCTTCCGACTTGGCCCCAGGAACCCTGTGGCACGGGGAAGTGTGAAGGCACGGCCCAGAGGAGCTGGCCCAGGCATGGAATTTCTTCCAAGCATCGTGTTTTATATGAAAAATTCATGTGAATTTGCATCTTACTCCATTATATATCAGTGTTGGCTTGAATATTAAAATCACACACACACATTTTCACCCAAAAATCTTTATGTCAAGCTGGTGATCTGGGAGAAGGCCAAGTCCTGGGGCGCCCTGGCCCATGCACCATATCACCCGGGCCCTTGACCCCAGATATGAGAAGCACAGGGTTAGGACAAAATCCCCCTGAGTTCACCTCTTCCCTCATTCCGCTCACTTGCCCATGTCTTCGTGGGGGAACTGCCATGTGCCAAGCACTCAGGATTGAGCAATGAATCAAGTGAAAATTTTGTTTTTAAGAAACTCAAAGTGTTGCAGAAAGTAAAAACTTCCACTTGGCAGAGGCGCGTGGTCATGATAAAGAATGGCCCTGTGTCCTGAAGGCCTTTTATGAAAGGCCTTTTATGAAAGTTCAGCCGTGGTCTCCAATCCCTACAGCAGCCCTGCAGGGTAAGGATGCTCATGGGCCATCGCACAGGCAAAAGAAATTGAGGCCCAGAGAGGCCAAGTTGCTTCCCCCAGGCCCCATGGCGGGTGGGCTGCCGAGTCATGACGTGCCCCAGGTCTAAGGGCCCCTATCAGTGCTGCCCTGTCACCACCGCCCAAAGCCTTCAGCAGCTCTGTACAGACACCAAAAACCCGTGCTTTGGGCACAGGGCCCTGCCCCCAGGGGGAAACCTGAGGGGTGGGGCACAGGCTCTGGAGCTGTGGATCCCCCAGTACAGGTTCCCAAGTTCTCTGGACCTCAGAGTCCTCACCAGGAACACAGGGTGGTGATACTGCCTGCTCTCCAGGCCCCAGCTTCATGGGACTGCGCCATTCAGGCCGAGCCGAGTCCCAGGCTCCTCTTGAGGCTGTGCCCATGTCCGCCTCCTGTGGACTCTTTGAGTGCCTGCGAGAACACAGGAGTCCAGTACTTTGTTCTGCTCTTTGTCTGTGGGTCTGTCTCCCACCCATGTGTAGGGTGGCCGCTTGCTTCCCCACCACACTGGGCTCTAACGGCTCACCCTCCCTTCTTGTCTTCTTCCTTCTCTTTGTCTCTCACGCTGTCTGTCTCACTCTTCCCTCCACTCCGAACCCCTGCCTTCAGCCCTACAAACTTCTTCCCAGTGCAAGGCCCCGCCCCCGTTGTTGAGGCCCCACCCTCTTCCTGCTGTGGTGGCCCAGCCCCTCCCTGTTGTGGAGGCCCCGCCCCCTTTCTGCTGTGGAGGCCCCTCCCTGCTGTGGTGGCCCGCCCCTCCCTCTTGTGGAGGCCCTGCCCCTCCCGTTAAGGAAGCCCCGCCACCTTTCTGCTGTGAAGGCCCCACCCTCTCCCTGCTGTGAGGGCCCTGCCCCTCCCTGCCCCTGCCTCTCCTTCCTGCCAACTGCTGACCTCTTAGACCGGCCAGGGTTTTCTTTCCTCTCCTTCTGGACCTGAGCTGTGCATGGTGGTGCTCAGAGGCAGCCGACATTAGCCCGGGTCCCTTGGACATAGGACCCCAGCCTTCTGTGGCTCAGAACCCCTGTGAGTCATGTACTGTGTCCAGCAGGGGATGGCAGCACCCTGTGGCTGCTTTGCCACTGCCTGTGTTTTGTGGGACCCCCACTGTGTGTGCAGGAGCTTGGGAAGCCCCAGAATCTGCCCTTGCACTTCACGGCTTTGACCTTAAGGCCTTCTGAGCAGCGGGAGCCAGGCTGCATGGTCCCATGGTGCCGAGATGCTTTCGCGCAGTGCTGCGTCCTGCTGTGCAGTTCTTCCTGCAGAGAGTCTGGCCGGCATCACCCGCTCCCCGGCCACACATCTGATGAAGAGTGAGTCATGAGGGAGGGCAGGGGGACAGAGTGGGGAGAACGGGCTTTATGGAGACTCGACCCCAGGTTCCCCATTTCCTGGCCCTCCGACCTCTGCACCCCAGGTGTGAAGTGGGGATGAGCATTACCCAAATCATCCGGTCCTCTGGACTATTAAATGGGAGGAGGCCTGACTCAGCAGCACAGGCCTGGCCCTGGCAATCAAGGGAACCGGCCAGCGCCCCACCCACGAGGCTGTACTCAGGTCAGAGCCAGTGTGGGAGGCGTGAGGGTACAATGCCAGGCACACAGCTGGGGCTCAGACAGGACCAAACTATCCCTTCTGTGTCTTCTCCTGGACCCGCCATCTGCCATGACCATGAACTGACATGCCTGAAAGCCAACCCATCCTTTCGGTCTCCCCGTGATGGGAAATGAGGGTGAGACTGGCATTATGCTTCAGGAGGGGAGTCAAAGGGTGCCATGCCTGGGCCTGGGTTGCGGCAGGGCTGCCATGCATGCATCTGTGGCCTCTGGTGGCGTAGGGGTGTGGGCAACAGTGTGCACCCTCGTACAGACTCTCATCCACGGTGCTCAAGCTCAGGGTGCCTTGTGGGACCCCAGGACCTGGGCACAGGCTGGGGCAGCCACCCGCGGGGGAAGCATTGCTAACTTTCCTTTCTGCTAGTGATTTGGGCTGCCAGGGAGGATTCCCGGTGCTCTGAATGGCCATGCAAACATTTGCAAATTGTGATCATTCTCTGATGATGGTCTCCGGGCAAGACTGGCCATCAGGGGAGGGGCATCGCTAGCCTCCTCAGGAGGGGCGATCACTCGGGAGCCCTGAGCCAGGCTTGCTCATGGGCAGTGGCTCACAGCGGTGGCCAGGGTCTTGCTGGGGGTGCCCAGCCAGCCAGGCCTCTCCCTCAAGTTGTTTGCCCTTTTTCTTGAGGAGTGGACATCAGAAGCATCTGTGGACATGGCTGAAAGGCCACCTTTTAAGCATCATGTTGCAGACCAGAGACACAGCTAGGCTGGGAGGTGGGGAGAGTGTGCAGGGTCAGCACCTCCACACGGAGCCCCCCTAGTTTCGGCCTTAAATATGCCGCACACGGGGCTTGTGGACATGGCGGTGCAGCTACACCAAAGAAAAACGCAGTTAGGAACCAACAGGAAAGCTGGCGTCAACTGTTTTGATTCCAGGACTCCAGCTTGAAGGTCCAAGCGTGGCCAGCAGCAAGGCAGCTCACCAACGGGCACACTTTGGGTGCTTCTGGCTCCCCAGCCATGTGCAGGACCCCCTGCCAGCTCCCCACTTTTTGGCCCCATTCCCCTTTTGTAACAGGGGTGAAGGCAAGGCACTTGCCCAGCAGAGCTCCAAGACCAGGAGAGCTCCAGAGAAAAGGAGCTTTGCCTGCTTCGGCCAAACCAAAGGGCCCATTGGAAGCCCCTCCTCCTCACCCCTCATGGGCGGGGGTTTGGGGGGGGTCTCTGCCCTGCCTGCCCTCTCTTAAACAATTAGTGATTGTCAATTGTTGTGACAGCCCTGCTCCTGGGGCTGCACACAGTGCTTTGGGCTGAATTGTACCCCTTAAAAAGATATGTTCGTGTTCTAACTCCTCATCCTTGCCAATGTGTCCTTCTTTGGGAATAGGGTCTTTGTAGCTGTAATCGAGGTAAGATGAGGTCATTTCCAACATGACTGGCATTTTTATAAGAAAAGGAGAGGAGACTCAGAGACAGACAAGACAGAGGGCAGGTGACATGAAGACATATGGGGAAGAGGAGAGGGCCAGGATGACAGAGGCAGAGGGGAGTGAGGGAGCTGCAGGACGGGGCGCCTGGGAGCCCACAACACTGAAAGCTAAAAGGAAAGCCTGGAATGGATTCTGTCCCAGAACCGTAGGGAAGCACTGCTGATACCTTCCTTTTGAACTCACAGTCTCCTGAATTTTAAGAGGACACATTTCCGCTGTTCGAAGGCACTTTGTCTCACATGATCCTCAGAGCAATGACCAGCATGGTGGTTGCCCAGTTTTGCAGATGGGGAGAACAAGGCTCACTGGGGCTGAGTGATTTGCTCAGGGTGGGTGGGCAGGGATCCAGCTTCCCGCCTGTGAGCACAGCACTGCCTCCCACGCTCCACCCATACTTTCTCTTCCCTCTTAGGAGGGATGAAAGCAGGAGATGACAGGCCCCTTCAGACCCTCACCCGGCCCAGCGACCCACAGGGCCAGGCCATTTGCAGGAGGGAGAAGATGGCCTTCTTGATGGGGGAGTGGCCTACATGGACAAGGAGGGCCAGGCTGGCTAGCACATGTCAGTGGCCAGCACATGGCAGTGGACAGCCCAGGTTTTGGGGGGCCTTGGAAACCAGGCTGAAGGACACAGGATGGCACAGAGCTCCAGAGGCTTCCATGTCAGGGGTGATGGGATCAGATGTGCTGGTTGGTTGGTTTGCCTTTTAAGAAAGTCCACTTGCTGCAATTGGGAGACAAACGGGGTGAGGGAGAGTGAGAGGCAGGGAGGGTTACCCATCCAAAAGCATCCCTCCATTCAGCTGTTGACTCATTCATTCATCAGCCCACTAATTCATTCATTCATCTATCCACTTATCCATCCACCCATCCACCCACCCAACCCACCCATACAGCCATCCATCCCCCCACCCACCCACCCACCCACGCTCTATCCCTTCATCCATCCATCCATCCATCCACTCGTGCATTCATCATGCATCAACTTATTTATTCATTCAACTAATATCTATCCCATGGCCATCTATGCTGCTACTGACAGCTGTGAAGTGACATCTAGGTGAGAGATGATGAATTGGTAGGCAGGGACAGGGTTAGGATGTTCCTTGTTGATTAGGTGATGTGTTAGCTGTGGGTGAAGGGGATGCTGTTTCCTGAGATGGGGAGCCCTGGAGAGGTGGCAGAGCTTAGTGGGAGCATGGAGGCTCCAGGATGGGACAGGCAGAGTTCACCAGCCTGGGGCATCTGAGGCAACATCCCACAGGCTCAGAGCGGCCAAATGGGTGCTGGTGCATGGTCAAGGCCAGCAGTAAGAAGAGCTGCATGGGGCCCCTGCCATTGTAGATTCCAGGGGTGAGCTCTCAGGGGATGCTTCCTCCAGCCTGGGACAGCCTCCCTGGTCTCTTTCCTGGTTCCACCCTGAATTCTCTGGTCAGCTCAGCACAAAACAAGAGACGGAGGGAGCTGGGGTATTGACCCCTAGCTACTGGTGAGCTAGTTCAGGGCCCTTGCAGGCCCTGAGCATCCACAGCTCCCTGAGAACAAAGCCGGGCTCCTGGAAGTCCCTTGCCATCCCCACGTCTCCCCCATGCATGGCTGAACACTCAGGGTGTGGCTGGTTCCTCTGAGGGCTGTTACTGTGACGGGTGGGAGCCCCTGCCTGGTGGGAACAGAAGCCTGAGTGTGGAGCCCTGAGGAGGGCTAGGAAACAGAGCTGGGGCTGAATGGGCCATCCCTTCCAATCAGCGATGTTCTCCATTTCCCTTGATCGCCAGGCAGCATCCCCTGTGCCAGAGAAAAATGGCTCAGTTGGGCTTGTCGCTATACAGAGTTTTGTCTCAGAAATAGAGTGAACCCTGGAAACTTCAGCTCTAATGCGTGGAAAATTATTCCCTCTTAAAGTCAATAGATTATTGTAGGAGAGGAGGGAAAAGAAAAAAAAAAAACTCGAGCTTTTCAGAAAACAAGTCTCCGGGGTCTCCTGCCCCTGGAACTAATAAAACGGAGACAGGAAGGGACTCTGGAGTTCCTCCCTCTTCTGAAGAGCATGCGGAACCGAACCGAAACACTGGAGCCAAAACCTAGAAAGTGCAGAGACCCCAGGCTCAGGGGCGCACACAGCGGCCGGGGAGCTCCAGCCTCTTCCTCAAGGGCTCCGGGGACCCACCTGATGGAGACTCACCATGTGCTGGGTGCTGAGCTCAATGGCTCTTCACCTGTGTCATCCATCAGGGCCAGAGGGAGTGGCGGGGGGACCTAAGAGAGACAGGCACCTGCCCACGGGCATAAGCAGTATCCCCCAGGACAGTGACTGTGACCACCATGTTAGAGACAAGGAAACAGTCTCACGGAGGCTCGGGGACCCATCCAGGACCCCAAGTCAGCAAGGGACTGGGTGGTGAGTGAGATTCAGACCCACGGCTCTCTGAGACCCAAACCCAGACCCACCCCGCTACATCAGCAGACTCTAATCTCACCCCACAGGCCCCGGAGAGCCTGGTGTTTGTGGGCACCTGCCTGCCTTTCTGTGATTTCTAAAGTAAGCCTTCTGCTGCCTCTGTCTTCCGGGAAAACCAGAGTGTGCACCCTCTGCCTCCATCAGCTCAGATGGCTCTCACAAAACACTCCAAACTGGGTGACTTAAACAACAGACATTTATTTCTCATAGCTCTGGGGTTTGAAAGTCCAAGATCAAGGTTCCAGCAAGGTCAGGTTCTGGTGAGGGCTGTCCTCCTAGTTTACAGGTGGCCGCCTTCTCGTTATCCTCACGTGGCAGAAAGAGAGCTAGCCAGCTTTCTGGCCCCTTCTTACAAGGGCACCAATCTCATCACGAGAGCTCCACCCTCAGGACCTAATTCCTCTCGAAGGTCCCACCTCCAAATCCCATCACCTTGGGATTAGGGGTTCAGCCTATGAATTGGGGAGGAATACAACATTCAGTCCATTGCAGCCTCCTTGTCCAGACCACCTTTCTTCTCTCACGGGAGGTGGGAGGTCACGTTGCAGCAGCAGCTCAGAGGCATCCAGGGACCAAGCCTGGGTCACCCAGCAGTGCCAGGGTTCAATTCAGCAAGGCCTCCCTCCAGATTCTGCCTCTTCTCCCCTTCCCCGGCACCGGTGGCGCTTGCTTAGCGGCAAACTCAGCCTGCCCAGAGGGAGGCCTGCTGCGGGTGGCGGGGAGGGGGCTCTCTCCTCTTCTCCTCTGCGCCACCCCCCACCTCCCTGCCATCTTTGCCTCAATATCGCATGTGGGTTCCATCACAGTGAGTAATCCCCAGCTGTCTCAGCCCACAGTAAATAATACACGGTGCTGTCCTTCAAGTGGGAGATGAGGCAACAGGTTCATTATCTTGTTCCTGAGAGCAACTGAGGGACCCACATGTGCAGGGTGACCATGACACCTGGCCTCAGAGGTCATCAAAGGTCACAGGTGCAGCCAGTGATGGTGGGCCCCTGCCTCCTCGCGGGGACGCTGCCATGGGCTTCCCACAAGAGCACATGTAGCCTCGTTCCATTTTCCAACACTGTAGTCACGCAGCTTCCCTGTTAAGCAAGAAGTGGGATTTAAGGGAGCTCCCTCTGATAGGCTGTGCTTGCCATGGCCAGAATTTCATCCCTCTTCCCTGCAAAAACACATATTAGAAAATAGTGACAAATCACTTTCTTATCCCTTGTGCAGTAGGGGCTCTTAGAAAGCCCGAAAGATCATTGCCTGGTAAAAGTAGCTTAAATTCCCAAGTGATTTCTGCAGTGGGGAATCCCCAGGTCCAGGGAGGCCCTGGTTGGGACAAGGGTAGTTCCAGCAGCTGCTGCCTGTTTTTGCTAACAGCCCCTGCTTTCTGGTGCTGAGAAACACCACCCCAGCACTGCAGATCCACTCATCCCCAGGCTCATAAAACTGGGCTTCTCCAGGTGTTTATCACATGAACGGTGCCACATCTACATGGGGACATAGGGCTTCAGCACTGCCCTCTAAATCTCATCCATCCTGGACACCCAGGAGTCTTAATACTGGGCCCCTCTCCATTTCCTCACTGCCCCCAGCCCATACTACCTTCACTACTGTCTTCTCTCACCAAGCTGACTCCAGCAGCCTCCCCATGGTCACCCTGGTCCTCCCTAGCCCACTTTCCTCCACTTCCAGAGCCCAGCTCTGCCTGGGCCACTGCCATCCCTGGTCACATACTTAGAGCCTTTTGCCAGCCTTCTGATGTCAGTTACTGCAAAATCCAGGCTGCCTGAGCTGTGCCTGCTCACCTCTGCAAACTCATCTCCATACCTGCAGACCTGTGCCTGCTGACCAACCAGCCATCAGAGGTGGGTCCTTTCCAGACTGGGGCCTTGGCCCATGCTCCTGCCATGCTGGGACACATCTGGCCCCACCTTTCCTACCCCATTCTTTGTGGTCAAATCCTGCTTACCCTGCAGCTCTCGGTTCAGATCCTGCCTCCTTCCACCCACCTCCCTCCCAACCCCAGATCAGCTCAGGACCCCAGTCACGGGATCTCTCTGCCGTTCCCCGCATGCACAGACCAGTTTGCAGTGAGACCTGCATGTGTCTGTCTGGGGCCGTGCATCTGTCTTCCTTGCCCCACAGATGCACCCCAGGGCAGGAATTCTGTCTCTTGCCTTTCTGTCCACCGGCACCTGGCACCCTGCCTGGAACATCATTTTGAACAAACAAACGCATGCACGAACAAACTGATTAAAAAGCAATCATTAATGAAACCCAGTCTCTACAGGCTATGGCCCACGTGTCTGAAATGTTCACTGCAGGCCAACATCTGTGGATTCCACTTTGGGCAGTGAACTTTCTTCCTGATTTTTTTCATCATAAGCAATGTAGGATCACACTCCTTTGTGCCAAGAATAGTAATTATATTTTCTGAAAGCAAGGAGGAGAACATTCCTGCAGATACATTCCTTGGTTAGAATTGCTGGGCTGAAAGAGGAACGCCTTTGAGGGCTCCAACACGTATTACCACCTTGCTTTTCCAAAGTGACCCCTATCACCAGCAGAGAGGAATGCTCCTGTGACCACTTGTCTGAAATACACTGGGAAGCCACCTTTGATTTTACAGGTAAGGAGTCTGTGCAGGGCTAATCCTTGGCCTCATGGGCAGTGATTCCCATTCCTCAGATGCTCTGGCCGGGTCTGATGTCTGCCATCCACTTTGGTACAAGGTGGGATCCTTCCTCATCACAGAGCTGAAGTCATCATGGAGCTCTGTAATGAGAGCTGCCATGTACTAAGTGCCTGCTGGAAGCTGAAGCCAGGCACTCTGTGGAGTGCTTCCTGCCAGGGGGATTGGTGACATGCAAGCGTGATCATCCCCACCTACAGACAAAGGGAGGCCCAGCCCAGGGAAGCGTCTCCTTCGGTGACACAGACGGGAGCTGAGCTTTGAACCCTGGGCATCTTGTGCCACAGAGTGTCTCACGGTCATGTGACAATGTGCCTCACCCTGGAATGGTGGGTGTGAGGCAAGGGCCCTGTGTCCAAGCAGAGAGGGCACAGCAACAGGAACGGTCACACCCAGTGGGCTGGTCAGTGTCCACAGTGACCCAGGGAGGAGGCAATCAGGTGCCTTTCTGCTGCCATTTTTCACCAGACGAGCAAAGAGCAACCACATCTAACATGAGACACTGAGGAAGGCGATAGCCTAAAATCCTGGTCTCTGCCAGGTTGACAAGAGAGCCGGCCTTTAACACCCAGCAGGTCACTTTCTGAGCCAAGATGCCCCATTCCAAAGGCATCAGCATAGCCTGGGGAGCTGATCCTCTGATTGGCTGGGCCTGGGTCACATGTTCTCCATAGAGGCGGGGTCCATCCACCCACATGGCCATGGCGGGAGTCAAGGGAGGAGGGTTCCCCAAGCCTGGCAGTGGGCAGGAGCACACCCCCAGCAAAGGCAGGTGGGAGAATGAGAGCAGCTTGCGTCCCTGCATCCACAGAGAATTCCAGCAACCAATGATGCTCTTGGTACATTTCTTCTATCACTACTGCTTTTTTGTAAGAAAGCATTCCTTATTTTAAGACTTTTAAAAAAATCTCCAACTCCTTCCTCCTGCTTCTTTCAACTCAGCAGCAAGTCTATCGATTTGAAGCTTGAAAGGAACTCCCAGCCTGCCTTTTCAACCCGCCTGCTTTCCTGGGGAGATGTCCCAGCTTGGACAGCATTCTAGATGTTGGCCTTTCATTGATGTGGTGGGGCATTGGGTGGGGGACTGGGGCAGGGAATGGATTCCCCAAGTCAGAGGCCCCTGAGCCCAGGCCAGACTAGGTGACCACTAGTCACTGGTCACCTAAGGACTCGCCTCCTTCCCCTTCACCTGCTGGCCATGGGTCACTGGGCTTCTCCTTTGTTCTTATTAGGACATGGATGGTTTCTGCACAGAAAGGGAGAAATTTGATAATGCTTATGACGAACCCAGCACTGGTGCAAGCACATAGTAGGTGCTCAGTTAATTCTTGTTCCTTTCTGCCTGCCCACAGGCCACTGCAAATTCTCTCCTGAATGAGTTTGAACCCCTTGGGGACCAGCACCATATCTTATCCCTCTTTGCCCTCAGGACACACCAAGGGCAACCATATAACACTACCAGTGAATTCACTAGAATGAAACACATGAGCCCCCCCATCGCGCCAGAGGGCCTGCGAAAGCTCGCCCTAGGCAGTGGGATGGGTTAGGGCAGAGGGAGATGAGCTCTCATATTTGCTCCCAAAGACTGGAAGGAATTCGATGTAACTAAAATATGAATCCACTGGTGGGTGAACGGAGCAGGGCCAGGGAGGGCTGGTGGCAACTGGAAATAGCAGCTCCTCTTCAAACCTGCCGGGAGCTGGTGTGTTTTTTTTTCCGTGTGTGTGTGTGTGTGTGTGTGTGTGTATTTCTTATTTCTTTTTTTTTTTTTTTTTTTTTTTTTGAGACAGAGTCTTGCCCTCTCGCCCAGACTGGAGTGCAGTGATGCAATCTCGGCTCACTGCAAGCTCCGCCTCCCAGGTTCATGCCATTCTCCTGCCTCAGATTCCCAAGTAGCTGGGACTACAGGTGCACGCTGCCACACCCAGCTAATTTTTTGTAGTTTTAGTAGAGACGGGGTTTCAAGGTGTTAGCCAGGATGGTCTTGATCTCCTGACCTTGTGATCCGCCCGCCTCGTCCTCCCAAAGTGCTGGGAGTACAGACGTGAGCCACCACGCCTGGCCATGTGTGTGTATTTCAAGCAGCTGAGGCTGCAGATGTTTGATGGTCAACCGCAGTTGCCTTCCTGGCTGTGAACCGCCCTGAGACTGTGCTGTCAGGGAGTATGTCTCCCTGGGCAAAGATGAGGGTGCCCAGCAAGGAACTGGGGGCCTGAGTTCTGGGCCTGTCCCTGCTTGCTCCTGCTGGGGGCCATCTTCAGAGGACGACATTTCCCAGGGCCTTAGTTTCTGCTTCTGCAAAACGAAATGGAGCCTCCTGGGACTCCAAGGCGCTCTGGCACCACTGCTTTGTGGGGCGGGCAGCCAGGTGGCTTTGGTGGGGATCAGCAGACACCAACACAGACTCACAGCCGCAGAAAGGGGTTTTATTGGCAAGATGTCAGATAGAATTGAAAACAGGGAGGTGTCTGGGGAACCTGGCTGGCAGAGGGCAGGGGACCCAGAGGCTGCAGGAATCTTAGTAACCACACAGCTGCTGTTACAAAGAACCCAATGACTGCCCACCCTGTGTCTCCGGTAGATCATGGACTTGTCCATTATGAAGGCAGGAAACTTGATGGACTCTTCCAACAGGACAATCCACTGTAGGGGAGAGGTTATCCTTCATGAGGAAAATGGAGTAGTTTCACCA
The DNA here is from genome assembly GCF_037993035.2 of Macaca fascicularis. NCBI lineage: Eukaryota > Metazoa > Chordata > Mammalia > Primates > Cercopithecidae > Macaca > Macaca fascicularis. The sequence goes on along the minus strand of NC_088379.1, from coordinate 5,519,224 downwards.
GACAAAGTGGGGAGTGTGTGCTCAGTGCTCATATGTTCATTACCACTTGGGGTAAAACAAAGCGTCCAAGTGTCTGAGCCCTTTGTCCATCTGTCTCACCTGCTCATCTGCTGTCTTGGCCTTTGCTTCCCTCCCAGGGCTGTGAACCAGCTGAGCTTGTCTTTCCTGCGGTTGCCTTTTCGTTAAGCCCATCTCATTTCAAAGCTGGGCTTGGTTTACTGCGCAAAGGGGTAGTGACCGCTAATGACTTGGCCTGGTCTTTCCTGCTCTGAATTTGTCTAGGGAAGGCCACTTGGTTCCTAGAAGTTCTGCCTAGCCCATTGATTGCTTGCTATTTGTCATGGCAAAATATGCTGGAGCTATAGTTTCCTATGTGATTGAAATTCTTAAGGGAAAATCGGGTTGATATTGTTGGTCAGGGTCTCTCAGCGGAGCCTCCTCCCCATCTCACTGCAAATAAAAGGATTGCTTCGTCACTGTCATCCTCAGGCCAGAGTTCCATGGGGCTGCTTCTTCCAGTTTGGTTCAGCAGACATTTCCTGAGCCCCTATTGTGGCTTGGCATCCGCTCGCTTATGCTACTGTAAAATAAGGACCAGCTAGGGATCCTACCACTGAGACATTCAGAGTCCAGTAGGGAAGACAGGCAAGAAAATGGGTGATCCTTATGCCACGTCGGCCGTGCATGCTGAGCCAGAGGGCAGTCAAGGGCTGTGACACGCACAGAGGCCTTGACTGACCCAAGCCGACGCAAAGCAGGTGATGCCCTGGGCTGAGGCTGCTGCCCCAGGAGAGCCGCAAAGAGCCCACTGAAGTGGGGACAGCTCTGAGTGTCGCTGTGATGGTTTCTTCCTGTCCCAGTGACATAAGCTGGGTCTTCTCTGCTGTCAGGGCCATGAGGTGAGGCGTGTGTCCACAACACCCTCACCCAGAACCTTCCCTGGCTCTCCATTCAGCATCAAACTCCAGGCAGCCTGCGAGCCAAGCTCTTTATCAGATGACTTTAATATTATTTAAAAACATTGATCAGCGCCTCCTGGGCTGGGTCCCAGTTTGTGAAAGGAGACTTTGACTAGGTATATGAACAAATTGTAATATACAAATAATACCACCGTGTAATTACTCTGGTATAAGAGAATAATTAAATGGGTAATTATGCATCATAATCGGCAGCATTGCCTGCTCTGCAAATCATGACGTCCTTAATGGTTGCAGCCGCATCACTGTGCTCCAGGCAGCTCATAAATAGATGCCTAAGGATGCGGCCGCAATATGAATCCTAATTGTCATGTAATTAGAGAGCAATTAAATAGTTATTTGTCCCATATCAATTAGCCATTACACATCCTCCAAAGTCCCGCTACACTTTGAACAAAATGTGGCTCTCTCCCTCCCTGACAGGAAAATGAAAACCTGTTTCCCAAGATCCAGGGCCCACGCAAAGTGGGGCAGGTGCATTGCTGAGGGTCCTTGGCTGTGGTGTCTTTGGGATCTCTGACCTCAACAATGACTATATTCCTGGTCATGGTTGGAAGAGAAAGAATCCCAGGAAGGTGTGTCTGTCCCCTGGGGTACCAGCACTTTCGGCAGGGCAAAGAGGGTGGCTGAACCCTAAAATCTGGACCAGGACGTGGAGGGCTGCCCACACAGGGCTCTACTAGAGAGTAACCCTGATTTCTCTGACAAAAAAGCATTGGCCCCAGTCCAAGCTTCCCCAGGTTCCCTCTGAACTGACAATGAAGACAGAGCATAAAATAGCCAGAAACAAAGAGCGAGACCATGCCAGCAGCTGAGGCCTCCCGCTGGGTAGGTAGAGAAGGCTCATGGAGCTGGGACACCCTGGCCCATCGCAGGGACCAGGAACAGCACTTCATCCTCCTGCCATGGCCATGGCTGCACTCAGGGGAGTGGGCATCTCCTCACTCACGCACACTGCTCCCGGGACAACTAGATGGCTTTTCCTCCCCACCTTCCCGCCTCCCCACTCCAGCACCCCTGAGCTCTGTATTTGTGCAGTCTATAAGGCAGGAATAGGGGTATGGACGGGCCTCTGGAGAGGGCTTATTCCCTGCAGTGTGCAGTCTCTGTAGAAGTACAGTGGTGAGGAGAATGGATGGAAGGTTAGAAAAATGGATGGAGTGGAGAGGCAGCTCTCAGGGAAGAAGGCAGAACTAGGAAGGGAGCGAAGATGGGGGTGGAGCAATTGTAAGAGAATAAAAGGTTCAACCACGGAACGAGAGGTCATTTTGGAAGCCTGAGAGCGCAGAATGGACACTGCAGGAAAAAGGAGTCAGTGATGCAGAGGAAGGGCTGAGAAGGGGTCTGGATGGCCAGGTGGCAGTAAGAAGATGCCAGGCTAGGAGGGCAACAGAGCCAGCCTGAGAACCTCAGGGTACTAGGGATATCCAGACCAAGTCACAGATGTGTGGGTGGTGGGGTGATCAGGGGAGAGTCCCTGAAGGGGAACAAAGCCCTGGTTAAGCCAATCCTCACCTTCTGATTTTTTTCTTTAATTATGAGAGGGGGAAAAAAAAAACCTTGTACTTTTTCCTCAAAAAAGAAAACATTCTGTATAAAATATAAAAATGGGTCATTACAAACATATTTTCAATACTGAATTTCAAAATGATAAAATGGAGTTGAATGCCTGTAGATAGGTGTAGAAGAAGACTGATTTCAGAATTTTATACCTAGCTAAGCTGTCCTCTGCAGGCTGAGATAAAGGCAACTTCAGATAGCAGAACATCATGAACTGTATGCCCAGGGACTTGTCTTCAAAGGAGGCTGCCTGGAAAACGTCTTTTGCCAGCAGAGAGATGAGTGAGGCTCCATGTGGGGAAGGTACAGGTGTACAAACCCAGGTATGGACGGAGGCCAGGTGAGTACCAAGTTCAGCCTCAACAGCTGTTGTTGTGAGAATGGATAGAAGCCAAGCATACATATCAAAAACATGTTTCTGAAAAAGGAAAGCTATTGTCTCAAACCTGGTTTATGTCAATCAAGATTGTGATGTCCAGGAAGGGGAGAGGAAGGTGAAGGTGGGCGGAGAGACAGCTGGGCCCCTTTCCTGATACAGAGGGCTATCAGAGGCACCACTTTATCACATTAGTTGATGTGAAGTTGAAGTTGAGGAATATTTTGAGAAATCCTGAACAATCTTTAGTTAAATCCAATCAGAAGGGTCACCGCCCACATGGCTGGAGAAGAACACGCGAGGAAAACAGCCATGGGCAAGAGACTCAGGGCCTACGAAACAACCAGGAAGTGTCACAGATCAGAATGTTCGTGAAATGAGGGAACAAATGCAAGGCCAAAAAAATCACTGATGACCATAAGGAGATGCTAATTCCTTGCCTCAGTCTCCTAAGGGGGCACTACGTATCCTGGGGAGGACAGGATCAGGGAGGATGGTGCTAGAGGGGAGCTGCACCCACTTTCAAATACTCCCCAGAGTCTGGCGGAATGCATTCCCAATGCTGCAGGATTGACTGTGATGAACCCAAAAGTGCTTTGCAAGCTGTAATATAGGAGAGTTGTTTATTATTCAGGAGGAGGCCACCCACAAGTGTAGACCACATCAGTGAATGACATCATGATATACTTTGAGAGACTACATGTGGGACCTTCCTCTTCCTGCTCCCATGTCCTCTCTGTGCTGACACCCATTGGCCCTTCCCCAGACCCCCTACTCTTGACCAAGAATACCTTCCCTATGAGACAGTCCTGGTGCTAGGCAGCCCACCGTTAGGATATTAAGTACCCCGATAAATTCAGCAAACACCATTGAACTGTTTGGAGGTGAAGTGTTTAGAATATGTGGAGGTAGAAAGATGAAAAAGATGACTTCCTTGTGCTCAGGGCATCTTTGATGCCTGGCAGAGATGCATAAGATTCTGCAAGATAACAGGAGTGCCAGTATTGAGATTTGTAGAGCACAGCTGGAGCCCCGAGGAGGAATGTCCCCAAAGAGAAATGCTGTGTGGGCCAAACTCTCCAGAGACAGCAACGCACAGGATAGCAGGAAGGGGTGCACGTAGGACCCCATGAGAAACATGCTGGCTCCAAATGTAAAGGGATATTGGAACACCTGCCTCCAGAGCACTAGGGCAGAGTTCTCAGGAGAGCTGAGGACATGGGGCAGGTGGAGTCCAAGACACAGAGGCTCAGGTGCAAGTGCATCAAAGTCATCACAGTTGAAATTGTGTCTGGAATCAGCTGCTCAGCCCGGCCGTTCACCTGGCAAAACTCATGAGGATGGGAGCAGCATTGACCACAAGGTGTCCTTGTTCAGGTTTCTCTCTGGAAACCGGAGTTCAGGTCTAACCTACGCAGACAACCTCCAAAGACCTCTTCAGGGTAAACACTCTATGTGAAAATGATGGTAATTGCGTGAGACGGACCATTCCAGAACCTCTGGCTGTGTAAACCAGTTGCTATTAAACTGTCTTGTTTTAATGGCCACTTTCCCAAAGAGCAGTTAGGTGCAATCGGTCTGAAATTGCCTGCAAGTAGCTAAAAGCAGGCAGCATCCTCAGGGCACTTTCTGGCAGGGGCCATTTCCAAAGACACCTCCAGCCATGGTCCCTACCCACCTGTGTGAGCCCATGTAGCCTGTGCAGGAACACAAATGCCCTCCACCAGCCCTTGCTGGCAGAGGGATGATGAGGCATCTGAGACACAGCCCAGGCCCTGGTGCCTCAGCTCATCTCTCCACCCCACACCCACAACCACAACTGGGGAGAAGCCCTCATTTCTTCATTTACCCATGCAACTATTTAGTGTCAGGGTTGGGTATCGGATGAAAACAGACATAGCCCCTGCTCTCATTCCCTGAGGGAAACTGACGTTGATTAAAAAAAACAAATGCATCAAATTGCAAACCTTGGTTGGGTGAAGGAAATGTGCGAAGTGTCAGGAAAAGGCATGGATTTAAAAGTTGCTCTAGAAAGGGGTTATGGGGGGTTTTCCCTGCAAAAGTGGCATTTGAGCCTAAACCTGAAGGTAAGAGCTACATAGGTGAAGCGAGCAGATGCAAAGGTCCTGAGGCTGGAGAGACCTGGAGAAGGTCAGTGTGACAGCAGGCAGCAGAGGCAGAGCCCCCAGGGAAGCTGTTCACAGGGACAGATGAAAAGGTGTGGAGCTGGCACAAAAAGTGCCCACTAGTCCAGCACAGGGTGCTTCTGCAGTGGGTAAGAGTCCTGGAAACAGTGCTGATATTCAACACAAAACTCACTTCGTGATGCTCATTGACTCCTGGCAGAAATGGGGAGCCAGTAAAGGATTTTAAACACAGGATGCCAACGTTAGGGTTGTGTTTGAAATGATCCTCTATGGCTGGGTAGGAGGGGACCTGCTGGAGGCTACTGCCTACATTACCAGGCCCTGCTGGGGGTCTGGACAATGGGGCTGGGTTTCAGCAATGGGGAGAGCGGGGTTCCCGTCCTTCTTCCTGAAGCCGGAGACACTGGAGGAAGAGTGGGCTTGTGGGGACCCATAATGAGTTTCCTCTGAGGATGCTGATTTTGAAGGTGCCTTGAGGCATCTGAGTGGGGAGCTGACATTCCGTATATCCACAAAGAGCTCCAGGAGGGGCTGGGCTGGAGACACTTGCGCAGCCTCTGTGGCTGTAACCTGGGCCCAGAGGAGCCCACTCAGAGGGGATATGGGGAGCAAAAAGAGAAGGAGGACTGGTCCTATCACTGGCAGGGACTGAGCTAAACACGTGGAAAGACCCAAGAGGCTAAGACCCAGTCTTGGGCTCATGGAAAATCTGCACAAAGTTCACTTTTCATGAGTATATGTATGCTTGAAACATGTAGTCATATAACTAGGATCTAGATGTTTTTCCATGTACCCATCTGTCCATCCATCCATCCACCCACCCACCCACCCATCCACCATTCATCCACCCACCCACCATCCATGTGTCCACCTATCTATCTACCACCCATTCACCCACCACCTATCCACCCACCCACCCATCCACCATCCATCCATCCATCCACCCACTCACTCACATATCCATCCATCCAACCACCCACCTGTTCATCCATTCATCTATCCACTTATGCATCCATCCGTCCACTCATCTGTCCATCCCTTTACTTTCTTCCCCTGTACCAGGCATACCATTGATACGCTCTCCTCTCAGTGGGAAGACAAGTATGTAAAACACACACCCAAGGAGGGCAGTTGTTGTCACAATGCAAATGCTTCCCATGGGGACACTGAGAAAAGGGCAGTTGAATTTACCTTTGTTCAATCAACCAAGAAAGTTCCCAAGGTCTTTTCCTCTTCGTTTCTCTTACAGTGGTCTTAGCTTCGTCACCCAGTTGGGTGGAGGGATGGTGGCGGGGACGTGGGGGCGGCACAGGCAGATGAGGGAGAGTGACAAATGGCTTCTCATATCTGAGCCTCAATTACTTCATCTGTAAATTGGGGTTGGTGACACTACACTGGCATCTGGTTATTGTGAGATCCCAATTACATAAGGATAAGAAAAGGCTTTGAAGATGATTGTATGCTTTATAGACTGTAGAGTGTCCTAGCAACACAAGGATTCGCTGTCTTTATCACACTTTCTAAGTAGATAGAGATGAATAACCAACTGTGGAGACTGACAATTGGATTAACTGCTCTGGACTAGATTCTATTATCATAGTGATCATCGCTGATTCATCCAATGAGTTTTTACCCAGTGCTTTTCCATGTCCAGTGCCTTTAAAAAGGATCATTCCTATGTATAAGTCATTTGAAGCACCTTGCTTTGCAAATGCCCCAGGAAAGGGCACACAGGCAATCCCCAGGGCCTCTGAAAGGGGCAATATTTTGAGCTGAGACTTGGCCTGCCCTGATGTGATGCCTTCCTTGGGGAGGAAATGGAAGTGGGGGCACAGTGCCCCATGCTGATGTGAAGAGCAGCCCTGCACCCACGTTCCAAACAACCTGTACCCACCAGCACATTTCATGCTCTGACACCGGCTTCGCAGATGAAGAAAAGGAGGCTCAGAGAGGCAGAGTGACCTACTCACAGACACCGAGAAGACAAGACATGGACTCAGGATCCAGCCGGATGGGGTTCACATTGAAACCTCTGAGGTTTCCTGCAACACTAGAGCAGGAGTGGGTGTTGAGTGAGGAGGGTTCCTGGAGCTCCGTCACTGCCCGCTGCGTCTCCAGAGCTGCTTTGGGGTCCTGTGATCAGTCACCTCTTCTTCAACTGGCCAAGGGGTCCAGAAACACTTGTATGGGAGAGGAACACACAACTGACTCCATTTGGGAAACAGATTCTCTTATACCAGGCTCTCTTGACTTTCGCACTGTTAACATTTGGGGCTGAGGAATTCTGTGTTGTGGGACGAGGCTATCCTATGCATTGTAGGGTGACCTTGGCCTTGGCCCGCTAGATGCCAATAGTACCCCTCTGTCAGTTGTGACAACCAAAAATGTACCCAGATATTGCCAAGTGTCCCTTGGGGGCAAAACCTACTGGGGTGGAAAACCACCACTTTGGGCTGAGGAATACCCAGATGATCCTGCTCCAGGCGATTGGGGCCCCACTCTCCTGTAACAGGGGAAGAACCTGGCTTGGGTCATAACTACAGGTGAGATGCCAGCTCCCCCTGTGCTGGTGCGGTGACCTTGAGCATCTGACCGTGCTGCCCGGGCAGTTCATTCCCACACACATGAGCTGACATGAGTGATGTGCCAAGCCTATGCCTGGCACAGGGACACCCACACCCTGCACCACTATCCTGTGCCTGCATGGTGGGTCTGCAAGTTCACTTGGTGCCTACCCCAGGTGGCTTTTGGCCTGGCCCAGGAGGCCAACTCATACACCCCCTCAGGCTCAGATTTCCCAAGAGGGGCTGTCCCTGCCCCCCGCCTCACCCTAGGGCCTCTAGTCCAGGGACCTCTGGCTTAACCCCAGAGCCAGCCCCTAGAGCCGTGGCTCACCTTCCTAGGCCCCCACATGGCTAACCTCCAATGACCTTTTTTGTCCTCCTCTGCCCTGCCTTGTCTCCTGTTGGCTTTTGCCCTGCCCGATGTCATTCCTGCCCCTACCGGGCCTCAGCATTCCTGGTCTTCTCTGTGTGTGTTTTGAGCCACTACTCGCTTCCTCTGCGTCATTTGCTCTTGTTGGGAGGTGAGTCCCTGGTGCTCTGGCCCAGCCCTCACTTTCCCAGGGAGGGGCTCCCTCTGCCTGGAATGGCCTTCTCCCATCACCCGCTGCTGCACTCTGCCCTGACCTCCGAGCAGCCACGTGCCTCACTCCATGAGGGCTGTGGCCCCTGTGCCGGCAGTGCCTCAGGCTTCCATGGCTTTTTGTGTGAGACTGTGCAGCCCCTACAAGTTCCCCACAGACACAGCCACACGTGGATTATCTCGGGCCGGGCCCAGCTCTTAAAGCTGGATTGAAGCATCCTGAGCCACTCTAGGGGACCGATGGTGACATGGGCACACAGGGGTCAGGGCGCATCTGGAGGAGGCCCAGAGCCCTCCCGGCTGAGAAATTCTGCAAGATGTCGTGGAGGCCGATCCCATTGGTGGGTGTGTGCTCCTGGACGGACAGGAGCTGATGGGGGCATCGGAGGCTCTAGGGAGTGGTGCCAGTGGGGGCCCAGGTTGGGCAGTCCTGACCTGTATCAGGAGCTCCAGCTGCTGGAGCAACAAACATGGCTGGGATTGAGGCATCAGCTGGAGAAGGCACAGGTCCAAAGGGGCCTGGGTCTGAGCCTGTGCTGCACCTGCCCACTATGCCATCTGGGGCAAGTCCTCATCCCGCTCCACACCTCAATCTCCTCACCTGGGAAATAGGATGACAGTAGTTCCCCCTCCGGGTGGTTGTACAAGATGAACAAGCTACTCTCCACAAGGGCATAGCCCAGCACAGGGGTCCACTGACCACTTGCAAATACCCATTGCCGTCACCATTGTCACCGGTTGGGAGGCATGACCTGCATTCATACTTCAGGGCTGGAGCCAGGCGCTATGGAGTTGAGACTTTATTTCTCACTATTCTGGTTGGGGAGCAGGGAGGGGACCTACCCGAACCACTGTCCTTTAGATGTGTGCTGGTGGCCACCTGCTGGATTAAAAGTGGGGAGGCTTCTGTGGAGGCCCTGGCCTGAATTCTGGGGACAGGCGATGGTCTGAACAAATGCTCCCATCCTTGCAGGTTAGGAGCACAGGAAAAATGCCAGCTGCCAAGGCCACGGAAATGGCTTGTAATTACCTTTATTGATCTGTTTGTTCTGTCTCACTCATTCCTATCCGAGGTGGCTGGGGCCGGGAAGCTTCCGGCAGACTCTCGGGGTTTGACAGTCTTTATTAACTCAGCTCCTAAAAAGAGCCTCAGAGAACACACTGTATTATGGGGTGGGATGGAGGGCGAGGGATGAATGGATTTTTACCTGGAAGGTCATTTCTGAGGCATTCCTCTACTGGAGGCAGGTGGTGGTGGAAAGAAAGAAGACAGACCCCCCCGTCAGGTAGACAGGGGCTGTGCTTTGTCTCTCAATGGCTTGGGCAGGTGACAGCGGCCACCTCTAAGGAGGAGGTGACAGTGCTGCCCCCCGGGAACCACATGGAAGAGCACAGGAGGAGTGCTCATAGGACGTCTGAGGCCGTGCCAGCACAAGGTGCGCCCCCAGCAAAACACAGGCTCTTCCACCCCGGGCCCCTGCACTGCCATCTTCAAAAGATAGTAAAGAAATAGGGACGGCTCCGGGTACATGGGCCTCAGCTGCCAGGACCACTCAGCACCTGAAACCCTCACACTGTTGTCTTCTTACCCATCCTCAAGCCTGCTGGAGAGGGGGAGAGGGAGCTTTGCCCAACATTCCATTCTTCTTTGGATATTGATTCTTGTAAGGCTGGGTAATGAGGTCTCCATTAGCATGTTGATAAACTCTGAGAGTTATACACTTATTTCCCTATCAACAGAGGTTCCTGTGGGTGCAAATGTAGTCTTGGGAGGTAGGGAAATGAGGTCTGCCAAGCGAGATGGGACAGGCGACAGCCACTCTTGTCCGTGGCTGTAGAAGCAAGATGGAGCTGGCTGCCATATTTGGGGACTGTAGTTAATGGATGGGGGTAGCAGTTGGGGCATCTTGACTTGACCCCAGGTCCTCTGATGCTGCGTCTTTCGATGTCACCTCCTCTCCATAGCTTTAGGAGATCAAGGTCAGAAGCTGAATCTCATTCATCCCTGGGTGTCTAGAGTCCTACTCAGTATAGATCTGGGCCCAAATGGGAGCTTCGTGACTCGTTATTCAAACCCTCTCAGTTTTTAGTTTGTCATTCAGGGCTACTGAGACATGGGAACAAGAGAATCACTTTTGTGTATTGGAGCCAAGGTCTAGGTGGGACTCCAGGCCAGGTAGGAACCTAGGACTAACTACAGACATGGAGGGGAGAGGCTGGAAGTCCAGGCTAGCCTGGGGAGCTCCTGAAATTAGATTTTTCATCCATACATCCATCTACCCATCCATCCATGTATCCGTTCATCCATCTACCTATTCATCTACCTACCAATCCATCCATCTATTCATTCATCCATCTACCCATCTATCTACCCATCCATCTACCCATCCATCCGTCTACCCATTCATCCATCTATCCATCTATCTACCCATCCATTTATCTACCATCCATTCATCTACCCATCCATCTATCCATTCATCCACCTACTCATTCACCCATCTATCCCTCCATCCATCTGTCCATCCCTCCGTTTGCCCATCTGTCCACCCATCTATACATCCATTCATATACCCACCCATCCATCTGTCCATCTGCCCATCCATCAATCTACTCATCCATTCATCCATCTACCTATCCATCAATCTATTCATGCATCCATCTACCTATCCATCCATCTATCCATCTACCTCTTAATCCATCTATTCATTTATCCATCTACCCATCCATGCCACAACTATTTTTAGAGGATGTACTTGATCTGTACAAAGCGTTGTGGTGTTTACTGGTGACTTAGCCACAACTTAGTGTGGGGGCAAGCAGTAGGTGAATGATCACCAGTTAATTACACTTATCTATTTGTTATAATTCATTACCACTAACTATTAATTGTACTTAATTACCCCATGATTGTGTTGGGAAAAGGGAGGTCAGCGTTCTCTGAAGTAGAGTCACAATGTGGTCAACCCAGGCTGTGGGGAGATGGGAAAGAGGTTGCCCTGAGGAAGTGGTGCATGAGCTGTGATCAGCTGTGTACACAAAGGCCCTGGGGCAAAAAAAGGTGGATGGTCAGTGAGTGAGACTGAGCGTGGCAGGAGTGGTGGCTACAAGAAGGAGGGATGGCCTGGGATGAGGCTGGGAAGACAGTAGGCTGTGAATGCTGGGATAGTGATAGGGAGTTTGGATTCTACTCAAGAACGGGTTGGCAAACGTTTTCTGTAAAGGGCTAGATGGTACATACTTTTAGCTTTAGCAGCAAACACTGTCTGTGTTGCATGTTCTACTTGGTTTTGTTTCATTTTGGTTGGTGTTTGGTTGGGACATCTCGACCTGACCCCAGACCCTCTGGTGCTGTGTCTTTTGATGTCACCTCCTCTCCATAGCTTTAGGAGATCAAGGTCAGAAGCTTGCTTTAATATACAACCTGCACCTGTGTCCCGTGGCTGCCATAATGAAGGACCACAGATTGGGTGGCTTAAAGTAACAGAAATATGTTCTCACACTGCTCTGGAGACCAGAGTCTGACATCAAGGTGTGGGCAGGCCACAAGCCTGCGGCAGGTTCCTTGCTTGCCTCTTCCAGCCTCTGATGGTTACTGGCAGTCCTTGGCGTCTTCTTAGCCCCACAGCTCCATCTCTGCATCTGCCTCTTCATATGGACTTCTCTGTGTGTGTTTGTCCAAGTTTCCTCCTTCTTATAAGAACACAGCCATTGGATTTAAGGTCTAGCCCATTCCAGGATGACCTTATCTTCACTAATTACATCTGCAAAGTCCCTATTCCAAAATAAGGTCACATTCTGAGGTTCCAGGTGAGCATAAATTTGCCTATGTGGGGTACCATTTAACCCAATATGCCATGCTTTAAAAATGTACAAAGAAGTTCCTAGTTCCCCAGTCATACCAAAATCTGTTCTGTGGATGGGAGTCTGCTGACCCCTGGTCCTCCCTCTGCATTGGCTGGGGGTGAAGGCTGAGATGGCAGAGTGGGGAGGAAAAGGAGAAGGTTCCACACCAGGCATGCCCAGATGTGCAGAGCTCTTCTCTTCCTTTGCTGAGGGACTCTTCAAACAATGACTGCATGCCACCTCCGTGGGCCAGGGCCTGCTCTTGGTCTTGGGCGTGTAGCAGTTAACATCACGAGCAAGAGGCCCTCAGGAAGACTTCATCCTTCCTTTCCATTTTCCTGGAAATAAAACTGAGGCTCAGGGGAGTAAGCGACCTGCCCAGGGCAAGTCCAGTGCAACAGCCATCTCTCTGTCTGCCAGAATTTCCCACATTCGCAAATCAAGCAGGAGTTTCATGGAGGGGATTACTTTCCCTGCCACTTGGACTCTTCCCATGCCACTAGATGGTCGTGGCTGAATGAGAGGAGTGCCATCTCAGAACTCTGGGGTTTGGAGGGAAATCTGGCCCAGCTCCCTTTCTGGGAGCATGTTCCTTGACCAGATGCCATCTACCTCTGCTTACATACCTCCACTGATGGGAGCCTCACTGACTCTAATGCACAGCTCAGCTGGGAAGCTCCGTGCTGCAGGTTCCAGATTACACAGATGGAGTTTATTCCCTCTCTGGGCATAACCAGAGAATCACACTTGTTTATCTCATGTGCACATACTGTTCTAGAATTCAAACTGGTCTAGTCATTCTTTAATTGCTGTGAATTCCGAGGGCCTTGTTGCTTTTGACTATTGCTAAGCAACATAAGTGAGAACAATTTGGCTAAAATGTAAACAACCTAATTCCAGGGAAATGGCCCTTGTTAGAAATTACTTTATGACACATAAGATGTCAGGTTAATTTATGTGAGAACACATTCCTCCTTGGCTTGTTTCACATTGGGTATTTTTGCATTTCCACAAAAGAAGCCTGCCAGGGAAATTGCACAGTTGTTAGCTTCAACCCAGGAGGATGTTTCTCGTGGGGATGGAGGGACAGGTGTCTCCCGGCTTCACTGAGAGGTTGGCTTGTGGGCCATGAGGCTGCAGGCCCAGCTTCAAGTCTCTGCTTTTCTACTGTCACATACACACTGAGGCCATTTGTCCCTCTGTGAAATGGAGATTCACATTCTCTCCACTTCTCCAGCCACGCTGCCCCTGTGGCCCCCTCTAGGGCAAGGTCCTTCCTTGCCTCTCCCAGTTCTGATGATTGACTGACTGTCCCTGCCCTTCCTCTCCTGAGAGCTCTCTGCCTTCGTTGTCACATGGTGTCAGCCCTGTGTGTGTCTCTGTGTCCAAATTTCCCCTTTCTGTAAGGACACCAGTCATGTTGGATTGAGGCCCACTCCGATGACCTCGTTTACTCAGTTACCACTATAAAGATTGCAAATAGGGTCATGTTCTGAGGGAGTGGAGGTTACAACTCAGAATGTGAGTCTGGGCACATTGCTCCCAGTGTCCTGGGTGGTGGCATGCCTGCTTCACATGGAAGGAAAGCAGCTCTGGGAGCGACGAGGAGCTGGGCTCGAGCTCACCAGCCGGGAGGTGGCCGCTGTGCTGGGATTTGAACCCAGCGTCCATCCCAGCTTTCAGGCTGTGCTTGTTTCCGCGGCAGCCACTGCACAAAAGCTCTGCAGAAGACAGACCACATGCCACAGTCACTGTTACAATGAGTATTACAAACATTTTATTCAAGAAAGAAAAGAAACAAATGGTGCCAATAATTCAGAGAAAGTGCCCCGATTTCTAGGCAGCTGTCTGGCTTTTTTTTGTCATCGCTTGCCTGAGTTACCTGTATCAACAGGCTTACTTCTTCTTACCTCACCGCAGGAGCTGAACTTCGGAAGTGGCCGCTGGCCATCCTGAATGAGATGTGGTGCACCGGCAGGCTTTGGAAATTAATTTCCTTCACCGGATGCTCCTCCTCCTGTCACTATTGAGGCTTGTGTGTTAGCTACCTCGAGCCCAAGGTGCTCAGAGGGAGGGGGAGCAAGGGCTGCCTGGCATTTCTGGATTCTGTGGAGATTCCACTCGCTCAGGCTGCATTTGTTTCCTCTGACCGAGGATCGATGAGACATGATTTTTAAAATAAATAACTAGTCCCAGAAGAAGTGCTGTTTCCAAACAGCTTCCCCGGCTGACCCTGAGACAGAAACTCCCGCCCTCCTCCTGGGCTCAGAAGTAAGAGGATTATTCTGCTCTTGGGATAAAAGCTGTGGGTTCTATTCTCACTAGAAGATGAGGAGGACAGTGCAGATGGTAATGTTGTGCTGATAGTAGTATGGTGATTAGAATTATGAAGGTGAAGATGATGATAAAGAAGATCATAGTGATTAGGATGATATGATGCTATAATAATGATGATGAAAATGATTAGGAAAATATGATTAGCATGATGATGATACAGATAATGATTATGATAAAGAAGATGATGGTGATGTGATGTTGATGAGGCCAATCATGATGATGATGGTGACGATGAAGTGATGGTGGTGATGGTGACGATAATGATATGATAATGGTGATGATGATGGTGATGATGGTGATTGTTATGGTGATGATGGTGGTGATGCTGATGACATGATGATGGTGATGTTTATGATGATGGTGGTGGTGATGGTGCTGTGATGGTGATGGTGATGATGTGAGAGTAATGGTGATGGTGGCAGTGGTGACGACGTGATGATGGAGATGATGATGGTGATGGTCGTGATAGTGATGATGGTGATGGTGATGATGGTGATGGTGATGATGTGATGATGGAAATGATGATGGTGATGATGGTGATGGTGATGATGGTGATGATAGTGATGATGGTGATAGTGATGATGGTTATGATGATGGTTTTGATGATGGTGGTGATGTGATGGTGATGGTGATGATGGTGATGATGTGGTGATGGTGGTGATAGTGATGATGTGATGATGGCAATGATAATGTTGGTGGTGATGGTGATGCTGTGATGATGGTGATGATAATGGCGGTAATGGTGATGATGGTGGTGATAATGATAGTGATGATGGTGAGGATGATGGTAGTGATGGTAGTGATACCAGAGATGATGATATGTGATAATGGTAATGGTGATGTTGATGATGGTGGTGATGGTGATGGTGGTGGTGATAGTGATGATGGTGATGGGGATGATGGCAATGATAGTGATGGTGGTGATAGTGATGGTAATGATGGTGGTGATATGATGGTGATGGTGATGATGGTGGTGATAGTGGTGATGGTGATGGGGATGATGGCAATGATAGTGATGGTGGTGATGGTGATGGTAGTGATGGTGATGCTGTGACGATGGTGATGATAATGGCGGTAATGGTGATGATGGTGGTGATAATGATAGTGATGATGGTGATGGTGATGATGATGGTAATGATGGTAGTGATGACAGAGATGATGATAATGTGATAATGGTAATGGTGATGGTGATGATGGTGGTGATGATAGAGATGATGATAATGTGTTAATGGTGATGGTGATGATGGTGGTGATAGTGATGATGGTGATGGTGATGATGGTGGTGATAGTGATGATGGTGACGGTGATGATGGTGGTGATAGTGATGGTGGTGATGGTGGTGATGGTGATGCTGGTGATAGTGATGATGGTGATGGTGATGATGGTGGTGATAGTGATGGTGATGGTGATGAAGATGGTGATGGTGATGATGATGGTGAAGATGGTAGTGATGACAGAGATGATGATAATGGTAATGGTGATGGTGATGATGGTGGTGATGATAGAGATGATGATAATGTATTAATGGTGATGGTGATGATAGTGATAATGGTGATGGTGATGTGATGATGAGGTGATCATGATGGCGGTGGTAATGGTGATGATGATGATGACTCTGCTACTGCTGCTGCTGAAGATGAAGATGATGGGTTGATAATGAAGATAGTGATGGCCATCACAGTTAATATTTACTGAGCCTCTAATGGATGCCACATAACATTCTTATTTTTACCACCACTTTACTGATGAGGAAACTGACTATCAGAGGCCACACAGCAGGTTAGAGTTGGAGTAATTCATACCAGCTGCAGTGACAAGCAAAACTCCAAATCTCAGTTGTTCAACACAACACAAGATCAATTCTCGCTCAGGGAAATCCCAGGGCTGCTGGTGGTCCCCCTTGGCTTAAAGGTGACACTCTGGTTCTAAGTTCCCCTAGGAAGTGACATGCATTGCTCTTGCTCACAGCCAACTGGCTAGAGCTAGTCACATGGCCTGGCTTACCTCAATGGAGGCTGGGAAATGCAGAGGGGGCACCTGGGTATTTGGTGAGTGCTCTCTGCCACCCAGTTAGGAAGGACCTGAGCTTAGATTTGGACATAGGTCTGCTAACTCCAACACCCATATTTATTTTTATATTTATTTTTCAAGTGCATTTTAAAATAGTTTAAAATTTTATGACATTTTTAGGTTTACAGAAAACTTGTAAACATAGTATAGAGTTCCTATATCCCTTGCCCCCAATTTCCCTTGTTATTAACATCTGACATTGGTATGTACATCTGTCATAACTAAGGAACCAATATGGATGCATTAATGTTACAAGTGCAAACTGTATTCAGATTTCCTTAGTCTTTACCTAATACCTTCATCGGTCTCAGGATCCCACCCAGGACTCCACGTTACACGTAGTCGTTATGTCTGCTTTGGCTCCGCCTGGCTGTGACAGTTTCTCAGACTTCCCTTGTTTGTGATAACTTTGACATTTTTGAAGAGTGCTGGTCAGGTGTTTTTAAAAGAATGTTCATCTGTTGGAATTTGTCTAGTGTTTTCCTCATGGTTGCACTGGGATTATTACGGGTTCCTGGGAGGAAGACCACAGAGGTGCAGTGCCATCCCCATCACATCGCACCAAGGCCACACCCTGCCAACAGGACTTACCACTGTTGACCCTGACCCTGGTCACTGGCTGACGGGTGTTTGCCAGGCTTCTCCACCATAGAGTTTCTCTTTGGCTCCCTTTGCACACTGCCCTCTTTGGAAGGAGGTCGCTATGGGCAGCCCACATTTAAGGAGCGAATCTTCCTCCCCTTGAGAGCAGAGGACTTCCATAAATTATTTGGAATTCCTCTGCGTGGGAGGTTTGTCTCTTCCCCCCATTTATTTGTTTACTCAGTCATGTATTTATTTGAGGATGAACTCATGACTATTTATTTTCTCCTTTCAGCTATAATCCAATAGTACTTTATTGTTTAAGCCATTCCAGCTTTGGTCATTGGGAGCACTTTCAGTCGGCTGCTGTGTCTCTTTGACAAATTCCGATCACTGTGATTTTGATTTTGTTTGTAAGCACGTCCTTGCTTTCTGGCCTTACAAGATGCTCCAGGCTCATCTAATATATTTCCTACCCAGTCTGAGCATCAACCATTTCTCCAAGGAGCTCTGACTGCTTTTATTGGAGAATGGTATTAGAAACCAAGGTCAGGATGCTAGGCAGCACCCCTAATTTTCCCCACTACACCAGAGGTTCCAAAACTTTCTCAGCTCACAGTTCCCTTTGTGGCTCAAAAATCTTTCACAGTACACTTAGGCCAAACAAGAGACAACAGCAACAACAAACACCTAAAAGCTTCACTTATGAAGCAATTAGTTTCAAACAACTTAATAAGTATTTATGTCCTAATAGCGTAAGTATTTATGTCCTGATACCTACTAGCATAGGTATTCTTTTAAAATGGTACACATAAATCAAGAGGAAAATAGTGTTTTTCTTTCATTCTTCACCATTGCTTATTGACAGCCTGTGCACTTGCAATGTACTACATACCCTCCCCAAACCTTGGAACCAGACCCAGTTAGATGCTTCCATCCTCATTTCATGTTCCACATTGATTTTCCTTTTTATCACAGCAACCACCGAAAACCTGACTTTGCAAAGAGTTGGTATCACTGAGAGGGATGTGGCATGATCTAAGGTGGAAACCATGAACAACCTGACTGGTAGCTGGTGCAGGATCCAAGAAATGTTGGTCACTGTGTTTCCCTCAAAAACTTAAAATATCCCACCACATTCTTGTGAGTTGAGTATGGCTAGGATGCCTCAACCCACAGTTTGGGAACTGTAGTGCTATCCAGTAGAAGTCTATTGCTATTAAAAGGTAGTGGGAAGGAATTCCCTAGAAAGCGACTGATCTAGTTCTTTTCTTCCCATAGGGGTCAGGCATGAGCATGGAACCAGATATAAACCCTTCCTAGGCTTGTTCCTCAGAATCTCAAAGGTGGTCTGGGAACAGCTCACCAAGGCTGGACTCCACCTTGGCTCAGAACTCCCACCTCACCTGTCTTGGATCTGTGTCAACTCCTGCCATCCTATGGGGGATCTATGTTTCTTGGGGATGTCTGTTTCTGTAGCTGTGTACCAAGCTGCAGGAGCTCTGGAAGCTGCTCCCATTTCCATGGTATTTTCCAGGACTGTGCCATCTCTGTTGCCCAGCTCTTGGGCTACCTCCCAGGCAGAAATGATTACAGCAGGAAGTGAGAGGTGAGAAGGCTTGTGCTTTGAAGAGCCTTGAGAAATATCCACAGAAGCTAGGCGTGGTGGCTCACGCCTGTGATCCCAGCACTTTGGGAAGCCGAGGCAGGCAGATCATGAGGTCAGGAGTTCGAGACCAGTCTGTCAAACATGGTGAAACTGCATCTCTACTAAAGATACAAAAAATTAGCTGGGTGTAGTGGCACACACCTATAATCCCAGCTACTTGGGAGGCTGGGGCAGGAGAATTGCTTGAACCTGGGAGGCAGAGGTTGTGGTGAGCTGAGATCATGCCACTTCACTCTAGCCTGAGTGACAGACAGGGCAAGACTCCGTCTCAAAAAGAAAAAAAAGGAAAAAGAAATATCTACAGAAGGAGGATAGTGCTGTGTATGTACAATATGCCCATTTTACAATAGCATATTCTATGTGCAGAGAACATGTGTGTGTGTGGAGGGCACGGGTGCAGATGCTCTGTGACTTCGCCATGGGTTTATCAGGACATGGAATCCTAAGTTCAGCCACCACAGGGCGGGGCTGTCTGCATATGGGTGCACGTGTTCTATACACACGTAATACAACATGTACATGTATGTACAACACACACGTCTGATGAATGCAGTGAGGTACAGTGTGAAATAGATGCTTCTGCAAAACTGTGAGACACTAAGTGTCCTCAGCCCAAATAAATGTCCTCCGGAGCCACTGGGTGGATGTGGCCTCTCCGGAACTTCCTCCTCCCCACCCCCATGGATGTGGCTTTTAGAGACACTTGGGCTGCTCTGGTAGTGACTGGATGAGGTGCTTTGTTCTTCAGCTCTGCTGGGCAGGGGACAAGAGCTCCCAGCGTTTCCAAAGGGAGGAGGCATAATCCACTGCAGCTGAGAGCAGGGCCCCCCGACATCGGATCCTGGCTCTAAATGCTAACTGCTTGGTCTAAGGTGTTATTGATAGAGCCGGAAAGGGGAGCGAGGAGATTCATTCTTTTGGATTTCAGTGGCTGCAGAGGGGAGGGCAGTGAGTGATAGATTAGAACGCAGCCCGTCTGCTGTGGAGTTCCGATTTGTAGGCCCATAAAGCAGTGGCCGGTGGATCCCATGCACAGACAGGCAGCTGAGACTGCGTCCCACTTTGTGCTCACAGCCTCGAGGCAACCTCCATGCACAACGGCGCCTCATGGCTAGGGCCTCCTGGGACTCAGACCCTCCCACTCCCACTGCCAGAGGCTGCTTCCGGGTGGGCCCTGTCACTAGTCAGTGAGGGTCCCCTGGGTGCTCTGCCCTGCAGGCTGGACGCGCCCCCAGCAGCTAATGGGACCTTGGTGTGTGTCCCCATCTCCGTATCACCGTTGTCAAAGGGAAGCCAATCTGCTCCCACCTGCCTCCCACACCGCCCTGCAGATCCACCACCCTGCACAGAGAGCAGTGCCCACGGAAATGGGAGGTGGGGCCCAGGGATGAAGTGAGAGCACCCAGGGAGGCATTGTGACTTGGAAAGTGGCTTCCTGGTTCTGCTTTTGTCCCCTTTCCTCCCTGCCAGACCCCATCTGCCACGTATTGTCAGCAAACCTTTTCATCTCTAGGAGCCCCCAGTTGTCATCCAGAGGGGAGGGTTTTAATCAGTGTCCGAAGCCAGGGTCCAGGGCTCAAATATTGGCAGGGGTGGGGCGTGGGAGGGAGACAGTGATACAAAACTAAATTCCTGACAGCTGTGAATTTGCGAAAATAACACCACGAGTTCATTGTCATCCAACCAGCTGGGGGAGGGGCCACATCTCCTGGCTGCTGGGTTTGCTGTTCTGCCCCTTTTCCAGGCCCCTGCAGGCCACGGAGACTTCAGAGGCGCAGCTGCTCTCCAGGGAAACCCCTGCCTGCGGCTTTAGTGAGAACCCCATTACACCGTCCCCATCTCCCCAGGCGGAGCATCCTGGATTTATTAAAATAATGAATCAGGTACAGCGGCCCCCAGCCCTGGATACCTCTCATGCTGGTGTTTGTTCAAGAAGCAAATAGAATGCAGTGAACCTGGGCAGCATTTACTCATTAGGTTTTTCCACAGATGCTCTCTGCACATTGCCTCTGGGCCAAGCCTTGTGTTAGGTGCTGCAGCCACAGAGTGGCCAGACATGGCCCAGCCTTAGCAGAGGGCTGGCCGGAAAAGCAGAACCTGTGTGCCTGGTGGAGAAGAAGGGAAAGGGCATCCTGGGCAGTGGGTATGACAAGGGCAAAGACTTAGAGGTGGGAAACCACATAGCAGGACCCCGGATGGGTTGGGGACGGGAAATTGAGTTCACTCCCCCAGTGTTTGATGAGTGTGGCTCTTGCTATGCCCTGTGTGGGTGGGGTAGACTCTGAGGGGATGGGATGAGGGACCCGCAAAAATCTACCTGGGCAGTCCTGTGGGACTACTATGAGAATGGAAAGTGGGTCATGGAAGGCTTCCTGGAGGAGGTGACAGTGGGCAGAGGTGGTCTGCCCATTCCCTGAGCAAGTGGAAGGGGGCTAGGGCAGGGACTGGGGCTGAGAGGGAGGGAGCCCCAAGAAATTGGGGGCCTGTGCTAGCAGAGCATGTCACCAGGAAAACGGGCCAAGGCCAGCAGCTTCAAGGCCTCAGCACCAAGTGACGTTGAATTATGGACGTCATTCAGTGGTAATCATGGTGATTATCATCAGCAATGGAAAAGGACAAACACATCCCAGTAACAAGTCCAGCTCGTTAGCTTTCTGGGACTTGCTGACCCCCTTGCGGTGCCAGAGCCGACAGTTAGCTGCTGACAGTGTTATCCGCTCAACTCCGCAAACGTGCCCTGCCAGTTGCCTGTCCACCAGGCACCAGGCTCTGTCCTGGGCCTGCGGGAAGAACCTGACAGTCTGTGCTTTGTCCCCACATATGTCTGGGGGCAGCTGCTTGGTTTGATCAGAGCATCCTCATCTTCTCTCTGCCAGCTCAGGCTTCACGAAATCCAAGGAGCCTCCAGCTCTTGAAGCGCATCAGTTCCCTGTGAGCCGAGTCTTCCTTGAGGCCAAACATACAAGGTGCAAGAATACAGAATAGGGCTTCCGAAGCTGAGGCTGAGGCCCCGAGCTTTTTCAGTCACCTGCCCCATTACTAAAATATACGGGGTATGCACCCCTACTGTTTCTTTATTTACATATATATGATATTAACATACTCTGCTAGTATAATCTTTGTAAACACACACAACTTACACATTTTTAAAAATGAGCTCAAGATGAAATCATTTTAATCCAAGTTTCTTTACGTGAATATTTTTGGAATTTAAACTGTAATATTAAGGCATATTAGTGAGAGCAACAAGATATGGAATACTGCCTTGTTTTTGAAAACTTTCATTCTTTGTACTACAGCAAGACTGAGCCCATGTCGGCTTGCTTCAACGCTTGATGCTCGTGGCCTTCAAAGATGAAAAGCGTTCTGCACAAAGATGTGTGAGGTTTGTGGGAGGAAGGGCTTGTTGCCATCACTTCCTAAATCATCAGCCTCATTTTTCAATTTCATTTAACAGGACTGCAAAATTTTATGTTGAAGTACGGCTGCTACAGCTCCCTCAGTTGTCAATCAATTTTCTTGCAAACTCACGGAAAGGCGTTGCATTTTTAATATTTTTAACACATTGGCTAACACATCTGAAGCCCCTTGGTTTGGAAGATTTTTTAAAAGGCTAATAAATGTTTATTTCCAGGATTTTAAGGACTGCACGTTTGAGAGATTTTATAAGCGACAGACAACATTTCATAACATTGGGAATATTTCCAAACATCCATTTCTAAAGTGCCCCGTCATAGCCTAAATCCCTTTGGAAAGGAGAGCTTTCTGTCACTTATCATCAGAGTGGCTGTTGATCTTGAAGGGACAAGCTGCGTGTGTTGCTGCTTTTTGAAAACGTAAGCTGAGCGGCAGACATGAGAACAGCCTGCCTTCAATTCCCATTCAGAACTTGCGTCTTTTGGTAAAAGAAAACTGTGTAATTCACCTTTGAGTTCAACAGCTCTTGAAAGTATATGGTTTATGAGATACTCCTCCAGCTTCAAGAAGCACACGAGATCCCTGCGGCGATGCCCATCTCATTTTAAAAGTCTCCTGTTGAAAGATGTTGTCTTCATAAAATTAGCCACCCCAGGGACATCCCTTTGCATACAAATGGCAGGTCCCAGTGGCAAGACCTCGGTTACTGTGTGGCAATACAGGTAGAGGGTGCCAGTGTCAGTCTGGTTCCTAAGTAAAAGTAAAGGCAAACGTTTCCTTATTTTTCCGATAAAATAGAGGCGTAAATAGAGTTCTATTAGCATTTTTTTTTTTTGAGACAGCATCTCGCTTTGTCGCCCAGGCTGGAGTGCAACGGTGCAACCTCCGCTTCCCAGGCTCAAGCGATTCTCCTGCCTCAGCGTCCCGAGTAGCTGGGATTACAAGCACGCACCACCGCACTCTGCTTTAAGGAATTAGGACAAAAGAAGCGGTGAAGGGGGAAAATCTTTATGCACCACACAGGACTGGGGCCAGAGGCCAGAGCCCCGCCAGGCTCCTCCCCTTTGAGCATCGTTAGGGTACACAGTGGACCCTGTGGCTTCAGACCTTAACTTTGGGGGCTCGCCCGTGCAGGATGAATTTCAAACGGCTGTCCGGCACCCACTGCCTCCCCGGCCTCCTCACTGTGCTTGGGAAGCAGCAGGCCTGTTCTTGCTGGTGCACCCGTTCACCCGGGGCACTTGGTCCCAGAAATCCTTGGCTCTTCATGTCTTTCCTGAATGTCACCTTCTCAGAAGGCGGCCCTTGTGCACTGTCTAGAACCGTACCCTCCTCCCTTGTTTCTCCCGAGTCCTTTAGCATTGCTTTATTCTCTTCACGGCTCTTGTCATTTTCAAAATTACCTTATTTGTATGTTTCCTTGTTCTCAGTTCCCCCCAGAAGCTGGAGCATCAGCTCAGAGAAGCGGGTTGGGTCCTGAGCACCTTTGCGGCCCCAGCACAGGACTGTGTTCCCCACCCTCGGAGGTGAGGTGCGGCGAGAGTATGGTCCCTTCTCCCATGGGATCACCTTGATGATTGACTTCCCCCATCACAGAGATGGACTGCAGTGAAGAGAGGTCCTCCCTGAGAACAGCTTGCATGTTTACAGCCAGGTGCATTTTTTAACATAGAAAATAGTGATTGTTTACAGCCATGTCTTAGAGAGTGATGACATGCTCTTCCAGCTCTCGCCCCTGCCTTGCTTGGCATGACATTTCCTGCCATTTGAGCTACGTGTGTGTTATGCAGAATGTCAGGGCAGGGCAGTGGGTGGGACCACTTCTCATTAAAGGAGAGAGAGAGGGGAGAGGAGGAAGAGAGGGAAAGGAGGGAGGAAGAGAGGCAGGGAGGCAAGGAGGGAGGAAAGAAGGAAGGAGAGAAGGGAGGAAGGAAGGGAGAGAGAGGAGATGGCTGAGTATTTACTGAGGAATCGGAGTGAAAATCGTAAGAAAGTCACCAGGGCAGGGCCTTTTAGGTCAACCCCCATCAGCAGGAGAAAGGGCAGCTCCTCTGACTGCATCTGTGGGGCTGCCTCATTCATCTGAAAGATGGTGTGTGGCATGCTGTCCCTAGGGGTGACTTGAGTGAAGGCACCAGTCAGCAAGGCCTCTGTGTCCGCTTGCCCGACTCCTCTTTACACCGCCCCTTCTGCAGGGGAGAGAAGTCGCCATGTCCCGACTCCTGGGCCCTCCTGCAAGAGCACACCAGATGCCTGGGAGCCCCATTGTCTGACCTCAGTGAAGGGGACAGAGGGACAGAGAGGTATCTTCAGAAGACGAGGGGGTCTCTGCTGTGAGGTCACTTGGTGAAGATCCGGGGACTGGCGGCGGGAGACCTGGGGCTCCACGTGGCCCTCTGGGCTTCATTGCTGTAGCTGGCATCCCTAGAACCTGGCTGCAGCCTGTTCAGTCCTCAAATGAGACTCTCCTCCTACTTCACCCATCCTGGCACTCTCTGGGCTCAGTTCCACAGAAATATATGAGCCATGTGTGTAATTTTAAATGTTCATTAGCCCTGTTCAAAAAGTAAGGTGAAACAGCCAAAGTTGATTTTAACAGTATATTTTATTTAACCCAGTATATCAAAAATATTATCATGTCAGCAAATAATTAACGTGAAAATTATTGAGATCTTTTATGTCCTTTTTTCCATACTAAGTTTTTGAAATCCGGTGTATAATTTAGATGCATCTATATGTAGGGATACATATAGCTCTGAATTCAACTGCTACATTTTTATTGGGAATTACTTGTTCTATATTCAGATTTCATACAATCGACAGTTGTAAAAGTAGGTTCACATACGCACATCGTTCCAAAGACACTTAAGTTTCGCAATAACAGAGTTAAGTATCAGTTTTTAAAATTAAATTTAAATTAATTTAAACTAAATCAAACTAGAATGTGAGTACCCCAGTCACACTTTGAGGGCTTGATGACCGCCTGTGGCTGGGAGCCACTGGACTGGACAGTTGCTCCCGTGTCCTTGTCTGCCCATGGCGTAGTGCTGACCAGTGTGTTTACGCATCAGGATCAGAGAGGTTAACAGATATTCTTGTTGTTTCTTCTTTTCCAAGTTGAACCCAGCAGAAGGTCTGTGTCTGGCTATGAGAGGTTGATGGTCCAATATTTGTACTTGGCGAAGGAAGGTGAATTATCTGTTGTTTCTGTTTCTGTTCAGTACTTTGACAAATGAATGATCTGAGTTCGTAATTAAGAAATTAGTTTTTTGGAAAGCTTGGTTGATTCTTGAATTGATGAAGTTGGGACTGTCAGCATTCTAGCAGAAGTCACATATCAGTGAACAAACAAGACTTCAGCGACTGGTGCGCAGCTGTGTGTGAGGACGAGGAAGAGCTCCAACAGCAGAGTGTTCTTAGAAAGCAGGATTCATTAGCATGCGAGGGAGAGAGAGGTCAACACCGCTAACATTCTCCTTCTGACCAAAGCCACGTGCTCAGCTGAATTGCTGTTTCAGCAAAGAAAAAGCCATGTTTCCTGGCCCCAGGAGTCATCAGGAGGCATGAGTTGACTGTGTAAAGTCAAAAGTCAGTAGAGATCTACTAATGAGCAATTGCATCCTAAAGATATGAGCATCCTTCCAGCAATCACTTTTAGAAGACCTTTTTTAAAAATGAGCTGATTGCATTAACTAATAGCATATCTTTGGATTTAGGAAAAGAAAGCATTAGGAAAGGACAAAGCAAGTCACAACAGCCATTGAGTGCCTGCTAGAGCTAAGCCCTGTGGTACTGAGAAGGGGTTGAATTCACCCCTGTGTGCATCTTACTACCAAAGGTGACATTTGTGTTGGGTATTGAGGAGTGAATAGGAGTTGGCTGGGAAAAGACCCAGAGAGCTGGTGCTCAGAGGCCCATTGATCTAAGACGTGACAGAGGGACACGTATGGAAGGTATGGACATGGAGAGGTGGTGAGGGAGAATGGAGTGTGGAAAATGGAGCGACTGTGGGCGAGGAGGTTCCTGGAATGCCATGGTAGGGGGTTGAGAGTCTGTCATAGACAGCAAGGGGCTGCCTGCTCAGGTGGCCACAGGGCCCAGGCAGGTGCTGTAAGAACTGGAGCCGGCCTGGCTTATGGCACATGAACCCATGTGTGCCCCACCCAACGGACCACAGCAACTCAGTTCTGTTCAATTTTACCCTCTGGAAACGGGGCCGGGTTACCGCAGTCTTCTGAGATTGCACGGGAAATTAGCAGGGTGGGTATCGCGTGAAATTTCATGGTTGTTGAATCCCCATGAGGACAGATGTGGTCTTCTGGCCACCCCTCTGCCATGTTCATTAGAATTCGGCCGGGAGAGGTTTAGGCACAGTCCTGTCAGAGTTGAGTTCCT
Source organism: Macaca fascicularis (assembly GCF_037993035.2). Lineage (NCBI taxonomy): Eukaryota > Metazoa > Chordata > Mammalia > Primates > Cercopithecidae > Macaca > Macaca fascicularis. Next base: position 5,492,707 of record NC_088379.1, on the reverse strand, counting down.
GTTTTAGAGAGATCACAGCTACTGTGACAAGAACGCTCAAGTGGAGGGTGAGAGCTGGAGGTGGGTCCACATAAGGGAGTGTGATGTTTGTCCAGAGCAGGGAGGGGAGAGAGGATGAAACTGATGGAAGTAAGGAGAGGGTTCCCTAAAGACAAGGCACGTCTCCCAGCACCAGTTCCCTGGTGGGGAGACAGGTGAAGGCAGGTGATACAGGCATAGTCAGGTGGGTCTACAGATGAAGTCATGCAGCACACAGGCGAAGTCAGCTAGTGCCATGGCTTGGAGATGATTTGTCCCTGCCAAAACTCATGTTGACATTTGGTGACCAAAGTGGCCATGTTGGGAGGGAGGCCTAGTGGGAGATGTTTGGCTCATGAGGGCGGATCCCTTCTGAATAGATTAACGCCCCCTCAGGATTGAGTTCTCGCTCTCTCAGAACTGGATTGGTTACCACGAGAGTAGGTTGTACGTTTCATGTTTGGTCTGTTTGTGAACAATCATTTCTACTTCTGTGTCCACCGTGAGTTGAAGTAGCATGAGACCCTTACCAGATGGGCTGCCTGATTTTGGATTTTCCAGTCACCATAATCATGAGCCAAATAAATCTCTTTCCTTAATAAATTACCCAGTCTCAGATACTCTGTTTATGGCAACACAAAATGGACTGAGACAGGTGGGTAGACAGGTGAAGTCAGGTGGGCAAACAAAGGGACTCTTGACCTAAAGTCCTTTGAAAGTTTTTCTGGTAACCTGCCAGCAGCTCGTGTCTGTCCCTGTGAATTACAACCAAATTATCCATCACAGTTACTTCCAGTTAATTTGTCCCGCTAAGCCTGAGCTGGTTGATGAGTTTCCTTAATTTTGATCATATGCTCAAGGGAACATTTACTTCTTTTACGTGTGAAGTGTGTCTAACGGCAAACAGAGCCGAGAATGAGTGTTGAGTGCCTGGGCTGCAGTTCCAGTTTCATGACAGGCTTATTCCCACCCCGACTTGATGGCTTTGACAGGTCACATGACCTCTCTGGGACTCAGTTTCCCCATCTATAAAATAAAACACCTGGAGGATTTGATCTTATAGTTTCTCCCAGTTTTGGAATTCGACTCAATTTCATTTCTGCAAAATGTGAGTGATTTAAACCTTTCTGTTTGCTGGATAGAAGCCCACCTTATCCCTAAGTTTACTACTTCTCACTACTTCCGAGGTCTGGCTGTGGGTGGATGTCAGGAAGCCTCCACTTGCCTTCCCATGATGCCCCCTCCACACAAGTCTCTGCATCTCACAGGCTGGGATGAGTGCATGGGCAGATGGCTATAATCTCACTTCAGTTTTTATGGAGCCTGGTAATGCCCACATGTCCTCTTTCTAGTTACCCCCAACACAAACCCATCAATCCGCAGACTCACACATGGGGCTGCCTTGGATCCTAGGCTATATATCACATACTTGTGTGTTTCTTCAATGAGGAAGTCTCTTAATCTGTTGTTATTTTTCCCATCCATAAATAATGATGCATGGATCATTTTAATATATATTTGTATTATGATGATTATTTTAATTCTATTTCATAGTAACCATATACTGAGTAGCTGAGTACCTACAAAATCCCATGCACTGGGCTAGGCCACACCCACCTGTGTGTGTCTGTGTGCACGCACGTGTGTGCAATTTCATCATATTCTGACAATATTAGCAGGTAGGTGTTATTAAATCCATGTATAGCTGAGCAAACTGAGGCTCAGAGAACTGATTCTCCCCAAGGTTCCATGCACATTAAGTGGAGCAACCAGGACTGGAGCCCTCCCTTTGGTCCTCCAACCTCCTTTGGTTGCTCTCCTGGATTCTACTCATCTTCTAGGGCCTGATTCAAGTATCCCTGAGGCCTCAGGGCCAGTGAGACATGGAATCAAGCCTCTTGTGATGTCTTCTTTTTTTTTTTTTTTTTTTTTTTGAGACAGAGTCTCGCTCTGTCACCCAGGCTGGAGTGCAGTGGCTGGATCTCGGCTCACTGCAAGCTCCACCTCCTGGGTTCACGCCATTCTCCTGCCTCAGCCTCCTGAGTAGCTGGGACTACAGGTGCCCGCCACCTCGCCCAGCTATTTTTTTGTATTTTTAGTAATGACGGGGTTTCACCGGGTTAGCCAGGATGGTCTCGATCTCCTGACCTCGTGATCCGCCCGACTTGGCCTCCCAAAGTGCTGGGATGACAGGCTTGAGCCACCGCGCCCGGCCGTGCTGTCTTCTTTATCACTGACACTGAATGTACTTTCAGCGAGTGCTCGTTCTGCTCTGGGCCTTGTGTGAAGCATTCGATGTGCAGAGGTAGATGAGTTCTGTTCTGTGTTAAGGAGCTCGACTTCTGTCAGAGATTTAAAAAAAACAACCTATGCACATCTGGGGCTCCTAGCACATCAAGACACAAAATGCCAGGAAATTATACACATAGAAATAAATCTACCTAGAGGGATCCAGGAAGGCTTCCTGGAAGAAGAGGCAACCGTGCTCACAGTTAAGAGCTGGGCATGGTGTGTTCATGCAGGAGCAGAGTGGAATGAACCCAGGCAGAGGCAAGGATGTGAGCAGAGGCAAGGAAGTGGGGACATGCTTGGAGTCTGCAAGTAGATGTGTGTGTTTATGAGGGTATATAAATTGTAAATGGGTATTTGGCTAAAGCAATCACTATACAGGCTATGTAGGCAAAACCCAGGCTTACTGCAAAACCTTTCCAATTCCTATAGTAGCTTGTCATTTTCTACACAACTAGATGATACAATACTTTTATTAACTGATAGAAATTGCTTCCCACAAATGGGTGTGGTGGCTCATGCCTGTAATTGCAGCACTTTGGGAGGCTAAGGGGGACAGATAACTTGAGGCCAGGAGTTTGAGACCAGCCTGGCCAATGTGGTGAAATCCCATCTCTACTAAAAACTAAAAAATAGCCAGGCATGGTGGCTCAGGCCTGTAATCCCAGCTACTCAGGAGGCTGAGTCATGAGAATCGCTTGAACCTGGGAGGCAGAGGTTGCAATGAGCAGAAATCATGCCACCACACTCCAGCCTGGGTGACACAGCAAAACTCAAAAAAAGAAAAAAGAAAAAAGAAAAGAAATTGCTTTGCATAGTTATCTACTTTTCTAGAAAGTATTTCTTGGCCATTTAAAATTCCTCTCACAGAAAGTTTCAGGGATGTATTAATGGTAACACTATTCTTACAGTAACAACACTCCACAAACAGTGTTTCACGTCTACCTGTTTGGGAGCCACTATGGACAGCAACAAGCGTCCCCCGGGAACAGTGGAGCCGTCCTTGGGGGAGATGTGGGAAGAGTTGTGCAGGAACCAGGTGTGGAAAGGATATGAATCCTGAACCCTTGCGTAGAGAGAATGTCTTCCATCGTGTAACAGTTAGACTAGTCAGAATGTGCATGTAAGTTTTAGGAGGTGAAAATCAATGGAGGAGTAAGAGTCTGGCGAAAGTTTTCTGGGAGGCCTCCCCCACATTATGATTGATATGCCCAAGGGTGTTTATTCTTTGTTTTATATACATTTTCTAAAATCCTTTCAACAATCTTATAAGGAAGACATGATGTCATCATTTTTACAGATGAGGAAACTGAGGCTCAGAGAAGAAAAGCGATTTGCCCACGATTATCAAGCTAGAAATGGTGGACCTGAGAATTGAAAGCTGATATGTCTAATTCAAAAGCCTGCATATGTCCTTAATTTAAAAAAAAAAAAACCACAGTAAGTTTTTTAGTGGAAAAGGGTATTAAAACTATGTACAGAAAAATATAAATTATAATATAAATTCTAATTATCACATGAAAAGAGGCTCAGCCTCACTCTGAATGAAAAACAACTATATGTCATTTTTACTTCTTACATTGGCAAAAAATACTAAGATAACGATAATAACAGTATCCAGTTTGGTGAGGATATAAGGAAATGAGCATGCTTCTATTCATCTTATTGCATATATTGCTGTTATTTTTAAAACGAAAAGTCCATGTCCTTTCGATCACAGACCACAGTAGACCCCATCCTAGAGAAAAATGAAAGCATATGTTATGCATGTGCCTGCAATGACATCTGGGATGGAGGAGCCCCCCATTGCGAGTATGGTGGTGGGGGCAGGGGCACCTAGCTGTAGCCAGGCCTGGTCGCTTGAGGCTCGGCAAACTCCACCCAGGGCAGGAGCTCTCATGCAGATTGGGTCTTGGCTGCTGTGGGTGCTGTCCGTGGTGCTGACCTAGCTACGCCTCTCAGGTTGCTTAGCGTCCTCCATAGCTCTATTTCAGCCGTCCGGTACACGGTGTGGACTCTTGCTGCCAGAAACCCATCCAGGGTCTGGATGCTGGGCCCTAGCTCTGCCCCAGTGCTTGCTCATTACAGCCAACTAAAATATCAAAAAGCAGGTTGCTCGCCTGTAAATTTACTACCTGGAAATGCTCTTTTTAAATGTCTTAATATAGCTCCTTCTTGTCTTTTTCTATATATCTTTCTTATATAGTCGAGACATTTTTATACTCTGAATTTTTGTCATATAAGTATCTACCCACATTATCATGAATGCTTTGTAAGCATCATTTTAGTGGCTTCAAAATAGTCTATGATTTAGATAACGATGATTTGACCATTTTTGTGGTCACCTACCACTTTTGGGAGACATATGATATTCTGAGAATTTTATGCCATTTATAGCCATTAATTCCAATATGCAAAAGAACTATGAAATGAAGGCATTATTATTGCCAGTTTCACAGATGCTGAAACTGAAACTCAGCGAGGTTAAGTTGCCCAAGGCCATACAGAACAATAGGGGCAAGATGGTTTTGAATCAATGGACGTCTGATGACAAAGACCATGATCGCACCACTGCACTGTCTCCCAAAGTCCTTTGTGTGAAATGATTAAATACATCACGGTTATATCACACTTCACTGACCCTTCACCAGGTAGTTGAACATCTAGATGATTTTACATTGTCAAATACAAGGTTTTTAACAATTAAAGGATATTTAAAAAATGGAGATTGGGAGACCCCTGAGACATAATCAATGTCTTGCAACATCTTTCTCTTTGGCCACACCACATCCAGCAAGAGCATCTGCCTCTACTTGAATGCCTCCTTCCACCTGGGTCACCAGTTCCCTTAGCAGCCGCAGTAGCAGTTTTAACCTGCCGGCAGCCTGATTGGCCCAGCTGGCCATGCCCATCATGTCACTTATCACTGCCCTCCCTACTGATTGGTTTCTCTTGGGTCAGGTCCCCACCCACCATGGGCTTATTCCTTGTACACAGGGCTGTGGCTTCCCAGGACTTGGCACGTAGTAGCTGTTCAATTCACATTTGTTGAAAAGAAGAAAATTGGGTCAGCGTTCCTGAGGACTTTGGCAAATTGGCTGAAACCCAACTCTAGAAAATTGCCCAGAAAAGGCCCTGCCCAGGTCAGCCTGGGACAGCAGCCACCTCTGTGGGAGGAAGTGGGGGTTGCAAAAAAGTTCTACTGCACCTGCCTTTGTCTTTCTGACCCCATTTCAGGTGCCTTCTAGTGCTTGAAAGAATTGCCAAGCATCCAGTGTTCCTTTTCTCATGACCTTAAAGGCACCATCGGAAGGCATGCCCACTTTCGAGAGAGGGCAGACGTCACTGATGGTTTGCTCCAGAAAAGACCTTAAGAATCATGTATTCCAATCCCCCTACACTCTCTAGAAAAATACCCCGGAGCTAAAACAGGAACTCAGCTTACCCAAGTCATACTACCTCGTAATAACAAAGTAGGCCTCCCACCCAGGTTTATCCTCAGATATGGTTTGGCTGTGTCCCCACCCAAATCTCATCTTTAATTGTAGCTCCCATAATTCCCTCATGTTGTGAGAGGGACCTGGTGGGAGAGAACTGAATCATGGGGGCGGTTTCCCCATACTGTTCTCGTGGTAGTGAATAAGTCTCACAAGATCTGATGGTTTGATAAGTGGAAACCCCTTTCACTTGGCTCTTATTCTCTTGTCTCCTGCCATGTAAAATGTACTTTTCAACTTCTGCCATGATTGGGAGGCCTCCCCAGCCATGTGGAACTGTGAGTCCATTAAATCTCTTTCTTTATAAATTACCCAGTCTCTAGCATGTCTTTATCGGCAGCACGAAAACGGACTAATACATATGAGCTCTTTACACCCATGAAGCTCAAATGTGGTTCAATTTTATTCCCAGCTTCAGCATAGCACAGAGCACTTAGGTCTGGGGCCAGGAAGACCAGAGTTCTGCCTCTAATATGCTATGTCTTATATGCAGCCTTTACCCCTTGTTGTCTCAATTTCTTCATCTGTAAAATACGATGAATAAGACCTGCTCCCAGAGGCTAGACCCTTTGAAGACTGAGACGATGCATGTGGCTGTGTCTTGCGGACACTAACATAAGGTTTTTTATGAGGACAGCATCTTCGTCTTCATTCACAGTCCACATGTTGAATCCTAATATAGAATCTGTTGCATTGCAGGTGTTCTATAAATGCTGGTTTGCTAAACCATTATTATTAATAGTAACAAATAATTGTCAGGGGTAAGAGGAAAGGAGTCCAAGCACATGGGAATCCCAGTGGCCTCTGAGTTGGGGCAGGGAGGAAATATGGATTAAACAGAGAATTGGGAACCCCAGAGGTCCAGTTTCTTGACTCTACAGTTGGGTCTGTGCCCAGTACTGGCTGTGCTTTGGAAACTGAAAGAGTACATTTAAGAAAAAGTTGCTTCCATGATGGGCTGAAGGCACAGATACTTAGTAGACATTTAGGTCTAGAAAGGAACTCAGACACTCTCTAGTGAGACCCCTCCAGCTCACAGGGAAGACACCTGAGGTCTGGTGAATGCAAGGAACTTACCCAAGGTAGCACCATGACAGAAATAGGGACAAAGGTTTTTCTGAGTGACAAGTCTCTCTACTACTCTCACTCTAAGAAACCAGGCTGCCTCCACAGTAGATACACATGTGCAGAGGAGGTCTTACACCTGCATCCCCTCCCAATTCAGAGCCTAAACCATAGCAGGGCTCGGCTGGGGGAAAGTTGCATCTGAGATTGAGCAGTTTTGCAGGCACAGTTCCAAGAGCGTCATAATTCTGCAGCCCTCACCAGACTGTGTGTAAGATTTCCAAAGTGAAATAAATGCTCCCATTACCCAGTTGAACTGAGAATATCGATGTCATTAGCCTAATTATGTGGGCTGTGTTTATAGACTCCCATGCTAGGCTCTGGGGAATGTCAAAACAAAGCAAGCACATTGCAAAACACGAAGGGGGTTGCAGCGGGTGATGGGAATCTCTTGTTGTGATTCCTGGTGTGACTGCATTTCTCAACATGCACGCCCTGAGAGGGAGAGAAACAGCAGCCATCCTGTCTGACACATCAGAGGGTCTCAGAAATTGCTATGTTGGATGGACAGGAGGAAGAGGGGGAAGGAGAAAAGATCTGAGACAAGCATATAAAACTGAAGATATGCTTTCCTCTCTGGGACTTATTTTCTATAGTGGGGAATGGGCATGATGGTCGGGGAAGGCTCTTGTATCTCCCTGAAGCAGGTCCATCGGGGCCTGAGCTATCTCAGGAAGAATGAGTTGGGCTAAAACCGTCAGCTCTAGTGTGGCCTGCGTTCCTGCACCAGTATCTCAAAACCCGCCGGACTTCAAAGGGGTGGTTTGGGCCGCGGTGTGGGAGGGGAGTGTGGATCACTGAAGTACACCAAAAAAGGGAACCCTGCCTGAGGCTGCCTCTGGGGTCCTCAGGAGGCGGCCCGGCCCCCTATGTCAGGCAAGTCCCTCCTGCCACATTTCTGAAATCCACCTGTGGCCTCACCTTGCTGAAACCGCAGAACAAATCACAGGACTGTCAGGGGACTGGGATGTCTCCCGTCTACCACTTCAAGGTATTGTAGAAACAACTTACAGACTACTCACTAACTTATCACTGTTTCATCCTGTACCTTTTGTGTTCATGAACTAACTGCACCATTTTCATTGTTTTATGCGAATGGTTTCAATGCTCACAGCCTGCTCCATCCTTGAGTCAGTAATTCTGATTCACCTCTCAGCTGGCTAGGGTACATCTCCAAGGACTGTCTGGGAGGATGCATGTGGGGGACTGGCCTCGCCTGTAGGATTTTCCTTTTATTGACTCCATCCCTGTTGAAGGACAGCTTGAGTGAAGGTGAGATTTCTGAGTCATCTCTCTTCCTCACAGACATCCGAAGGGGTTGCTCTGTTTGCTTAATGCTTAGCCTTATAGAGGGACCTGTGCTAATCTGAGAGTTCATTTATCTCGCCTGGTTTTCTTCCTCCTTATAGTTAAATATTTTCATTGGGGTGGGTCTGATGTTTGCCTCTTTTTCATGTTGACCTTCAGTCTTGGACATGCTGAGCTGCCTCACTCTGAAGGCATCACTCTGTCTTTGGCGGCCACTCTGTTCCAATTGTTCTGGCTTCTCTGTTGGGAACCCCTATGATTTGGGGCTGGATATCTGTGCTCTCATCTTTAGGGTCATTTTTTCACACCTATTAATTGACTGATTTGCCTCCTTCTGCCACCTTCTGGGAGAGCTTTGCAAGTCTGTCTGTCCGGTCCCTGATTCTGTTTCTACGTTTTCATTCTGCTTTTCACTGCCCCCAATGACGATGTTTTTTCTTCAATATTTATTTTAAATTCCAAGGTACATGTGCAAGATGTACAGGTTTGTTACATGGGCAAATGTGTGCCATAGTGGTTTGCAGCGCAAATGAACCCATCACCCAGGTATTAAGTCCAGCATCCATTAGCTATTTTTCCTGATGCTCTCCCTGCCCCCATGCCCCCAACAGGCCTCAGTGTGTATTGTTTCCCCTGCACTGTGTCCATGTGTTCTCATCATTCAGCTCCTCCTTGTAAGTGAGAACATGTGGTGTTTGGTTTTCTGTTCCTGTGTTAGTTTGCTCAGGATGATGGCTTCCAGCTCCATCCATGTCCCTGCAAAGGACATTAACTCATTCCTTTTTTATGGCTGCATAGTATTCCATGGTATATATGTACCACATTTTCTTTACCCAGTCTATCATGGATGGGCATTTGGTTTGATTCTATGCCAATGACAATTTTAATGCCACTTTTACTCAGATATTTTTCTTTCAATCTTTTGTCCTTGAAACCTGTATCTTCTTACGTACTCCTCAGGAGATCAGCCAGAGTTTACATTTTCTCCAGGTGCTGCAGGCAAGTCCTTTCCAGAGACGGCATCTTTCGCTGGGTCTTTGGGATAGCGTTCTTTTCTGCTTGGATGCTCTGTGTTGGACTGTAGAACTCAGAGTAAATGCAGGGGAGTGACAGAGAAGCAGACTTCAGCTAAAACTTAAGAACAACCTCGTAGCAGCTACAGTTGATCAGAGATGGGCAGGGCTGCCCTGGGAGGTAGTGAGCTCCCTGTCGTGAGAGGTGTGCAAGCGGGAGCCGGACAACCAGCCGGAAGACCATAATTGCAGTCTGTCCTGCCTTGGATGCCCTTCAATTCTCTGATGTGGAGTTTCTAGATCTTGGTGCCAGTCTGGATTAGAAGAGGAGGAGAGTTGAGGAGTTTTAGGTAATATCTGGCCACTCAGATCCTGCGCTGAGCCACAACCTGGCTACCACTCTGCTCTGCAGCTCTGTGACGTCGGCTGAGCCTGAGTCCCCTCTTCTGGCAGTCGGGGACCGTAGTGCCTACGTGGTCAGGTTGACTTTTTCATTGGTCCTCGCACACCTGCCACCCCTGTCCTGGGAATACAGTGAGACAGGCCAGAGAAGAGCCAGGCTCCTAGGAGTTTGCATTCTGGCAGGAGACTGTCGTCAGGGTTGGAGATGAGACTGGTGATTGTGCTTGGTTCCGGGCAGAGCCTTGATTAGGCCCAAGGAGGGCCCAGGGTCTGGTAGCAGAAAGACCCATGGGGTTTCCGTACAGACCAGGCCACCTGGAGTTGCCTCTGTAGTCCTCAACTCTGGCACCCACGGCAGCGTCTTCACCTCCCAGGGGAGGTAGGGGGCACAGCTGCAGGCTTGGCCCAGGCATGTCTGCCCACCTCCCTTCACTTGAAAAATATAAACTGGCCTGTCAGGGACTGTTTGCCCCCTCCTTCCAGCCGCAGGGTCTGTCAGGATGACAGCCGCCTCCCCAGTCCTGGCCCTGCCTCTGGAGCACCCTGTTAGGCCGGCCCATCCAGGGAATTTGATTTTAGAGTCCATTTGTCATCTCTGTAGCAACAACAAAAAGATGGATTGCTTTCCTGTGACAACAGAATGCACTTTATCGGGCCTTTAAAACCAATTTCTCTAACTGTAAAAAGTGGTCCCGGAGGATTCATCAGAATGCCTGGGGGCAGAGTTTTTTGTCTGTTTGACAGCCCACAGTGTCCTTGGTCCTCCAGTCCCTGGGTCCCTGGAGAGAGGAGATCAGCGGGCATTAAAGTGAGAAACACCCGTCTGGGTCCCTCTGAATAAGCAAATGGCTTGTTAACCAGAACATCTTCTGCGGTCGGCAAATCCTTTCTTTCCTCTCGGCCGCCAAACCGCATTGAGAGCCCATTTCTCAAGTGTCACATTGGAGCCGGCTTTGGGCTGTGAAATGTCTCCCACGAAGCTGCCCTTGGTTTTCTTGAGGCTGACGGAACATGCGGCTGTTGGTTGTGTTTTGGATGAGGAGGAAAGGCTGTATTTTCACCTGGCCTCTGGGTAGGTGTCCTCTTGTAAGTGGAAATCCCTGCATTTGTCCTGGGGGGCTGGGCTTCTGCCAAGGCCACATTGGAGGAGGACCTGGGGAACTGGCCTTTGGAGCATGAAGGTCAGGGAAGCCACAGCTGGAGACCCAGTTTTGAATCTGCTGAATGCCACTAGGAGGATCAAGTTCTCTCTGAGGTTAAAGAGCCGCCTTCTGACCTCGGTTCAGGGGAATCGCGTGGGCTGACCTTACCAGCAGACGCACTGTGGCAACTGGGATCTAAGAGTCCTTGTAAAGGCATTTTGTATCCTTCCTGGAAAACGAGTTGGACATACTTTCAAGGGAAAACTAGTTGGGGTTCCTGTCCTGGAAGAGGAAGGGAGCTGGGAGAGAACACTGACATTCATTCATTCATTCATTCATTCACAATACAGTACAGTGAATGCTCATATCATGGTATGAGCAAGACATTTTTGGTATATTTTGCTTTTTTGCTTTTGTTTGGTTTGATTATTTTTCTAAGCGCAGAGCAGGTGGCTACTATTGGAACCACTTTCCAGAGGACATGGACATCAAGTTGATTTTATAGGGATTTTGGGCAATTCAGAGAAAAGTGGATAAGGGCTGCGGGCCTGGGGAACAGCACGTGCAAAGACACAGTGGACTGAGAGAGCACAGCCTACTGGGGACACAGCGAGCCGCCGGGTGGCCCTGGTGCACAGGAGGTGTGGGGGAAGGGGTTCAGCAGGCTCGGATTTGGTTCTGAGTGCTCTCAAATGCAGTGCCAAGAGTTTGGCTTTTCCTGGTAGGAGCCTGCAAAGTCTATCTGGGAGGCCAGTTAGGAGACCCTTGCAGCAACCCAGAGGTGAAAAATGGCATCAACAGTGAGAATGGAAGGAGAGGTCAGGTTTGGGAGATACTTCGGGCATAGAACATACAGTATTTGGTGGCTGGTTGTCAGCGATACCAACAGCAGCAGTAGTGAGAATAATAATGACCTTTATGGGCATGCTGTCTTGGCTGAGACACGTTTTTTGGTTGTTTTTGTTTTTGTTTTTTTTCTTTTTGTTTTTTTTGTTTTTCTTTTTGTTTTTTGGGGTTTTTTTTTTTTGGTTTTTTTTTTTTTTTTTTGCTTCTTTGTTTTTTTTTTTGAAATGGAGTCTTGCTCTGTGGCCCAGGCTAGAGTGCAGTGGCATGATCTCAACTTACTGCAACCTCTACCTCCCGGGTTCAAGCGATTCTTCTGCCTCAGCCTCCCAAGTAGCTGGGACTATAGGTGCCTTCCACCATGCCCAACTAACTTTTGTATTTTTAGTAGAGAAGGGGTTTCACCATATTGGTCAGGCTGTTATCGACCTCCTGACCTCGTGATCTGCCCACCTCAGCCTCCCAAAGTGTTGGAATTACAGGCGTAAGCCACCGCACTCTGCCAGCTAAGCCCCGTTCTAAGTGCCCTGTGTGTAGTAATACACATGAGGATGTATGCGGTAGGAACTATTTTAATCTCCATTCTACAGAGAGGAACCTGAGGCTCAGAGAGGTTAAGTAACATGTCTGAGGTCACACAGCAGGGGAAACAGCAGAGCCAAATTTGAACCTAGACACCTGGATCTGTCTGATATCTAGAGCAGCACAAATATGGAGACTCAGCAGGTCTGTGTGTGAACCAAGGTGACTGCCTGGGGCATGGAATGGCGGGGCTCTTGGAGTAGCAAGGAGACATGAAAGAGAAAGGGCTGGAGGAGGCATTTATAAAAGACAGCCGAGAAGGGGAATGGCTATTTATTGCTGTTGCAAAGGTCTGTCTCTTAAAACCCGAGTTGAATAAGAGAAGGAAGCTAGTGCATTCCGGCAGCACAGACACCCTGCCAGGGACCTGCCTTGTTTATGAAGAAGAAACAGTAAACTGAAAACATGACCTCCGGCGATTTGTCCCAACATTAAATAATGACTAGTTTGAATTTAAATATGTGGCGGAAAATGATGGCTCGGATCCCTTCCTCTGGAAAGGGTTGGGGTGTTTGATGACCGAATGAGTCATGCATATTCATAGCTGCGCTTTCATCTTGACAATCGAGTCCTCTTAGTTATTTGCTGACTTGAAGAGGGAAAGGGTTTGTGTAGACTGTGAAGGTGGCCTTGCTTCTCAGGTCCTCTCCCAGGGAGAGAAATGCCTCCAGGGCAAGAATGAGCTCTGGCTGGAGAGCCTAGCAGTGGACTTCTCCCCTCCGGAGCTGGGCTGGGACGTTGGGTGTCAGGAAGCATTCTCACGTGCTTTGTCAAATCCGAGCCTCAAAAGCTCTGTAGGTGAGGATGGAGGTAGACGTCTCCATTTTTGAGATGTGGAAACTGAGGCCCAGAGACAAAGGGGCAAGGTCACAACGGCTAATAGGGAATGGGGCTGGGTCCACCCATGGTCCCATCCCTGCTCCTGGGAGACGTCATTCCTAAGATTCATAAAGTTCAGGCGTGAGCCACCGCGTCGGCTGCTGCTGACACCTTGATTTTAGCCCAGTAAGATCCATGTGAGACTTCCGGCCTCCAGAATTGTAAGAGGACAGATGTGTCTTGTGTTAGACCACTGAGGTTGTGGTAATTTGTTACAGAAACCATAGAAGACTACGCATCACCATATCTATATAGGGTTGAGCTTTCTTCCTCAAAATGTAGAAAACACCTTCTTTGTAGGTTTGCTGGCAGCTTCCAGTCAGGAAAGGGATTTGCAGGTATGGTGGCCCTGTGGTTGTACGGCTATCATCTCCCCACAGCACACTCCGCGGGTCTCAGTGGAGGAAACTGACGCTCACAGCGCCTAGCAGATGGGATGAAGCGGGCGCCGGGCCAGCGCTTGTGTCCTTGGCCCACTCTTCCTGCTTCTTTCTGCATCCTTCTCCTTCCATTTCCTCTTCCTCCTCCCGCCTTCTCCTCCCTCTTCTCTCGTGCTCAGCCTCCTCGGGCTCTCCCCTCCACCTGCTGCCGCCTCCTCTCTCCTTCCTTTCAAGGTGTCTCACCCCTCCCATCAGTTATGGTCCCGTTTTACAGCTGGAACCTACCAACTGCCCTGCCAGAGTCCCAGGGCTGGGAGGGGTTGGATTAGGGCCAGAGCCAGGGCTGCCTCCCTCCAAGCCTGGTGCTACCCACTGCCAGCTCCATCAGGCCATCCAGGGTGGACCAAGGGGGCACTGGGAAGGGTTTCGGGGAGACAGGTGGTGCTGGCAGGCTGGTGGGGCCTGATCCAACGAATGGTAAGTGTGGGCTTCTGGCCGTGGCAGAGCCGATGCTCGTGCTGTCTCAGGTGGTCATGGGTCAGACACCCAGCACGCTGAACCCTGGGCACTCTCTCCGGCTCTTGGCAGTAGCTCTTTGGAATTCCGGCTCACGAGGATTAAAGACGACGAGGGGGGTGTTCGCTTTGAAGAAAATCCCGATCCTTCCCCATCGCCCCCGTAGAGCCTCAGAGAGCTTTCTAAACTGCCCCATGGCAGTGATGAATCCCGGCGGAGGCCTCTGACCCCGGCAGGGCTGTCGTCAGGGGTGCCCGCCGCACGGATGGACGGGTTTCCTTGAGCCCCGTTGCCTACGCTCTGCGGTGTCTGTGCTTATCTGGGATTACGCTTTTCAGTGCTTGTGTGTCAGACTCCAGGGGACATTGGGGACCTCCTCAAAGGATTATATGGGGCCATTTCAGCCGACCAACAGAAAATCCCAGCAGGTTGCAGATGAGAAAAAAAAAAATCCCCCTTTAAATTGGCAGAGCAGCTAGGAAAATGCTGAGGCTTTCATTTGGGGGCTTTTAAGCACCGCATGCAGCCCTGAGCTTCTCCCCTTTATACTTGAAAAAGATACGCTTCGAGTTTATCCCTCTCGACAAAGCCCCTTTCATTTTATTCAAGGCTCCGTTGTTTACGGCGGCCTTGCCTGGTCATTATTTTGGGGGGCTCCCCCAACTACCCACTTTCATCCACAGCTGCTGCTCTAATTTTTTCTTTTTTAACAAATCCAGGCTGGATCTGGGCACATTGTCATTTTGGAACCAAACAGGCCGGTTCTACAGTTTCCTTACTACCCCTGGTGACTGCAGTAATGAGCTTAGGCTTAGGCTCTGAGTGTGGGTGTCCTCATTCAGAAAACGGGAGAAAGGCTCAGTAGAGAGCATGACCAGTGCTCCCCAGCACCCAGCTCCCTTCTTTCTGGCTATCTGAACAACTGTCCTCCCCAGCCCCCTTACAGCCAGGCATGGCCATGTGGCTAGCTCTGGCCAGTGCCATGGGGGAGCAAGTGGTGAGAGTCACCTCAGGCTAGGACCATGAAAAGTCCACGTGCAAATCTGCGGTCTCTCTCCCCATCTCAACATCTGAGATGGAGCTTCTGTTACATGGGGTCCCCGAATGACTGTGTGGAGCAGGGCTGTACCAACCCACTAGGGACAAATAGCATGAGTGAGACAGAAGCCATTGTGGTGATGGGTTACTGAGACTTCAGGGTGGATTGGCAGCAAAACTTATCTTATGCATTCTAAAATGTAATCCCTACCTCACAACATTGAGGTTTATTAAATGAATGAATGAATGAATGAATGACATAAACCACCAACCAGAATGCCTGGCTCATAGTAGGTGTAAAGCAAATGCTAATAATTTCTCCACCTGAAGGTGCATGCCAGGGAGGTGCTGCTTGGGTTGATCTGCTGTGTGTGTGACAAACACCCCAAACCCTACTGGCTTGAAACACCAATTTGTTGTTAAAGCCTATATAACTTATGGATTGATAGGGCTCAGCCAGAAAGCTTTTGCTTGGGGTCTCACATATGGTGGCAGTCAGGAGGTTGAAGTTTCAGTGAGCCATGATTGCAACCCTGCACTCCAGCCTGGGCAACAGAGCAAGGCCCCATTTCAAAAAACAAACAAAGAAAACCAAGAGGGTCAGGTAGAAGTGCAAGGTTTCTTATGGCCGGTGGAGCCTCAGGAGTCCCAGGGTATCACTTTCTGCTGCAATCCTTTGGCCAAGGAAGTAGCTAAGACCAGCCTAGAATCTGGAATGGAAATATAGACTCTGCCATTTAACAGGGGAGCAGCCAGGTCACGCGCAGCAGAGCAGGTGAGGTGGGAGGCACTGTTGCAGTCTTCATTGGAAAGCAGGCTGTGACAGGTGCCTGCAGTCAAAGGGCAGAACTGCTTCCTGGCAGAGGGACTCTCCGTCTAGCAAGGGCCATGAGAGACCCGAGTGTCCTGCTCCTCTTCCAAGGCCCTTCCTCCTCTGTCCCCACACTCTCATGCTTCAGGTAGTGGCTCTTCCATCTTTGTACCTGGCTGAACCTCAGTAGCCGCTGTGTTCCAAGCGGTGCTGCTGCTGCTCAGAGCCCAGCCGAAAACCTGGCCAACCTGGGGGCCAGGGCGGGGGTGGCCCCAGGTAGGTAATGGGAAGCCAGAGCAGATGTTGGCAGTTACAGGCAGGGGTGCCACTTGCCAGCTAACACAGGAGCACTGTAGCTGAGCGGCTGTAACTTATTTTACAGAAATTGCCCAATTTGGAATGAATAATATTGTCATTATGGTTAGACTCATCAACTCCAGCGATACCTCTGCCCCTCTCGGGAGCCCCGGCAGAAGAAGGCACCACTCGGAGACTCATTACTCATCAACCAAAGTGCTCTTGTTATGGGAAATGAAGACCAAATGGGCATTTATTGAAATCCATCCTGACAGCCTCCACTGGGAGGCCATTTTTAGTTAGTTCATTTATTCAGCCTCTCTTGAGCACGTCTGTCTGCCAGGACCTGGGCTAGGTCTGGTGCTACCAAAGTGAAAACACCCAATTCCTGCCCTCACAATGCCCCCAGGCTCTAGAGGAATAAACAAGACAGACAAGGATGGACTAAGCTGTCAGGGCGAGAGCTGATATTCTGCCCACTGCTGCCTCTGGAAGTGCTCTGGCCTCGGAGTATCCCTGTCTATGGGATGAGGGCCATCATCTACCTCTGCGGCTGTGGCAAGGCCCATGATCATAAAAGCTTGTCACCTGCCACAGCGTGTGCCACAGTGTCTGCAAGTGGCCTGGAGTGGGAAGTAAATGGGAATACAATTTTTGGAAATTACAGAATGGATGGAGGTCTTCCCTTCTCCCTCAGCACACACACATAGCCAGCAGGCAGCTGCCGCTCAAGGAAGGGCAGGCTTCTTGCTTGGCTGGAAGCCCCAGATGGGCCTGCTCTCCTCCTTGGCGCTGTCCTGCCTGCTCCAGGGTGGGTGTGAGATCAGAGCCCCAAAGGATGGGACCCACAGCAAACAGACCTGCCCAGGGCGCACCCTGGCTCTAGGACTCTGGGCTCAGCGCCCTCCCTCCTTCTCTTCCTCCCTCCCTAATTTAGGAAACCCCTAATTTACAGTGTCGAGAGGGGCTTCCTCTTCAACTCTGGCCACACAGAGGTGTTTGCGGCAGAGTCTTCGTGTCTACAAGTGAGTGTCTGGGAGTTCAGCATCTGGGTCCACACCACGCTTCCAACGCTGTTCAATGCTCATCCACAATGGGGCGAGGGTCAGAGCCTCGGTGTGCCTCCATTTCCTCATCTGTAAACCAGCACAACAGTAGCAGCAAATCCACTGATCTGCTCTGAACTTGAAAGGAGGTGGTACATGCACTGTTTTTACTCACAGCGCTCTGATACCGAAATGTCTTTTGCAACACGTCTCCACCTCTGCAATGCCAGCTGGGTGTCCCACAGCTCAGTTCAATTCTAACGCCATCCACCTGGAGTTACCATCAGATCGAGGCTTGGTCTCCCACAACTGTTCCCACTGCAGATGCCAGTCACGAGTCCAGACTGGCACTTCTGCTGGATTGGGTGGAAACTCAAGGGGTTTCACGGCCTCGTCGTGTGCGGTAATTCGCCGCACAGAACTCAGGAGAGCAGTTTCCTTGCTATTACCAGTTTATTATGGATACAACTCAGGAACAGAGGAAGAGAGGCATGAGGCAGGGCATGAGGTGAGAGCTTCTACACCCTCTCCAGCTGTGCCACCCTCGAAGCACATCTGTGTTCACCAACCCAGAAGCTCTCCAACCCCA
The DNA here is from genome assembly GCF_037993035.2 of Macaca fascicularis. NCBI lineage: Eukaryota > Metazoa > Chordata > Mammalia > Primates > Cercopithecidae > Macaca > Macaca fascicularis. Next base: position 5,474,932 of record NC_088379.1, on the reverse strand, counting down.
TCACCTAAGGGGTTTGTGGGGGCTTCATTACATAGGCACGGTGGATTAAATCACTGGCCATTGGTGACTAACTCCATCTCCAGCCCCTCTTCCCTCCCCAGAGGCCAGGGGTTAGGGCTGAAAGCCCCAAAACTCGAACCCTGCCTTGGTCCTTCTGGCTACCAATCCCCATGCCAAAGCTGTCTACACCACTCCCCATCCCCGCCCCACACCAGCCATTTTATTACCATATGAAAGACATTCTTGTCACTCTGGAGATTCCAAGGGTCTTAGGAGCTGTGTGCCAGGAACCGGGACAGATACCAAATATCTATTTCTTCTTTTGCCTTAGGACAGGAATGTCCTGCGCACAGGGCCTGGCACCTACTCAGTTTTCAGTTCAGATTTGCTGCCCTGGTTCTGTGATTTCATTGACCTGGATGGGTAGGGACAGTGGTTCTGACTCTAGTGTTAATGCATTAAGAATGTTCCTCAAGCACTTTCTAGGCACCAGGCACCATCACCTGAATATTCCATGGTGGACAAGCCTGACACAGACTCTGATCTCAGCAGGGCTCATGGTCTGGGATCCACATTTCCCTGGCCCCATGGGGAACGTGAAAATGCCTGGCAGCTGCCCTTTCCCTTTCCCCATCCTGCATTCCTGCTGCAGCAACCCGCAGTTTCTCATTAAGACTGGATCCTCACAAACCGTGGTTCTAGCTGGCATGAGGCAGCACTCATCCTCACAAACCTGACTCAGCATCCTGTTGTGTCTTTTGATCCGGTGTCTGCTGCTGTCGGAAGACATAAGACAATGCCACACGGTGTGAGGCAGAAATAAGTACACGATAGAATAGATTTGTGAGTCGTGTATAGAGACATGCAATCTAGGATGTCCAAAAATAGGGAAGAGGGCTTTGAAGATTCCGGTGAGATTCACAATGGCCAGCTTGGCTGGCACGGTAGATGGTGTGGTTAGCGGCTCCCCTCTGCGAAGAGAGCTTCATTTTCTGGTTGAAGTGCAGACAGTGTGCTTTTGACTCATGTTGCTTTTTATAGGGACTTGCTAGACCTGCATGTCAGATTCTGTCTGCAGAGTGCTCTTTGGGTGCCAAGACTCCATTTTTTTGACTCTGGGAAAACGCTGTTTAATTAGCAGACTCAAAAAGATACCCAATTATGAGTGAAATTGGGCTGGAAGAAACTATTCTTTCAAATTTTCTCTCCTTTTGTGCTAGAACCCATTTCCATCCCCCTCAGACAAGCTAGTTAATTTCTTTTAATGTAATTTGCAAAGGACGTTCCAGGAGAAATCTGCATTCCTTTGGAAATCGGTCAAGAGCCAGCTTCCTTTAGCACCTCCTGGCAGGGCGAGGGTGGAAGTTTCTCCACTGGGCACCCAGGGCTCTCCATTCTCTGAGCACCCACCAGGTACCCTCAAGGTGCAAGGGGCTTTCATGTTTCAGGAAATGGAGCCTAGGAGGGGCTTGGACTGTTCAGGCCACACAGTGAACAGGTGGGGGACTTCAGTGGAGAGACCTAGAAAGCAGCCACATTCAGATCATGAAGGTCTCACAGGAAACCCTGGGGTGGGGGGCGAAAGAGTGAGGGGCTCAGCTCTTTGAATCTGGAAAAAGCTGCTGATTAGAAAACCACCAAGAGCCATGATGCGGTTGTGCACTGGTGACAGTGCCACCTCTCTGTGCCCGGGGGCTGGTTTCCTCTGTGAGATAAAAAAATCAATGCAGGCTTAGGTAAGGAAGGACTTGAAAGGACTGTTGCAATAAGGGAGGAGGCTACTGCAACAAGGGGGGAGGTTATTGTAGTAGGGGAGGGACTATTACAATGGGAGAGGGGGCTATTGCAATAGGGAAGGAGGCTATGCGATAGGGGAGGGACTATGCAATAGAGGGGGGGCAATTGCAATCGGAGAGGGGGCTCTTGCAATGGGGAAGGGACTATTGTAATAGAGAAGGGGACTATTGCAATGAGAGAGGGGGCTGTGCAATAGGAAAGGCTATACACTAGAGGAGGGGCTATTGCAACAGGAGAGGGCTATTGCAATGGGGAGGAGGTTACTGCAATAGGGAAGAGGACTATTACAATAGGAGAGGGGGCTATTACAATAGGGGAGGAGGATAGGCAATAGGAGAGGCTACACAATGGGGGGGCTATTGCAACAGAAAGAGAGGGCTAGGCCGGGCGCGGTGGCTCAAGCCTGTAATCCCAGCACTTTGGGAGGCCGAGGCGGGCGGATCACAAGGTCAGGAGATCGAGACCACAGTGAAACCCCGTCTCTACTAAAAATACAAAAAATTAGCCGGGCGCGGTGGCGGGCGCCTGTAGTCCTAGCTACTCAGGAGGCTGAGGCAGGAGAATGGTGTGAACCCAGGAGGCGGAGCTTGCAGTGAGCCGAGATCGCGCCACTGCACTCCAGCCTGGGCAACAGCGTGAGACTCCGTCTCAAAAAAAAAAAAAAAGAAAGAAAGAGAGGGCTATTGCAATAGGGGAAGGGGCTATGCCATAGAGGGAGGGGCTACACAATGGGAAGGAGGAGACTGCAAGGAGGGAGAGGCTATTGCAATGGAAGAGGGGGCTATTGCAATATGAGGAACATTCAACATTGAGATCTGTAAGCAGCTCAATGGTCAGGCAGAAAGGGGTTTTCTTTGCTCGGGAAGAGAAAGCTCCATGGAGCTGGTGAGGGAGGAGGGGTGAGAGCTGCGTTCTGCTCTGTGGTCAGCGGATTCCCAGGAAGGGCCATTGAGGAGGGGAACTGGTGTCCAGGCTGGTCAGTGGGGATGACAGTTCAGCCAATCTTTTTTTTTTTTGAGATGGAGTCTCGCCCTGTCACCCAGGCTGGAGCGCAATGGCACGATTTTGGCTCACTGCAACCTCTGCTTCCCAGGTTCAAATGATTCTCCTGCCTCAGCCTTCTGCGTAGCTGGGATTACAGGCGTAAGCCACCCTGCCCGGCTAATTTTTGTATTTTTAGAAGAGACAGGGTTTCACCATGTTGGCCAGGCTGGTCTCGAACTCCTGACCTCATGATCCGCCCACCTCGGCCTCCTGAAGTGCTGGGATTACAGGCATGAGCCGCCGTGCCAGGTCAGCTAATCTTTTATGAAATAGAGTGGGGAGGTGGAGGGCTGGGGCTGGCCTTGTCCTAGGCTGCCCGACAATGCCCCAGAGAAGTTCTGTCCTTCTGAGAGGAAGGGGCTTCTGAGGGGCTCACCTTGCTGCCAAAGCAATAAGGTCACAGTGGGGTCATGTCTTTATCTCCTCCCTGCATTGATGTAGGAGCTGATGAGCCCCTCCTCCCTCCGCTGTGGTCATGTGTCACAAACTCCACATGTGGGAAGCTCCACCTGTGGGTGGATGGATAGACGTGCATGGAAAACTCCTACCGTGGGCAGGGCACGGCGGCTATGTGGGGCAAGGCGGGAGGCACAGGGAAAGGGTGGTGCTTGTGTGCCCCTCGCTTGTGCTTTTCTGCCATAGAAACCTCCTTTTTGCCAATCTTACCTAAGCTTTCCCCATGAAAACCTCACGCAATGGCTTCTGTCTTCCAATAGACACAATATTCTTCAGCCTCCAGAAGTGGAGTGTGAAGGCCACCATAATCCACACATAGGTGACGGTGTTGGGGGTGGGGACAGGGGCTGCGTTCTCCCCCAGGCTGTGCTCATGCTGAGCTCTGTGTCCTATGGTTAAGGTGTCTCTGCCGCAGCACAAGGAGCCCCACAGCGTGTCATGGGGGCCTTGCTGGCCATAGCCTGGCTGTTGTTTCCATTGCACGGTGCCCGTGTCCTTGCAGGCAGCAGGGTTGAAGCAAGGGCTCTTGAGGAGGCAGCCAGGAGAAGTGGGGCGACGAGAGGTTCCTTGCTTGAGTGGAGCCTTGTTGAGACCCATCCTCCAAGAACACAAGGGCTGTTAAGTCAAGAGGGAACAAGGCCTTCCTTCCACAGACTTCTCACGGCCGCCTTGCAAGACGGCGGCCCCGGCTCACTCGAGGCCTACACAGCTCTTGAGTTGCTGAGTGGAGTCAGCCTGACTCCACAAGGTCCCTTCTGACTTTCAGCCTCTGCTCCCCTGCCAGCCAGTACTGGGAGCCAATTGGTGTGGTCTCCCCTGGAGCTCGCCTGAGGACTGAAGTAGCAGTGATCCATGTGCCAGGTGCTTGGCACAAGTGGTTCTGTGCAGCCTCAGAAACAGCACCGTCCCCACCCAAGCCCGCCGTGCTCCGTGCAGATGTTGATCTTGGGAGACAGGTTTAGGAGGTGGTACTGTCATGCAGACGCAGGTGGCCGCTAATGCCTTCAAAGGGGAAGTTGGATAACCCCAGGCCCCACGCCTGGATCACGAAGCCAGCTTCTGACACCACAGACCCCTTGGCTGCTGTTGACGTCTGTCCCTGCTTCCCTGCAAACTGTACATGTGTCCTACATGCCCGGTTCCATTCAGGTGTCTCTCCCTGTGATTCTGGCACAGCCTGGGGGCAGGTCTCGCCTCCCTCTGAGTGTCCCTGGAACACAGCATGGATGACGAGGGGCTGTGAGAGGTGACATCGGAGGGCAGGTGTGGGCTGGGTGTGCCTGGTGTGGGATCTTTGCCCAGAGCTTCATCCTAAGAACTGTGTGGTGGATTTTCTTTTTTTTTTTTTTTTGTTATTGAGACAGAGTCTTGCTGTGTCACCCAGGCCGGAGTGAAGTAGCATATCAGCTCACTGCAGCCTCTGCCTCCTGAGTTCAAGCAATTCTCGTGCCTCAGTCTCCCAAGTAGCTGGAGTTACAGGTCTGTGCAACCACAACCAGCTAATTTTTGTATTTAGTAGAGACGGTTTCATCATGTTGTCCAGGCTGGTCTTGAACTCCTGACCTCAAGTGATCCACCCATCTCGGCCTCCCAAAGTGCTGGGATTACAGCCATGAGCCACCGCACCCCACCCTGTGGGGTAGGTTTTCTAAAGGTTTACAAGCATGAGGGGTGTTTGTGTAACCCTCTTTCTTTAGCTTCTGATTTGATCAAAGGTTGAACCAGTTGCTGTCACAGCTTACCACAAGCTTAGGGGCTTGAAACAACACGCATTTCTCTTACCATGCTGGAGTCAATTGTCCAAAATGGGTGTCACTGGGCCAAAATCAAGGTGTCACTGCTACAGCACGTGGAGCCCCCACAGCGTGGAGGCTTCCCTCTAAAAACCCTTGGGCAGAACCTGTGGCCCCACCTTTTCCAGCTTCTCAAGTTGCAGTCCTTGGCTGGGCACCCCTTGCCCATCTTCAAAGCCAGCAGGTCCACATTCTCAACCCCTCTTTCTGCTTCCATCGTCATGTCTCTTTCTCTGACAGACAGACCCCCCTGCCTGCCTCTCCTAATGACCTCTGTGCTCTCATCAGACCTACCCAGGTAATCCAGGACCACCTACCCCTATCTGGATCCTCTGCTTCATCCCATCTACCAAGACCCTTATGCCACATGAGGTGGCAGTTGCAGGTTCTGGGGATTGGGACGTGGACAGCTTTAGGGCGCCATGATTCTAAACACCTCACAGGTAGCCAGAGGATGTGACCAGTCCAACACAAGCCCTTTGAAATCAATAGAAACTTGCTTTGTGACAGAGTGCATCCTGAATCATTCTGAACGTTCTGTGAGTGCTTAAACGAACCCTGTGTTCTCAGTCACTGGCCAGAATGCCCCAAGGAGGTCACTGAATCAAGCTTGTTGAGACTGTTGTTCAAATCTTCTACATTCTCACTGATGTTTGCATGCTTGACCATGAGTTGCTGAGAGAGGTATAAGAACATTTCTATTGAATAGCTGACACATCATATTTTTACTTGTAGTTCTATCAGCTTTTATTTTGAGGCTATCTTTTAGGAGATTAGGGTGTTATACTAATCTGAAGTGGCAATGATCCACGTGCCAGGCACTTGGCACGAGTGCTTCTGTGCAGCCTCAGAAACAGCACCGTCCCCGCCCAAGCCCGCTGTGCTCTGCGCGGATGTTGATCTTGGGAGACAGGTTGAGGAGGGGCCACACCAGTCAGCTCCCAGTCACAGCTGGCAGGGGAAGCAGAGGCCCGGGTCACAGCTGTGCTCCTCTGGGGAAGCCTGGGAGCATTGCGAACCCGGGGTCCGATAGAGGGAATTCCTAGCCTGGAGTTTTTAGATTAGGATGAGATATATAAATATATGTAACTTTTGAAATTGATTGTAATGAGGTTCTGAAATGGTAAATTCTCTGTTCTGATTTGTGGACCGATTTTCATTTATGTATATATATGTACGTATGTATATACATATACACACACAAGATTAGAATGCTATTATTATTTTTTTCTTGTAAATTGAATCTTTTATCATTATATTAGTAATCTTTATCTCCCTAGCAAAGATTTTGCCTTCAAATCTCGTATGAGACTTATGGAGATACGCTAGCTTACTTTGGTTAGTTTCTGCCTGGTATAACTTTCCCTATCTTTTTATTTTTAATGTTCCTCTGTCCTTATATTTCAGGTTGGCTCTAATTAACAGATTTTTTTTCTTTTTTTTTTAGTTTCCTTCTTGTTGCCTAGGCTGGAAGGCAATGGTGCAGTCTTGGCTCACTGCAACCTCCACTTCCCAGGTTCAAGAGATCCTCCTGCCCTAGCCTCCCGAGTAACTGGGATTACAGGTGCCCACCACCATACCTGGCTAATTTTTGTATTTTTAGCAGAGACAGGGTTTCACCATGTTGGCCAGGCTGGTCTTGAACTCCTGACCTAGTCTTTTAGTTTTATCCTAGAAGTTTTAACAGACTGCTTAATGAAGTTTGGAGTGAATACATATCTTTATCTTCCTCTTAAATAATGCAAAGACCTCCCTTAGAATATTTTAACTCCGAATAACTGGTCTTGATTTAGATGTTGTTTTGCCTAGGATTTTAGTTGTATCTTTTTTTAAACTTCCCAAATTAAACCTCATTGTTATTGATGCGTAACTCAGTGTTTGTTTAGATCACTCCATATTTCCTAACACCTTTTCTCCCTGTTCCTTCTTGTATGCAGATATCTTTCTGTTAAAGTTTCCTTTAATGTTGGAAATTGATTGTAATGAGGTTCTGAAATGGTAAATCCTCTGTTCTGATTTGTGGACCGATTTTCTCAGTCTGTTTTCTGTGCTGTGATTCTTGGTTACGTCTTCAGCCATATGATATCACTCAAGAATTCTCCCTAGTGTCCTTCGTTTTCAACCTCAATTATGATGTCCTTAATTTTTAGAAACAATATTTGACTCTTTTTCAGAGCTGTTTATTTTCAAGTCTTTGGTTCCTATTCATATTTTATTCTCATCTTTATTTCTTTAAACATGTGAACATCATTATCTTTATCTGATAATTCCAATATTTAAAGTCTTTGGGGGCCTAATTAATTCCTCTCTCTACTGTTTCCGTGCTTCTTGCTTACAGAGCCTCATTTCTCGGTATATTTTGTCATTTTTCATAGTGAGGTCATCATGCTGTTTGAAACCTGATCTGCGGGGATTCTCTGAGGCCTGGGTCACACCTGTGCTCCTCTGGGGAAGCCTGGGAGCATTGCTAACCAGGGGTCCAGTAGGCAGAATTCCTAGCCTGGTGTTTTTAGATCTCACATGCAGCTATAAGAAGGCTGCCTTGAATTTACACATCTTTGGGAGATATTTTTAGTTTTAATAAATAAAAATTTATTAAGTTTTAGTAAAATTCGTACGTGCAACTATGTTGCGTGTGACTCTGTTGTGTCTATGTTGTGTGTTGTGTGTGACTTGTACGGTGTGTGTGACCGCTGTGTGTGTGTCGTGTGTACTTTTCTTCTCCTACCACGAACAAGGCAGAGATGGGCAGGTCTCCGGCCACAGGGTGGCTTTAGGGATTGCTATGGTTTGGCTCTGGGTCCCCACCCAAATCTCATCTCAACCTGGAATCTCCATGTGTCGAGGGAGGGAAGTGATTGGATCGTGGGGGTGGGTGGTTCCCCCCCATGCTGTTCTCATGGTAGTGAGTGAGTCTCATGAGATCACTATGGTGATGGTTTTAAAAGCAACCGTTGTTCCTATGCTCGCATTCATTCTCTCTCCTGTTGCCTTGTGAAGAAGGTGCCTGCTTCCCCTCCTACCATGACTGTAAGTTTCCCGAGGCCTTCCCAGCCATGCAGAACTGTGAGTCAATTAAAACTTTTTCCTTTGTAAATTACTCAGTCAAGGGTATTTCTTTATAGCAGTGTGAGAACAGACTAATACAAGGCCAGTTCATCCTTACGACAAAGATGTCATCCTTTGGGGTCCCAGCTTCAGGCAGAGGGATTCTCCTTAGCTGGCTCCTCTCCTTGGACTTGTCTCTTGACCCCTACGCCTCATGCAGATGTCAAAACGGAGGTTCAAGATATCCCGCTGAGTTAGGATTCATTTCAGCCACGAATAATGTAAAATCCCAAACCAGAGTGACTTAATTAGGATAGAAGCGTGTTTCTCTCTCAGGATCCAGAAATCTGGAGGAGGTCAGCGTAGGACTGGTTTGATGTTCCTCCATGTGACGGATCCACATTTCTTCTTCTTCTTTTTTTTTTTTTTTTGAAACGGAGTCTCGCTCTGTCGCCCATTCTGGAGTGCAGTGGCGCAATCTCGGCTCACTGCAAGCTCCGCCTCCTGGGTTCACGCCGTTCTCCTGTCTCAGCCTCCCAAGTAGCTGGGACTACAGCGCCTTCCACCATGCCTGGCTAATTTTTTTGTATTTTTAATAGAGACGGGGTTTCGCCGTGCTAGCCAGGGTGGTCTCGATCTCCTGACCTCATGATCCGCCCGTCTCGGCCTCCCAAAGTGCTGGGATTACAGGCATGAGCCACCGCGCCCAGCCACGTTTCTTCTTTATACTTCACTCTGCCTGGCTTCCACTTCCAACAAGGTCCAGAGTAGCTGCAGCCGTCAGCCATTGTCTACATATCCTAGTTGTTGGAAGGGGGGAAAAGAGGTGAAGAAAGGCATGGTGGTGGTTTTGAGGACACTTCTCAAGTGTTTCACACAGAACTCCTGCTTGCATTCTTTGGTCACATTGAGTATATGTTCACCCCGAGCTTCAGGGGAGGTTAGATGGTGCAGTCTCCATTCCGTGTGGCTGTATTAGGAGTTCTGTTCTTCAAAGAGAGGATGGGTGTTGGGAGACAACTGCCACCTGCCACTCCAGGGGTACAGGGAGAGGACATTGGCCCAGGGCTAGCTCAGCTCTCTGGATTTCCACATCCACTTGGGGTTTTGGCCTCCAAAGAATCCTGTTTTCTTGCAAGCTTAACAGTGCACCTTGAAATATCTTAAGGTGTGTTTAATTCAGCTTTATTTTTGTTTCCCATGGGAAGGATCTGCATGGTACTTAGGCCACCATATTGCCAGAAAGAGGCCGTCTCGCTGGTGGATGTTTTGGGATCCCTTGCTGTTTCACGTCTGCCTCTGCTCTCTGTTCCATTTCATTCCCCCACACATTCGTCACACACCTGTGGCTCAGTGCTGGTCCTCGGGGGGTGGGTCTTGGGGGTGGGGAGCAGGGAGAACAGCTGGATTACAGAGACCTACCCAGTGGAGGCTGCAGCAGAGAACACCCTCCAAAGCCCACAGACAGTCCCCCAGGTGGTGGTCTCTGTGGAGGTGACCCCCCAGGACCTGCACCAGTGAAGTAACAGATGCTGAAAAGATGCACGTGCAGCCACATGGGGAAACAGAAGAGCCACCGGAGTGTGGGGACACCAAGTCAGGGATAGGTGCTCTGGCCGGTTGCATGAGTGGGGATGGGGACTCCTTGAATTCTGAGCATTGAACATTTCTGCTCCCATGAACCATCCCTTCTTGATCATAATTTACTCTTTAAGACTGAGTTTCAGTGCCTTAGATGGAAATATCTTACCTGAGAGCTCTTTGAAGGTGAGCTGCAGGAGAGTTATTGCAGTGAGGAGCTCCTGTAAATAACAATTTGCTCTTTACAACCTGCTGGAGAATAGAGCTAGGGTTGTTTTTAGTGATGGAGAATATGCACTCAAGCCCATTTGACTGTGGATTGCATTCTTAAATACTTATTAAATGATCGTGTCTGTGGCCGTCAGACTCCTGCAGCTTTGATTCCACTGTTGAAACAGTTGCACGGTCTCCTGGCTCCTCATTCCGACTCCTCATCCTTCGGTTTTTGCTGGAAATGGTCACCTCCCAGACCTGTAAGATTCACTTGTTCCTCTCAGAAGTTCCCAGAGCTCCTCTATCAGATGTCAGGCTGCTAAGAACATGTAGCTCCTGAACCTCCTCAGGAACAGGGAGGTGCGTCCTGTGGCCTCGAGGGCCGCCTCTGTGGGTTCGGGCTGGACTTGCCCTATTTGGATCTGTACCATCCTGTGCACTTGGACATATGTTCACCCTGAGCTTCAGGGGAGGCTAGACGGTGTGGTCTCTATTCTGCGTGGCTGTATTGGGAGTTCTGTTCTTCAAGGAGAGGAGGGCAGGTGGTGATGTCATCAGGAAGCGAGGGCAGAGCCCCTGTGGATGACCCCAGGGGTAGCACCCGTGGACATGCAATTATTATAATAATGCACCCATAATTACTTTTGCACCAACCTAATAGTGTCACGGGGCCCCGAGCTGTTGAGGATCCTTTGGATAAACAGGGCGGGGACAACAGCTATTTCTGAATTTGTCACCTGCCAAGTCCAACACTTTATATGAAGCTTTTTCTCTGAAGTGATTTCACTACCAGCCTTCAGCTCAGAGGCAGAAAGCCCCCATCAATTTTTCTGTCACCTGTTTGCCGACATAAAACCCTGACGATGGATATCAACTTTTAGTATTTCATTGACTTCATGGTCTGGCCACAAGACTTACGCTTATGAAGCTGCAGGTTCCCACCTTCAAAATTGATCTTTCTGTCTTTCTTGTGTTATTATTTGTCTCTCCTTGGCCTTTTAATCATGAAAGTAAAAATGTGTCCAGCATTTCAATACTTGGATCTGAGACAGATGCTCCACACAGACACTTTTGAAGACTTACTCTGTCCTGAAGGCATGTGGATCCTCCTGGGGAGGTGGAGAGGGTGCATTGGGGAATTTTTATTCTGCAGCCTGCCCCGCCGCCTTCCAGATTCAACACCTACCACTCTTCCTCCGTGAAGCTCTCATAAGCCCTCTCTGACCTCCCGCCCCACCTGTTTGTCACTGAGCACTTCCTGGGTGCCTGGTGTTACAGCAATGGCCCATCTCATCCTTACAACAGCCCTGTGTGTCAATCATTAATAACAATTTTGTCCATCTCACGGACAAGATTGGGGCTCATGGAAGGAAGCAGCTTTTTCCCCAAGGCAACTGCATCCAATCAGGGGTGGTCCTGAGAATCCTGCCAAGTCTCTCTGGCTCTCTTCCCTGGGCCACCCAGGATTTCAGAGCAGATGGACTCTCAGAGCAGCATAGCTCCCATGCTTGTTGATGAGGGGGTCAGAGTTCAAGAGGAAAGTTGCGTTCCCAGGATCACATGGCCAATGAGTAGCAGAGATGGGTGCTCCTCAGCCCCCGGCCCCAGGGCTGTCTTTACCGCATCAACCTGCACCCCAGAGTGTCTTGGTGGCGTCCTCAAAGTCACAGTCCCCGGCTGGCCGTGAGTTTGTTGGGGTTCCCCTGGGCTTTGGTTTGGGCTCTCACAGAAGCAGACCCTGAAACGAGGATGTGCGGACAAGTATCATGTTTAGGAGAAGACTCCTAGGGCATGGCATGGCAGGGGAGTGGGAAGTGGCACCGAGAAGAGAACGAGGCCTCCACAGTGGCCAATACCCAGCACTCAGTCCCTCTGGGCACCCTGGGAGCCAGTGTATGGCACACGCGGTTGTCCCACCAGAGCGAGGAGTGGGGGTGTTTACACACGAGACTCCCTTGTCACTTCCTGCCTGCCATGCTCCCTGGCAGAACTGCCACCTGGCAGATGGCACTGGGGCTGGCAGGAAATGGAAATGAAAAGGTTCAATTGTCACTCCTCAGAGAAGGCTGCCAGATTGCATACCCCAGGATCTCCGGACCATGCCACTCAGTTTCATCATCATCGAGGACTTTTGACCTCCTGAAGCTACCTTGCTCATTACCGTGCCCTGGCTTATTGACACAGAACTCAAGGTCCACACACCAGGGGCCATCTCTGTCACTTACTTGCTGAGCCCCTTGTTTCCCTGGACAACACCTGGCATGTAGCTGTCACTGAAAAATATCAGTTCAGCAGAAGCCCAGATCCTTCCTGACAAACATGAGGGAAGTGGGCATCCCATGAGGGCTCCCAGGAAGAGGTGTTCGAGACGCTTGCCAGCCAGGGACAGGGCACTCAGTGATCGGGACAGAGGCAGCCAGCACCTGGAGGTGCCCACTGGCAGCTCCAGTCCCCAGGGCCTGACACCAGGTTTCTGTGCTGTCTGTGGGCTGCCCTCTGGTCATGCCCACAGGCTCCCTGCTCCAGGAACATCATCTCAACTGGGCTTGCACACCTTCTGTTGTCTGTCGCTCAGCATTTACTGAGCACCTGATCTGTACCAGATTCTGCCTGGGGCTGGGCAGGATTTGTCACAGTCCTACCCTCAAGGAGCTTCCACTCAAAGGGAGCCGCTCATATGTGAACACACCAGGGCCGGCATCAGGCACCAGCCGAGCACTAGTCATCCTTTCCAAAGTCACTTCCCAAATCCCTCTATGCCCAGGCCTGCAGTGGACAATGGGGTGAACATGAGGTTCGGAGCAGTCCCAGGGAGTCCCAGGCAGTCCCACTAAAAGCACTAACAGGCTGCATGAGGGGCTGGTAAAGAGTTAAGGGCACAGGTGTGGGGTTAGACCCTACTCACTGGCTGTTTGGGCTTGTGCTCTGATACTTAACCTCTCTGAACTTGGTTTTTTGTTTGTTTGTTTTTCCTTTTCAAAGTGAGTAACAATCCTTGCCTTGCAGGGCTTTGAAAGGAATACATTGGTTAAAATCTTTCAGTGCCTTACACACAGTAAGTTCTAAACCAGCCAAGGTTTCTGTTAGCACTGTTTCTCTGCCTAATAGCTCCATGCTTACCTGGAGGCACCGCCCTGTGGATCAGTGTGGCAGTCAAGGAGCAGTGGGCCCCGAGTGTCTGCAGAAGGAAGGAGGGGGCCAGGCCCCGATTAAAATGAGGAGAGCAAGGAACTCATTTTGGGTGCAAAATGGAAGGGGGTGCCAAAAACCACAGTCATCGAGGTAAATATTATTTTAAGGCCCTTTGAAAAAGCAAAGTTAATGCAAAAAAGGTCAGGATGAACAAAGTATCAACATTTTAAGTAGAGCTAGGCTGCTGTTTTACGGCCCTGTCTCACAGTGTGCCAGGAGCAGTCCCGGGCCACGCACACCTCGCGTCCCAGCAGGCAGTTTACCAGGGCTGAGGATGGCTGAGAACAGGTCTGGGGGGGCAGGCTGCACAGAGGGGCATGGTTTTGATTGTGCTCTTATTAACTTTTTCACTTGGTTCAGAGCCTGGATGGATATTTTGATAAGTGTATAGCAACGTGTGTGTGTTTCCTTTGGCCTGAGGCTCCAATATGGCTCAGCAGGGAAGAGTGGGGAGGGGAGGGGAGGGGAGGGGAAGAGGGCAGGGGAGGGAAAGGGAGGGGGAGAGGGGAGGGGAACAGGGGAGGCGAGGGGAGGGGAGGGGAGCACAGGCTGCCCTTGCCAGGCTCTGTGTGCCCAGCCTGCCCCATCTCCACAGTGACTCATAGTGGGCCCTGGCCCAGCACTCAAACTTGCATGAAACAAACACATTCTGGGGGTGGTTTTGGGACCAGGCATCCCATGCTCAGCCAGAGCAGCAAATCTGGAGAAGGTTCCAGAACCACAACTATGTGGTTCTTCCTCTCTGCTACTGCAAGCGCCCTGTCCCGTACCCTCGAAGCAGTGAGCAGCTCCAGGCTGACCACAGTGGCCGAGGGCACAGGAGGGGCTCATTCTCGCCTCCCTTTAACTGCTTCTGCCATGCAACCTGGTTTTTTTCCAGCCAGCCAAGAGACAGGTGAGCGGGGCTGGCTTAGGCCTCTGTCCGGCCTTGGGTTTCTGAAGGTGGTGGCCCCTCATAAAGCATCAGGTGACACACATCCAGGTCTCCGTGTATTCAGAACTCCAGAACATAGCAGTCACTCCTGATCGTGGAGCACACTGGACTGACCCCCCTCGCTGGTGCTTTCCAAACGAGGCTGCTGGGTGGGAACCGGCGCATCTGAGGGCTGTCACTGGCCTTTCCCTAGAAAAATCCATCCTTTCCTTTGAGGGTGAGACCTTCCTCCTTTGAGATAGTTAAAGCATCCTTTCTTTATGAATTGGTGGTTGAAGATTCTGATTCTTTTCTTTTACTAATCTCCCTTGGAAAAATAAAAGGCGGTAATCTGGTGTGGATCCCACATTTATAATTTTGTCAGTGGTGATCGTTGTACCGCGAAGCCTCAAAGCCGGGGAGCAGGGTCCCTCTCCAGCCCTGCAAACCTGCCCGTGTGCCTGCGGAGGCGCGGAGGTGGCTCGCTGTGCACTGGTTACCGTCCTGTCTGAGTCCAGGTGACAGAACGCACTCACACGCAGTGGGTCACACGAGCGGGTTTGGTACTTGCAGACGGGCAGCGAGGGACAACAGAAGCTGAGGATTATTATGGGCCGAACCCCCAAGGCCCAGAAAAGCTACCCAAGTCTAACTGCATGTGTGCCATGTGCACTGTGGACAAGGGACCCCGAGAAGCAGTCCGACCCTGGTTTTATGCCCCGGGGACAATGTGATTCACTAAGCAAAAGCACTGAGAGTCGGCGTGTTTCTAGGCCAGGCCTGGGACAGTCCCGCCTCATCTCACGATGCTGCATTCCCAGCACATTCCACGGTTCTGTGTGGGAATCACAAGGGAGAAAGAGAGGAGACCGGGTTGGTCCAAGGCCTCCTGGAGAACACCCCTGCCATGCCCTGTGTCGCCCATGTGCCCGTCACCATCAGGCCCTCTGCCTCCTCCACCTTCCCTGGGAAGGTCTGCCCTTTAAGATGCAGCTCAGGCGTCACCTCCTCAGGAAGCCTTCCTGGACTCGCTGCCAACTCAGACCCTCCTCTGTGCCCTCCCCTGCCCAGCCCCTGTGGTTTCTTCTTGGTCAGTCCTCTCCTTGCCATGTGAGAAAGGTTTTCCTTCTCCTCCAGACTGAGTCTCACGGAAGGCAGGGGACACATCCTGCTCTGTGTCCTTGGCCTAGGGCCTGGCACATAAATGACAAAAATGGAAGGGTCCCAGGGCCAGGGCGACGGGGAAGGTGGATGTGAGCTCCAGAGAGCGGCTCAGGAACTATTCAAGCCACCCACCCCCACCGCCCCCATGACTTGAGAGCTCAGGATGGCCCTTGGGATGACACGGGTCTCCGCTGCACTCTCTCGTGGTGACTTGTCTCTCGTATATCACTGGTCAGCCCGTCTGCCCAGCACATGGAGTCTGCCTGACCCCAAACTCCAACGCCATCTGCCCTGCACTTTGCATTTTATTTTTAGCAAATGCAGCTGAGCACCCTGTTTTCCTTCATTCCTTGGCAGTTGTGCTCGGGGCGGACAGCGCCGGTGAATGTCTGACCGTAATCATCCACAGGCCAGTTTTCAATCATGAGGTTGATGATTAGCTCACTAACACCCACTCCCCGGACAGTCTCCTTGGGGCCCCCAGACTAATTACTGCAAGACGCGCTGAGTAAAGTTCACAGTGCCAGGGAATTGAGGGGAAATCTTACCAGCTCTGAAATTACTGAACGGTAAATGCGTTCAGAAGATGCAATTAGCCATGGTTGGGATGGGAAATTGTTGGAACGGGACTCTGCGGGAGTCACGCCCACCCCTCCCCACCACACGTGCCCTCCCCACATGAGAGATGCTGGTGCCAAGTTGCCAGTTAAATGAGGACACTCGTGGGGGACGAGGACGTGGGCTGAGCTCCAGAGGACTGGTGTTTCCTTATCTCCGTGGGAGCCTGTCCTCCACCAGGGCCCCCAGCCCACCTCTGTCTGTGCACACCTCCACCGTCACTCCAGCAGAGCTTGCACCAGGCCCCCGGGTTCATTGCATGGCACGTTGGCAGAGCCAACACCGGGCCAGGGATGCAGATGAGCAGACCTGCCTTGTCTCAAGAAACAGCTGGGCCATAGCTGAGGTCTTTCCACTGGAGGTGGGGAGTGGTGGGGGGGTCCTTAAGTGCCTTAAAAATGTAGCCAGAGTGGTGTGGAAGGGGCATATTCAGTGCTCAGTTTTTCTAGGCAGCAAATCTGTTGATTCCATCAGATTCTTAAAGGGTTTAGAACCAAAAGGGTCAAGAGCGATTGATCTAACAAAGGAGCCAACAGGTGAGTAGAGGACAGTCCGGTGCAGTCAGTGCTATGATTGACAAAGTCCCGGGAGCCAGGGCGGGCGGAAGAGCAGCCCCGATCCTGTGGACGGGGATGGGGAAGGGGAAGGCAGGGAGGATTTCCAAGCAGGGGCTCCCCGTGATGGGCAGGTCTTGGTGCCAGGGACTTTCAGATTCATTCATTTAGTTACTGGCCATTCAACATCTCCAGGCATCAGCCCACTCTCACACGTGTGCAGACACAAAGACACTGAGAAAGCAGGGTGGCACTGCCCATCTGGCACCACAGAACTAAGCGGGATGGCCTGCAGCCACCATGCAGCCCAGCACCGACACGTCTACATGGGCGCCCACTGCAGCTACTGAGGCTGTGAAAAACAAAAGCCCACGTGGAGTGAGTGACAGCTCTTTGATAAAGGCAGAAACCATGGGGCTTCCTGGCCTTGTTTTGAGTGTTGGATGAAGCGGTAGCTTGGAGGTTAGCAAAATCCAAGGAGTGTAGACCATGAAGCCAGAGAGCCCGGGCTCAAGTCCTGGCTGAGATGAGTGGGGTTGGCTGCAGTTGGAGAGTCATGGGACCTGCCTACACACAGATTCCTTCCACCCTCTCAGCCCCAAGGGAAACCGGCTGGCCAGCACCCCGAGACTGCCCAGCACGGTGCTCAGCCCAGGAGCTGTTGGGAGCAGGTCTCTGGTTTGTCATCCATTGTTCATGTCTATCTGAAACATCACCCAAGGCATCAGCCTTCAGGGCCCCCTAGAAGGTGAGCCCCAGGAAGCGGGGGCCTTCCTGGCTTTGTCCACTTTCCAGTACATCAGGGTTTGTCCCTGTGTAGCCACAGGTAAAACTGGTTGTTAGGTTTTTAAATGGTTGGGAAAAAATTCAATGGTTGAAAAAATGAGAAGAGGAATCCTTCACGGCACATGCAAACGATGTGGAACTCTGTTCCAGTGCCCACGAATGCCTCTTGCTGGCACAGCCTCGTGCACTTGCTTACACATTGCCAGGGGCTGCACCGGTGCTGTTAGGACAGAGGCCATATAGCCTGCAAAGCTGGTCCTCTCCAGACAGCCCTCAGCCTCCGTGGATCCGTGCTGAGATGCCAGTGAGGCGGGAGGAAGGGTCGGCCCCGTGCCCAGCTCTGGGCTGTGCCCTGGGTTCTGCTTTCATCTGCTGTGATAGGGAATGTGGCGTGGGACAGAAGAGGACAGCGGAAGGTGACACGCGTAGCTTTGCAGGGGCTGTGGGAGGAGTTGTGGTGTGTGGGTGGAGGTGCTGGAGGCTGACAGGCCGAGCTTCCAGAGCTCAGAAGGCTGGGGAGTGAAAACTGAGCATCACTGGCCAGGATATGGGAGTTTCATCCTGAAAACGATGAGGTCACCTAGACAGGACACAACAGGAATCCAAAATGGTTTTATGGAGGCCACAGGGGTGAAAGGAAGGCAGCTTGGGTCTGGGAGGAAGGAGAAGGGCACGGAGACAGCGTGGGACAACTCTCCCAGCAGGGCAAGGATACATGCCTCTGCCACATCCAGGCACCCTGCTGTGCCCTCTGGCTGCCTTCTTCCTCCATCCTGGCCATGATGGGAGACAGGGATCTGGTTCATCTCCATCTCCTCAAGGACAGGCCTCTGCCTGAGTCACTGGTGCCACTACATGGGGTATGGCCAGGCTTGGGCTGGAGGAACCAGTCCCCAGCCCACCAGGAGCCTCTACTTGAACCCACTAAGACCCCAGCCTGCCCTGCTCCCCTGGGCCCCATGCAGTGACTCGGCTGGGTGTGCTCAGCTCCTGCAGGAGCTCTTGCCACCTGCCTCAGCCTTCTGTCCAGGACCCAGTCTGCTGGAAGGGATCAATGTCAATAACAACTGTTCATGTTGCCGCAGAGAATTCCAATCCATGCACACTCCATTATGCTGCATAATCCCACCCCACGGGAGATTCCAGGACATGGGAGAGAACGAACGTAAGGCCTGGTACAAAGCCTGGCCCATGGCAGGCACCTGAAAAGTGACTGCTTAGCTTTGGAGGGGACGGGGAGCAGGAGGAGATGGGAGGCGAACAAGGAGAAGGATTGGGGGAGGAGACGCCATTCTTCAAGCTGGGTGAGGGACAAGGCCAACAGCAGGGACTGGCCTTTGGGCCACTGCTCGCCCTGGCTGACTGCAAGGCCCCTCTCTCCACCTCTTTCTGCGGGGAGGAGCCACAGGCTCTGCCTACCAGGAACTTGAGGTCCCAGGTCTGTAGACCTGCAGAGCTCACAGACATCTCTCCTCTGAAGGAGGTGACAGCCTTCCAGGCAAAGGGAGCGTTTGGTGAAGGGCTGAACAAGCATCAGAACATCCCAGCCTGGGTCTGCTGCCTCAAAATAGGTCTTTCTGTAAAAATACATTTATTGATACTCTACATCTGCAGAAAAGAAATGTAAGGAGGCCCAATAAACCAATGAATGAGACAAAGGATGGGAGAGTGAGGAAGAGTCGCGGGTACTGTCTGTTCAGCGGGGCTCTGCGTGGCCCAATGGTTCCCTGAGCACTGTCCCTTGCAGCCCCCTGGTAGCTCAGGTTCCAGGAAGCTGCTAGCACTGCAGGGACCCAGCTGAGAATGTCAAGTGCAGCAGGGTAGGCCTGGGCCGCCCTCCACCCAGAGGCAATAAGTCCCCACTCACTGGGGTGTAATAAGGCATGACTAGTAACTAAGGAGCACTCTGGGCCCTATGCGAGGATAACTCCAAAGTTAGCCTCGGAAAAAGTGGCCCACTAACGACCAAAGAAACACATGCACCTCACATGGCTCACCAAAAATGACCCACAGAGACACTGCTTGTGGAGATATCTCCTGCACTGGACAACCAATTCCACACTCTGTCATCGATTTCCTAGTGTAAGCTGCTACTGAATGCCCAGGTATGAGGTCCTGGATGGCTAGCCTAAGCCCTACCATCCTTACACTTGCAGTTCATCCATCCACCCATCTACCACGCATCCACCAATCCATCTTTCCATCCATTTATCCATTCACCCATCCACTCACTCATCTGCCATCTACCCATATATCCGTTCACCATCCATTCATTCACCATCCATCCATCCTCCTATCCACTCATCTAACATCCATTCATTCATTCATTATCCACCCATCTACCACCCACCCATCTAATCCATCTATCCATCCATCTATTCATCAACCATACACCCATTCACCATCATTCATCCATAATCCATTTATCCATCTACCTATCCACCAACCACCATCCATTCATCCACCCACCCATCACCATCCATTCATCCATCCTCTTATCTACTGTCCATTCATCCCATCCATCCATCTACCCATCCACCATCCACCCATCAATCCATTCATCCATCCACCTGTTCATCCACCTATCTACCCACCTATCTACCCATTCACCATCCATTTACCCATAATCCAGGGACTGGCTCTCGGGCCAGTGCTCCACGTATCTGTTCATCTGCTTCTCCATTCATCCATCCATTTACTCATCCATCTACCTATTCATCCATCTACCATCTCTCCATCTACCCATCCATCCATCCATCCATCCATTCATCCACTCATCTGTTGTCCATTCATCTGTTCATCCATCTGCCATCCATTCACTCATTTATTCATCCTTCACTCCATACTGATTTATCAGAGATTTACCTGGCATTGCTGTAGGTTCTGGAGATATAGAAGTGAGCGAGAAAGACAACGACCCTCCTATCTGGAATTTAAGCTTGAAGTAAAAGCATTGGGCAAATTGTGCATTGCACAGGAGCAATTAGCTGAGGACAAATGGGGCTATGGAGTGAGCTGCCTTGGCCTGGAGAAAGAAAAATATTTTTCCTGGTATAAAGGGGTTAACCATTATCCAGGCATGTGCCAGGGAGGGAGGGGTGCCTTTTAAAATGTAGGTAAAGTCTTCGACCAGGAGAGCAGCAGCTCTGTTGCACTCTGGGGTGATCTAAGAGGGACATAGTTATATACCTGCTCCCTCTCCAGTCCCACCACCTTCACCTCCACTCTTGCCACATCAGGTGTTCCTGTGCCTGCTCTTGCTTTTCCATCACCTGAAATAACTTCCTCCCACAGTAGCTTTCCCCAACTATTCTTCATCCTTCCGGTGACACTTCCAGGAAACTACAGATCCCTGGGGACTAGTCGGCTCCTCTGTGCTCCCGCAGACCTGAGCTTCCCTCTTCACGGTGCTCATCACTTACAGTAGAGAGCAAGGAGCCTCTGCTGGTCTCACTGCTGACCAGAGGTGACCAGCAGCCTCCAAACCCGCTTCAGTGGCTCCATTCCCTCATAGGGCTGCCAGCTTAAACAAAGAACTTTTTAACGGATGCACAGTTAAATGTGAATTTCATATATCAACCAGTTATTTTAGTGTATCACAAATATTGCATACTTACACTAAAATTATGTGATGTTTGGGGCATAATCCTTACTTTAAAAAGTTACTCATTTAATGGAAATTCAAATGTAACTGGATGTCCTATATTTTCTGGCATCCCTAGCTTCAGCTGGACTCTAGCCTCTAGGAACAGGTTTTTAATAAGGGATGGAACCTGGCAGGTGGCCCCAAAGCCAATATAGCTGGAATCTCCCTGAGCTCCCCACATCTCACACCTAGCCAAAGAATTACCTTCATCTGGAGGCTTCTTTGATCCTCTCACTCCTGGCTGAAAAAGGTGCCTCCTCTGAGTGCCCCCAGCCAACCCACTCACATATACATACACACCCATCCATCCACCCATCCATCCTTCCATCCATCCATCCATCCATCCATCCATCATCCATCCATCCACCCATCCATTCATCCATCTATCCATCATCCATTCATCTATCCATCCATCCACCCATCCATCTATCCATCTACCCATCCATCCATCCATCCATCCATCATCCATCCACCCATCCACCCATCCATCCACCCACCCACCCACCCACCCATCCATCCATCCATCCATCCGCACACCCACCCACCCACCCATCCACCAACCCATCCACCAACCCATCCATCCATCTATCCATCTGTCATTTATCCATTCACCCATCCACCATCCACCTATTCATCCACCTATCTACCCATTCACCATCTGCTCATCCATAATCCATCTACTCATCCACCCATCCACTTATCCACCATCCATCCATCCACCCATCTACCATCCATTCATTCATCCTCTAGTCCCTGGGCTTCCCTTCATCCAAGTGGGGTCGTCATGTGTCCTTGTCAGACAACCGCCTCCCTCAAGGTGATCTCCTCCCACAAGGACCCAGACAGACAGACCCTGAGGAGCCCTGATCTCTGTGGGTTGGTTGGGTCACAACAAGCTCAAAAGTGAGTGAAATAAAGTGGCCTCAGCCCCGAATGGATGTTTTTTCTGCCTAATTATAGAAATACATTGCAATAGAAATCACAAAACAGAACAACTTGATTATTACAGAGACATGCTTTATACTCATAACTTAAAGAGCTTGTTTTAAAAACTGACTATAAAACCATTTAATTACTTGGTTTTAAAGCCAGCCATGTGGAAATTATGTTCCCTCGATGGACATTTGGAGGTGATTCCTGGCAGAGAACTCTGCGATGGTGCAGATTGCTCCAGGCTCCCTGGGGCTGCCTGACATTTACACAGCCCCACAAGGCCCCTGAGCCATCTCTTGGCCCTTCTGAGCTTTGCAGGGCTCCAGCAGGTGGACAATTAGTTACCCTTCTCTCCAAATCAAAGGTGAGGATCCCAGGGCTCAGCAACATGGACCTCGTGGTGCCTGGTCCAGCAGCTAGTCCAAAGTGTGGCGAGGGCAGAATTCTGAATATTTTGACTACAAATCCTGCTGCCTTCTATCCATCCATCCAGCACCCACTATCCATCTAGCCAAGTGCCATTGATCTATATATTTATCTATCCATTGGTTATCTCATCTATCCATCCACCTACTCACCCATCCATCCATCTATCTATACATACACCCACTCACCCAATTATCCATCCACCCACCCATCCATGTGCCATTTATCTATATGGTATTCATCTATCCATTGGTTATCCATCATTATAAGCACCTACCCATCCACTCACCCACTGGTGCATGCATATACCCTTTCCGTCCATCCATCCAGAAAGGCTTTATAGAGCTCCTCATATGCCTAGTTTCTGGGCAAGCAGGGGTGTAGGGTGTGTAGACTCCACTCTCTGACATCAAGGAGTTCACAGCCAGTGAGATTGTGAAACTACTATCCTAACATAGAAAAGGTTCTAAGTGGAGGTGTGTAGAAACGGCCACAGAACCATGGTGGGGGATTGGACACAAGCATGGAGCAAGGAGTGCTTCATAGAGGAGGAGACATTTGAGTTGGCCTTTGGAGGATGTACAGGAGTTGGCCATGTGGAAGAAGGGTCAGACATTCTGAGCAACTTTTAGTTCAAGTTCAAAATCCTGAAGCTCAGAATCTGGCTTGCCTGTCATGGGCTGTGTTTATAGGGACAAGCCTTGGTGTCTTTGGAGCTCAGTTTCCTCTTCTGAGAAAGGGGGAGAAGTGGGGAGAAGTGTTCTTCCTCTGAGCCGCCTACCGGAGCCCCCCAGCTCTGCCTCACCTTCCAGCTGGGGCTTTCTCTCTGGGATTTGCAGTCAGGAGTGGGATGCTCACCCACCCCTCAGTTTTTCCCTCTTCCTCCATGATCCTACCCAGTGTCATGGCTTCAGATAGCATGTCTGCACCCCCACCACTCCCCAGCCCTGTTGCCTCAGTCAAAGTCCAAACTCAGATCTCCTGCTGCTCCATGACACCCGCCTCCGAGGGCGGACAGGCATCCCTGATTCATCACGTTGCTGTCGGAACTCTTCCACCTGCTTCACAGAAGCCTCCTCCTCAGGCTCCTCTCAGGAAGTGGTCCCATCCCCCTCACGCTGAAAGCTCAGAGGCCATCCTTTCCCCCTCTATCCCCTCACTCCACCTCAGATGCACTAGGGAGTTCTGTGCTGCAAGTGAGTTCTCCAAACCACCAGACCTTTGTCCACATTTCAGCCCAAGGCCCAAGTCACGCCCATCTTCCAGGGCTTTTTCCAGGACCCCGGCCCGTCTGTCTGCACTCCACGCCGCACCCGCAGGGGCATTCACTAGGGAAATCAGGTTATATCTCCTCTGCTCGAGGGCCCCAAGGTCCCCATCCCACGTTGCAATCAGACTCCTCGTGGGACTCCCAGGCCCGCACCCTGGCTGCCTCTCCACCCACAGCACGTTCCGCTTGCTCCCTCATCCCTCATGCCTCCAACTTCAGGACTCCTGTGGTTCCTCCAAACGCCAAGTTTGGTGCCTCAGGACCTTTGTGCGTGCTGCCACTCTCCCTAGCATGTGCCCTCCCCTGTACCTAGGAGGCTTTTCTGCCTCAGGAATGTTTTTCCTTACCCTCCTTTCCCAAGTCACAACCCTCACCCCACCCTAGGACTTGCATCTTCTTACCTTGCTTTATATTTGCAGTGACTTTTTTCTGTATTTGAGAGTATATTATTGCTTTTTCTTATTGTCTGAGCCACGCACACACACACACCACTGTCCTGGAAGCCTCGGGTGGCAGGAAGCTCACCTGTGCCATCCATGCCTGTGTGCACAGTGGGGGGGAGACTGCTGGCACCCACAGGTCCTCAGAAGCACCTGAAGTTTCTAACCGGCAAATGTGAGAGTAGATGCTTTTCTCTGAAAGGTACAGGTGACAGATGCACAATCTGTGATGTGCACCCAGGTCCTGCACCTGTGCTGTGTGTCTCTGGGCAAGTTCAGAGCTCTAGGAAGCTACCACCCCTCTCGAGGATCAGCTGTGGGGGTTCATGAGACAAGATGCGTGTGCCACTCAGCACCTGGCTAATAGAGGCTGCCCAATACTTAGTAGCTACCCTTAAGCCGGTGGCAGCTAACGACGGCCAGGCGTAAGGGATTCATCTGGCCAGTCTGGGAAAATCTAACATTGTTTCCCTCTATCAGGGCAAGGCATCTTGGAGCATTTTTATTGGGAAGTTTATCCAGTAAGTCCAGGGAGCAGAAGGCTGATACATCCTCTGTGAGGAGCATGGCCTCTCCAGACATTTCCCTTAAAGTAGCCCGGAAGCTTCTGGCCAGTAAAACCTCACTCTACCCTGCCCACTCCACGCTGGCCACCTCTTCAGTCCACACTCAGGAACATGAGGGGCAGTTTCCAGATGTGCGGGGTCTTCTGCCCTGGAATTGGCATTAGGCAGCCAGGGGTCCCAGCTTGGTCCCCAAGGAGTGTGGGCCCTGGAGAAGCGGCCTCGCCTCCTTGGGTGCTAGTGTCCTGATGGAGGTTGGACTTGATGTGCCCTCCCTCTCCCAAGTCCTCATGACAAGAGCCTTCAGTGGGTTTCCCTGCCTTCTCTCTCAAGGGGGCCTGGAGGCTCTGCCATGAGCCCAGCACACAGGTATCAGGCTGATACTCACATGGCATAGTGCCCAGGTGGGAAGGGATGGCCTTTAGGAGCACAGGCATGTGCGCATCTATGCACGTGTTCATGTGTGTGTGACATGAAATGCCAGGATGTTTCCATGAGGAATAAAGAGGGTCTCGGCAGATTCGTCAGCCCCTGCCCCTGCCCCGTCCCCAGGCACCTGGTCTCTCCCACTCTGGAAACAGCTGCATCTAGTTATGCCTCTTTTTTCTCCTCCTCCTCCTTCCTCTTCCTCCCCTTCCTCCTTCATCCGCTGGGCTGGGGACTGCTGGACGTTTCTCCTGCACACCTGCAGCACCTCTTCTGCAGACTGCGATCTTGTTGGAGCAGAACAATACGGGGTTCTTACAGGTTTCCCTAATCAGCCATCCTTCCCACAGTATCACCATGTATTGTTTTCTTTGGTCTAAAAATAGGAGACCCACAGTCGGGCTTTGTTGGGAATAAGGCATCTTGCTGTGTTACGTGGATGTGGCCCATGTGTGGCTGCAAGTCTGTGGCAATCTCTCGGCTTTTTAGGGTCCCGGCTTTCACAAGACATCCCACTCCTGCCTGCAGCCCATGCTGTGGAGTCCCACCCTGCTGTGTACCAGACCCTGGAGATACAGCCCTGGTCCTTCACCCCCACATCCATCGGGCATCTGTCCATCTGTGGACTGCCTGGGGGAAGGTTAACTTCCCAGCAAGGGGCTCCTGTCAACCGAAGCAGATTCCTGGGGAAGCGGGCAGCTGAGTTCTGGGCAACCAACAAAAACAGTAGCAGAGTGTCCAGCGGCCACAATGCCAGGCTCCAGGCACCGTCACTATGGAGGCGGTGGGGGTTGGGTACACACACTCCATGCCCCCGACAAAGCTGGGTTTGTGCAGCTCCTCGTAGGTTGGCCTGGAAGGCTGCGGGGCAGGAGCTCTTTGCCTTCTTCTTGCAGACTAGACACTGAAGCTGAAGCTGAGGCCGGGGCCAGTGGGGAAGGCGCTGAGGGTCTCATGGTGGGGGGTCTTCCCTGCACTCAGGGCATTTTCTCTGACCTGGGCAGGCGGGCATCAGTCTCCTCTGTTCTCCTGCTCCTCAGCCACGAGGTCAACCCTGTGTATTCCAGGCCCCCGAGTGTCCCCCAGGTGCCCTTCTCCTGCTGTGACCCCCATGTTAACCCACCACCAAGAGGCCCAGGGAGGCAACGGCTGGCAGGCACGGGAGGTCACTGGCCATGGGGTCCCAGCCGGCTCTGAGACCCACGACTGCTGACCACAAGGAGGGGGTTCCCAGGGCCTCTTGACCTCAGGCACCTCCCCTGCTGGGGGTAGGTCATGTCCATCCTGGGCAGTGTGACCAGGCCCGGCGGAGATGTGGCAGCCTGCCAAGCCCTGAGCCCTGCCTGGGGTGGCATGTGGGAACTAGGGGCACAGGGGTCTTTCCTGGGTTCTGAAGCCTTCCTCTCCCACTCCCTCCCGGCATCTCACGCCCTTCCCTGCATCTGCAAGTGTGTGTGTCTATGGGTATGTCTATGTGTGTGTGTCTATGTGTGTGTATATTGGGGGTGGTGCTGATCGGATGAAATCAAAGGTGGTGAAACATTTTTTTTAAAACATGAAAACACTTTTGCTGAACAAAATCCTACACAGAAACCTAGTCAATAAATCTAATCAAAGACAGGCTGCTGGGGCTACGGACTGGTGGGGTTTGGCACGCTGTCCATCGAGCTTCCCTGTCACCTGCTCGGCTCTGTCTGAACCAGGCGACCTCCGGGTGAGATATTCACCTCTCTGAAAAGCAGGGCTGGCAGCAGCCCAGCCTCTGGGGCGGTGTCTGGCCTGGCGAGAGCCTGCTGGTGCTGCTGCCCAGCTATGGGGGTTGTGACAATCACTGCCCGGCTTGGTGAGCTCTATCTGCTTGTCACGACAGCGCTGTGAGTTATTAATCAGTACTCTCAGGACTGATGTCCATCTGTGACTTTAATGACATTCTGGTCTGAGTAAGGCCCACATCCTGCTCCAGAGCACGGCCCCCGGGGGAGATGCTACAAAGCAGCCTCAGAAAAGCCAGGATCCCTGTGTTCCTCAGCAGGCCCGAGGCACCTCCTCCCCTCACCCAGCCCCTACTCCAACCTGTAGCTCGGGTGGAAGGAAGAGAGGGAGCAAGAAGGAGGAGGGTGACCCACTTCAAAAGGGGCAGGATCGAGGCTCCCAGAGACTGCAGAACTGACTCGCCGTCTCGCCACTGTGTGTGCATGGCCAAAATTCATTGCAGGTGAATTCTGAAGCCTTTTCTTCTGTGTCTTGCAGGGTTGAGCTTGTTATAAAGAAAACACTTGCACAGGCAGTGAGGTAGGGAGCCTGTTGCCACTGGAGGTATCCAAGCAGAGAGGCTGGGGCACAACTGCAGTGATTCCAGCATCAGAAGGTGTGCTGGTCCAGCCGGCCCCTCTGCTGCTGCCTCCTGCTTCCAGGTGTCACCACGTCTGGAGTCCCAGGAAGGGGCTGGACTGCAGTGCCCTGCCTTCCCTGCCCACCTTGCTCTTTGCCTGTGGGAGGGGGCCCTGCCGGCCTCTGTCGTGAGTGCTCTGGCACGGGGTCCCAGGAGGCTTCATGCAGGATGGACATCCGTTCTTCCAGATCTGGAAGCACCAGCACTGATGCTTCTCACAGGAAACCAGAGCTTTGGGTCACATTGGCCTCCACAAGATTGCAGAGAGCCCCTGGGAAATCTCCCATTCCAGAGCTCTTTCCCCAAGAACCTTAATTAAATCATCCTTCATCTGTGGTAGGAAGGAGGAGAATAACTTGACAAAAGAGACACTCATCTTTCCCGCTATGCCTTTGTTCAGTTCACCCACCGCTCGTGATGCATCTGCTCTGGGGTCAGCCCTGCCCAGACCCAAAGGCACTCCCTACCACTGAGGAGTGGAAACGCTAGGACTGACTGATGACCGATGGCATATGGTTAGAGGGCAGATGAAGGACAGAAGACGGTGCTACCTCCCACCCCATCCCTTCCTAGGGACCACTAGCCCCCCATTGGCAGCCAGTGGTGCCTGGGGACACTGATACCCCATCGCTGACAATCAGTAGTACTCAGGCACACCAATGCCCTGCCTTTTACAATCAGTGACACTCAGAGACACTGATACCCCACCTTTGACAATCAATGGTACCTTGGGGAGATACCAGTATTCCTGCCACTGGCGATTACTGGTGCCTGGGGACACCTATTTCCCACCATCGACAATCAGTGGCACTCAGAGACACCAGTACCCCGTCTTTGTCAATTAGTGGGGCTTTGAAAGCACACCATGCTTGAGCTCTTGGTGACTGTCCCATGACTTCTGCAGCACTGTGCTCTCTGGTCTTCCTCCTGCCTCTCCGGTCACTCCTTCTCAGTCTCTTCTCAGCCACAAGGAAGCTACCAGGTGTCTTTGGTTCACTGTTTTTCCCCCAATGCCCAAGATAGGAGCTGGGGCCTTCCAGACTCCCTGTTGTCCTACCCGTGGCATCCAGTCCTGCTCCTTCCACCTTTTCACATCTCCTGCAGTCATCTCCTCCTCCCCATCCCGTGGCCTCCTCGTTCCCTTCCTGCTGGATGGGTCACCTGACCCACCTTGCTGTCTCTGTGGTCTTGCCCCACTTCCCCGCTTGTTCAGTGACCGAGCCCTTGCTGGGGTGCATAGCTGCCGCTTACATGTTTTGTCAGTCTTTGCCTCTTCACTAGACTGTGTGCTCCATGGAGCCAAAGACGACGAGGTTGTTCCGCCCTCCACCCCCAGCACTGGTTCACACAGTTTCAATGGAGGCTGAAATCAAGAGTGGAGGAAGAGCAGCATGCGTCCCATATCCACCTTCGCAGCAGCGGTCAGGGCTCTACCCCATCAACCCCTAAGCCACTGGGCAGTGACTTGGTGACTGCCCTCTCTGGGACTCACTTCCTTGGGGCCATTCAACAAGGATAATAATAACAACGGCTTCATCAGAGGGTGGTTGAAAATATGAAGAAAGCATTTGGTCTAGTGCCCGGCATACAGAAGTGCTCAATAAATGCTATGCACAGCTATTTGTTACCAGTATTGCTATACACTCCATGCAATGCAAAAGTTCTTCATTCATGCCGACCATGATTCAAGCTGCTATCACCTGCAGACCCTGACTGGGGCTTCTCCAGACAGAAGTGTAGCTTCCCCACCCAACTATGAGGAGCTTACATTCACGGGCCTTTCAGCTCTGTCCTTATGGGAGTCTATGACCACGGAATACAAATTGGTCCCTAAATGGATGACCATGACCTTGGCCATTCAATGCAGCCCTTGGCTCACTTTTTGGCTTCAGACATCTGCTTCGTGGGAACGATAAGGAAACGATAAGAAAACACTAAGAATGGCTTCTAGTTGAAGCTGATGCAAGATTTTAACCAATTTGACCAGCAGCCACAATACTATCGTGGCTTCTCATCACAAATATTTGAAGAGAAAGTCTTAGGAGATTCCACAGTTATTTCTAAAAGCTGTCGTCTTCACCCAGGAGGCTGCCAGCACCGCTGTTGGAAAGACCTAACACAAAGCTACCGAGATACATTCCCTTGCCTTCCACTGTTCAATTAGGGGGCAGACAAATGAACAAATTGTTCACATGTCCAACCATAGATAGTTAATGCAACCATCCTGATAAAAGACAATCTTCCAAAACACCATCACTCCAGAGAATTAGCCATCCACCGCACTCTGCCCAAGCAAACAGGCTTTTAGCATTGTCTGCAAAATGTCCTCAGACAGGCAAACAAAACACGATTAAACCGTATTCACTCCAGAGCCTCAGTGCAAAGCCCCTTAAGAGAACTGAGACCATCAATGATCGTGGAGGAGGAGCACGGCAGGGGCTCTTGTTCTCACAAATGCTACACACAAGATGATTAATAAATCAAGGCTACAAAGTATCGATGATGAGTTTTTTTTTATGCTCTGAAATGTATTTGCCTTATTTAGTTATTATCGATCAAACCCGAGATTTTCCAAGTCAGCCTTCTGGCCAAAGAGAAAAGGTTTGCCTTGCCATTACATTTACAAATGTTCTCAAGGATGTTTCCTGGCATTTTAGCAATTGTCAGGCCAGTAATTAAAACAGAACCAGCCCTTTCCTGACAGTCAATTCTGTAATCGTGTTTGAGTGGGTGTTTTACTAAATTATGTTGGATGCCTGTCAGCTCAAGCCTCAGTGCAGAGGCTAGACGCCGGCTCCGAGTCAGACAGAGCTGGGTCTCGTGCCAGCATCGTGGCTCACAAATTGTGTGGTCTTAAGTGGGTCATCTCACCACTCCAAGCTTCTGTTTCTTTGTCTGTAAAAGAGAGACAAGAACATCTCCCACGTGTAGCCATTGTGAGAATAAAATGAGGACTGTGGGAGCTAGTGCCTAGCACAGAGCCAGGCACACAGTCAGCGTCTCTCACCCCACTAGAAGGAGTTCAAGTTCAAGCAGAGATGAGCCCGGGAGCCAGAAGCCACTGGCACCCATGACAAGGAGGTAGGTGCAGGAGCTGGGTTGCATGGAGATGGTTACAGCAGGTGGCCACAATGGCCACTAGACTCAAAGCACCCAGCACTACTCTCTTCATGCACCCTTACAGCCACTCCCCAGTGGATGGATGGATGGATGGAAGGATGGATGGAGGGGTGAGATGAAGGAAGGAGAGAAGGAAAAAAGAAAGGAGGGAAGGAGGAAACGATGGAGGGAGGGAGGAAAAGAGGAAGGGAGGAAGGAGGGGAGGAGAGTGGAAAAGAAAAGACAGTTGGATTGAAAGTATTGATAGGCTGGGCGCGGTGGCTCACATCTGTGATCCCAGCACTGTGTGAGGCCAAGGCAGGCGGATCGCTTGGGCCTAGGAGTTCAAGACCAGCCTGGGCAATATAGAGAGACCCTGTCGCTACAAAAAAATTAAACAACAATAGCCACGCATGGTGGTACACACGCGCCTGTGGTTCCCAGATACTCGGAAGTCTGAGGCGGGAGGGTGGCTTAAGTCTGGGAGGCAGAGGCTGCAGTGAGCCGAGATCACACCACTGTACTCCAGCCTGGGTGACAGGGCAAGACCCTGTCTCAAAATAAATAAATAAATAAATAAATAAATAAATAAATAAATAAATGAAAGTATCGAATACTGACCATTCACAGATGACCTAGCAGGAAACCTTAGTTCGTAACAAGTGTCTTGCTAACAGACTTTCTTAGGCTTTTGCTTATAAACACATTCCTCTTTCATAAAAGTCTGTTACTTATTGGATTTTTTCCTAATTACAAATGTAACACATTCATTTTAAAATATTGACTTACAAAAGTATATTTAATCATTCCATAGGTGTTTCACACTAGGCTATGCGGTACAAACTAGGAAGTGTAGCCAGAAACATTCTCCAAAGAAACAAAAAAGTACCATCGTCTCGTCACCCAGAAACAAATAGTGCTGTTAACCTTCTGGCCTGCTTCATGCCTCTGTCACTATAGGTTTGTTCCTACATATGTACATCTCTTTCTATAGCACATACATATATTTGTGTGTATCATATGTATGTATTTGTGTATGAATGCATGTATATAAACACATATACACATGTACATTAGTCATTGAATTACCTGATTCTATCTTGTTCATGGAACCCACTACCATCTGAAACGATCATGTTCCTGCGTTTGTTTTCCTACCTGTCTTTTGCACTCAGCTATAAGCCCATGGGAGGGTGATTTTGTCCTGTCCTGTTCTGTCCTGTCCTGCCCTGTCCTATCCACAGTCATAACCCAACAAGTAATACAGTCCTTGGTGCTCAGTGCCTAGGTGCTGGCTTAATGAATGAAAAATTCGAGTCCCACCTATGTTACTGTTCCTCGTCCTCATCCTCGATGAAAATTTTTCTCTTGACTTTTCTCCTTTGTAGGATTTTATTTATTTTTTATTTATTCATTTATCCTATTTTATTTTATTTTTTGAGACAGGGTCTGGTTCTTTCATCCAGGCTGGAGTGCAGTGGCACGATCTCAGCTCACTGAAAACTCTGCCTCCAAGGCTCAAGAGATCCTTCTGCCTCAGCCCCTCAAGTAGCTGGGACTACAGGTGCATACCACCATGCCAGGCTAATTTTTCTGTACTTGGAGAGACAGAGTTTCGCCTTGATGCCCAGGCTGGTCTCAAACTCCTGGACTCAAGCGATCCAACCACCTCGGCCTCTCAAAATGCTGGGATTACAGGTGTGTGCCTCTGCACCCAGCCTTTTCGTGGGTTTTTCAAAATTCCCTCAGCTAAACAGAGGACAGTGGGAGGCGTCCTGCCGAGTATGCCAGGCCCTACATATCCCTACTCAGGAGGGATGGGTGATACTGCCGCCCAAGCCCTGGCATCATCTGCTTGGCTCCCAACATGTTTCTCAGAATTGTGCATGAACTCCCATGCCATGGGGGGCAAATGGGGCCCTCGCCCGCCTAGTTAGAAACCATGAATGCTGACAGATCTCTCCACCTTGGCCCTGCCCCGATTCCCATTTGGCCGAGAGCTTTATTTGAGGGGCAAAGCTCTCATTAACTCATGATGTGCCTCTGTTGGCTGAGGAGCCACGAAAAATGCCCTAGCAAAATTCCTGGGTCTTGGCAGGGAAGAGGATAGGCAGTCTCAAGACCTTGGGCAGGCTGGCATGAAGGCATGCTCTCGGTCCACACAAGAGAAGGGTTCAGATCAACTCATTTTATTTGGTAAAATAGTTCTAGATCCAGTGATTCACAGGCGCTGGTTAGAAACCAGTTTCGGTATCTAGGGGAGGAAGGGGTTTGACACAAGGACTTGGAGGCTTCCTTACACAGTAGACACTGAAAATATCAGGAGGTCAGGCGCGCAGGAACCTCGAAAAACAGCTGCCAATTCTCAGCTCCTGCTGCACCCGAGCGGGTGGGCCTGGAGAGGATGCTGGAGACCCTGGCACAGCCCTGGACCTGCCTGCAGCAGCTGCTGGAGAACAAGGTGCCTCCACTCTTGTGCCTGTCAGCATTCATGTGAAGGCAGCTTGGGGGTGGAGTCTAAGGGAGGCGGGGGCATGTGGTCTCCAGGCTTCCAGGCTCCTGGGCTTCAGGTGGGGCTTGGAAGGTTTGAGACATCAGCGCACAACAAAACAGAACGGAACGGATCGGAACAGAACGGAACGGAACAGAACAGAACGCCACCTCCCTTAAATGTTAAAAGTTCACCGGAAGTGAGAGTTAAATATATCCCATCAGCATGTTCAGCGGCACTGAACACGTGTCCTGAGCACCGACTACGTGCCGGGTGGGGCTTGGGATCCGGCAGTGAACAAGACAAACCCTGTTCCCCGACCACGGGGCCTCGTGGGGGGTCGGCCAGGAAGTGAGCACAATAACACGAAGGGAGGGGGTGGGGAACTGGGCTTCCCGCCCGGGGAGCTGCAGTTTGGGGTGATGGAAAAGCTCCGGAGAAGGACGGTGGTGATGGTTCTAGGGCAGTGTGGAAGCCGAACGCCACTGAACTGTACACTCGAGAAGGGCTCACAAAGGAAATTTTATGGTATGTCTATTTTGCCACAATCAGAAATAATAATATAAAAGGATGTTTTCAGAGAGGCTTAATGATTTCTTTTTAAGACAAAGGATAACCAGGAGGCAGGGCCCATTTAGATGGTGTGCCCAGGAAGGGCCCCTGAGACGGTGGTATTGGAGCTGCCAGCTGTGGGTTAGGAGGAGCCGGTCATCTGGAGTTCGCTTCTCTCTCTGTTTCAAAATTTCACATGTCTCATCTCAGAAAGCAAGTGGGTGAGGCTACGGCTGTGTTGATTAGCTTGATTTAATCATTGCATGTTGTGTATTGTGTGTGTGTGTGTGTCACACACATGTATCAAAATAGCACATCGTACCCACAAATGTATACAATTATGATTGGTCCGTTAGAAGTGATATTAATAAAAATAAAAATAAATTTTTAAAAAGAGGGAGCCAGCCACACAGCCTCTGGGAAGGGGCTCCCCAGAGCCAGAACATAGAGTGAGCCTGAGGCTGGGGTGGCCAGAGCCACTTGAGAGGGACCATGGGTGTGGAACAAACATGGGTATGAAACAAGTCAGAGAGGCTGTGGCAGGGCATGCCCAGCTGAGAGGTGAGGGAAGGAGGAGGTGGGAGTCAGGAGGTGGGAAGGCCGAGCTCTCTCCTCCTGGCCTGCTGAAGCCCCTCACCTATCGCCACTCTCCAGCGGCCCCTCCCACCCCCCCTCGCTCCCCACCGGCTATCTCTGCGGGGTCCCTCTGATCTCCATCCCAGGCCAGTTCTTTTTCCCACTTCCTGCCATGCCTGGATGAGCTCATCCTCTCCGGGGCCCCCAGCCAGGAGTCTGTGCACGGAGCTTCCGAATGCCTACCCACCATGCAGATTTCCTCTCCCATCCCAACCCCATATATCAAACCCCACCCCTCGCTCCACTCGGGGGTACCTCAGGAACCTCCGCAGCTCAAACTGACCTCAGCTTCAGCTTCCCCCAAACCAGTTCTTCCTCCTGCATCCCCATCTCTGCAAAGCACCATCAGCCACCCTTTGACCCAAGCCTGAAACTTAGCATGCTCTTGTATTTCCCCATTTCATTTATTCCCAGCAAAGCCTCTGAACTGTACCTCGAAGATGTCCTTGACATCTGCCCTCTCCCCTCCAGTTCTCCTACCCTCTGCCCAAGGCCAGGTCACCATGTTATCTCACCTGGTTAACCACCACAGCAGCCCCTGGCATGCCCCCCTGGGCCCTACCCTGCAGGCAGCCAGAAGTTGGCCAAGGCATCCAACAAAGGGAGACCCGTTCATACGCAGACTGTGAGGGTATGATGGGCCTCTGGGACCTGGACACAGCCCAGGACTACTGGAGCGCAGGATGTGTGGGAACCACGTCCGCAGGTGAGGATGGGAGTGAGTCTTGAATCCCAGGAGCACCTGGGAGACCCTGAAGGGCCCCAGCAGGAACGAACCTGCAGACCACCTGTGAGTTCTTCACGAGTAGATCTTTCTGGTTGAAGAAAGCAACAAGTAGAATGAAGACCCTTCATATTTCTACACTTGCAAATGTTTTGCCTCATTGGGAACCTCAGCACAGAAGAGATTATCTCCAATTTGAAGGTGAGGAGACGGACTTGCCCAAGGCCACATCTCAGTTGGACTCTGCACTCTGGGACCTCTACAGCCCTCAGGGTCAGCCAAACATGACCATCACAGGAGTGACTTTCTCCTAAAACACCAAACTAGCCGCTGGAGTGTGTGCTGAACATCCAGCGAGCTGTGTGTGTTCAGCCACAGGGGAAGCACTGGGTGGGAGAATGCTTTCTGCTCGTTCTGACTCACACAGGCTTGGATGAGACACTCTGGGAAGGTTCTAATTTCAGATCCGGGGGTGGAGGCTGCAGTGTTTGTTCGCCTCCACTGTTTGCCTCTCTCAGCATCAAAGCCAAGTTGTGTGTACCCTGAGCTGGGCGCATCTGTCTGGCCAGAAGTAGACTGGGCAATTGGGTTTTAAATAGAAAGGCAAACCCAAATGACACCAATCCTTAGGGCTAAACTTGGTAAAGGGCAGATTAAAAGCATACTCCCTGGGACAGAGATTTGTGAATGGAAACCAGAGTTCTGCAGAGGCGAGTGTGAGCCAGAGCCCTAGCAGAGGTGAGAAGTAGTTTCTGGATGCTATTTGTTTTCCTTTTTTTTTTTTTTTTAACTTGGAGAGTTGAGAGTTAGGATATGATGAGCTTAGCTGCCAGGCAGACTGGGACATTGGCACCACCTTTTGGAGGAGATGGGTTGGAGCCCTGCTGGAGGAAGATAACGCAGACCAGGGAAGGGAACTTGGCAGCGTCCTGCGGGCCGGGGCAGAGTCACCGCTGGCTCCTGCAGGGCTCAGTCACAGGGGTGCTTCTGACAAGCAGGTCCAAGCAGGAGACCAGGTGGGATGCAGGTCAGGGAGGCAGGGAGGTGTGGACTCGTTATGAAGAGCCAGAGAAGGGCGTCCAGGCCTCGGCTTCAGGCGGACCCCCTGGCCAGGCAGGGAGGGGATGGGAGGGCCAGCTCAGCGTCTCCCAGTGTCTGCCCTTGGTCTCTCTGGGGCATCTTTTTGCACAGTGTCGACTCTGGCCCACCCTGTGTGAGCTGTGTCTCATCTGCAGAAACGCTCCTGATGGACAGCCTCTCCTCCACTTTGGCCCAGCCTGGGTGAGGGGCCCTCTCTGCTCGGGGCTGCCCTGATTAGTACACCTCTCAGACCTACTCGGTGATGTTTCTGTCTGCTGTGATCCCCCCGGGGGGCCAGGAATCCCATGGGGTTCAGCTCCTAGCCCAGGGTTCCGCACATATGGACTGAGTGAGTCAGTCAGTCCCCTCCAGAATGGGCCAAGGGGCCAAGAGGGAAGAAGGAATGGGAGTCCCTCCCTCCCAGCCCCCACCCACTTCCCTCTTCACAGGGTCAGAAATCCATCGCGAAAGCCCTGGACGGACCTGCCGCTGCAGACTTCTGGAAGCCACTTCCAGTCTTTGAGGGTAGGAGGGATCTCTCTAGACTCTTCCAAGCCTGTTGCATCAGGACCCCCGTGTTGGCCAGCTGCCTTCTGGGCAGGTGCAAGGATACCATTGGCCGAGGTGCTTGTAGAGGTGACACAGACATCGGGAGAAAAAGCGGTCTGTGCGATCTCCTACTGGGCACACAGGCTCTCTGGCCTCAGTTTTCCCACCTGAGAAATGGGTATAATCGCACCTACCTAGCTGGTATGCTGTGAATATTTAATAAAATAAGGGACTCGCCTGGCCCTGTGTCTGCCCCCGACCATGTGCTGGGCCCCGTAAGCTGTGCACCTATTTCTTAGAATTAGTCTTCGAATAACTGGCCGTTAGTCATATGAATCTGTCAAGCATTTCTCTTTACCATGTTTTAGAATGTCGCCTCTAATTTCAAAAAACCAGCCTCCTGGGCCCCCAGAACCCAGTGCAGGTACCATATGTCTCCCCCAGAATAGTAAGTGGTAAAAATACACCATTTAAAATAGAGGCTGGTTCCCGATTTGGAGGAACCACTGCCAGCTCCGCCTGGCACGATGCTAATTGATTTGTTTTCTTTGCTCCAATAATCCTTTCCTGTCAGCACCTTCCTCTCCCGCTTCTTTCCTGGCTCACTCTCCCAACTCCGCACCAAAAATAACCCCGGCCCAGATTGCCGGGCCCCAGGTTGGAATCACTTCCTCGGGCTTTTTCTCGGCTCGCCTCTGTGAGAGCCCTGGGCCTAATGGAGGGTGTGGACTGTGCAGAAAGGGGCTGTGATGGAGAAGCAAGCCCTGTACCCAGAGCCCCCCTGGCTGTGTGTGAATGATGCCAATGCCCACTCATTGGGATCACAGTGCTGGGGGGAGTGGCAGTGCTGAAGACATGAGCACTGCCAGGCTGGGAGGCTGGCCGCAGAAGCAGACCCACCAAGAGGACACCAGGGTCACCAGGCCTGTGTATGCACAAGATGCTGGAGGGGGCAGAGGAAGGAGTGGAAGAACTCCCTATCATAGAGGGCTTCCCGGAAGAGGCGAGCTTTGAAATGAGTCTTGCAGAACAGGGTGCTCGACAAGCAGATAACAAGGGGAAGGGCATCTTATCATCAAAACAGGCTCACGTGTGTAAACAAGAGGCATTTGGGTTGGTTGACGTTGTTCAGAATTTTGTACTCAGAAAATCTGAAAGAAGCTATTTTGATGTGATCGCACATGGATTTTGTGTCATTTTGAAAGTGAAGGTTTGGTTCTGAGTCACCAGTGGGAGGGATGGGGGTGTCTTGGTCCCACTGTGCATTCCACGCAGAGGGAACAGTACACACACAAGTGGTTGTCAGGATGTAAATGGCCTCCACTAACTGGAGACACACAAGGAGTTTGCCGTGGCTGATGCCAGGA
Source organism: Macaca fascicularis (assembly GCF_037993035.2). Lineage (NCBI taxonomy): Eukaryota > Metazoa > Chordata > Mammalia > Primates > Cercopithecidae > Macaca > Macaca fascicularis. The sequence continues at coordinate 5,437,179 of NC_088379.1, read as the reverse complement.
GCCTGAATGGTGGGAGGTGAGGCTGGAGGAGAGGCAGGGCAGGGACCCCCATCTACTTGCCTTTGGGGTCGTGCTGTCCTCTCTGCCTGAAGCCCCATCCCCCAGGTCTACCAGTCAAATTTCCGTCTATTTTTCAGGGCTCATCTGGGTGTCACCACCTCCAGGAAGTCCTCCTACCTGCCTTTGTACCTGCCCAACACCTGGGTGCCATTTTCCTTCTTCTGTGCTCCCACAGAGCCCCATGTTTACCTGAATTCTTGCTTGAACCATGTGGTCTTGCAATGTGGAAGAATGAATGAATGAATGAGCCTTCATTCATGTGCAAAGCTTTGAGTGTCAAAGATGAATAAGGGGATGAGCTTTTTTCTATGAGATTTGCTCTCCAGGCTACTTAAATGTTCATAAGGGCTGTTTTCCTCCCAGAGGCGAAAAGCAAACACACAATTCCCTTAGGGGTCGCAGACTGAGACGGCATTGCTCATTCGCTCATTCCTGCATGCACTCCTTCATGTGTCCATCGGGTGGGATTAACAGCCAGCTCCGTGTCAGTTCTGTTTTGCTCGAGGTACAAAAATGGCACACAGGCCAGTGAGGATGGTGGACACATAGTTGCCTTGTAAGAACATTTGAAGAACTGTATCATGGAAAAAGCGCTTTAATGAGGGGAATTTGGGCTTCCCTGGCCAAATGGCACAGACGTGTGGGTCAACGTTGAAAGCATGATGAATGAGCCAAGAGGTCCTGAGCCAAGACTTCCTTCCTTTTTCCTGGTTATCTGGGGAATCCACGTGCAGTGTGTGCAGAACTTCGGGAGGGGCAGGCCAGGCACTGTGGCTCACGCCTTAATCCCAGCACTTTGGGAAGCCAAGGTGGGTGGATCACCTGAGGTCAGGAGTTCTTGACCAGCCTGGCCGACATGGTGAAACCCCATCTGTACTAAAAATACAAAAATTAGCCAGGTGTGGTGGCGGGCACCTGTAATTCCTGCTACTCAGGAGGCTGAGGCAAAAGAATCGCTTGAACCTGGGAGGCAGAGGTTATGGTGAGCCAAGATCGTGCCGCTGCACTCCAGCCTGGGCAACAGAGCAAGACTCTGTCTCAAAAAAAAAAAAAAAAAAAAACAAGAAGAACCTTGGGAGGGAGAAGGATGATGAGGGCCTGTCATAGAGACACAAGGCCCAGCTGAAAGGGTTCCCTGAGGCCAGAGCTGGAGCTATTTGAGCAACAAAATATCAGAACAGTCTGAAATTACAACTGAAGTATAAAATAAATATTTATAAGCTCACAGTGATATAAATAAATGATTGAATGAGTAAATAATGGAGGGGAAGAGACAAACGTCTCCCATGCTAATGAATTCCAAATCATAGATGTGGCTCTTCCATCTTCGAGGAGGAGGGTAACTCCCACCCCTCAAGCGTGGGCTGTGCGCGGTGACTTCCTTCCAAGAGGACAGTGCAGAAAGGAGAAGAGTGACTCCACCAGGGAGAGTCTGACATGCAGGACCCTGGCTGGGAAGGAAGGGCAGTGCCATCGGTGACAAGTCTGCTGACGGCCGGCGCTTGGTCTGATGTCCCTCACTCACCCCTGCAGCCCTCCTCCCAAGAACCCACAACCCCGTCTGATGCCCAGAAAATCATCAGACAGACCCACGTTCAGAGGCATCCTCCAGCATGCCTGGCCAGCTCTCCTCAGAGCTCACAAGGTCACCCAACACAAGCAAAGCGACCAAACTGTCCCAGCCTAAGATGTACTGTGGTGTCCTGGTGGGATCCTGGGACAGGAAAAGGAAATACTGGCGGAAGCTGAACAAAGCACGGCGTTTGGAGAACACTAACGTGCTGATGCTGGCATCCTCCTTGTGGTGAACGTCCCAGGCTAACGCAAGGTGTTAATAACGGGAACTGCGCATAGCGTAGACAGGAACCGTGAGGCTCAGCTAAAACGCCCCATCCTGTGTGGAAGCATCCTGCAGGGTGTGGCTAAGAACAGGGCTCTGGAGTCAAACACTCAGCTCCTGACCTCGGCTCTATCCTGACCATCTGTGTGACTTCCCTGTGCCTCACTGTCCCTGTCTAGCAAGCAGGAACTCGCTCGGCTATCTCTGCAACTTTTCCGTAAATCTGAAACTATTCTATCAAAGTAAAAAAGTAAATTCCTTCTAGCTCCACCACTTAAG